>NW_026570231.1:1274713-1912070 GCF_019649055.1 Paramacrobiotus metropolitanus | reverse complement strand
TTGGGGTTGACTCGTCAGGACGGCCGCTGGTTGGGTCGTCACCGGTTGGAGTGCTCGGATTTCGTTCTCCTGCTCCATATATTTCTTTGTCCAGTGGTCAATCAGTTCGAGATTGCTCTGGAAGATTCGATGATGATGTTCCTTGGTCGGATCGAGTGTGGGTAGGCGTTGCTTCGCCTCGTCGATCCTTTAGAAGGTATTCGTTGCGCTTTGCGCTAAAGCGTCAACCGAGCTAACAGTTTCCTCATCAATCACCGCCTGTGTGGTCGGTGCTGAGATTCCGGACGAGCGCAAGTTCCGTTCCTCGGCTCGTATCTTCCTTTCCAGGTGGGCGGCCTGATCGGTACGTTGTTGTTCCTCTCGGCCTATCCTTCCCATCTCGGCCGAGTAGTTCTCCGATGTATGGGGGATTTTGAGTAACTCATTCTGAGTTTTAATTGCCTCCTTCATGGCCTCCTCCTTCTGGACACGGAGTTTTCCGATCTCCAAAGACGGTGTTCGGCCAGGCACTTGTTGGCCTGCCGAAGTCGACGGAGTTGGCTGGGACGGCGGTACGACAACCTGTGTGGTTATCGGGAAGGAGCCTGGTTCTGGGTCTCCCAGTCTCTGGGCCACGTTCCGGGCTACTGCCTGTTGGCAGATTTGGAGGTCCTGTTGCTCCCTTTGATAGAGCGTCTTGGTGGCCTCATTCAGCCGTGTCTCGTTGTAAGAGAGCTGATTCAATAGTGCCGCTCGATAGTCGGCGTGGCTTGGATCCATCTGCGAAGTCTGCGTCAGCGCGTGGCTAATCGTGTCTATGTGAGCACGAGCCAATTTCGCTTGTTGGCGGAGTTCTTCGTCCGTCCTTCCGTTGGTGTTAATTTCTTGGACGACCACCAAAGGTGGAGGCATCGACGTTACGACCTGTGTGGCCGTCGTCGAAACAGGCACTTGTTGGCTCTGTCCTCCGACCTGACTTCTGTGCTGATTCAGTCGGTTCATTAAGTGGGTCGTCGCATTCGGATCCATCCAGGAACTTTGTTGTCCAGGTGGTCGGAGATGAGTCGGCGACGTCGGTGGCGTGAGCAATATTGGCCTTGGTGGCGAAAGTGTGCCATCCGGGTTGACCATGCTGATCGTTGCAATTTGTGGTGGTGGCATTCCTGACGTTGGCGGAATTGATGCGAATCGCATCGCCGGTGGAGTGTATGGGAAACTACTCGGCGCCAATGTGGGCGTCGTGTAGATCGGACCAGCTGTGTTAGCCATTCCTGGCGCCATTGTGGGCACCATGTAAATCGTTGCTGGCGTGTTCGCCATCCCTGACACCATTGTCGGTGACGGGTAAGCTGCTCCGGTCATCATTGTTGATGCCGAGCTGGTCGGTCCGACTATTGTTGTCGGTGCCGACCACTGATACGGTGGCATTTGACCATGTGGGTCAGCTGCCGTTACCGGAGTCGTTTGACTCGTTCCAGTACCGAGGTTCCACAGACAGCCTGTGGTATCGACTGCTGTGTTCGGTGGCAAAACCTGCGGCGGTATCGCTCCACGTTGGGGCCCGACCGTAAGACCTGCTAACACATTAGCTGTTAAGTTAGCACTAGGATTATCTACCTGCGGTAAAGGGCGTCTGTGTGGCCGACCGCGAATTATCCGATCGCGATGTCGAGCGATGACTCGTGTAAGAAGTCGGGTAGGGCTGTGATCGGTTCGATCCGCTGCCACTACGTCCGCTATTTGATCCGCTGGAAGGTGGGTCGTGTCGGTGACGACCTGACATTGTTGCTTGCTGTCAAGGAAAGGAAATACGGCGCGTTAGAATTCTACCAACTCCCGTACATTCAACTGAAGATGTTCCGGTCAACTGAAGAGGTTCCATTTCGACACCAAAGGTCCATCTACACCTAGCTACTGTTAAGCTACCTAAAACTTATTCTAAGTTTTACGCCTATGGCCCTATGACTGAGTCTGTTCTGTTATGACTGCTGTTTTGGGTGTCTTAGGTTTTGCTGTTTTGACTGGTTTCTCCGAGTCCGCCCGTCCTTCGGTAATTCGTTCGAGGATTTCCTTATGGGCTTCATCTTCAGCGACTTCTGTTTCCTCCAGCATCTGTTGTGCCGTTAGCTTCGGTTTCTTGGCTGTACCGTACTTCCGCTTCGGCTTAGTCGGTTCGACTGCCTGGTCGGCTGCTACGACTTCCGTGGTCGGCGCCGGTGTACTAGGTAAGTCGACCTTCCGCTTTGTATACTTGCGCTTTGGCTTGGTCGGTTGGACTGCCGAGTCGGCTACAACGGCCTCTGTGGTCGGTGCCGACGAGTCGGTTTGCTTTACCGTCCTCTTCTTCCGAGCTGGCTTTGTTGCCGACTTCGGTTCCTCTGTTAGTTGGTTGGCTGGCTGGACCGGCGTTTCCGACTTATCATCCGACTTCTTCGGTTGCTCGGTGGTCGGCTGAGCTTTGTGCTCGTCGACTTCCTCCGAGGTCGGTGCTGGGTCGGCAGCTATCACATCTTGCTTCTGAAGTTCCTTCAGTGCCGGTGTCTCGAAGTCGGTCGGAGGTTTCTTCCGAGGTCGACCTCGCTTGTTCTTCACCTTCGGTTCGGTTTTATCCGCATCGTTGGTCGGATTCGAAGGATTTTCGACGGTTTCTTCCGTTTTTCTTCGGCTTCCGAGTAGCTTTCCCTTCTGTCGGGTCGGCTACCGGGCCGGTTGACCGAGTTGCTGGTCGACTTGTCTCGACTCGGCAATGTTTAACTCGGTCGACGGCTACCTTCATCTTCGTCCGTCTTCGCATCGGAGGAGCAAGTTGTTTGGGCCAACATAGTTGATGACCGTCCAAACTCCATCATAGCGTTCCTTCCGAGCTGGGTCCTTGGTCAGAATTCCACCGTTACCTTGTCCCTCGGTTTGAAGGTCGGATTCGACTTCTTCTTGTTGTAATGCTCGGCGTTCCGTTCAGATACTTCATCAATGTTGATGCGAGCAATCTCGTGCGAGCGTTGAAGTCGTTCTTTTATCCGTCGGATATATTGTTCTTTATCCGTAAAGGTTTCCGGTGTATTCGTTCCGGCCACTATGTCCTGTGGCATGGTCATTTGTCGACCATACAACATGTAGAACGGTGAGAACTTAGTCGCGGCGTGGACGGCTCGGTTCATTCCGCAGACGACATAATCCAAGGCTCTGTGCCATCGGTGTCCGTCATTTACATCGCAGAACTTCCTGATTCCGTCCCAAATCGTTTGCATTTGCCGTTCGACTTGTCCTTGTCCTTCCGGATGATGGGCGGTTCCGAGCGTATGTTGGATGCCGAAGATCCTTGCGACCTTAGCGAACGTCTTCGCTGTGAAGTGTGTCCCTCTGTCCGAGTGGATGAAGGTCGGCATTCCGTACTTTAGGAGGACGTCCTTGACGAAGAACCTTTCGAATTCCCTCGCGGTGTTCGTCTTTGTTGCTCGTGCTACAGTGAACTTCGTCAGCTGGTCGGTTACCACTGCGATATACTGGTATCCCTTCGTCTCCGTTCGAGGAAGAGGACCTTTGAAGTCCGCATAGATGCGATACCAGGCTTCACCGACTTCCATCTTCTGGAGTTTACCAGGTGGTGGGCGTCGTTGCTTATTAGTCATGATGCACTGTCGGCACTTCTCGATGTAGGCGATGGCATCGGTATTCATCGTGGCCAATAACGCAGCTTCAGCGCTTCGATCGTCTTCTCCCGTCCGAAATGGTTTCCGGTTTTCCATCGTGGGTGATCGGATGATTTGATTACGCATAAAGAGTGGTACGACGAAGCACCGTTCCAACTTTGTGTTGATGGTCTTCAATCTGTACAAGACTCCTTGCGCCATCTGGTAATGTTCCAGATGTTGCGACTTATGGTCAAGGTTCTCTGGGTGTTCCAGTTCATCAATGATTTTGCGTAGTTGTGGGTCTCGCAACTGCGCTTTCCGAAGTTCTACGTTCGGTTCGGGTGGAGGTGGGAGTGTCTTTTCGACTTCCAACTCGTCATCTTCCGCCGTGTTGACGGTCCGAATGGTCGGTTCAGGTGTCTCCGATGCTGGGATGTTAATGACTCGGACCTCTGTGGTACTCAAGTCGTCCCAGTCGGTTATGACATTGCATCCGGGGAGAACCGGTGGAAGGGGATTTTCGGTGGTTCCTTCAGATCCTTCTTCCTTTTCTTTGAGGCATTTGCCTTCAGACGTCTAAGAGTCCGTATTGTGTGGACCTTGATTTCGTCCCGAAGTCCTCGAAGTTGGGGACTTGGTCCAACTCTTCGTGTGGATCTTTGTCGTCACTACGTTCAGTGGCCATCTCGACAGGGCGTCCGCATTGTCGCAGAAAACTCCTGGCTTATACTCGATGGTTATGTCCCGTCCTTGTAAAGCCAGTGCCCATCTCGTTAGTCGAGGGTTGATGCCAGGTCGGTTTGACTCGCATCGGAGCAGGTTCTGCAGTGCTCGGTGATCCGTTCTTACGGTGAATGGTCCGTGGTCGATGAAGTGTTTAAATTTCTGCACCGCCCATACCACGGCCAAACATTCCCATTCGGTAACTCCATAGTTGAGTTCCGGTCCACGTAGGACTCGACTGGCGTAGGCGATTGGGTGATCGTCTTGTGAGATCACCGCGCCAAGTCCGGCTCCGCTTGCGTCACATTCGATGACGGTCTTCTTGGTCGGGTCGAACTTCGCCAGTACAGGTGCTTCGGTTAGCGCCTTCTTAATGTCGTTGAACTCGGCCGTGTGGGCTTCCGTCCAATCGAGCTTGATGTTCTTATCCTTCCGGAGAGCTCGTACATTTTGAAGTTTTCTGAGCGTATCCTCGGATGAATTTCCGGTAGTAGTTGGCCAGTCCGAGGAACGACCTAAGTTGCCGTTCAGTTCTCGGGCAGCTTTGTTCTGCGATACAGGCCACTTTCTCATCGTCGGTCTGGACTCCGTTTTTACTAAGAACATGTCCAGGAACAGCAGTCTGTCCGTTCCGACCTCGCATTTGGAGGGTTTGACCGTAAATCCAGCATCACGGAGGCATTCGAGGGTTGCTCGGAAAGCCTCAAGGAAGTCTTCGAACGTTTTGCCGAAGAAGATGATATCGTCAATGTAGGCGAACACACCCTTCTTCCGAGCTGATGCCGTGATCTTGTCCATATGCATTTGGAAAGTTGCTGGTCCGTTGCAGACTCCAAACGGCATACGGTTAAATCGCCACATGCCTTCGGGTGTTACGAAGGTCGTGTAGTCCTTGGACTGTTCATCCATGGGGATTTGCCAAAAGCCGGACTGACAGTCTACCTTGCCGTAGTATTCCATTCCGGCACATCGGTCCAGTAGCTCGTCCGGGTTCGGTAGTGGGTAGTTGTTCTTTTCGTAACTGCATTCAACTTGATATAGTTGATGCAGAAGCGTGTTCCTACCGTACCGTCTCCGTTCCGTTTCGCGGCTAAGACGACGGGAAGCTCCATGCAGCCGATGACGGTTCGATGACTCCTTGGTCGAGCATCTCTTGCACGTGTTTTGGATGAATTCACGTCCCTTCCAGCTTGTCCTGGTGGGGTTCATCTTAATCGGCTGCGCCCCTTGGACATCAATGGTATGTGTTACCCCTTTGACGTCTCCGTAAGGTTTCTTCGAGGTCGGAAATACGGTCCGGTAATCCCATGCAACTGCCTTCAGTTTGGCTAGTTGCTCGTCGGTTAAGTTTTACCGAAGTTCATGGAGTCGATGATTCTTCGTCGCTCCTCTTGGGATTCCGCGTCTTCCTGCTCGACTTCAGCCGTGTTGACTCGTGCTTCTTCGACTTTTTGGTCGTCCGTCATCATTGTAAATGCTTCGGCTCGACCCATCGGGGCACCTTTGCGTAAGGTCACCTCGCGATGAGTGTGGTTTGCCACCATGACGGTGAATCGTTTCCCGTCATGCTTGGTTACGCCGTCCATGAATTCGACTCCGTCTCGTTTGGGGTCGGATTCACCGAGGTACATCAATTTTTGGTCCTTGGATACCGGTACGTCCAGGACGACTTCTACCATGGTTACGGCTCGAGGGATGAGTTTGACCTTCCGTTGGGCTCGAACTCCTGTTGCCTCGAAAACTTCGAATTGGGGTTTTGGCTTTGCTTCCCGAGTCGGGGGCCAAGTCTTCGCCACTCTGTGTGGGAGTTCCCATTCGACGAATGCATTGTTGATTTCCGGTTCATAGACATCGGCGTATTGCATATGTCCGAGTCGAACACCTTTCTTCAGCACCTTTGTTTGGTGAGTCGTGTTCTGAATGTTTATCCAGGCCGTGTCGTTTGTCGGTCGGATGTCGATCTTGGCTTCGATTGGCCGGATAGGTCGGACTACCCGTTGTAGGGTAGAAGTAAATTGGTCTTCTCAGGTCCATTGGTTTGGCCGTCCGTACCTTTATCGAACATGTTGACCATGCTGGGAGAGAGACTCGCTCGCTGTTGAAGACAACTTGTCGGTCTAGCGCTTTCGTCTCTACGTGGGAATCCAGCTTTAAGTGGTGGACTTCTGGGCATTTGTTGTCCAGGTCCAACTCCTCGATCGTCGTTACTTTGGCAACTCGTGCCTTCCATGTGTTGAAATGCTCCGACTTCTGTTGGTCGGTTAAGTTGTAAGGTCGGTTGTTCGGTTGACAACTGCTGGACGACTAAAGTTGGAGGTCGGAAATCGTCTTCCTCCGGTTTACCTCCTCCGAATTCCCACAAAGCCTTAAGTTGGTCAAGTTCCTCCTGTTGTTCGGAGTCGACTGGCTTCGGTTGTTCGGTTTGTTCCGGTTGCTCGACTATAAATTCTGTGAACTAGTCCGCAATGCCGTAGTTAGTCGGACATCGTAGGTCGGTTCTTCATCCTCCGATGACGAATCATCCGAGTCGTTTATGCTCGGTTTATCCGTCTTACAGTGTCGGACTGACAGATCGAATTCTTCGTCGTCTTCTTCCTCGGATTCTTCCGAAGGTCGGTTATCGGAGTCTGTGTCCGCCGAATCACTCGTACTCTGTATATCCGAGTCGTCCGACTGGTAATCTTCGTTTTCGACGGTTGTTCCGTCCTCCTGTCCAACTTGCGGTATATTGCCGACTTCGACCTGTGTGGTCGTTTCGGCTTAGTCGACTGCTCCGTCAGTTGGGTAGGTCGACTTGCTTCATCCTGATTCTCAAGGTCGGTTGGCTGTGAGCCTATGTCGCTCAGCCATCGGATGCTCGTCTGTTGGGGCTTCCGAAAGCGGTCTACCTTCCGTTCCTGTTGCGGAGGTGACGGTGACGACGGTCTGTCGTCCGACCAAGTTAAGTCGTGATGAGCCTTTATGGCCCGTACCACTCCGTCAATGTTGTCCTTACAGATGGTACACTGATAAGGTTTATCAGTTTCCTCCAGGATTACGTCGTCCTGGGGTTTCGCCGGGCTACTCACGAATTGCACTGTGGTCGGAGTATGCTCCTCAATTGGCGGCAATGGGTCGGGAACATGTCGCGTTATAGCGGTGTCTTCGCCATACCGTTGCCAGAATGCGGTCGTTGACGATTCTCCGTGCAACTGAACTCGCTGCATGTAGGCAAAAAGTTGAAAGCCTAGTTCTTGGCAGGGCATTTCCAAAGGTCGTGGGACGGGCAGTCCGTATTCCATGTACTGTCGATGGATCGGAATTCGTTCATCTTCCCATTCCCATGCTTCGTCCTCTATGTCATTCATGAGGGCGATTACAGGTTCACACATTTGTTGTGCGTCCCGTATTTGCTCGTAAGTTACCGCTCCGTTCTGTCGCAGAGTGGTCACCATCTCAACGTCCGTTGGTCGAGAAAGTGTCGAGCTCCCGAGAACCAAGTTCGGTACTTTGTCGTACTCGTTCTAGGTTCGGGCATCCGCTTCAGCAGGTGCCTCTGGTATCGGGATAGACTTCAGTACGGTCTTCGCCGATCGTAATGTACCGTCGTATCCGTTCTTCGTACGCTTCGATGGCGTTGTGCAGCTTAAGTTCCTCGAGCAGAGTCCGGTTGTTGTCCCGGCAGTCACGGCAGATGTTACGTGTGGAGTTCGCCGGGTGATCAAGCCGACTAATCCGAACTTCGTTTCCTACCGTGTCCGATGCCTCTGGTATCGGGATAGACTGCACTACCGTCTTTCCTTCCGATTGTTCCGGAATTGGAATTGGTGTAAGAATAAAGGTGAACTTCGAATGCAGGTAGTCGCATCCGAGTAGCACTGGGATATCCGCTTCGGTCGGCTGGACATGGAATGTGTGATGGCTAGTAAAGCCCTGCATTGTTACAGGTGCCGTACAGCAGTGTGACACTACAAAGGCGACTTGTCCGCCCACTCCAAGTATTTTGGTGTAATGTCCGAGGGGTTGCATCGTTAAACCGTTCCTCTCGCAAAACCGTTGTTCGATGAGCGAAGTCTCCGCTCCGGTATCTAACATCGCCATTGTGGGCGTGGATCCGACTTGGATTTCGTGTGTCCAAGCTCGAACTGTTTTCGGTTTCTTATGCGTTCCCTTTTCAAAGGTTACTTCCCGCACCGTTGGTTTGATGGGGATTAGCGACACCGGTCCGGGGTCGGTTAGCTGCTGAGTTGAACCTTGTGTAGGTTCGACTCTTCCACTTCTTGTACCTCAGGTCGGTTCATGACTCCGTCCTTCGGTATTTCGGCGGTTCCGAACCGTTGTACCTGCGTTCGTTTACATTCCTCCACTTTGGCGTCCGTTGGCCTCAGTTTTGACATATAGTCGAGGTTGAGAATGTTCGAGAACCGGCTACCGTTCTAGCTGGTTGCTCTTTTCGTTGGAAGAGGTCCGCTTCTCCGGCCGAGAGTAAACGGGTACCTGTGCTTCAATGGGACTGTTTCCCATTCTTCGACTTCTCCTTCCGATTCTTCGGTGAGGTCGATGGCTGCCATTGTTGCAGCGTATCTATCCGTTGTACGGGCGGATGATACATTGGGGAAGTTCTGTTGCCCCGGTGCGTGGATCGGCGTCGGTCCTCCACGTCTTGGGCCTCGTCTGGAGCTGCTCGGTTGAGTTTATTCTCACCGGCAATCCGGTCCAACTTCCGTGGCCGGGCCGTACCACGTCACTTTGTGTGATTGGACGGCGCAGTCGCATTGTTTGCTTCTTAGGTCAGACGGGCATTCCTGGGTTCCGACCTCCGGCGTTCCAGCGCCAAGTCGAAACTGGGTCGGTTGCCTCGAGTGCTTGTTGCATCCCGGGCCGGGCTTCGACGGTGCCGTTGTTGGCTCACATCGAGCTGAGCGGTAACTTCCGAGCCGTCTCTACCTCCTTTGTGGAGGTCGACATCGCTTTGAAGTCCTCCTCGGAACTGTTTTCGTTCAGTCGAGTAACTGAAGTATGGTGTCTATCTGTTGTTGGCCTTCCTTGGCTTTTTTGTCGTTCCAGCGTCTTGTCGGTGCGCTGGGTCGTTTTGACCGGCCATTTCTTGTGTTCCGGTCCGGATCTCGATTTCACCGTTGTTGATGAATTCCGGTTCGGCTGCCATCTTTCGGGCGGCCGTCGCCTCCTTTAATGGGGGCGGACAGTGCCGTGAGTTCTTCCTCCGTGCAACTGCTCCAGTCCAGTCCTAATGTGTTAGGACCGTTGCTATCCGTTTTGTGTAACGGATCAAAGTTCAGTTCGTTCGGGAGTGAGCGGCTGGTTAGTAGGATTATCCTTGTCCGGTGGTTCGGTCGGATGTTGGAGGTCGAATGAGTCACCGGAGCTCATCGACCTTAGGCGTTTCCCGAGTTACTCCGAAGCCGGCCCATTGTTGGGTGGCGTCGAGTTCAGCGACTGGCGGGGCGGCAGCGGTTCTCTGTATGCCGGGGAACCTTGTTGTTCCGCTATTGTTGCGGTTTCCGCCATTTCCCTGGCCGGGCGACCGGTTTCCGTTACCGGGCTACCCGAGCCTCCTCCTGTTGGCGTTGGCGCGGCGGTGGCGACATCCTTCCAGAAGGGGTTAGCCGAGCCGGGCCATTTGTCGAATATCGGCGGTACCAATCGTCGTACCACCGAAGGTTCAGTTGTTATCCGAGCCATATATGCAGCGCGACTCGTCATGGTTGTTAAACATGCAGTGCCTGCATCGGAAGATCGTCCCTCGTCCACTGGAAGAAGGCTGCCTCCATCTTGTCGACGTACGTCGACGCCTGCCGAGCACTTTGTTGTGCTTGGGGAGGTCGGTGCCTTGTGGGCCGCCGCCTCCGCCGCGGTTAGGAAGTTTCCACGGCCGCGATTCCGCCGCCGCGTCCTCTGCCGCGACCATATCCTCCGCCGCCGTATCCTTGTGAAGGATACTGTCCGTATGCGGAGTATCCCTGGTTAAAGTTCTGTCCGTAACCAAAACCTGTGTTGTTTTGGTTACCGCCCGAGCTGTAACCTGGGCCACCGTAGTTGTTAACGGGGGCTCCGATTCCAGGTGCCGGGGGATTCAAGTTCGCTGCTGCCGCGCCCGCCCAGGTCTGTTGCTGGACTGGTGCCTGTTGCACCGGTGGCGTCGGCGCCGGACTCAGTTGTCCGTACTGTGCCGTCGGAGTTTGATATCCCGGCATCATATGTGGCTGATATCCGGTCTGTTGCGGTATCGCCGGAGGTGGAGCTGGGACAGGCGTGGGTGTTGCCGCCCGAACTCTGGCATAGTCGCCGTCGCGTTGTTTGCGCACCTCTTACATCTCCTTGCCGTTGACGAAGCTCCGTAGGTAGTCACGGAGTTCGATTGGCGTCGCCGGCATCTTGATTTCTAGGGCTTCCCGTAGTTTGGGTTCATGGATGTTCTCCTTAAGATGATATAGTATCATCTGGTCGGTCATGGTAGGGACTTGGGACTTCATGAACATCATGGCGTCGTAATACTGCTCGGGCGTTTCTTCGCCAAAGCGAAATATCCGTTTGTTTATCCGGGATATCATGTTCACTTCTTTGTTTTTTGTCGGCGAATCGCTGCTCAATTTGGTCAGCCATACGTTGACTGGCCATCCGCCGAGTGGTTCTCCGGCGGCTTCGAGGTATGCCAGTGTTCCGCCTGGCCGTCTAGTTGGGCCACCAAGTCAGCCATGAAAGTTCTGATCGTCCTCGTACCATTGTTGGGCTTGACGATGCAGGCTTCAATTTGTTTAACCACCTGTGGCTTGGTGTGTCGCCATCGAACGACGGCATAGGTTGCCGACGTCCGTGGGCAATGGCACGTACTATCGCGACATGTTTCGGATCTTGTGCCGGAGGATCAGTTGTGCCAGCAGCTCAGCCTGTTGTACGGCCGGGGCAGGTGGCGGGTTGGCGTATGGCATGTGACCTTGTTGGTCCCCATATACCTGCTGATGGTGAGCCTGTTCATACTGATCGTCGTATCCGTCCTGTTGCGGATGCGGCGCTTGAGCCTGGTCGTCATAGCGAGGCTGTTGTCCTCCATGCTGTTGTGGAGGGGGCGCTCGATTTTGTCTCGGCGCCTGTGGATAGAATCCACTCGGTTGGTCGTAGACTCTTCCGTACCGGTTGGGCTGTGTTCCCTGAGCCGGCGTCCGACCTTGTGTGGGTCGGTTCGGAGGCGCTCGGCCTTGTTGGTCGGAGCTATCTTCTCCGTTCTGTCCGTTCTGGCGCTGGTCATCCACGTTGAATGACCGAGCTCGTCCGCGTTCAAAGTCGAACTGCGGATTCTGGCGGAGGAAGTTTGGGTTAGAGTTCGTCCGTGGTGGACGGTATGCCTCCATGCCAAGTCTTGGCGGCTGGGCTGGGAGACGTTCATCCGTTCCGGTCTCCTCTGGCGTTAGGTACCGGCGCGTACATTGTTGCGCGTCGCGTACGAGGTGCTAGTATATGCACCGGCCGACGTCGTTGTCGCCACATTCGATGTCGATACCCGTGGTGCCGCGGTCGACGTGTTGTGTTCCGGTTCCGGAGCACTCGGCACAGTTGGTGGTTGTGGGATTGTTCCCACACTCGGGTCGGTTGTTAGGACTCCAACGAAGTAGGAGGTGTTGTTCTCCTTCTTCGCCAGTTCCTGAGCCGGATCGACTCCCCACAGGATATCGCTTATTGTTCGCGATGGCTGATCCTGTGCCATGGACGTTCGGTATGAGGGGTTCCACCCGGCTTTGTTCCCAGTATGAAGGAAGTTCGACCTGGCTTTGTTCCAGGTGTTTCTTCTCCTCCCTTAGACACCGTGTTTCCGTGTCCATCTCGTCCATTTGCCGCATCATCTCTGTGAGATTGCGGGCGGCTTGTTCGCCGAAGTCGTATAGTTCGACCTCACGGGCCTCCAGGTAAAGGATGCGGCTGTGTTGCGCCTCGTTTACCTTTTGAGCCTCGTTCAAGTTATACTCCAGTTGAGCTCGGAGTTTCTGTTCCTCCTGAAGGACTTGGTTCAGTCCATAGACCTGGTCGGTTAGCTGAGCGTTTGCTTCTACCAGGTCGACATCGGCTGTCCTTTGGTTAGGAAAACCCATGTCCCGAGCGTTCGCGTCGATGAACCGACGTCCCATCCTGGTGAAGAGGAGTTCCATCTCCGACTCAAGTTCATCGATTCGTTGTGTTAGTCGGTCGATCTCGTTATCGGCCTTTTTGAGCTCGGCAGTGTATCTATCGACTTCGTTGCGATAGACCTCGGCTTCCTCGTTGGCCTGGTTAAGTTGCTGGTGGAACGCTCCTGCCGCTTGTTCCGACTCGACCAATGCTGTTTGTACATCGGCGAGTTCTTTCTTTGTCTCTTCGAGTGCTTTGTTCGCCTCGTCGAGTTCGTGTTTGATCTCGAAGACTGCCGCGGTTGACCGATCCAGCTTACCGTTAAGCATGGCGATTTGGTCATCTTCGTATCGGCACGGTAGGTCGGCTCGCTTCAATATAGCGGTTAGCCGATCAATCTCCTTTGTTGGAGTGCGATGCCTTTGTTAGCATCCGCCATGTCGCGTTCCCATTTGCTCCGTTCGAGCCGATGGTGTCCTCCGAGTTTCGAGTGACTTTCCCGCCGAGTCGACAATTCTGTCTGCCAAAGCGATCTGAGTGATCAGCCTACGGCATCTCGCGCGGAGTAGGTCGACGTCTACGATCCTTTCGGGCGGTGTTGCCGCTACCCATTTCTTGGCCGTATTTCCGGAGTGCACTGGCCTGGTGGATGAGGTCGTCCTTGTTGGACTTCGGTGATCGTCCACCTGCTGCTCGGTCTTGACTCGGTGTTGCGTCAAAGACTTCGTTTGTCGGTGACGGAGTGCTACCAAGTTCGCTAGAGTTTCGAACATTGGTGGTGACGGTCTAGTCTTCAGGTCGACAGGTCGACTTTGTGTCGCCTTGGTCGACTTCACCGTTTGTTGAGCTCCTGTTGCTCGAGTCGAGTCGCTTCCAGTTGGCGAAGGTCGGCTCAACGGTGAAATAATCCGTTCGTTGGGTGCCGGTATGCTGGTCGGCGATCCGGCTGGGTGAGGCCTCGTGGCGGTACTGGAATCTTCCGTTCCGGTCGGTGATTTAGTCGGCTGGACGGCCGCATCCGGTTTTGTATCGGTTGGTTGCCGTTCCAGGCTAGTCGGTTGCTTGTTGCCGACTTCCTTTTCTCCGACCTCTGAGGTCGGAATCTGTTGACCGATTTTCGGGTCAGCGAAGTCCTTCCGACCTGTGTGGTCGGTTGGACTGGCATCTGTTGTCAGCTTTTCCGTTCCAGTCGAGGGTCGGCTGTTCGACCTCTTGAGCTGGTGGAAGGTCGACCTTCTGTTGGTCGGCCGGGCTAGTCAGTTGTTGTTCACCGACTTCCTTCGTCGGAGATTTTCGCTCGGCCTGTGTGGTCGGCGATCTCCACCGGTTAGTCGGTATGTCCATGTTGGGCGAGGTCGGCTTCGGCACTTCTTCCGTTCTGTTGGGTGGTTGCCGTCCGAGCTCGGTGGTCTTTGTGACCGTTACCGAGTCTTGAGCTCTTTGTGAGCTCGACAAGACAATGTGGTCTCTGCCTGCAGCTGTTCCACATCCCCCCCTGTCGGGTGGGACGGGGCTGCTACGTCAGCTTGGGTGTCCAGGAATGTTTTATCCCTGGCGTCCTCAAAACTGTCGTCCGAGGTCGGATTCGAGTCGGCAAGGAGGATCCGTTCGTTGCGTTTCTCCCTTGCCTCGACCGACTTAGTCGAGTCGGTTGAGGACGGCTGACTTTTGTCCTGACCGGCGTACCGGAGTGAGTACTTTCCGGTCATGTTCGCACGCCGAGAATAGTCCGTGTTGAACTTTCTCGCGTATTGGTCTTCTCGGGGATTCGACATTGTTGTCGAGTCAGGTCGGCTCTGGTGGAGCCTTAAAGGTTTAATGGGTTAGAAAATCGAACAATCTTCTGTGAAGATGTTCGGTAAAATCAGAACGTCTTTTTTGTTCAAGGAACTTCCGAGGGTCGGAACGTCCGGTGAGATGTTGTTGTTGTTGTTGATGTGTCTGTTGGTGACTCAGTACACAGGGTATTAGTATGCTGATACAATGGTACAGTACAGTACGTTATAGTAGTACAGTATAGTACGTCCTATATTACTGTGCTGACCAGTGTGACGTAACAGGTTAAGTGGTCTTGCACTTCTGCCTACGTCACAGAATGCGAGCCGTGTGCAAATTTGCAAAAACGATGAATCACGCCTATGTTAGGCTATGGGAACTTTCCCTGCACTCTGATTGGCTGCTCTTAAGTACTGATAATCGGTCGTTATGACGTCACAAGGAAGTTCGAGAATTTTAGCGCTATTTTCCACGAGAAAAACAATTATTTTAGGTCGGCTAGAGTTTATCTAGTCGGATTTTGAAGTTTTTAACCGTTGAAATTAGTTTTATGAATTTAGAAAATTTTTCTGGTGGTCGAAACACCGTTAGAAATTAAAATGAAGAGAATTTCCGACCTGTTGCCGGTTAGCCTTTGTCTAACTGTCTAGACAGGTTCGTTGACCTAGCAGGTCGGTTCTCGACCAAAAGCAAAATTCCGAGTCGGTTTCTCCGTCAGAAATTACTTCTTAACCGTTAAAAAGTTAAATTTTACGGACAGAAATCGTTTTCTACCGTTAGAAAGTGAAAAGCCGACCTAGTTGCGGCTAAAATCGACCTAGAACCGTTACTTTACCGGTGTCGGTGTCGGTGTCGGTTCCGCTCGATTTCCTCCGTCCGAGGTCGGAAATCCGTCGTTTCCGTGCAGAAATCCGCGAGTAAAGTTGCGGGTCGGTGTTCAAACCGAAGGTCCCCGTATTATTGGAGTAATCCTATCGCGCTGCAGACTCTCGTTCGAGTCTGATCCGTCAGTTGGGAAGGGAGAAGTCCGTGCTGTTGGGATGCTCTTCAATGTGGAAGAGATCAAGAAAACTGTGCTCACCAGCTGGGTGAGAATCACTTCAGTGATCCTCGTTGTTCCTCAGCTGTAAGACGGCAAGATCAGTCCGATCAAAGTCAAGGCGAGATTGCTTCAGCAATCAGTCTGGCAGTGACTTTCAGGATTCACCGTCTCCTCAAAAGATTCCGTGGGATCGAAAACCGTATGAATCACAGCACGAGGAGATAACGGTGATGCTTTATTGTCAAATAAAGAACAATGCTGCGTAATAGCAGGAAAGCAAAACAAAGCACTGATGGCTAAGCAAGTGTATGCTGAAAAGGCTCTTGAGCGTCCGTCAAGGCGTGAAAGAAGCAACTGGCGGCAAGCACGTGCTGTGTGCCATCAGCTGTATGTTGATGCGCAGACTGGACTCGATCAACGCGAGCGTATGAACGCTGAGTCATACTGCGAAGAGGACGAGAGAGCAAGTATGCTCAGTGTGTGCGCTGCGTATATCCGCTTCAGCGGATACAGAGTACAGTCACAGCAACACGTACGTACCGCAGCGAGAAGGCGATAACGGCAAGCATGAGTGCAAGTACGTCCGTGGTGGGCCGTACGCACCAGGCGCAGTCGTGGGCCTCTGACAAACAGTTAATTATAAAAACAAAATTTGAAGTTTTTAAATTTCATTTAATGCTGCCGCTCCTTCCATTGTTCGGAGCACGGAAGCGGCGTTGCCTCGCTGAATTACCAGCAACAGACGTTGCCGGAGAAACTCATGAGAGCGAGGCTCTTCGGTGTGCTGTTGGATCCGCTTGCCGATTTTCTTTCACTAAAAGGGTAGCTGACTTTCCCCATGGCCCAACTGTATCGAAAGCCAGCGGTACGAAGACGCATCTACCTTCTAAATACGCGGAGAATCGCACTTTCTTCTCTTCAGCTTGTGCAACAGCAAATCCCGTGGTCGTTGATGTTGATCGTAGGTGTGACATAGCAACAGTGTCCACACACGTCACGTCCCATGCCAAGCCCATCCCGTTTCCAGGCAAAGGTGGTGCAACCATCTGGACGTCGAATTCGGACGTGGAAAGTTCCCCGGGGTTCCACTTTTGCAGAGATGCCGGCTGACACTAGCGCTCTACACACGATATTATTCAAGCCGCCGTGACGTGCATGCCTCCCAGCAGAAAATGAGCAGGACAACCCGTGGTGACCGTATACGTCGACCGGCTTGTTGCATTTAGCACAGAGGTGGGGTTCACAGATTGTTGCGCCCAGTCTCAGTCCGATAGATATCTTTACGGTATCATCAGCGAGAAGATTACCGATGTGCGCCGAGGGCAAGGTATTTAGCCATAAGCCGGCTTCTGGTGTCGACTGGGAGTCGGGCCTTGTTTACTTCGTCGTGGCGGAAATCGTCAAGCAGTGTGGATAGCGACGCGTTACACAGAGGTTGGTCCCAGGTCCGTTGCTACTTCCGAAAGTTGGACTCTGGGAAATCGGTGAGGCGTGCGCTGGCTTTCCACAATTCCATCGGGGCAGAAGCGTCCACGGACAGGTGATCAGGAAGCAGCTTTGACAGTAAATCGGACGTTGAGTGAATCGATGCCAAAATGGCTGGGAGTGCTAATTCTTCCGCTCGACGTATGCTAATGCCGCTTCGACACCGGTAGTGTCGCCTGCCGCCAGCACGGGTACTCATCATGGTCAGTTCGAAGTGTAATAGGAAGCAGACCAAAATTATGTGTAACCATTGAGGACACCATGCGATGACAAGTCCCGCGAGACAAAGGGGGATAAGCATAACACTGCTCTGTGAGCGCCAGTGGTCATTCTTTGCTCATATGGTTGTGTCGGCACTGCAGGCGGAAAAGTGAAACATTCCGCTGCAGTGTAGAACATTGAAAGTTCTTCGCCGAATACTGAACAATCTGACAAATTTAATCCGTAAAATCTATAAACTAGTTTAGAAAACAAAAGAAAATTCAAAACTTTGATCAGTATGTAAAAAAAAACATTTGCTAACAATTTTGTGGAGCGTTTTTTTAGATTACTGTCTCGCGACTCGCGACGCATTCAAACGCATTTTAAACTTTATTGAAAAATTTCTTCACAAAGTTTTTCATATTCCAGTATACGCTGCTTCTGCGTTAAAATTATATTGTTATTTTTTCTTAAATCAGTGGAATTTTTATAACGGTTTAAGAAATCATAGTGAATAACATTAATTATTTTCGCTTAAAACATATAAAAAATATTTTTCTTTATTGAAATGTGCAGTATAATAGTCATTTTGTTATATTAATTATCATTTTGTTTGTTATTAGTTGCATAGGGTTTGCTGTCATTGCTCTGCGCGCAATGCGCATTCTGCCGCTCAGATGGCGAACACTGTGTGCCAGTCTTCCAGCCAGGTTAGCTCGCCGGCATTAAAGTCGAGCGGGCGGGTGCGGGAGAAAAACTTTTTAACAACTGGAAGCAGCAACGAATTCACAGAATACAGAGCAAGCACTTATATACACTGCTAACAGGATTCCAACCCGGAACAACATACATTGCGCTGACCACAACCAAAATAATAGGCAGATAACTAAAATAATAGGCAGATTTAGGTTAAATCTTCGTACAATATACGTACGAATCATATGCGATATTGTTTTACAGACTCTGAATCGTCATTATGCGTCTCAATCTACAAAGCATCCGTCCAGTATGTGCAGGGCCAAACGACTCAGCAGCATGATATCCAGTTGACGCAAGTCCACTCCCTGCCATTCCTGCGGCTGGCCGTCAGGTCGAACATTGCTGAATCTGACGGAAAAAAAAGCGTTGCAGTTTAACCACACTGACGACAGATCGCATGTAGATTCTCTGCCATATACTTACTGAGCAAGGAACATTCGAATTCCGGTCCATTGGCCGGGATAAACTAGCGTCTGCACCCAACGCGCATGCACCCCGGTGACCTTTGCATAGACCTCCGGACCAACGGTCGGGCAACTGTCGTTGATGGCGTTTAAAAAGCGTCTACACTGCTCCGCAGGCGACTCCGTGCAGCGGAAGCGTAGAAACGGGATAACCACCTTCAAATGTGCTGGAGTCCCGTTCAAATCGAACTTAATCGCGTGCAGGTCCTTCAGCCAAGTGTCATCGGCATTATAGAACAGTGCCGTCAGTAGAGAATCGATGCCCAAAGGAATTGAGGCGGTGTAGTTGATGAGTAGCAGTTCGTCCCATACAGGCATCAAGTTTGCCAGATCCGTGCACTCACACTCCCCGGTTTGCGGATCCATGATGATGCTCAGGAAACACTTTGGTCCCCACTTCGAATCTTTGCCGTTTTGACGATGATCATCGGCAGGCGAAGGAGCCTTCAGATTTCAGCATTCGAGTGCTGTTCCATACGGTCAGCTTCAGGTGGTTGCTGCGCTTGTTCTGGTGATCACACTGTCCGTCGTCCGAAAAGGTCATGCTGTGCGTATACTGCGAAACGGAGCTGTTCAACAGTGCCACAAGCTTATTACTGAACCAGGCATATTGAACATAGAATTCTCGATCGTAATGTCGTTGAAAGTGCAGAGGATGAACATGGAAGTCGAGATGCCTGTCCGCTGCTGACTCCTGCAGAAGAATCCTCCACAGAGCGCATACACTGTAAAGCACACATAATTGTCAGCCACTGACACAGTAATTTTGAGCAGCAAATAGTTAAGCGCCTAGCTGATTTACTTGCGTATCCGCAGATAGCGAGTAATGATATCCAGGCCATACAAGATAACGGCTAGCACCGGATGGGGAAGAGCAGAGATGTGCATCTCTTCCACATCTGCAAAATAATCACATAATGCGTTGTAGTCATGAAGCCTTCCTGTTTCTCAAGGGAAACGCCCAAAATTATCGGTACACTATACTCGACCAGCTTTGTTAGAAAAACATGAGATATATAGGAAAACCACGCGCTAACCGAGTTGTAGCGTGCCGGTTCCACGGTTGTGTTCGATTTTTCGCAACATTTGCTCAGCGAGATATTGATGGCAAGCTTCCTTCAGGGACTCTTCATTCCAAAACATATTGCGCCCGGCGGAGTCGCCATGCAGTTCGGCGCAGACAAACGTAATCGTGTCGGTCTCCGCTCGGGCAAAAAAGCGGCAGCCCACGTTCAGCTCGTAAGTCTGTTGGTGTGTTCCACACTGGAACCGAATAGTGGTGTCAAGCGTAACGAACCGTTTAAACTGGCAACTGGCATTGCACGCGCCATCACCGTTGCCCAGCGCAAAGCGACAGGTGCGCAACAAATACTTGGGCAGGAAATCCAACTCGTGGAACGAATGGGCCTGCTCGAAGCTGATAACGTGCTTGCGGTACACGAGTCCGTCAGATCTTCTAAAGAAACTCGGTTCTTCGTCGGGGACCGGCAGTTCCCGGACAAACTGAGATGGATGTACGACACTGAGGCTCTGTGTATGGCTCTGGGTTTGATTGTCCAGGCGCACAGCCAAGAAACTTCCGCAGATGTATTCGATTATCATCCCGCGGCGGAACACCATGGGACCATCTTTGGTGTCCCGCACCGCTAAAGGCACGAAAGAACCATAGTATGGGCGAGCGTCTCCTAGGGAATGATGTGGCCAGACATTCTGGGAGTGAATCCATTCGGCGCAGTTAGTGCCGGCGTCGAAGTTGACGAGGAACTGATCACCGTCAATATCCTGCACGTAACCCAGCCACCATTGGCCGTTGTCACGCTGTACCAACACCGAGTTCAGGAAATTTACTTCACGATGACCCGAGTACAACTGCCGAAGATACAAGGGTGTTCCTGACGTGTGCATGGTTTTCGCGATATGGCAACTGCGCTTCCAAGGACTCTTTCAGGGAATCGGGATTTTCGCAGCACGTTGATATGAAAGCTGATAATCAAACGTTTATATGCGCAATAATAATTATCGTAATATAAAACGAGTCTGCACTGAGAAACATTAATTAAGAAGGTTCAACGTTCATAAATCTAAAAAATTATCTAATTCGTAACGGATATTCAAAGACGTTGACCGTTGCCTCGGTGTAGCCAAATGCGGTTTAGATTGACGCCGCCGGTGAGAAAGCTCGATGTAAGGTCTGTAGACCGAAAACGGGTTGACTGGAGAAGGTGTACCGCGACTATCGAGCGCGCGCATACAGCCTGCTAGTGCTGACATTTCGTGTCCGAGTATTCGGTGTAGCGGCATTGCATTCTGTTATTCTGGCTCGAGTGAGGCTGCGTGTGCCATAGCTGATTTGGGTTATCGCTTAGTGGAATATTCTATCCGGAATCTGATTGTTACTTTAAGAAGAACAGCGGGTGAGCGTCTGTCAAATTGTCGCCAACTGTAACTGGGCCTACTGGGGAAAGCGGACCCGTACAGGCCGGTGTTACCTCTATAAGTTATACGATGTTTTAGTACTCAGTATGTACTTAATTGTATGTGATGCTTAATAAAGTTAAACCTTCAGTTATACCATTGCCCACGACAGGTTTGTTTTTGCACAGCAATATTAACGTTAACGGCTACAAAACGTTCGTAAAAAGCTGGTATTTACTGATACAAGTTACAACAAAGTGGCACAAAATGAATATTAATGCTGGTACCTAAACTACAAAAATAAGGCTCAACAGACTCACGCGCTTGGTGATACGTAACCAGGTCACTTCCCTTAAGGGTGACATAGTAAGTTGTGAAATAACCGAGGAGTCTCTGGATGTTATTTGCTAACCGTATCTCACGGAGCAGCCACTGCCAATTGCCGGCAAGATGAGCACCATAATCAGTCGAACCGACATTCTTCTCTTTAGTTAATAACGGGAGTAGCGGGAATCACCGTGGCATTCAGAACTTTCCGGTTTGTTCTTACCGAAAGCATTCTTTTTTCAGCGAAATATTATTATTATTACGATCCGACGAAAACATAACATTGTTCCAGGTTGTTTATGACAATACATGTAATTTGGATATCGTTGCTCCTTACTCATTACTTGTTTGTCTTTTTTTCCCGTATTAGACTAATGATTCAGTGCCCCACATCCTCTTTTAGCTGCGAGGAAATAGTAATTACTCGTACAAAAGCAAATAATATAAGCAATCTGGAAGAGCCCCTTCCCCATTAGCGTGCTGTAAAACGTGCCGAGCAAATTTAGAATACGCGTATCCAGCATTCAACAAGACATTTTCTTTCTAGACTACACAGACAGCATCTAAATCAAGAATCAGTTGCAATATTATTACCATGGGAGAAACAATCCGGCATACATTTGTGTCGGGCCTCGACAGATTCAAATAATCCAACTAGGCCTGTGTTTTGGGAAAATTTAAAGCAAGCATTCAATTAACGATAGTAAATGCAACGACCAATAGTATTAATGTCACCATAACAGGAAGCGGAGCTCCTTTAAATAAAGATGTGCAGTTAAGCCAGTTACTGATGTGCAAACGATTCATGGATACATGGTCCTCAGTCTGCGAAGTATCCGTCCAATACGCGAAGGGCCAACGGACTCAGCACGGCGATATCCAGTTGCCTTAGATCCACTTCTTCCCAGCGCTGAGGATAGCCGTCAGGGCGAACTTTACTGAACCTAGCAAAGAGGATACCGTCGCATAATCAACCAATTAGGAAGTGATTACTTTTCATGTCACTCACAAATCTAGGAACGTGCGAATACCGATCCATTGGTTAGGGTATGCCAGCGTCTGTACCCAGCGCGCATGCACCCCCGTGACCTTTGTGTACACGTCTGGACCAACGGCCGGACAATGCTCGTTGACCGCGGCTATTAAGCGCCGACACTGTTCCGCTGGCGTCTCCGTGCAGCGGAAGCGCAGAAACGGAATAAGCACCTCCAGGCGTGCTGACATCTTGTTTGGGCCACGGTGCATCGCGTGCCCGTCGTGTAGCCAGGTCTGGTCGCTGTCGTCGCTGTGACAAAGTGTGCTCAGTAGAGAATAATCCAGCGAAAGAATGGATACGGTGTAGTTGATCAGCCACAGTTGCTCGCATACAGACATCGGGGACCCCATCGTCTCACATTCCCACTCCCCGGTGTGGTGATTCCGTGTAATGCTCAGGAAGGACTTTATCAGCGTATCGCCGACATCCCTCCCATTTTTGACGACGATAACAGGCAAGCAAAAGCCCTTCAGTCTGAGTATCTGCGTGCTTTCCGAAAAAGTCTGTTGGAAGGTTGCCCGGCTCTTGTACTGGTCACGGCATTGTCCGTCGTCGGTAAAGGTCATGCTGCGAGTATGCTGCGAAACGGAGCCGTTAAGCAGCGCTACAACCTTGTGCCCGTAAATGGCACGTTCGACAAAGAATTCTCTATCGAAATGTCTTTTAGAGCGCAGGGAATCTACGTCAAAAATGATGTCCCGGTCGGCTGCGGGCTTCTGCAACAAGATCCGCCACAGCGCACAGACCCTGAGAAAATGAGCAAGCTGAAATGAGAAACGGATAAGTCTCTACTCGATAGTTGTTTTACCGGCGCATCCATAAGAATCGAGTTCGGATATCTAGGTTGTACAATATACGGACCAAAATCGGATGAGCAAGATCGGTAATGCGTGTCTCCATCACATCTGCAAAAGCACCCATAAAGTTTTATTGCTGATATCGTTGTTATTGTTTCCTGTGGGTGTGTGAAACCCGGTGAATACTTTGCTGCTACAGCAAAAATTACAGATGCGTAGAAAGATGTCCATTAAACTACTGTTATCGCAAACACCAAATCTCTGCAGTTGGGTTTCGTCGATTTTCGTTCAGCCGCATCAACAAGAAACCGCATCAACCTTTATGCAGAGATTATGAACCTTTCTGGCGAATCGGTGCCATGCATTACCTGTACCTATACACAATAAACTGTTCACCGGACTTGTAAAGAAGTTTTAACTAGGCTCTCGCATGACCAACCCAGGTAGAGTGTGTCGATCAAGCAATTCCTGCTGATGGTCCCGGTATCGACTCGTTGTTTAGCGAGGCAGATGAGGCACGCTTCCTTCAGGGCCTCCTCATTCCAGAATAAACTGCGCCCGGCGGCGTCGCCGTGCGGTCCAGCGCAGATGAATGTCACCGAGTCTGTGCCCACTCGCGCGAACATGCGGCAACTGACATTTATCTCGTACGCTTGCTGGTGCGCATTACACTGGAACCGAACGTTGTCCATAGTTATATACCGTGTCAACCGGCAACTGGCATCGCATACACGGTCAACACTGCCCAACGCTAAGCGGCACGTGCGCATTATGTACTTGGGCAAGAAATCCACTTCACGCAGCAATTGCGCCTGCTCGAACCCGATAACATGCTTACGGAACACGAAATCGTCAGGCTTCTCGAAAAAACTGGGGTGCTTGCCGGGTATCGGCAATTGTGTGACGCAGTGTGACCGGTGGATGAAGCAGGGCGTTGTGGCATCAAAGCGAACTGTCAGGAAGCCGCAGACGCTCCCAGTAACTGTCCCAAGGCGGAACACCATCGGACCATCTTTCTCCTCCCGCAGCGCCACTGGCAGTGAAGAGCCGTTATAGAAACGAGTTCTGTCCAGGAAGCGGTGTGGCCAAAGATGCTGAGAGTGGATCCATTGGGCGCTGATGCTGCTGCTGTCGAAGTCAATGAAGAACTCATCCCCGTCAATATCCTGAACGTGTCCCAGCCACCATTGACCGTCGTTGCGCTGCACCAGCACCGTGTTACCGTAATTGACTTCACGACCACCCGAATATAATTGACGCAGGTACAAAGGTGTGGCGTTCATGGTGCACCAAGACGAGAAGGTGACAAGAATATTCGGAGTAATACACCAAAAATACAATTAACCCAGTCAGTTATTGAAGGAACAGTGACAGTTGATTGCTAAAACTCGACGGCGAGGCGAATGGCGATACTGTATGTGAAATTAAGATACTTAGTAGAGAAATCACTGCTTTCTGAGGTTTGCAGACAGGCAGTACTCTGTAGATCTACTACTTTATTGACAAATTGTACAAGCTAAAAGCCATTTACACTTGAACTTGATAAACCAATTTAGAACAAAAAGAACAATTCTTCAAGCTGTTTAGAACACCCAACCGTTCCCAGAACAGAAGCAGCGTTCCCACGCTGAATTTCCACACTTAGACGCTGCCACAAAATTCGGTGGCGCGCGCTTCTCCTGTTTGCTCTGTAATGCGTCGACCAACTTCACTGACGAAATGACGGGTACTACCGCCGCAACTTCCCATAGTTTCGAGGGCGATTGGTTCGAAAAAGTGTCGATCAGTCAGTTCCGAGTAAAGGTTTCGTTTTCGTGTTTCCGCGTCATCAGCTGCAGATCCCGCGGCTTCTGATGTACCGGCTACATACGACGTAGCGAACGTGTCAACAACTCTGTAGATCGACTAAATGTCGACTGCATCATTGACCCTGTCACGTACAGTATGTCTGTGGGTTATAAGCGCAGTAATTCAATCCCGGTGATTACGTAGTCTCAGTCCGAGTCATCATAAGCCTCGCTGGAAAAGGTAAACGAGTCGGTGTTTCGAGTATAGGAGCGTTCGATAATCGATAATTTCTTGATCTATGGTTTGACTATGGGATAGTTGCTGCACTACAACTTCCGCATTAGATGACTAACCAACTCAGTCGGTAGAGTGGGTGAATATACTCCTACGCTCACAACCGACACCTAGATGATCTTATTATCCAGATACTGTGTGACTTCCTGCAGGTGCACATTAATGCTTTCGCCACAATAATGTCACTCAAGATCTCATGACTTTCATCAAAATCAGGAGGCTGCACACACTGCATCATACATGTACAGTCTCTCCAGCCGACACTATCGAATCTGCACACACTGCGCAGTGCGCACAGATCTGCCATGATCTGTGCGCATATTGTTACACTTCTGTATATTGCTGCTTACGTTCTAGCAACTTCATGTAATCGTATTTATCTGTACTTCCTGCTTTACTTATTCCCAGTTAGTCATCTTGCTGGCCAGCTGCCGTGAACATGTATTATTACAGCTACTTATTATCGTTCTTTATCTATTTTAATGGTCCTCAATTTTTATTAGCGCTTCGTGCTGGGAAATGTATTACAAGAGTATCAGTTAACAAAAAAAGCCATAACATCATTTCCGTTCCGCCAAATGAAAGGCAAAGTAAACATCTTCCTTCTCTACCATGTCGCTAAATGTACCGAGAACAGAAACTGCATTTCCTCTCTGAATCTCGATACCAATTCTTTGGCGTAAAAACTCTCCTGAGCGGGGGTTGCCTGTGCTGTCGATGATCTTTCTCGACAGCTCTTTGAAGAACTTCTTCGTCAGGGGTCCAAATGTACAAGCTTGTCCGGTAATTTCTGACGAATGTGTACAGCGAATTACACAAATTTGCGTGTTACGCCAAACTTCACACTACGGCGCGCCACGCCACACTGTTTAAACACGTAACATGCATTTGGCTGGCTGGCGGCTTGTTGCACGCTATATAAATGTATGAGGATAATAGTAACTGCCTGGCGGAAGGTGGCTAGAAAATGGTCGGTGCAGTAAGCGACAATCTGCCTGCGGAGCGCATTGAGGTAAATTGATAAACGTAGTGAAGTGGCCATCGTTATAAGCGCAGACTTCGCGCTAGCTGTACCTTTACGTAGGAAATTACCGGACAAGCTTGTACCTGTAGTTTCGATCGCCAGCGGCTGAACGATGTAACGGTCTGCCAGCCCGCTATATTTTTCTAACTTCCGATTTTCCCGTATTTCCGCTGCACTACCCGGCACTCTGGACGTCTGTGCGATGTACGTTTGCGCAAATGTGTATTTATACATACATACATTTTGCGCAAATGTGTATTTATCTATTTATACATACTCCACAGAAAGAGAACAGGCAGACAGCATGAGATATACTGTAGCGAAATATACTGTAGCATGAAATATAATGTAGCATTTGTACACCCGATAAGACCACCCAGTTATAATTCATCGTTCGATCGCGTTATGAATTTGTGTCCACTTTACCGGCTAGTTTCCCTTCTCATGAATTTCTAAAATTCAGTCTTGTGCTTGCATCTACTTGTCCTTATCCTTGCCCGAAACCTTGTTCCGTTTCTTGAACGCCGTGTCATTAAACATGCCTTGAGTTGCGTTGTTGCATTTGACCGCTTGGGATGAACCTGTGTCATCCCAATCGGAGCCACCAGTGTAATTGTGTAAATCAGTAAGAGCGTCCTCGGCCAGTATCGTTGCCGGCCGTCAGCCGTGCAACCTTTCATCCTAACAGCCGACAGATCGTGGTAAGGTGGATTAACCAATCCATTTGAACAGCAGCCAGATAGAATAGGCTGTTGTTACAATAATGTTTCGAATTCGTTCTTACATTGAGCTAGCAACTTACTCAAATTGCACGCTGCTTTCCAAGCCTGTTTCCCAAGCTCCGCCGTCGGTGGCTGTTCCGTGAGTTTGTACACAGTTCCAACCGGCTAAACATCATCAGTCTTATGTTAGCCGGTTGTTACAGTGCAACGCACTACCCGGAGAGGCGGAGACCGCTATGGTGATGGCGTCTCTGATCTTCAGACTTTTTCAACACCTCAAAGCGTGAACAATTTCTGACATATGTTGAACCCACTGTAACGCTACAGTGCGAGTCCCATCTGTTTGACGCTCGATTCTCATTAACCATGAATGCAACGCCACGGTATTTTCGAGAGTTAGGCGCGCGCGAGGTGAACTATGGAAACACTGTGCTGGTGCAGCGTGACAACGGCCAGTGGTGGCTGGGATACGTGCAGGATATTGACGGCGACCAGTTCTTCGTCGACTTTGATGCCAGCGCCATCAAGGCCGAATGGATCCATTCCCGCCATCTCTGGCCACACCACTTCGTGGGTCGTCCAGTTACGCAGTCTGGATCTACGTGGCCGGTAGCGCTGCGAGCTGTCAGCGACGAACCAATGGTCTTCCGAACTGTGACCCTCCTTGGTCATTTGTCTGACCGTTTTGCCGTTGTTGGCCTGGATGATCCGCATCAGAACCTTGCAGCCGGCTCCTGCATCGTACATCAGTCCCAGTTCGTGAGACGACTGCCTGGGTTCGAGAGATTCGATGAGCCAAGCTTCTTCGGGAAAAGTGAAGGATTTCTGTACCGGAAGCACATCGTGGCTTTCGACCAGGCCCATCAGCTGCGTAACATCGAGTTCCTGCCCAAATTTGCAGCGCGCATGTGCCGAGTAGTATTGACGCGTGAAAATGCTTGTGGTGCCAAGTGTGCATTACAACAGATTCGACCAGTTAATGATGATGTCATGGATACCTTAAACTTCCAGTGTACCGGAATCCACAGGGCCACTAGGTTGTACGGTTTCCCCATGGGTTGCCGCTTATTCGTGCGGGTGGGAATCGATACAGTCACATTCATTTGCGCCGAATGCCACAGCGAAACCACCGGGGGCAGCTTCTTTTGGACGGAAATGTCCTTGGAGGCAGCCTGCCGCAGCTGCCTTACCGAGCAACAGTCGCAGTCAGCCGATATAGTTAAGAGTGCAACGATCGAGATACTCCAACATGGTACTGTAGCAATGCAAAAACATTGAACACAGATGGTAAAAGTTCACTCAGTCTACAGACAGGTGTTTTCGGGATTGTAAGAAAAAAATAATTTTCTACTCCGATTAACTTGATGTCATTGCAGAGGTGGAAGAAATGCGCCTAGATCAGCTTGCGCATTCGATTATGGCTGGCATTCTCCTTAATCTGGACATCGTTACCCAAATACGGTTGAACCGGCAAGTCAGCTGCGGTGTTCTAGTAAAACCTAATACCTGTTTTTCCAGACTGTAATGCTAGAATTTTCCCATGTTAGCCGCATGACTAGCATGGTATTTTAAACCCTACTCGTAGAGTAAATGCACGCACTGTTAAAAGCAACAAAACCGCTTGAAAGCACCAACACGGTAGCCATCGAAATCATCGAACATATTTTTAAGAAACAAAATAATAATGGAATCTTTGTTACTTCCAGTAAGTTTCGTAACACGGTACAGGGTTCTTGGTTAGCCGTGACGTTCGTTTCGATTACTCATAGGGTTTGCCCATTGTGGATGCTTCTGTTGCAAGAATACCCCAGTCGTCGCGATATTATCATCGACCTTCACCGGCTATGCGAACGCGACCCCGACCCCGACACGGAGATTTTCCGCTTTTATTATTTCTGCTGCCAATATAAATTCGTCACGATCCTGGACCGGACCGTTTTGCCGTGCACACAAACCGCTACATTATTAGAAGCGTTGCAGACTCGACAATCCTCATCGCTTTCGTCAAAACTGTCGATTATCAAAAACTTCTTAGACGTGAAGGGGTTTCACCTGAAGAGCAACATCGGAAAAAACGTTGGTGATGACCGCTTTTGCGCGGACGGTAGCGTTCTTGATTTAAAGAGGAATGATCAGAGTGGAGTTTATGAATGCGGCAATATATCCCAGGTGTTGACGGTGTGTCGAGAACTAGTGTTAACTAACTACACGGCGTCCAACTTAAGTGGGTCTACTTCACTGCTGGATAGTGTTTTCCGCGTCGAGGGTACGGCCTGGTCGGAAACGGCTAAAAAGCTCCGGCGGTATGACGAAAATACTGATTTCGATGTGAGCATTCCGCTCATGCGCTTTCGCTGCACGGAATCGGCCGCGGAACACTGCCGACGCTATGTGACAGCGTTAAACGATAACTGTCCAAACGCCACGCAACGTGCCCGCGCAAAGGTCACGGAGATGCATGCGCGCTGGATGCGGAAGTTGGCCTATCCCAGTGGATGGATCACTGCACGATGGTTCTTCACACTGTAAGCGACAAAGAATTATGGCAGAAGAACTATTTACTTTGGATTTATTTGCCAAATTCTTGACCGTCCATCTTACAACCCAAATTGTATTACTGTAATTTTGCAGGTTCAGTAGTTTTCGCTCAGACCACAGTTGGGAATGGTGGAGTGGAGCGGACTTGCGGGAACTCGACGTGTCGACGTTGAGCAAGGTGGCCGTACACATTCTGGACGGATGCTACAGAGACGGCAAGGGAACGAATGAAGCCCAGCCAAAGTGCCCTTTGGACGCCCCTTTAAAAATCGTTGAAACAATAACTTGCTGCCTTCTGATGAACGGTTAAAGAACGTTTTTGAGCGGATTCAAAAAGTTAATTCACAGATACTCAATGTTAGCGGTGTTAGCTTTTTCAAGTTCGCTCTGAAAACTATTGATCTGTCTAAATAATCTCTTCTGTAATTTTTCGCTGCATTTTTTACCGACCAGACATTGAAGTCCTGTTAAACGGGTTGTCTGCTCCTGATACATGAATGAATGAATGAAACTGGCGTGTTGTGATAACAATGTAGTGTAGTGGCTACGCGCCATATTAGCGCGTAGCAATCCGCATGGCTGTGTTGACTTGTAGAGGACGCATTTTATGTGGTACTACGAGTATTTCATTATTCAGTATCTATCCGGCCAGAGTGGCACATTAAACATCTGTGCCAAGACGTGACAGCTACTAGGAAAGTGCACTCGCTTCTGGCGGGCACTGTATGACCGAAGCGTAGCAGTAAATTCATAATCAGATTTTATCTACTTAGTAGCAAACATTTGTAGAATGATTGTTACGATTAGGAGATGATTAGAACAAAATCCTGTAGTAGAAGCTCCCGGACCGACGAATATTGCACTGTTCTCAGAATAAAATAAAAATTATGTATGGGATATGTTTGCCAACTGTACTGAAAATTCAATATTTCTAAAAACCTGATAGGAGGGAAATACTTGCAGTCTTACGGTTCAAATTACGGTAGACGCACATCTGAGTCGGCGTATGTATGGTTTCGCAGTTTATAGGCGTGTTGCTGGATAAGGGTTATTACAGTTTGATCTATGCCGAATTTCGTAGCGAGTCCAGTTTATTTTAACTGGCTCCCCTTTCAAGTAAATAGCGTTAAATTTAAAATTTCCCGGCAAAATACCAAAATTTTATTGTTGCAGCATGGCCTGGTGATTAAAATTCATATTATATGGTTTTAGAAATTTTGCACGTTAGAGTACTGACTACTGTAGCCACGCCATGAAACTACTATATGGTTTTAGAAATTTTGCATTAGAGTACTGCTTTGTAGCCACGCCATGAAACTACTGTGAGGTAAGGGCACAGATTGCCCATGCCGGTATTGCGTTTGTCGCATCGAGCAGCTGTGACTTCTTTCCTTTCAGATTTTTTTGATTTACGTGGGATATAAAGAATGCGCTGGGAAATGCCAGAGTTGAGGCACCAAAGAAATGTATCCCTGAAAATTCAACAAGCAACACAGCATTTTTGTATTGCTACCGTCCATCTGGACGCTTTATCAAGAGAGATTGTGACCAAAAGACACAGATTTTAAATGCGGCCTGGACATGCTCGGCCAGTGGGCATCTCTGGTATTTTGAGAACAGGGTGACCATGTATGTGTGCATCAGGTAGCGGTGACTAACGAAGACCACAGTTTGCTTGCGGCTTGGGTATATACGGCCAGCGCGCATATGTGCGTTTGATAGTAAACCCGCGCATAATTGCATTAGGTGGCGGTGACCGACGGATACCATAGTTTGCTTGCGGCTTGGGTATATACGGCCAGCGCGCATATGTGCGTTTGATAGAAAACCCGCGCATATGTGCATTAGGTGGCGGTGACCGACGGATACCATAGTTTGCTTGCGACGTTATCAGAGGAATTCTTCGACCCAGTTGATTGTATGTCGTGGTACCCTAACCCTGCACTTGAAGGAAATTTGTACGCTATAAGCGACACGGTGCTGTATAGCCGGATAAACGTTCAACCAATTCACGTTTAAACACGCGCTAGCTGCAAGCCGCGTATGTGAATGGTGAATGGGCTCGTACAAGTGCGTGTGGCTGCACTGTACAAATTTCCTTCAAGTGCAGGGTTAGGATACAGTATACGGCCAGCGCGCATATGTGCGTTTGATAGTAAACCCGCGCATATGTGCATTAAGTGGCGGTGACCGACGGACACCACTTTTTTCATAAACGCTGAACATAGAGGACCTTCGCTACGCTTCGGTCGACCAACTACAGACAGTACTTTGCACCTACATACTTGTTAGTGGTTTGTCGTTTCGTATTCCGTTTTAAAATATTTCTTGTGAATAGTAAATGGCAATGGTATCTTGGGTTCCTCGTTCTATCTGTTGACACCATTCTCTGACGTAACAGTTGCATTATTATTTATTTCTGTTTTTTCAGGACGAAAATTACCACTTCGCATGGGGCCTTTAGTTTTCCCCTCATACAGTACGGGAAATTTTGTAAGCTGTAGCTACTAGAAACCAAGATGCAATAATATTATCATGATCAACTACAAAAAAGAACGCTTGATGAACGCTTAGAACAGAAAAGACAACAGTAAACGCCATATGCTGCAGAAATCGCCAAAGCCAGTCGGTAACCGATGTGGATAAAGTGGATAACAGTAACAACAATCAGCAATTCAATTTCCCAGTGTCGAACCAACTCTTGCCAGTGTCCCTGCGCCGTGTTGCGCTGCCGAACTACTAACGTAGGCTTCAGTCCTACTCCTCGTAACATCCGACAAGGATGTGTATGGCCAAGCGACTCAATATCGACAAGTCAAGTTCCCGCAAGTCCACGGCATCCCAACTCTGCGCACTGTTATCCGCGTTAAACGGGCAAAACCTGCAAAATAGTCAGTGTAGTGAGTAAAGCGTTCACATGAAACGATTCGGCGTCCGCAGTTTCCTTGTTCGGTATTTTTCGCATTAGAGACGCTGTCGTGTATAAATCGCCTTACACGTTCCCTGGCGCTCTCTAATTTGCTGAAATACTTTTTGCTTAACTTTTATGTACTACTCTATTTTAGAAAAGCGTAGCTTGCTTATCAAAAATATTAACATACGTAAACCGTATGCATATCTGAACAGTCTTTAAAATATGGGAAAATTTGGGTGCCGGTTGTTTCAGCTGTAAAATTAGAGAATAAGTGCTTTTTATGCTGAAATCAAAGTACTCACACTTGAAGAAACATGCGAATGCCGGTCCACTCGTCCGGATAAGCCAACGTCTGCAACCAGCCAGCATGCATCGCCTTGACCTTCCTGTAGTCATCTTCACTAACGACAGCACAGTTGTCGAGGAGGATACTTAAAAACCGTCGGCGCTGTTCAGCGGCCGTTTCTGTGGAGCGGAAGCGTAAGAACGGAATAGCGACATTCGGTTGCTTGTGTTCGATGACTGTCCAGGCGTAGGTCAGATTGGCCGGCCATGGCGAGCCGCTGTGGTCAAACAGCTTGATAACCAGAGGCTTGATCAAGCGCGGATCGGACGCGGTATAGTTAACTAACAGCACCTCCTCGCACACGGTCATCAGCGCCGATATCACACCGCATTCAAAACTGTTGTCATTCCGGGGATTTCTCATGAGACCCAGCCACGCGAATCCCGGCTTGATGGCGTGATCATGTCCATTTTTGCATATGATTCGCTGTAGGCGAATGCCTTTCCATTGCATAACAGCTGGCACGGCCAACATTTTCCAAGGGAAGGAAACCAGCAGTTGTGTATATTCATCATAATTTCTTCGGTGTTCAACAAATGCCAAAGTGCGCGTATTCTTGGATACCGCCAAGTGCAGCATGGTAAGGAGTTTGTACACGAGGTGGCAGTGTTCTGCTGCCATTTGCTCGGATATTTCGACAGTAACCGGCGGAGTTTCAAAGACGACGTGCCGATTGGCTCCGGATCCCCGCAAAATAGTCCACCAAAGCGAACACACCCTGAAAATTATAAACGTCTAAACCCAAGGAATACCGAATGGCTAAAAACCAACAGCATTCATGATATATGTATTATGATAATCTGCAGACCACCAATCAATTTCAACGGAAGGAGCGAAAAACTAAATGAATGCTGTCGGCTGCTGTGATGTTTAGCTTTTGTGTTTTCATTGTTTTATCTATAACATATATGCATGTTTATGTAAATGTGTGTCTACAGACCACAGAGGTACGTATGATTGGCTCAGCTCATTGGCTCATCTTTACCTGACAAATTACGAATGTTCCCCAAGTACCACTATTAGTAATTTATTAGTACTTCTATCCTTCCGCGAATTGAGATTTCTTTTCCGTTTTGGCCATTTCTTTCAAAATGATACTTTTTGACAGAACGCGGTTGTAGCGATTCACTATTGCAAACTTACCGGCTCGCTCGTAACTGAGCAACGATGTCCAGATGAAGCAGAATATCGGCCACGATCGGATTCTCCAGGTCACTTATGCGCAATTCTTCAATAGCGACTGCAAGCAAAACATTTTAGGACTCATAGAAGTGCTGTGTATTAATTTAGTTTATTCAGTGAGCAGATAAACCCATTGGCAAATGAGATCTTCATTTTGCCAGCTTTCCTTCAGGTACAGTCATTCGTGGCAATCATTCCAAGCGCGCATTTCACTCTGCCTGTATCTGTACCTTTATATGTTCATTTTTTAGCCCGGCTTGGACACCGACAGTGCTCTTTCTACAGTTATAAATTCCAAAGCTAGTAAACTGGAGATGCTATGAAAGTATGAATGAGTGTGGTGATATCACAACTTCGAACGAATAATTAGGTTTCACGTTTCAGATAAGCAACACGACTGCGCCTTTGCGTAGGTAAAGATTGATATCAAGCACTGGCAGCGCTAGACGTTTTTTTGAAAAGGCACCTAGGTCTTCTTGTTTTGCTGCTCAGTGAAGTCTTATCGGAAAACTATTTGAACTCAAATTTTTGCTTACTCGGTATGCCTCCGGTATGAAAAAAATCATTAATTTCATAAATGTGGTTTGTTTTGCGATACGACATCATCGGAGCAAAACAAAAAAATGTAATCGCAAGAAATAACTACATGTCTACCTAGGTCCGATTACCTATACAATCGGTATTAAATATTTCGGCGAAATGGTTGTCGGTTGACTTCTGTTTTATTAAATTCATTTAGCGGCACCATTACTAAACTCACCCAAATGCTGTGGAAAACCAATGCCACCATGGCTGACACGATTGCCGTCTATTTGCTTTAACTGTTGCTCGGTAAGGTAGTTGCGGCAGGCTTCCTCCAGGGCATCTTCATCCCAGTACATAAGACGTCCAAACCTGTCATCGTGCAGTTCGGCGCAAACCATAGTGACCGTGTCGCATTCCACTCGCACAAACATACGAGAGCCAACTTCAACCTCGTAATTTTCCCGCGGCACGTGCGTTCCGGCGCACTTGAATTCCACCACATCCCATTCCTCCACACGCTTAAATTCACAACGGGCATCACATCCACCTCCCAAGCCACCGCTGTCCAGTATAACGAGCCGGCATGTACGCAGCAGCAACTTGGGTAGACTAACCACGTCACGCAGCAAGCACGCCTGGTCGAATTTGATGACATATTTTCGATATTTGATACCGCGTACGGTCAGGAATAAACTCGGCTCCGTGTCTGGCGCCGGTAACCGCTTGACAAACCGATTCTGGTGCACGATGTAGCTGCCGGGCGAACGGCTGTGCTCGTCAGCATCTAAGCGAACAATGTAGTAGAGTAGGCAGAGATTGTTGGTGATGGTGCCCCGCCGGAACACCATCGGTCCTATCCCTCGATAGGACATTGCCACGTGCACGGCGGAGCCGACATGTGCAGTGAAATCCCCACCGAGAAACCGGTGCGGCCAGAGATAGCGAGAGTGAATCCACTCGGCTTTGGCGGTACTCGAGTCGAAGTCGACGAGGAACCGGTCGCCGTCAATATCCTGAACGTATCCTAACCACCACTGCCCGTTGTCGCGCTGCACCAGCACCGTGTTCCCGTAGTTGACTTCCCGCGTTCCAGTGTGCAGCTGGCGCAAGTATCGCTCTGTGGCGTTCATGATATTTCGGCACTGGTTGTTCGAGTGATCGCCGAATATAAATTAATGATCACGTTTTGCAACGGACTGCTAATGGACACCCTGTACGGTAAGCTCTAAATTAGCCACTCCCGGATGACGGATATGATGCCGCAACAATGTCTGTTCGAGAAAGGATTCGAGTGCATATGTCGGCCTAGTTCTCTGTCGGATTCGAAGAAGTGGTTAACGCACGCAAGCTGTGTGCCTGGCCAAACTTTAGCTGAAGCGCTGGTCATCGCAATAAGAAATGCGGATCACTAATATCATTTTGCTGCAAGGTAGGGCAAAAGGTCGTACAGTTTATGGGGAGTTGTTCTGGTTGCCGGCTGATGGGTGGTCTCTCTCACCGCAATAAAGCTTAAGAAACCGGAGTACCATTCCATTACTCAGACTCGCTGAGTTGGTCCATCCGACTCCATTATTCAGACTATCAGAGTATTCGCTATGCACGTGCATGCTCACCAGACTGGAACGGAAAATGTTCAATGCGCGCCGCATTCGGTACTGCGATTTAAATGTGATAAAAGCAGTGACTGTGCAAAATGTGCATTATGTTTTGCGGTCCGATTACCATTACTGAAAACGGCATATTAAGCTAAGCAATCTCAGCAGTAGAGCTTAATATTACCCGCCATTCTTTGACCTGCGGCTGCTGACAAGAGCGGTGGTTTCATGCATTACGACACACCGTCGACTTGTGTAACTGATTCGATGGGAATTTCCACAATACAGTATGATACCATGAACGCCACATCGTTGTACCTTCGACAACTATATTCCCGTTGTCGTGAGGTAAACTACGGGAACACCGTGCTGGTGCGACGTACCAACGGCACATGGTGGCTGGGATATGTGCAGGACATTGACGGCGATCGGTTCTTCATAGACTTCGACGCCGGCTCCCTCGCCGCCAAATGGATTCACTCCCGGCGTATCTGGCCGCACTACTTCCTGGGAAACGTTCGTCCATATGATGGCTCCTCCGTGCACGTGGCGATGCGGGATGTCGAGGATGGCCCGCTAATCTTCCGTCCTGGGAGGATAATTGAGGGCGTATGTGGCGGCATATTCTTGGCTGTGCGACTGGACAGTCGCAGTCCGGTCAACGCAGACAGTCCTTGTTTCGTACATCCATCTCATTTTGTCCGAAAACTGCCGGTGCCCAACGAAGACCCGAGCTTTTTCGAGAAATCCGAAGGACTCGTGTACCGTAAGCATGTTATCGACTTCGAACAAGCGCCTTTCCTGCGTGATGCGCATGCCCTGCCCAGGTATATGCTGCGCACGTGCCGCCTAGCGGTGGGCAAGTATGATCCTGTGTGCAGTGTCCGTTGTAAGTTAATACGGTGCGATCTCACGGAATCGTACACCATTCGGTTCCGGTGTCTGACGCACCGGTGGCGGCGGGAGTATGCGCTGGATATGAGCTGCCGGATGTTTGCTAGATTGGGGACGGATACGGTGACGTTCGTCTGCGCGGAACTGCAAGGCGCCGCCGATGGGCGCAGTGTGTTCTGGGATACAGAGTCTCTGCAGGAAGCGTGCCAAAGCTGTCTCGCTGAGCGACAATTGGGGAGTGCCGGCCAGGTCATCTCTAGCAGTTGTGGAATCAGCACCTTTCAAGTTGGTTAGTCATTCGAGTGAGCTCTACGGTTAAATTAAAATTCGGTTTTGCTCTGAGCGAGAGCACGCAAAAGTGAATTTTAAACACATTGTTTTCATAAACACCAGCTTGATATTATTTTAGAATTATTATTATTATTTAGAATTATTAATGTTTTTTATTTAAAGTTAATATTTTAGAGTTTCTATCTTATGTATTATTTCAGCCGTATTGTTATTATCCAGTTGCAGTACAAACTTGGCAGTCTCTTTTATGAAGAAATTGTGGCAAATTCGTGTTATCTTATTTTGTAGATGAGGGAGAGATTAACATTACGGATTTGCACCATCCGATTGTGTCCCAGATTCTGTATAATTTGGACAATATCACACGCTACCTATGCGCGCGCCGGTAAGACAACTACTGTAAATACCTCTTTTCAGATCACCCATCAAAACCACCCGAAATACTAAGTAATATATACATAAATAATAGGGCCAGCAAATTCTCCCTCAAGTTGTCGATTAGCAGAAAAGTTGTCAACAAATTATCGCAGTGCGAATTTCTGTTTTTCCTTTTTTATTTCTCGGGGCGACTAAAGTGTGCTGGTATTTTTGCAGGGTGTGTGCGCTTTGGAGGATCTTGCTGCAGGAGCACGCAGCTGACCAGGATATCGTCTTCGACGTCCATCCTCTGTGGTCTACAAGACCATTCGATCGAGAATTCTCCGTTGAAAATGTCTGTTTCGCGCACAAACTACTAGTGCTGCTGAACGGCCTCATTTCGCAGAACACTCGCAGCATGATGTTTACAGACGACGGTCCGCATCACCAGCTCTACACGAGCCGGTGTAACTTTCGGCAGACTGTAGTATCCCACATTACACAGATACTGAAACTCAAGGGCGTCCGCCTGCCGCTGATAAGAGTTAAGAACGGCGGCGATGTGGCGGGGAGCAGGACGCAGTGCTTTCTAAGCATCAAACGCAATGATTCGACCGGACAGTTTGAATGCCAGCAGCTGGCCTGGCTGATGCCCGTGTGCGACGAACTGCGACTCATCAACTACACCGCATCCATTCCCTCCGCCAGTAATTCGTTACTCACCACATTGTTCTACCATGTTGACCACGACTGGCTGGACGACGGGCACAAGATGAGGCGACGGGACGAAAGTGCGCACGTCAACGTGGTTATTCCGTTTCTCCGCTTCTGTCGCACGGAGACGCCAGCCGAACAGTGTCGACGCTTCATCGCCGCTGTCAACGACCACTGTCCGGTTGTTGGGCCGGAGGTCTACGCAAAGGTCACGGGAGTGCATGCGCGCTGGGTACAGACGCTGCTTTATCCCGATCAGTGGACGGGCATTCGCATGTTCCTTGATCTGTGAGTATCACGCGAAAATTCAGAATATTATCATTTTTTCGTTCCGTTACAATTCGACGGTAAATTGTTCGTCAGGTTCAGTAGTGTTCGGCCGGACGGCCATCCACTGCGCTGGGAAGGAGTGGATCTGCGGCAACTGGATATCTCGCTGCTGAGTCCATTGGCCTTACACATTTTGGACGGATACTTTGCAGATTGAAGCGCACGCGCAACCCAAGTTTAGTACGGATTGAACCGGTCCTAGAGGAGAAAGTCCAAGTTAACAATGTACCGTTGCACATAACGGTTGATCAGTCGCTGCGCTGATACAGAAAGAACATATTTCTTGCAAATTTCTGATTAAACCGTATTCGGGATTTGATGTCACCAAACGGCGTCGAGATAATCTTCTAAACAGTCAAACACTCATAGTTATCGCATAATGCGGTGTAACGTAAAAGTTTAAAACCTACTCTAGCAGCGCTCGTTGAAGTGGCTTCCGAAACTGAGATCAATGTTATTACACACTAAAATCTCCCGCTGTTATGTAGATTGGTACTGTGGTTCGCAGTTGCACGCTATTTATGGCTTTATCCCGTTACGTTACAACATCGTCATGTCATTCACAGATTTCCAGTATCATTGTTTCACAGCTCCGGTTTTTTCGAAGTTACAGAAGAATGTAGTACACTGTAATGTACAGATACCTACCTCCCTTCTAGCATTCTAATCCTTTCTCTACGCCACACACGGACCAGACTTTAATGTTTATCTGTCATTCGATAGGCATAGTTTGAAGATTTGCATAAACCAGTTAGATTTCACGACGTTCTAAGGGTTGAAACTTGAAAGAAAACTGTTAAAAAACCAAACATACGAAGTCTATGGGAAAGTGAAGAAACCACCACCGTAAACCTGACCGCGCCATCACTATTACAACGAATTGGGCAGCCATAAAAAGATAATCTCAACGAGACCAGTTTCTCCCGAGGGCACGCAGCCGACTAAAGAGTAATCTCCCGCTACGATACAGCGACAAAACGCCAAGAATGCCGGGCGCACACACCCGCAGTTTCGACGCCGGTGGCACCTCCGCCAGCTTCCTCAGGGCGTCCGACGACGGGCGGGGACCGTTCCAGGCCCGGTGGATGCCGGCCACATGCCACATGCCCACCACCCCCACCGCCACACGTCCGCGTGGACCCTCGGTCGTCATTAGCGGCTGCGCCACCGACCGCTTCAGCGCCTCCGCCAACCAGACATCCCGCTCCTGCACCATCACGCGGTACACCGTGGGGCAAGCCGTCGCGAATTTTTCCTTCTTTGTCTCCATGAGCGCGCGACGTGTCTCCGCATCCTGCTGCCAGAAAGCTTCCATACCGGTACGCGTATCCCGGATCCTCATCCGGAGCAGCCAGAGTCTTTCCCGCAGCGGTGCGGCACGGATCCGCTGCCGCGTGATGCTCCGCGGCCGGTCAGCTAGGTATAGCGTGCAGTCGGGGAGGGACATGGCTTCCGTGTAGGCAGCCCGCATGTCCACAGAAAGTCCATACGTTTTCAAGTAGAATGCTACTAACCTTTGCAGGGTAAACCCCTGGATAGTCTGTAGCCAACCAAGGCGCTGGCCGCACAAATTCCAGAGTTCCATGGAATACCATTCTTCGCTCAGTATAAACTTGACGTCATCGTCGCTCGGCCGAGTTAACATCCGTTGTGTTTCTACAAGAATATTCCACGCGAACTATAATTTTGATTTTACGGGTACTCCTGCGCAGAGCAATGAAATAAAACATTTTTTTCAATTATTTAGGCAAACGACGCTACTGTGAATATAACAACATTGTTAATATTTTCTTAAATTTTTAATGCAGGTAATTGTGTATTAGGAATGAATAACCATCCTCTTAATTTAGTTACGCAAATATACAACGTTGCAAGTTCTTGTTTTGAATATTTATTATTGAAACATCATAGCATCATAATGATAAACAGATCAATATTACTGCACAATTATTATTAGGATAAAATATCATTAAATTATTATTTAGTAAGTAATACATGTGCATGCAGTTGTGCTAAAATGGCTATCGATAAGCTGCAGGCGCGGTTTTACCTAAACACAGTTCCAGCACCACGGTGCCACCACCGAATCCGGCCTGACCATCCGAATCGTCAAACCGACGTCCTCCTGACTTTTATCTGCATTATGCATGGTTCCGACCTACAATGCATAGAAATGACCACTTTATAAAAAAGAAAAGCTCAGTCTATGTCAATAAATTCCCGCTCTGTCCTGAATCAGTGGGGAACTTTCGAAGATTTATGAATATAGTGCTAGTGATGTTACTGCCAATGCGTGTTGTCCCTTACAAGGTAAACTCGCCCACCGGACGGAGGGTGCTCGAGAATGGTCACGGTGTCGGGTAGGGCGGGATTTGCGATACGGAGCTTGGGTGATCGCAGACGACCGGCCGGAACCGGGAACGGCAAACCCGTTGGGATGGGCTTGAGGATGTCGGGAATCGTGTAATCCCCATGGCCATCACCCTGTGCAGCGTGGCTGCCGTCCAGTCCCGATACTCCCGAATGGCTCATCTCGTCGTGTCCGTCTTTACGCTGCTGATTACCAGAACCGTCTTCCATTCTCATCATGCACCAAATCACTCCTGTAAACGAAAATGTCTTGTTGCAGCAAACTGGTTTTATGCAAATCTAATCTGGTGTTTGAAATAAAAGTCACACATCGTAGCTCGAACCCGGATGTCTCCGTAAACTAACCACTACGGTCTACGTACTTCCGCTTTTCTCAATCTCTTTTCATATGAACACTATAAAAAGTTCCGGGTTGAACACACTGGGGTCAGCGCAAGCACAAAGCCAGACAGTCTGTCCTTTTGGCTGTATACAAATCCGCTACAGTATTTGCCAGCTGCAGCTGAGTGGCGAGTTCGATTGACTGCCGTACTGCATGAACAGGTATTACGTAATACTGCACTGATATAATGCACAAATAATACGAGATTTGGCTTCCGCCCGGGAAATGGCTTTTCTATGTTCTATCACGTATTTTCACTGCATGCCGCAGTGTGGCTCTCGACGATGGGTCGATATTCTCCCCGGTGACGATTATGGACACTGTGTGATGTGAATTGTTCGGCATGAGTAATCCTACACCCATCAACGCAGTGGACTGCCGCATCGTGAGTAAAGCGCAGTTTGTCGAAAAACTGCCAGTGCCTGGCCACAAAAACAACTTCTTTGGGAAGCTGAACGGGTTCTGGTGCTGGAATCGGTTAATACGCCTCCACTTTCTATCAGGTCCTTTGGTTGCGTGGCGTGGATTTTCTGCCCAGCATCCTGGTGCGCGCGTGCCAGTTAGCGTTAGTCCAGGCGATTGCGAGCATGATGCCAGCGGTTCACACCGTTTTCCCATTTCGAAACCGATCGGGTTCCAGCGTGACGGATTGCATCAGCCTCATACTAATGAGCGGAACACGTCTACTGCCCGGCTGTCAGTCCAGAGGTTTACGCAAAGGTCACGGGGATACGTTCCCGCTGGATGCAGACGCTGTATTGTTCCTACCAGTAGTCAGGAATCCGCGTGTTCCTTGATCTGTGGGGAACACCTTACACGCAAATTAGCATTCTCTCGCTCATCTATCCTTTGATGGTGAATTTTTTTCGCAGGTTCAGCAGTGTTCGCCCTGACGGCCATCCACAGCGCTGGGAAGGACTGGATCTGGCCGATGGGCGGTAGCTGGATGTCGCGCTGTTGACTGAATCCATTGGCCCTGCACATTCTGGACGGAAACTTTGCCGACTGAGGGCCATGTTAACGACGCACCTATTATCGCCGTTCGTTCAGCAGCCGATTTTTGCGTTCCAAGAATAAGATGGCTTTTTGCTACTGTTGATGAAGTACTGTTACGTGGTGGTTTCTGCAGTCTGCATGCTGACTCTGGCCCCTGCTGGCATGCGTTGCCTTTTATATGCACGGTTTCACTGTTGGTTCTGTTTATGCGGCGATACGCAAACATGCTACTGCTGTTTTCTCAGCTTTTTGTCGTTTTTATTTATCAAACAGTGCTTCGATTTGCGGATTCGGTGGACAGGCTTAAAGGTTTCTATCCGTTAACAAACCGTGTACAGTACAGCACTGTCGACAGCAAACACATGATAGTACCATGCACAGTAAATAGCTTGAGAAACGCTCAGAATAATTGGGATAACTAGGGACCAGATATGCTATGGACGCCGCCCAAGTCAACTATTAACTCATGAAACTCTGTTCATCAACCAAAGAACAACTGCAAATGACAGTAATTTCCCAGACCGAGGCACTTCTGCCAACGTCGCTGCGTTGCATAAACGACTTGGACTTCAGTCCTCGCAACATGCAACGAGAATGTGTATTGCTAACCGATTCAGCGACGATACGTCAAGTTCCCGTAGGTCCACGGCATCCCAGCACACTGCGCTATCAGTCGTGCTAAACGGGCAAAACCTGCAAATGCACGTTAATCATTCACACAGAACTCTTCTCAAACACAGGCTCCGTTGACTTGGGTAGTTTCGCTAAAATAAACGCTTTTGCTATCTGTACAAGCAAGACTAGCTCTGCTGCGTTTTCGGCTCCCTATCACGCGGCTATTTGAACAAGTGACATTTTCTCATCTAACATCTTTTACCGCACTAACTGGTTCTGGAATAACCTTTCAAAGAAGCTACCTTTAAGCTTATTTACCCACGCAGTTATAAAAGATTACTTTTCTGTGTGGACTAACTGGGAGAAATTTTCGTGCCTGATGTCGTTTTCGGTGAAAGTATAGCACAAGCGTGTTTAATACAAAAAACCATGGAAGCACTCACAGTTGAAGAAACATGCGGATGCCGGTCCACTCCTCCGGATAAGCCAGCGTCTGCAACCAGCCAGCATGCAGTGCCGTGACTTTGGCATAGTCCTCCTCATTAACGGCCACACAGTTGTCGTTGACGACGGCTAAAAAGCGTCGGCGGCGTTCAACGGCCGTCTCCGTGGAAGAACAGCGCAGAAACGGGATAGCGACGTTTGGTTGCGAGTGGCCGATGGAGTCACCCTCGTGTGTTAGGTTCGTCGGCCACGGCGCGCCAGTGTGATTAAACAGGCAGATCACCAGGAGTTTTAGGAAGCGCGGATCGGACGCGGTGTAATCGATTAGCAGGATCTCCTCGCACACTGTCGTCAGCGCCGACAAAGCACGGCATTCGTAATTATTGTCGTTCTGCTGATTGTACAGGCCCAGCAACGCGGATCCCGGCTTGATGAGCGGATCGATGCCCTTTTTGCTGATTATGCGCTGCAAGCGAATGCCTTTACTTTGTAGTATCTTTTTTACAGCCGACATTTTCCAGGGGAAGCACACGAAGAGCTGCGTGAATTCATCATAATTCTGCCGCTGATCCAGAAGGGCCAGCGTGCGTGTCTCCCGGGAGACTGTCTGCTCCAGGATTGTTGCGAGCTTGTAGACGAGATAGCAGTGTTCTGTGGTGAGCTCTCCGTTTCTGGTTGTCGTTGCCGAAAACCACGGGATTTCAACGATAACGTGCCGGTGGGCTCCGAATTCCCGCAGCAAAGCCCTCCAGAGCGAACACACCCTGATTGACATCAACACCCAGGTTAGTGGAATTCGTGACGCACTGATTATTTTATCATCGTACATATGGAAATCGTGATAATTAACAACAAATATGTTTAGAAACCATGCTGAATAGTTTTTTTGTTAGCGAAGCAAAACAGCGGATTTACCGGCTGGTCCGTAACTGAGTAGTAACGTCCAAATGAAGCAGAATATCCGCCAGGACCGGATGGAAAAGGTCAGTCATGCGCATAGCTTCGGAATTCACTGGAAGAATGACCGCTGAAAGCTGACAATCATCTGAGCTGACATAAAACTATTCTGTTAAATTTCTTTTTGACTTTGGGCATGCAAAACTGGTTAATTACTGTATCCGTCCACAGTAGATCTGACCACAGAGTCAGTATACCGGTAAAAAGCGCAGCGCATAAAGCTGCTCTAACCGGGCAAAATGCACGGCTGGCGCACCATGCAAGTATTGATTGTCAGTTATAATCTTTTTTTAGGAGAATTGAAAGATATAATTAAAAATCACGTTTTCTTCGTTTTCTTTATTTCTTTGAATTATTCTCACAAGAATCAGCACCGTACAGAATACTGCAAAGTGCAAAGGCAGCTGTGGACCTCAGTGGCGAAAAGCTACCTCCTTATACACTGGCCAAGGCATACCGGCTCTAACAAACCAGTTTTGTCAAACAAATAACCGGATCTCTAAGTTTTATTGCTTATCTTCAGTAAAATTATGAATTTAAAATTGTTAGGACGCTAAGAAAGAAGTTAAAAACCGTGCATTTTGCCCGGCTAGAATAGCATTAATTTTTTGCTGCGCTTTTTTCCGCTTTTTTCCGGACTCTGTGGTCTAACTTGTGCGGACGGCATTATTTATAAAGTAATTATCGTCAGAAATTTTTGTTTTACAGGGCTTTTTCATCAACTAAAAGTTTGGATAAAAATTCAACGAGTTGGAGTATACGCTAACCAACGTATGCGCTAAATCGAGCGCAGTTATGGTTCAGTTTTATCAGACTCACCATTCTGCAGCTGTAAACCATCCACGCCGTGGATGACGGGAATGATGCCCCCTTGCTTCCCTTGTTGCTCGACAAAATAAAGATGGCAGGCTTCCCGTAGAGACTGTTCATTCCAGAACAGACTACGCCCGGCCACATCCCCGCGCATTTCTGCGCAAATGAATGTCAGCGTGTCGGACCCCGCTCGCACAAACACACGACAACCAACCGCGACTTCATTCATAATATTCAGGTGCGCGTGCGTCCCGACACAGTAGTAACTCACGGCGTCCCATCCGTCGAACCGCTCCACCTGACAACTGGCATCACACACCAGATCATCCTGGCCCGGTGCGATCCGACAAGTGCGCAGCAGGAACCTGGGCAGGCTGGTCACGTCACGCAGTAATGACGCCCCGTCCCAATTGATGACATACTTTCGGTACATAAACCCGTTGTATTTGGCGAACAGGCTCGACTCCTGTTCAACCACCGGCAGACGCTCCACGAACTGGGTCCGGTGCACTGCGATACTGTTTCCCTCATCCCCATCCAGACGGACGATATAGTACAAGAGGCACATTTCGCCGGTGATGGTGCCCCGACGGAATACCAGGGGCCCTCCCTCCACCGTGGACAGGGCCACCTGAACGGCGGAGCCAATCCACGCTGGAACAGCCCCGTTCAGAAGAAAATGCGGCCAGAGACGGCTGGCGTGAATCCACTCGGCGCGGGTGGTGGTGGAGTCGAAGTCGACGAAGAACTGATCGCCGTCGATATCTTGAACGTATCCCAGCCACCACTGGCCGCTGTCGCGACGCACCAGAACCGTGTTCCCGTGGTTCACCTCGCGGTCACCCGCGTACAGCCGGCGAAAATAGCGTGGTGTGGCGTTCATGGCGAGCTACTGACGAGCTTGGTCTGCGAGTAACGATAATAACGCTTGTGAAAGCGTGGTGACGAGTGACGACGCTGCACAAGAGTGTGGACGGAAAACACACGCGTAACCAAAAATCTTTTATTGCTATTCGAAAAAGACAATAAAACACACAGCCAGAATGAAAACACAATATCACAGATGGGAATACTGCGACAGATCCCGAGACGCAAGAAAACACGGTCGATGAGAGGCTGTGGTTGTGAGAGCAAAATCGAAACATCGGATTTAAGCATGGCAAAATCCACGTGGAGTCAGTGCGACGCCCACACAACCACCATCGTGGGCGGTGGCACTGATCTCCTATTTCCTAACACTTGGAAACACTGATAATTTACTGTATTTTTCTACCGTAAATATAAACATGGAACAGCTGCCAAAACAAACTGCGCGTTCTCTCGATAGATCTACCATCAATACGGGAATCTTACTACCATCATTTGGTAGCAAGTCTTCACATGTTACATTTAAGTGCACAAGGTCGTGAGAAAACCGATGGGCATCATTGTGAAAAAAACCGTGGCTAACACAGGCATCATCCTTTGAAGTATCCGTTCAGGATGTGCAGAGCCAGTGGACTCAGCAGCAACGAAGTATCCAGTCGCCACAGGTCCGCCTCATCCCAGCGCCGTGGACGGCCGTCACGATAAACACCACTAAACCTAACGGTCAGGATACCGATCGCAATCAAATCAATCAAAAGTCTGACCATTTTCTCAGTTACTTACAGCTCAAGGAACTGGCGAATGCCGGTCCAATCTTCCGGATGGAACTGCAGCGTCATCATCCAAAACTCACGCACCATCTCGCCCTTCCGGTGGACTTCCAGACTAACGGCCGGACAGTGAGCGTTAACAGCTGCAAGGAAGCGCCGACACTGTGCCGCTGACGTCTCCGTGCAGGGGAAGCGCATAAACGGAATAAGCACGTTGAAATCAGCAGCGGTACCGTATCCCCTTCGCAGCCAGCTGGCGTTCCCATCATTATCACCGAACAGGTCGTTCAACAGGAAAAACTTTTCTGCAGAGTTGCGCACGGTGTAGTTAATAAGGATTACCTGCTCGCAAACGGGTAGCAACCGCGCCAGCTGCCGGCATTTGTACTCTCCAGCCTGAACGTTCCTAGTGATGCCGAGGAACGGATCGCCGTGTTCCTCGGCCAGCACTCCCCAGTTCTTGACGATAATGATCGGCAGGCGGAGTTCCCTCACTTGCAAGATCTTCCGGCTGTTCCGTAAAATGTGCTGGAAGTGGTTGGCCCTATCGTACCACTGAGGACGCGGTCCGCCGTCCATGAAAGCCATGCTGCGGGTGTGCTGCGAAGGGGTGTCATTAAGCACTGTCACAAGTTTATATCCCAAACTGTCATAATCTGTAGAGTTGAAAGGTGGTTGCTGGCACAGAAGATGGATGTCGAAGACGATGTGCCGGTCGGCTGCAGGAGCCTGCAGCAAGATCCTCCACAGCGCGCAGACCCTACAATAAAATTAATTATAGCACACTAATATGCTGAAGCAGCGCTAAAAAAGGTCACCGTCGCATCCACATGCGAGTGATGATATCCAGGTTATACAAAATACGGGCAACAACGGGATGGGCCAGATCTGTGATATCTAGCAATTCCGCGTCTGCAAACCATAAGTGTTTGACACATGCAAAATAAGAGTATGCGTCGCTGTGATAAGTAATGCTGCAGGAAATTCAACAGCCTAAAAAATCCGAACTAACCAAACTGAAATGCTGCGCAGTTCTTGCTGATGATCGTTCCGGCGTTTCCTACATATTGCGCAGCGAGGTACTCTTGACACGCTTCCTTTAGGGCATCCTCATCCCAGAGCAGACTGCGCCCGGCGGCGTCGCCGTGCAGTTCGGCGCAGACGAAACTCACCGTGTTCGTCCCCACGCGCGCAAACACTCGACAACCTACCTTGAGCGTATGCTGGCGATGGTGCGTCCCACAGTGGGTGTCAGTAGTGTCTGTATTACCGTATCGTAGAATCTGGCAGCTGGCATCGCACGCGAGGTCGTCTTTGCCAAAGGCTAAGCGGCACGTGCGCAATAAATACTTGGGCAGCAAATCCACATTACGCAGCAACTGGGCCTGATCGAAGCCGATAACATGCTTACGGTAAACAAATCCGTCAGTTCTCTCGAAGAAGCTTGGTTCTTGGCCGGGGACTGGCAGATCTGGGATGAAGTGAGTCGACTGTGCAAAACAAAGGCTTCCTGCATCGGTTGGATTGTGATTCTCCCAGCGCACAGCGAAATAGACATCATAGATGTCCTTAACGACCGTCCCAGGGCGGAACACCAGCGGACCATCCTCAACATCCCGCACCGCAACCGGAAATCGCACCCCGTAACTTTTGCCGTAACGAAGCATAGAGGAATCAAGTGAACGGTGTGGCCAAATGTGACTGGTGTGGATCCACTCGGCGTCAATACTGCGGGCATCGAAGTCAATGAAGAACTGGTCGCCGTCAATATCCTGAACATATCCCAGCCACCATTGGCCGGTGTCGCGCTTCACCAGCACCGTGTTCTGGTAGTTGACTTCACGACACCCTGAGTGGAGTTGGCGTAGGTACAAAGATGTGACGTTCATGGTGAATTGTGACGACCCACGCCACTGCAACAAGATTGCTGACTGATACAGTCGCTAAAGTTTAGCGGACGCGTATATTCAGCAAATTTGGCAGGAAACGCTATATTTATGCCAATGTGGGTACGCGAAGACAGGCACCCAGCAGGTGCATTATATCATGTCATACATAAATAAATAACTATGCTTTAACCCGTTCCCGACCATCCCTGTCAAATGGCAGGATGCCCATCCCTGTCAGTTTGGCAGGCTATCGCCGTGGTTGACCTATGGTCACGAAAATTCCCAAAAAAACTTAATTTTTCTTAATTGAATTATTTCGTTACGAAACACCAATTTTCAAATCGCTATTCGCACTCCTTCAGGTGGCTGACTTTGGTGGGTTAATATCGCGCGTACTGATTTTTTAACATCCGCTCTGCCAGTGCCCTGTTGCATCGGCATCCAGTACGGATTCCGGTGATAATTTCCCGGATTCAAGTAATCAGTTTGTTGGAGTGTAAATAATAAAGACTGAACTGAGGCAGTTTCGTATTATGTAGCTGTCGGAACCGATGAAAACAGTGAAATGTGAGCCCATTGGGGCGAACAAGTTGGGTGTGGTTGCCCTTAATAGCTGAAGTCGTTCCAGTTTGAGTTCGATGAATCGACAGGGATAATCGGGTTGCCGCACTACCTGATATGTCAGCATGTAATTGTTACGTGTGTTAACTTGGAGAAGATGCCTAACTGCGAAGTTTTTATCTGAATGTCAAAGGGTTGGAGCGGAACTGCGAAAACTAATATAACAAACGAATTCATATCTGTGATTTTGAACTTCCAAATAACTGCCATTCTTGGATTTCTGCCACAAAAAGGCAAAATGATCCACTTTTTTAGTAACATAAACTGTTGCTACTCAGTTAATAAGAACAAAGCAATGTGTAAAACCTTTATAAGTATCGCAATACAAGTACAAACTTAGGCAGTACCAAAACAAAACGCCATTTCCACCAGAAAAACGTTCTCCATGCTAGCCTGATGGGGGAGCGTACCCATTACATAAATCGCATTTCCCCGTTGTATTTGCATAGATACTCGCTGCTTAAAAACTCTTTCACCTGCTTCTGCCCAGTGGAAGTCGCTATACCGTTCCAACTTTCTCCACCAGCTTTTTAGTTCCGTTTCCCCAAGGTTCGTAAATTTCGAAAGCTGCAGCAACAAAATCGACGGTCGATATACGAAGCCGCCAGTATGTCTTACGCACGTCCTACAAAGCAATTTGTTTGGAGGAAGAGGAATCGTGATATTTCGGAAGAAGCCGTTGACGATCACGATTCGCTTTTGAGCATGGCAATGTAATTAATGTGGTTACTTGCCATAAGCGTCAAACATTCAGGTTAGTGACGTTAGTCTGATAACAGGAACGGAGGCTCCGTCCCACCACCTGATTCATGTCTGAACCCCGCCACTGCGCGCTGTAACGCTTCTGCTGCACGGAGACGCCAGCGGATCAGTGTGCCGTGTGCATTGTGCTTCATAGCTAATGCTAATGACGCAGGTCCGTCCGCTGGCCCAGACCTGCGCAAAGGTCACGAGGGCGTGTGTGCATTGGGTGGATTAACCCAACCAGTAGGTCGGCATCCGTGCGTTCCTTGGTCTGTGACGGTGAGTAGCATGGAAAGTGATGGTTTATTTATTAAAATGCGGCGATATCTGGAGTTTCAGTTTCGTTCGTGTTCGCTCGGACAGGCATCCGTAGCTCTGATATCTGGCTATTACGCTGCTCAGTCTATCACGCTCCGATAACGTGGTGCAAAATAATTATAATTATAGGAAAAGCAACAAACAAAAAACTGCAGATACAAAGCTGGGTTGAGCCGTGGCGGGCACTACCACATTTGCTACAGTTTAATAATCGGTTTACAAACAATAGCCAGCCACAAAACCGTAAAGCCACAAAATCGAAACACATTAATTAACAAAGTAAACTGAACCCAAGTTGTAAATGCTACAAGTTCTACCGCTGGCGCTATCCATGCTATTAACCGTGCGCGCTTGGCATTGATCAGCCAACGTGTGCTTCACTCCTTGTGGCATCCGGCGAGAGCATGTGTCGTCAACCGATTTAGCGTCGACACGTCGAGTTCCCGCAAATCCAGGGCGTCCCAGCACTGCGCACTATCATCCGCGTCAAACAGACAAAACCTGCCAAAAAATACTGCATTCTTTGTTAAATTATCACACCAAGAATTCTTTGACCACAATTCCAAGGACGTCGATATTTTCCGAAACAGAAACGCTTGCGCTATGGGATTCACTGCCTAGCGCGGGGCTGAACGACAGTTAGCGGAAGCCAGCAGTTTATTTTTAAACATTTTTTTATACAAACAATATTTTACTGTACGCTTTTTACGCGCAATAATTCTGTGTTGCGAAACCATAGAGCTAAAGCGGTTTTAATGCGAAAGTATAAAAGTACTCACAGTTGAAGAAGCTTGCGAATGCTGGTCCACTGACCCGGATAAGCCAGGGTCTGCAGCCAGGTAGCATGGATCGCTCTGGCCTTTTTACGGTCCTCCGCGCTATCATTCGCGCAGTGTTCGTTGACGGCTGCTAAAAACCGTCGGCGCTGTTCAGCGGCCGCTTCCGTGAAGTGGAAGCGCAGAAACGGAATGACAACATTCGGTTGTCGGCTGTCGCTGTCGACATACTTCCGTCTGGGCCTGGGCTCGGGGCTAGGATTAGCCGGCCACGGCGAACCGTTGTGCTGGAACAGTTTGAACACCAGCTGCTTAATGCAGCTGGGGTCGGATGCTGTGTAATTGATCAGCAGCATCTCGTCGCACACTGTCCTCAACGCCGACAGCACATGACATTCGTACAAAGTTTTCTGTCGATTTGCAACCAGGCCCAGAAACGAGAATCCCGGTAGAGCGGCGTTATCGAAGTCGTTCTTGGTAATGATTCGCTTCAAGCGAATGTCGTTGGTCTGTAATACCTTCCGCGTAGCCCACATTTTCCAGGGAAATGATACCAACAGTTGCGTCATGCGGGTGTAATTCTTTTCCAGGTCAACAAAGGCCAGGGTGTGCGTATACTGGGAAACCGTCTGCTCCAGCATCCTTACTAGTCTGTAGACCACGTTGCACTTATCTGCGAAGAGTTCGCATTCCGACGATTCATTTGCAGAAATCGGCGGGATTTTGAAGAGAATGTGCCGCTGGACTTGGCGTTCCCGTTGCACAAGGCGCCATAGGGAGCAAACCCAAGCATACAGACGCATAGAGATTAACGTTCCACGGCAGATTACCGTACAACTCACCAATAAATATGTATTACTCGTATTTTTAGCAAAACATAACAGTGGATTTACCGGCTCAATCGAACCTGAGTAACGACGTCTAACTGGAGGAGAATGTCCATCACGATCACATGATGAAGGTCACTTATACGTATTTCTTCCAAATCAACTGCAAATGCAGACAGTTTAAGGGCAGAGCCGGTAAAGCCGCCACGTTTTCACAAAACAATAAAATCTTTGCCAATGGCGCCTTCTTGAAGACTTTTTTTAATACTCACCAAACTGCAGATGCAAACCCCTCTTGCAACTGCCAGCCTCAATCCTTCCCGCTTGCTTTGACTGTTGTTCGATAAAGTATTTATGGCAGAACTGCTTCAAGGACTCCGCATCCCAGTACATGGTGCGTCCGCTGGCCTCACTGTGCGCTTCCACGCAGACGAAGGTGATGGTGTCGATCCCCGCACGCACAAGTGCGCGGCAACCTGCGTTAACGGTATACAAGGTCTCTGGCCCGTGTTTACCGGCACAGAAGAAATTTACCGTATCCCATCCGTCGAAGCGCTCAAATTTACAAGTGGTGTCACACACCAGATCATTCCTTCCCAGTTTGACCTGACACATATCGACCAAGAGCTTCGGTATGCTAGTCACGTCACGCAGCAAATGTGCTCGGTCAAAGTCGATGACGTACTTTCGGTACATAAACCCGGTCAATCTAGCGAACAGACTCGGCTCAACGTCCGGCGCTGGTAGGGGTTGTACGAACTGACCCCGGCGAACGATGCTGCCGGTAGAACTGTTGGAAACATCATTCTTATCCTCATCCAGACGTACAGTGTAGTACAGGAGACATATAGAGCCTATTATGGTACACCGTCGGACAACCATCGGCCCACCCTCAGCAGTGTGCAGCGCCACGTGTAGGGAAGCGCCCATCGGGTAAGTGGCATAATCGGGAAACAGATGATGTGGCCAGAGATGACGGGAGTGAATCCATCGGGCACCGGCAGTGACCGAGTCGAAGTCAATAAAGAACCGGTCGCCGTCAATATCCTGAACGTATCCCAGCCACCATTGCCCGGTGTCACGCTGCACCAGCACAGTATTACCGTAGTTCACTTCGCGCGCTTCTGAGTAGAGCTGACGGAAGAAGCGTGGTGTGGCGTTCATGGTGATTTGGAAAGATGGCAGGCAGTGCCGCTTTTTGTGGTCAAACTACACATAATTAATCATTGTAAGGGACAGAGTTCTGGTGTCCGTTTATGGGTACTGCACAAACGGGCTCGGATTACGGCAGGCTGCAGAGTGTGACCCGCAACTAGGTCAGTCCAAGCAAGGCACAGAGATAATTTTCTTAACCGTTACGCAAGGGTTGGGATAGCTCGGTTTCTGTTTCGACTGCTGTAGCAGCACTGTACGAATGCGTTAACCCAGACTTCAAGTCGTTAAACACAAAGGAAAACGTTCGGCCCAAAGATGTTGCAGCATTTTTTGACTCGGGCATTGCATCGTGAACGTCATGTCATAAACGTCGTATCGTGCCTGACCATTATTGTACCTGACCGTGAACGTCATATCGTACCTGGCCATTCGTCATCTAACCTTGGCGGGCTATTCACAAACCGTGTGGGTAGAACTTAGAGTGCCAAAATTCCGCAGTACATGGCCTCAACTGGCTCAACACATGTACGTAATCTTAATTGCATTTGATCTACTCTCTTACCGTACGAGTCGTTTCTTAGCGCATTCGTGCAGTTAATACATTTTGTCCGCTATGCCGCAATGCAAGATGTGCTACCATCCACGATTGACTGAATGACTGTTAAGTTGACCGTTGAATGCGTAACCGAAGCGACTAGCTAGGTGTCTGGGCGAATTAGATGTAAGACACCTCCTCTTAACTACGCTGGAGTCCGAAAGTTGACTGTGAGTGGCAGCAAAGTTCTCGATGGCCGAGGATAGGTGAAAAGTGAAAATGTTCCAACCATGTAACACACTCGACTGCAACCGGTTTCTGAACCGTGAATTTAATCACATCGAGAACAAGTTATAGTTTCAAGCAAAATTAATGTGCGAATGTATGAAGATAACACCGCTCTGCTGAGCTTAGAGTCGTGATTTGCGAAAATGTGTGAGTGTCAAATAGGCCGCAAAGTTGTACAGCGCATGAATAAATCCAGTAGTCCAACAAGAAAGACAGAAGATTGTCGAATACGGACCACCAGCAATAGATAATAAACAGTAAAAAGAAACTGAGCTCCGGCTGAAGTCTAAACTGATGCCATGCGCGAACCAGCAACTCATGTGCTAATGACGTGGATATTCCGGGCTTTGCGTTGCTACTTGTATGCTACACAACTAAGGACCCATCAATAGAAGTTACGCCATGGCCGAACCCACAATGCGGCGATTCGCTGCCGCGCAAATTAGATCTGTGCTTGGGTGAGGGCGGTGCCAAAAATGCATACTCGTAAGAGCCTTACGCGTATGTATGTAACTCCACCCCCTAGCATGCATACATACACGAAACTGATCGAACTGCCAGTGGATCTCGAAATTTCAAACGCTCGTCTTTCGTTTATTTCTCAACAGAACTTCCAAATCGATATATCAAAAGATAGAGTATTAATTTTCAAACTTTTTGGTATACAGCAAGTGGAAATCTATGGCAAATGAAGAAAGTTATGGCTGTTTTAGTTTCTCATAGACTTAGCATAGGATGCAAGCAACGCCTCCTCACACGGGCCTATGCGCTGTTTGCGAGCAAAACAGCCATAACTGCCATAATTCCTTCTCAAAAAGTTTGAAAATAATTCTATCTGATATCGATGGGAAGTTCTGTTGAACCATGAAAACATCGCTGCAAAGTTGAAGTTGACTGGCAGTCAGGTCGGCTACTTATGTGTTTATGAGCGAGCTGGTCACATCTACACGCGTGCCGCACACCAGCTCGTTTTAAGCCATACGCACAGAGACAATTTCGACGGCCGGAAGTCTTACTTATGTAGACGGGTGCTAACTTATGTGACATACAAGTTGCAACGCAAAGCCCCTATTATGTAACACAGTGTGTTATTTATGCTGCCTCGCGTAACTCTGAGACACTGTCTGCAAAGTAGGCGTCTAGGATATGCAAAGCTAGTCGACTCAGCACCGACACATCCATCTGCCGCAAATCCACTGCATTCCACTGCTGCGGCTGGCCGTCTGGGCGGGCAGTGCTAAACCTGACAAAGCAGCGTCGTATCAAAACTGCATTGAAACATGTTTACCATCCTTGTCACTTACAGATCAAGAAACATGCGGATACCGGCCCATTGGTGGGGATAATCCAGCGTCTGCACCCAGCGTGCCTGCAATCCAGTGACCTTTGCGTAGACCTCCGGACCAGCGACCGGACAGTGGTCATTGACGGCGGTCAGTAAGCGGCGACATTGTTCCGCCGGCGTCTCCGTGCAGCGGAAGCGCAGAAACGGAATGCGAACGTTCAAATGCGCTGGCCTTTCCCTCGTGCTGACATTCAGTTCGCGTTCGTCATCCAGCCAGGTCGTGTCGGCATGGAAAAGTTCGACAAGTTGGGAATAGCTGGCTGAAGGAATTACGGTGGTGTAGTTGATGAGTAGCAGTTGCTCACACGCGGGCATCAGCCACGCCAGCTGAAGACATTCGTACTCCGCGGTTTCCGGATTGTAAGTGATGTGCTGAAAGAACTGATTTCTGACTCCCTCAGTACAATCGCTGGCGTCCTTGATGATGATAATCGGCAGGCGAAGAGCCAGGAGTTTCACCATGCGTGTAATATTCTGTGCCATCAGCTGCAACTTATTCCTCGTTTTGACCTGTTGATGACGCTGTTCGTCGTCGGTAAAGGTCAAACTGCGGGAGTGCTGCAAAATGGAGCCGTTCAACAGCGCAGTAAGTTTATGTCCGAACCGGGCATATTCAGCAAAGAAATCTCGATCGTAGGGCCCCTTGTGGTTCATAGAACGGACATCGAAGACGATGTGCCGGTTCGCAGACGGCTCCTGCAAAACAATCCTCCACAGCGCACACACACTGTAAAGCACATGTGATTACTCCCGCCGTCCTGCCACTGTTATTAATAAATGAGCGCGAGGCAGGTGCCTGTTTGTCTTACCGGCGTATCCACCGATAGCAAGTGCAGATATTTGGACTGCACAAGATAAGGGCCAGAACTGGATGGGGAAGATCGGAGATGTTCGCCTCTTCCGCCTCTGCAAAGTAACCACGCAGTATCTACATATAGAACAGCTATGAAGACAGTTCCCCTTTTCTGCATCTTCTTTCCTGAGGGTGGAATTAATTATATCTATTACTGGAAAACCTTTAATAAGTATCGCAGTACAAGTACAAACTAAGTACCAAATAGGATGAAGAATGACGAAGACACAAAGGAGGCCGAATTACAGCTTCTTGGGCAAATGCCCACTCGCGCACCCCGATGTTAGGGGGCCAGTTATCGGGGGTAAACATCTTTTCCGTATCTCAAATGATTGGAAAAATGATATTATATCTATGTGTTACTGCGTAATCATCTTTGTTAAGAATTTCAGAAAAGTAAGAAATCTCAAGAAACCACGCACTAACCAAGCTGTAATGCGACAATCCCACAATTCAGGCCAACATTTCGCAAGATTTGGTCGGCCAGATACAGTCGGCAGGCCTTCTTCAGGGACGCTTTGTTCCAGAACATGCTGCGCCCGACAGAGTCGCCATGCATTTCGGCGCAGACGAACGTCACCGTGTCCGTGCCCACGCGCGCAAAAAATCGGCAACCTACATTCAGCACATACGTTTCCTGATGTGCTCCGACACACTGGAACCGAATTGTGTCCCTTGTATAAAAGCGCATAAACCGACAACCGGCACCGCACGCAGCATCTCCGTTGCCCAACGCAAAGCGGCACGTCCGCAGCAAATACTTGGGCAGGAGATCCACCTCACGCAGCAAATGGGCCCGGTCGAAGCTGATAACATGCTTTCGGTACGCTAGTCCGTCAGTTCTTTTGAAGAAACTCGGTTCTTCTCCGGGTACTGGCACTTCCCGGATGAACTGAGATGAATGTACGAAACTGAGGCTTCCCGCATCGGTCTGCTTTTCATTGTTTAAGCGCACAGCCCAGAACAGGGCACAGAGGTTGAAGTGTTCGATTATCGTTCCCTGACGGATCACCATCGGGCCGTCCTTCGCATCTCGCACCGCCACCGACACGGAGGAGCCGTAATGGAAACGAGGGTTCCCCAGGGAACGATGTGGCCATACATGCCGCGAGTGAATCCATTCGGCGCGGACAGTGCTGGCGTCGAAATCAACGAGGAATTGGTCACTGTTAATATCTTGAATGTATCCCAACCACCATTGGCCGCTGTCGCGCTGCACAAGCACCGAGTTCTGAAAGTTCACTTCACGATGACCCGAGTACATTTCACTAAGGTACAGAGGTGTTCCTGCCCTGGTCATGGTGTTTCCAAGACCGCCGCTAAAAACTACTGCGAGATCCAACTAAAGCCGACGGCGCGCCGTTATAATCACTGGTGAATAACGGTACCTTGTATGAATATTATGCGCCGGCAAACTTAGCACATGCAGTGAATAATATGAAAATAAGTCAGCACTGCGAGACACTAAGCAAGGATATCTGGCACTAGAAAAGCAATCAGAACCCTGTTATGTACTGTTATTTCAAGTCTTCTGTCGCGAGCTCAGTGTAGCCAAACGTGAACCTATTAAATTCTGTCATTGATGCTACAGAAAAGGCTCGGCTCGAATTCTGTCATTGATGCTACAGAAAAGTCTTCTGTCGCGAGCTCAGTGTAGCCAAACGTGAACCTATTAAATTCTGTCATTGATGCTACAGAAAAGGCTCGATGTGAGGTTATGCCGACATGGTGACGGGAGGTGGAGTTCTAGTGGTGTATCGGCGCTCCACCGTCCACGTTACATGTACTGATATTTTGGGTCCGGGTTCACTGCGCTCTGCTACTCTGGCCTTCTTGCGGCATTGGCTGATCAATGAGTTAACCAATAACAAGCCTGTAACTTTCATTTTTCAGTATGTATACAGGAGCAACGCTTAGTGAACACGGCAGTCACATGGGCTTCACCTGCTAGTTTTTATTGCCGGCAGTTCCATAAAACCAACCAGTTCTATCGAGCAACCCTGTAAAATACGCCATAATATTCAGATTTTTTTCACCCGCAATATCGATATGCTTCCCACGTTACGCTACTTTCGCGGCTTGCGCTCGGCTGCGCGGGAGCTCAACTACGGGAACACGGTGCTGGTGCAGCGCGACAACGGCCAATGGTGGCTGGGATACGTGCAGGATATTGACGGCGACCGCTTCTTCGTTGACTTCGATGCTGGTGCAGTCAGCGCTGAGTGGATTCATTCTAAAGATATCTGGCCGCACCACTATCTCAACATTTATCTTCTAGAACCATTCCCCAGCCGTTCCGTGCAGGTGGCGCTGCGGAGCGAAACCGGCGGCCCGTTGGTTTTCGGGCCTGCATCGATCGTTGATAGCCTGGATGGACTGTTCTGCGTTGTCAGTCTGGATCAGCCAAACCAGGTCAGTGCACCGGAGCAGCGTGTCGTCCCTGTGGGCCATCTGACTGCCCAGCTGCCGACAGCAAACGGGGAGCCAAGTTTCTTTAAGAAAACCTGCGGATTTCTATACCGGAAGTATGTCGTGCGGTTTGACGATGCTCACGCATTACGACACGTGAACTGCTTACCCCGATTTCTGATTCCCACTTGCCAGATAATTTTCGGTCCTAGCGATCCGTGTGGTAGTAGCTGTCGGCATCATAGAACTTCTCCTGGAGCAAACATATTTTTTTTCAGTTGTATTGGACGGCATCATTCGACGAATAGTAACTATCAGTTCGATGCTGGTTGTCGTGTATTTGCGCGAGCGGGAATCGACACGGTCACATTTATTTGCGCGGAAGTACACGGAAACGCGGAGGGCCGCAGTATGTTCTGGAATGACGAATCTCTGAAGGAAGCCTGCCAAAAGTACCGCGCCGAGCAACTGTCCGAAGGATCTCCACCATCGGACAAGAAACTATCCGCGGAGTTGTCAACTGTCTTTGTCCAAAGTGGTAAGTCTATCATAGGCGAGGTGACAAACGTTCTTGTGCAGTTGGTGCTCGAGATATCCTTGACTGGATTACTAACTTGCAGAAACGGTGGAAACGCTTATTTCCAACCTTCCAGCGACGATAACTGCCAACATCTTTCTAGGCTTGGATGCCATTTCGCAATTACGGATGAGCCAGTAAGTCCGCTGGAGTCGTTGGCAAAATATGGCAGCGAATTTGGAAATATCAAAAGCTGATGAAACTTTTGTGTGGTCCACTATTTTGGTCAAAAGGCCGATTGAATTTTCGTAATATATAAGGCTTGCATTTATTGAAATATGAGTTTCTTTTCACATTATGTACCAATTCCACAAACACGCTACAGTATATATATTTTTGTACTGGCGAAAGGTCTTGTACCAATTGCGATCATGTTACTAGTATCTCTTGAAGCAGTTATTACGCTCTTAACCCCCTGGGCGCAATCCGTCGATAGCAAAAACAGAGAAAGAATCTGCGTTTCGATATGACTGGAAATGTGCAGCATGCACCGAAGTTTAAGCATATTATATTGTTAAATTATTCCCCAATGGTCATCATTCAGTGTCGTTGTCATCTTAGGGTGTGCGCTTTGTGGAGGTTGATTTCCCGCGACTACGTCCGGCATCGCTACTTTATCTTTGTCGTCGACTCAACGGAGCACTGGCATGACGGGATGGCTGCTTTGAAAGTGAATGCTATCAATAGCTATAAGATCGAAACGATACTGAAACGAGCCATTTCGCATGAGACATTAGCAGTGGCGTTGGTCGATTTACGGACGCCTGATGACAAACGGAAGTGGGACCATCGTGGAACGTGCTTCGGATGGAAAATGTGGACGATATTGGAGGCACTGAAGCACAAGGGCATTCGCCTGCCCCTGATCATTTGCAAGAACGGCTACGAGGCCGCCTCGGCATGGAACAGCTCCTTCTTGAGACTGGGAGGGAGTGCGAATCAGCAGAGCGGACAGTTCGAATGCCATGAGCTCTCACAGTGGATGTCCGTGTGTAAAGAGTTGGTGCTGATCGGCTATACCGCATCCGATGGCATCGGCGCAAACTCCCTATTGCTCAAGTCTGCCAACGAAGCCGCACTGCCATGGCCGGAGGGGGAGAATGCGTTCTTACGGCATGACCAAGAAGGGCGCCTGGATGTGGTTATTCCTTTCGTGCGATTCCGCTGCACGGAGACAGCCGCCGAACACTGCCAACGCTTCATCGCCGCGGTTAACGACAGCTGCCCGGCTGTTACGCAGCACGTCGTGGAAAAGGTCACGGCGATGCACGCGCGCTGGGTGCAGACGTTGGTGTATCCCGCAGAGTGGGAGTGGATTTGCAGCTTTCTTCAGATGTAAGTATGGCTATTTCGCCATCTTTGAACAAACGATCACTTTCAGCTGACAACTGCAGCAACTCATCAGTTCGTAATAATTCTAAGTTACAGCCTCCCACACGGGAGCCGGTGACTGGCTGTTTAGGCTGTATTATGGACATGACTGGGTACTAAGCAATGTCGAAAGTACTGCGTAGTTCTGTAAAACACGGTAATAGTTCAATTTAATGCGCTCGTTTTTTCTTGACCAGGTTCAACGGCGCTCATCCCGACGGCAGTCCACAGCAGTGGGATAATGTCGACCTGCGACAGCTGGACTTGAAAATACTGAATAAGTTAACTTTCGCGATGCTCGATGTGAACTACGAAGACTGAATTATACGTATTTGATTCTGTACAGTGGTACATTTATAAAACAATTCGAGCGAAATATTCATGTGTTTTTAACTGTTAAGTGCTGGCTGTTTTGTATGGCTATAACTAAAAGCTCTATATTGCATACTAGTACTTTTTGTGAAACTTTTAGATTTTATTTCCTCTGCAAGACAGTATAGCAGCCATATCTTGAAAGCCGATATAAACGCAGGTTCGGAATGGTACATGCAAGTCGGTACCGCGATCTTCCAGCCATTTTGGGTGGTCGCTACTTTGGTAGCGCAGCCAGGTCTGCAGAAATAGACTCGGTGTAGTTAGCCGTACTTCATCACACATGTCTAGCAACCACCACCGCTTCAGTCGGCGAAAACCATATAACACTGACAGCAATTAGTTCCGAAATTCAACTAAATTCAGCAAGTAGTGTAATCTTATTTAACCCGGCAACGTCTGCTAGGTGGAAAACCACCAGTAAAGTTCGCCAATTTTTAAAACGCCAGGACTACTGTTATTGCCTGGGTTACATATGCATTAGATAGAGCAAAGATAACTCCTTGCACAGTGAATTTTAATTTTTTTATTAAACACACCATAAAAAACCTACACTGCTTAAAAAACACTGAAAAAATAATGTAAAGTTCTACGAAGTGTATCTAAATCGGCTGTTATGATAAAAATTTGGGATTAAATTAGTGATAACTTCATGTGAGTATCTCGCAATTTCAGTATCACACAAAAGTCTGCAGCTCTTCTGTAAAAAACTGTCGATTTTCAAAAACAGCTGGTGGAAATTCCACCGCTTGGGCATTGGCGTAGGACAGTAGCATGCTGCCTGAACAGGCACAGTGACCAGAGCCGCACACTTCATATGATTCAGCCGTTGCACACTAGAAGAGTAGCCAAACATAATACTCTCAGCTAACTGATCAAAATGTCAAACAAATAAGGACATCTGAGTGCGTTTAAAATAACATAAATGGTAATAAAACATATTCTTATCATATCACAATGTTTTCATCGACTGCAATAGGTAAACAAACAACAAAACGACGTTGTGATCGAAGAAGCCAACCATAAATATGGCTGGCTGTGATCAGTGTTGTGCACATGTAAACTGGCGCAGCCCACCATGACCCTGTTGCAAACTGACCGGAAATCACACATTTTTTTGATAATAAATTTAACCATGAATCTTTTCATGATGAATTAAATTGCATAAGCTAACCATTGTAAACAGCTACCACAGCCACGTTGATTCGAGTAGATTAAGTAGACCCAACGTTGTGTACAATGGAATTTGTGTGGTGTCGCACCGGCAACCACCTTGCCCACACCGTACGTATTGTATAACGTCAATGCCCAAGCGGTGGAATTTCCACCTACCCTTCGAATTTTAAACTACTGCAGCAAAAATTTTGAAAAAAATAGTTTAAGTTCATTATATTATTGTTATTCTATGGTTATTCTATTGTTCACGCGATGGTAATTGTACGGTCAATTGAACTATTGCCGTACGCCACCAAGATGTTGTGCTATCATCTACTAATTTTTTTGGGAAGTTTTTTAGGGTCATTAACAAAATAATGGGGAAACTAATTTTTAGCTTCGACCCCGGTGAAAATATTCACTATACATCCGGTTAGGACGATATGTCGTCTTATGACAGATCTTGATGTCGACTATCCGTTGCTAGTAGGGTTTTGAAAAATCCGAAAAAAACGCCATTGAAATATCAAAAACAAATTTTTAAACCGAAATTCCGGGCGAACCCGACTTCACATCGAGATGAAAATTAGTGCAACGGATAGCGCGAGTAGTTGTCTTCCTGTTCACTTTGATGCCGACAATGTACACTGTAACAGGAATATCTTCTTGGACTTGTTAAATTGGAAACCACTATCGCGTCAAAGTTCAGTACAACAGGCAAGTGACCATTGAAGCAACGCAGAGAGCATTCTGTCTGCCAGCCTGCCGGCAACCATTCGGTCAGACGGTCAGCCCACGAAGACTGCTTGACCACACGGCCGATTGCGTATAAACCGGGCCATGTGGGGAAAAGCACTGCTCGAAGCTTTTCATGTCCTTCCAGTCTTTTCCGAACTACGATAGCGAACAGGCCCGAAGCAAACTGCTAAGTGCAAACCTTTTGTTATTTCATTTTCGTGCCTTAGTACCTTTACCAATAATACCAAGCAAAACGTAACAACTTAATAAGTACTACCAAAACGTATCAAATAATTCGCCACCTACTGACTTTAACAGGAAAGGCTGCACGGATGTAATAATTTTTGTTAGACTTTTTCGGAAAAGTATTTATCTTCCACATGGGGATGAAATATTCACTGAAGAGCAAAAGCGTGGTAGTACGTAAATTCAACGGTTAGATGCTGACTTAGTGCGAAACAGGCTTGTAAGTCTTACTTGTACCCGAAAATTTTTTCTTGAGAATTGATAAATGACAATCATAAAAAATCTACAATCCGGCAGCGTAACACCATGTTTAGCCACAACGTAAGTTTTACGTTGTGGGGACTTGTGGCTAAACATTGTGCTTATGTACCGCGCCAGATTTAGCCATATGTAGTGCGGTAACGTCACACTACAGGTGGGTGACGGAAGCCAGTATACTTCGCTTCGTCCATTATTTTAATCAGTACCGCTTTAGGGATCAATATATTAATCACTTCACTGAATTGACAGCCTCTGTGGCGGGCGGCTACATGAACAACCACGGCTGACTTAAATGCAGTCTATGCACTGCCATTCAGTCCATGCAGTCTATGCAGCTTATCAGTGATGCAATCTATGCAGCAAGACCAGCACTGCATCTATGCAGTAAAAGTGATTAATATATTGATCCCTAAAGTGGTACTGATTAAAATAATGGGCAAAGCGAAGTATGGAATGCTTGCCTGGCTCTGAAAGCCGCTTTTATGATCTTGGGGCCATGTAGTTGCTTGATTTTTGATTTGCGATGTTTCGTACACAATGCAAATGAAACATTTTTGAAGCATACTAAGCAGCTAAAAGATATGCTTACAGTAAGTATTCAAAACTTCATAGACTTGGGAAACATGCCTTGCTAAGCGCTGCGCTCCGGTCTTACAATGGACCCACTGGTGCATTTTCCTAGTTATTTTATTTCTTGTGTATACGACTGTACACGAGTACATACTCGTTTAAGTTTAAGATGATTTGTTTAAGTTCACGGTAAACTGTATCTTTTTTTATGACTCTGTCTGTGGTTTTTATGACAACATATTGTTTCAAGCTTATTGTTCTACTGGAAGTAAAAGAAATGTAAAAGAATGCGTCAAAAATATTAAACAAGGGCAAGAGCCGGGTTTGCACATTTGCCGGTTCTGACAGAATAAAATTAACATCAGAACAAGACTGCATAAGGAAGGTTCACGCTGGCGGAGCAACTGTTACACTCGCTATAATCGCCACTCCCTGCCACCCGTTACACTGAATCCTTACCGGACCAGATAAATTGTTGGAGGGTGGCAGTCTGGCGACAGTGGGAAATATTAAAGTCTCGCACCGGAGAGGTCAGCACCTGCACCTTCGATCTCGCATATGCTGCCACGCCGTCGATCTGTTCTTCTCGCAAACGCCTAATTTTGTCCGCTGCTCAAGTGTACGGAGTTTCCACAAGAATTTAGTGTCCTGTGTAAGCGTAGTGCTGTCAAAGCCCAGGAACGCGAACGAAAACACACACGCCCCAACCGATAGCTTTATTAATGTCGTCAGATATTAATAAAGGGACGAAACCCTCAACATCAAAACACAGACCCAATGGGTCACTATCATGCGCCAACATCAAAAGCCATCTCGAACAGCATTGACCTCTCCATGCTTTCGAGCGAAAACTCCCAACCTAACAGAATGAAAATCAAAACGTCTCGGACTGTGCATTCAATGCCAATCTCTGGCCGTAGACATAGCACGCTTGAGGCGAAATCGGAGTCGGTGCGATGCCCACGCAGCCCCACTATCCTGGACGGTGGCGCAGATCTCCTGACACCTGTTTAACATGCATTTTTAGGCGCTGCTGTGCACACACACGCCTTCACATCAAGCTGCGTAGTCATATGCGGTAATACGCAGTGTGAGCCTTACGCCCCTGATTGATAAAATTTTCCAACAATAAAAAAAGCACTATACCGCCCGGAAAGGGGCAAAATACGCGCAGAAAACATTCTAACCTTTTGTTCACATAACGCCTCCATCAGTCTTTATAATAGATATCGAGCGCTGCGAAAGTTAATTTATTCAGGCAGGACAAGTCCAGTTGCCGCAAGTCCACATGGTCCCAGCACTGCGGACTGCCATCCGGATGAACGCCGTTAAACCTAATTAAAATTGCTCATATTAACATAACCCGTTAAGCGGATGCCTTTTATGCGAGTTGCCGTACTGACATTTGGAAGAGACTGCGAATCCCCGCCCACTGTTCGGGATAGGTCAACCTCTGCACCCAACGCGCGTGCACCGCCGTGACCTTTTCCAACACTCGCGGCGCCACGGCCGGGCAGCCGTCGTCGGCTGCCGCAATAAAACGCTGAAAGTGCTGTGTGGTTGTTTCCGAGCAGCGGAAGCGCATTAACGGAATAAACACATCAAGTCGTCCTTCATCGTCATCTCGCATAAACGCATCGTCTTTTTCCGGCCCCGTCAGCCCAGCAGTTAGAAATCTCATGAGTAACAAAGAATTTTTGCCGGTGCCATTGGATGCAGTGTAATTAAGCAGCACCAGTGTCTCACATACGGTCAACCAATGCCACAGCTTGCGGCACTCAAATTGCCGACTACCCTCATTCCGATTCAGATGCATGAAGGAACCTCTCGACAAAGCAATCTCGCGACCATTTTTAGCAATAAGCAGCGGCAGGCGAATGCACATGTTTTTCAGGAAACGGTAAATCCCCCACATTTTTGACGTGAAACCAATTCGATCTTTGTCAAACGTTATGTCCTCAGCCGTTCTATCGTCCACCAGCGCTAGCGATCGGGTTTTTCCCGTAACGGCTCGCTTCAGTATCGTTGCCAGTTTGTAGTTGGTGAATGAGTCGTAAACTCTCCACACCGAGCCGTTCCAGTTCTCCGTTGTGTACGGTGAAGGTATGACGAAAATGATGTGGCCATGCCTGACGTTGTCGCGCGAAATTAGCCGCCACAAAGCGCAAACCCTGTAAAACGATAGAGCGTGAAAACCAACTACAGTGGGGTTTAATCGAAAACCCATTGTAGTCCCTTAATGTGATCAACTCTTTCTGAAACGGGATTTTACTTGTAGCATGTACTAGCGTCCCCTTTTCTCATAAAGTTGCGTCGAAACTGATTGGGCTGCTACGATAACTGGATACGCAATAAATCGCCGATTAAGCCGACCTCTATAGTACTTTATCAAATAATGTACTCTAAGTAAGTGCGTAAAAACGTTTTTGGTGCTATACTACGGTTGGTCACAGTACCTATTACGTTACAGAACACCTTCAGCACATTATGATCGACACTGAAAATTTCGATATTGTCAGGTCGATGGTGAACCAACGTGTACGAGTAAATTCTGAGGAAGAACAGCAACAACCAACGAAGCGCAGCTGACTTACTGGCTCATCCGTATTTGAGAAATTACATCCATGCCGAAAAAGATAGTGGTAAGGATTGCAATCGGAAGACCAAGGATGGGCGTTCCATCCATTTCTGCAAAATTTCCGTTTACAGCCCATTACAGTTTCACAAATTTCCGTTTCACTGTATACCTGCATGCATTTGCTAAGAAAACTCCCGCGTAACGGTCGCTAAACCAGATCGTGCGTCGCACATCGAGCCAATCTAAAAACTTAAACCTTTTACGCTACCGGATGCCTATTACATAGATTAACTGGTGATTAACTGAGAAATATTATGCAGTTACCACGATTCAGAGGTAACGTCGGGAGGTTCGTGACCAAGATCATGGCGTCTAGGGCAGAATCCCGCGGTTGCTGCTCGGCGAGGTAGCTTTGGCACGCTTCAAGTAGAGATTCTTCATTCCAGAACATGCTGCGCCCCGCTCCGTCACTATGCACTTCGGCGCAAATGAAGGTGACCGCATCGGCTCCTGCTCGCACAAACACTCGAACTCCGCCATCAAACTGATAGTCACCAACCATCCAATAGTGCGCTTCCGAACAGCGTGCATGAAAGTCATCCCAGTCAAACCTTTCAAGTTGACAGCTGGTATCGCACGGGTCAGCGGGGCCGAAAGCGACCTGGCAAGTGCGAACCAGAAACTGTGGCATAAAATTCACAGCACGCAACAGATGCGCGTTGCCGAAAGCGACGACATGCTTTTTATACAGCGATCCGTTGACTTTACCATAAAAACTTCCCTCATCATTTGTTGCCGGCAGCTGTCCGGTTAGCTGGCGAACATGCGCGATGCGGTATTCGGGTGTGGTGCTCCCGTTTTGCTGGACCAGGCTGACAACGCAGAAGGGGTCGTCCCTATTCTCAATAATAGTGGCTTGCCGGAAAACGATTGGTCCGCTGGTTTCGTCCCGCAACGCCACGTGTACGGGAGGGCTTGGCAAGGGCTTCATGCGAAAAACACAGAGAAAATAATGCGGCCAGAGGTGTTTGGAATGGATCCATTCGGCACTGAATTGACTGGAATCGAAATCGACAAAGAAGTGATCGCCGTCAATATCCTGAACGTATCCCAGCCACCATTGGCTGTTGTCCCGCTGCACCAGCACCGTGTTCCCGTAGTTTATTTGGCGCGTAGCCGTGCGGCACTCCCGATAATAACGTAACGTCGGAGCCATGATGCTGCGGCATGAAAAAGATCTAGATGTCGCCGTTGAGCCGGTGTGCAGAACTGGCAGTGGTTATTAAATTTTATATCAAACGAAGTACGGGCAGTAGTAGGACATTGTGTAGCTCTGTAGACTGGATTACGAGTACAGCAAAATCGGCCTAAATGAAGGAATACAACGTACTATTACAAGGAAACGATCTTCTGGCGACTTCGGTAACTGCTTGGACTCGACGGTTACAGCATAGTAACCTGGTTAGCAATTTCAATAATCAAAGAGCAGACAATTCTTTCACTGGAAGTATCGGCATTCATTCACGACAGACCACAATAGAGGCACTACAGTAGCATTGCGCAAAAAGATGGATCCTGGAACACGAGGACACCAGATTTGTACTTCCGCTTATTGACCTTGCTAACTGTATGCTGCTGAAAGGATGGCTGATTTGAGCGATACGTTCCTACGTGAGCGAGAATCGGGATCGGAAATGAAACCAAACGAGATCGAAAAAAATGCAATTTTATTAGATCGTAAACCAAAACATCAATCATCAGCAAAAAGACAAACAGAAAAACACCGAAGTGAAAATGTAATGATCTTTCTTTGAGGCCAGGAGGAAATCGACGTCCAGTTGTTTATGGTAATATTCGAAGCGATCGCGGAACCGACTTTGAAACGCTGAAACCGAGAGTAGCTGGAGAAGGGCTAGAACGAGAAGTCAACTTCGATTTCAACGATTATCAGACGACAACGAACCTGATCATGGATATGCTGGACGTGGATGTACCCGAACAACAGCATAAAAAGATCCACGATATTGTCGAGCAGTTGGTAATGAATGCCCATCGATTCCTGCGCGAAGTTGAATTTGAAGCGGCATACATGAACTTGGCAAATACCAGCCAGTTGCGCGCACGACCAGGGGACGCAACGCGACGTTTTTCAGCGCGACGAGCGAATGGATTGAGAAGTTCCTTACGATTGGATGAACTTCCCGAATTAATTCAACATCCGAAATACGAGGAATTGTTACAGTTTGCGATGCGACCGATGCCGACGCCGAAGCTTTTGCCGCACAATTTCTCCATGAAAATGCGAATCCAGCGATGTACTTGTATGCGTGCCGAGTGATTGCAGGATTAGTGCGAGCAATGGACAAGTTTAAAATCGACAACTCTGAATTGTGGCCAATGCCAGAACGAGGAAATAACCAGTCGGTGACTTACCAGGCAAAACCGAAGATATACTTACGACGCGCGTTGGCAGCGATCCTCGGCCATTACGACAGCCACAACAAGCTCCATCATAACGATCCAAGCGTCCCGGAAATGTATTACTTGCTTGAACGAATTGGGCGTCCTCAGCGAATGGTCGACGTGGCAACATCTTCCCTGCGCCGACTGATGGAAGGAACCCTCACCGATCCGGACATTACACCGTACGATTTGACTTGCGCGGATTACATCGATGAACACTTGCGAAATATCGATGATAAAGGAAAGATAAGTCCCTGAATAAAAATAAGAAACGACCTTCAGCGTCAGCGCAAGAATTGGATCGGGAACTTGAAGGGTTGTCAGAAGAGACAAAACGCATTTGCCGGGAAGAACAAGCCGAAAACCGTGTAAATCGTGATCGTCGTCCTGGCGGTCTGGAACACCCAAATCGATAACGCCATTCTGGCGGTGTGGATAACCCGAATCGACCCCCCAGTCAGGTGGTTATGGACGCCACCCAAATCGCAATCGTCAATCAGGCGGTTTGGAAGTCCCATATCGTAGTCGTCATACTGGCGGCATGGAGAACCCCGGCCGTAGTCGCAAATCCCGGTTTTCGGCTTGTTCTTCCCAGCGAATGCTTTTTGTCTCTTCTGACAACCCTTCAAGTTCTCGATCCAATTCTTGCGCTGACGCCGAAGGTCGTTTCTTATTCTTAATCGAGGACTTATCTCTCTTTTATCATCGATATTTCGCAGGTGTTCATTGATGTAATCCGCGCAAGTCAAATCGTACGGTGTAATGTCCGGATCGGTGAGGGTTCCTTCCATCAGTCGGCGCAGGGAAGATGTTGCCACGTCGACCATTCGCTGAGGACGCCCAATTCGTTCAAGCAGGTAATACATTTCCGGGACGCTTGGATCGCTATGATGGAGCTTGTTGTGGCTGTCGTAATGGCCGAGGATCGCTGCCAACGCGCGTCGTAAGTATATCTTCGGTTTTGCCTGGTAAGTCACTGACTGGCTATTTTCTCGTTCTGGCATTGGCCACAATTCACAGTTGTCGATTTTAAACTTGTCCATTGCTCGCACTAATCCTGCAATCACTCGGCACGCATACAAGTACATCGCTGGATTCGCATTTTCATGGAGAAATTGTGCGGCAAAAGCTTCGGCGTCGGCATCGGTCGCATCGCAAACTGTAACAATTCCTCGTATTTCGGATGTTGAATTAATTCGGGAAGTTCATCCAATCGTAAGGAACTTCTCAATCCATTCGCTCGTCGCGCTGAAAAACGTCGCGTTGCGTCCCCTGGTCGTGCGCGCAACTGGCTGGTATTTGCCAAGTTCATGTATGCCGCTTCAAATTCAATTCCGATGGACCTTCTGCAATATGCCGATGGCATCGGCGCTGCGGCGTGTTATCCGTGCAGCCGCGACGAATCCGTAAATGTCCTTGCCACTGCTCCTGCTCCGTCGGTCTTCGCGAAGCCATTACTACTGTAATTAACATTATAAACGTAAACACATGTTATTAATCGATTGTTTTCTTATCGGAGGAATCAAAAATCGATATGACAACCGGATCGATAATTAAACAGGTTAATTTTCACCATCAAAGGAAATACCCATGAAATCTTCACCATGAGCGGTTATTATGCAAACCGACGAAATGAATCCTTTTTTTCTGCTGTCCTGTTGGCGATCTGATCATTTTCGAATCAATGTTATTAAAATCAACTTCAAAATCAGTCACAAAATTTAATCGATAATAATTTGGATTAAATTCGCGATTAATTTTCAAATAACTTTTCACAACCTCACTTCATTTCGTTCACACACACGAGATCGTAATAATCAACACACGTAGTTAGTCAATCAACTACCCTCATTTTTCAACGAAAATAATGATCGAGAATTTTTCGAAAAGGTCAAAATCACAATATCGCAGTATCAACACAGAAAATCAAGAAATCAACGCACGAACGTCAAACAATCGCAACGGGCAAAAGTTCAACCAGGCATCAATACGATCAACGACACATAAGAATTTTCGATTTTATCAATATTATTATCGCATGCGTTATCATCGATTTCCTCTTTCGATAAAGATCTATACTTGCTTTTGCAAGCAGAACTTACCAGAAAGATCCAGGGGTCGTCAAAACGTGAAAAAACTCGTCCGTACTTCGCGAATCTGCAGGTTCTTTAATATCCACCCCGCGCTTTCTCAGAACTCAACCGTCGATCGCAGGGCTTGTTAGGCGTCCTCCGATCCACAGGAATTCAGGAGAATCGTTCGGGTGGGCTGGGTATGGGGAATAGCGTCGCCGATCCGTAGATGCAGCAACAAGTTGAATCGGGAAATTGTAATCGGCTGAATATGGCGGTGTCGGTGAATTTCTTCGCTCCAACACGCTATCGTACAGGGATCCACTAGGAATTAATCGTTTGCGCCTAATTGTCGACACAAACAGATTGAAAAATACAAAGTAATCGTAAACTCGCTCTTCAGAAATAGGAATCTCGGCGCATCTGCTCAAACCACGCTTCTCCTTATTGATCTTAGTATCAGTCAGGGTCGTTACGCGACACGCATCTCCACCATGAAAGGAGTGCGATTCTGAGCGATACGTTGATGTGAGCGAGGATCGTCGACGGAAATGCAAGAACGAATAAAATCGTATTTTATTAGATCGTAAAACCAAAACGTCGAATCACCGTGAAAACATCAGCGAAAAACAAAACAGAAAACACCGATGTGAAATCTAGAAATCTTTCACAGAGGCCAATCCGTCGTAATCAATCGGTGGAATCCGATGAATGGAGATCGGCTGCACAAGAGCGGCTCGGCAGCTCCGAATCGGCGGTCCAATGCGAGACCGACATGAGCTCAGAGCCGAACGCTCTGGCACCAGTTTGCTGATTTTACAATTCGCAGCCAAATGAAATAGTGCACGGAAACAGTTAGAATCCAGGAACTAAAGCAAAATCGGTTTGTTGTTTCGATAGCTACTGGTTAGCTGCTTAGCTGGCTGAAACGGCTGGCTGAGACGCATTTGCCAAGTAGACAGGCACATTCAGGCAGAGTTACAACGGAAGCATTAGCCAAGCCACTAGAATAGACCTCTGCAATAGCCACTAGGTCTGTTCTAATGGCTTCGCATTAGCACTTGGCCACGTTCGTACAATGCGACCACTATAATAACCAGACTGACAGAGACAGAGGCCTTTGACCTAATTTCTGTCAGCGCTCCGAACGAGATTCAGCGATTCTGGTCCGTTTCGAGATCCGGGACGAATGGCCAGTCACTAGCGCAAGCCACAACGCTACAAAGTGTGCAAGCGGCGACAGCTGTATGGATTTCGGAACATAACCAGATTGTTTTGACGGAAATAATTACACGATTAGAATAGTTAGTATATCATAATCGGTTAGTAGTGTCTGTTCCTGATTTCCCAGTCACCATGAATGCAACCGAACGTTATTATCGGGATTTAAAGTCGCATGACCCACGGCAGATCAACTACGGAAACACGGTGCTCGTGCGGCGCGATAACGGCCAATGGTGGTTGGGATACGTTCATGATATTGACGGCGATCACTTCTTCGTTGACTTTGACTCGGTCACGGTCGGCCCCGAATGGATTCATTCCCGACATCTCTGGCCGCACCACTTCTACGACGCATTACAGGATTATGATGAGTTACCTGCCCATGACCTCAACCTGCACGTGGCGCTTCGTGACCGATATGGTGGACCGCTAGTTTTCCGACCAGTCGCCAATTTCAAGTATCTGTTCTGTATGTTCAACTCTGCAGACCCTTATAATCCGCAGTCAGCCATTGCGACTGGCAGCTTGATCGTGCACCAGTCAAAGTTTGTCGCCAAACTTCCAGCACCCGCCGAAGAACCGAGCTTCTTCGCGGGAGTCAGCGGATTCACCTACAAGAAACATGTTATTCGGTTCGAAAAAGCGCATCGGTTACGTGGAGTGCATTTCATGCCAAAGTTTATGGGTCGCACGTGCCAGTTGAAGTTGGGCACCGGCGACCCTTGCGATGCTGGCTGCCAGTTTAACAGAGACCAGCATCCCATCGACACCTTCGTATTCTACTGTGTCAGGGGGCACCCACAGCAGTATGCACGATACCAGTTCGATGTTGGTTGCCGGGTATGTGTGCGAGCGGATATCGACACGGTTACCTTCATCTGCGCAGAATGGCACGGTGGCGCGGACGTTCGCAGTATGTTTTGGAATGAAGATAGCCTAAAATGGCCTGTCAGCAATACCTGACTGAACAACATTCGAAAGAAACCACGACTACGAGCATGGTCCTTGATAACTGCATTCATGTGACGTTCCAGCAAGGTAAGGAAATAAATGATAGATGGGTATTAATATTAGTATGTTCCCTGTCTACACTTTATTTGAAAACGACTGCAGAATATTAGTATTATTATTAGCATTAAATGGATATTATTATTAATCATGATTAAATGGATCATTGCGACACAGTCGACACTCGTTCGCTTCAGAGATTGGCCACTAGTCGGCGCTCGCGACGAAGAAAGCTAATCATATTGTAGATGTCTGTGACATGCGGATTGGTGACCTTCTGCATCCAATCGTGGCGTGTATTCTGCAGAATCTGGATAAAGTCAATCAGTTACGGACGAGTCGGTAAGTCAGCTCCGTGGTTTTTATGCTAAAATAATCGCCAAAATCAGCCTCAGATTTACGAACGCATTGGACTTTACCGCAAAGGCCCTTTATCTTCCACCCGAGAGCAAAGTCAGTGCTACTTAGACCAAGATTGAGATATTATACATTTTTATTAAAATATACTTTATTTCTCAATATGTACAAGGCGAGCTTCGCTCAACAAATATCATCAAATGAAGAATTTGTCCGAATTAACATGAGAAGGGACCGTGCACAAAACACTCATAGCGTTACCACGCATAATCTCCAAACTTAAACGTTGAAGCAAAAAACAAGTAGAGCGACTCTCACCCGTCCTTAAAAACAACTTCTTACCGATCTCCTTTAACGTTTCAATGCCGGTCTCACACCAAGTGCCAAAAGTCTCACATGCAAAAGCGACAAAATTACAGCTATCAGTAAGCGACTTATATTTTCCAATCTTCTCCCGGCAAGCCAGTTCGGCGGCAGCGCCAGCACACTTTGAGGTCGCGTCGATGTATGAATCCGCCATCGTGTCTCTGCAAGTAACGTCCCATACTAAGGGCTGTCCGCGGTACCACTTCCAACGCGTAGCTCCATCCGGACGTTTTCCGTTTTCGCGCAAAAAGCCAATGGGCTCCGGGTATGACTCAATGCCGGCATTACACAGCGCTCGCAATATGATATCGTTAATGTCGTTATGACGCTCCTTCTCAGGATGCATTTCTTACACGATAGCCCATGGTATCCGTTTTCCGCAACCTCTTTACCACATCTCGCACACGAATGCTGCTCCACGATCTTAGCGCCAAGCCACAGGCCAACAGAAATGCGGAAAGTCTGATCGTCCAGGAAGTTGCCGAATACTTTCGCGGGAAGGGCGTTAAGCCAGGCCCCGGCGTACTTCGTGCTAACTGCTCTCAGACGTGCTTCGGCTCTTTTATCGTCACCAACATTCTTCCACAAAACGTCGACGTCCTTTTGTATTACCGCGTTATCCCATACGCATTGGTGAACACGTGCCAGATCCAACGGCAACTCTTCACATTCAGACTCCAGCTTCCAATTTTCGCATGCATCGTTGACCAACTGTTCAATGTTGCCGTTGAAAATTCGAAATGTTAACTGGCGAGTCGAATGCATGGAAGCCAAAAAGGCCGAAGGAGCCAATGCTTTCGCACGCCGCACACCCAAACCTTCTTTGGCAACAGGGAGCACTGCCTGTCTGTACACAAGTCCGTCCAACTTGGTATTAGTGATTTCTTCTAGAGCATGCTTAACGTGGCTATCGAAATCATCCAACAGCTCCGGCGCTTTCCAGCACGGACTGCAACGCAGCGTATACATGAGCTTCGGAATCGGCAGGCAGTTCCGCAAGAGGTAGAATCCGTGGTGGGCGTTAAGTAGTTTCAAGCGCTCTGTAAAAATTTTCAAAGAGGCAGTTTTCTGTTGCAGTGAGTGTTTCATAGCCTCATCAGTTAATGGTGCACCAAGAAACGTTACCGTTTCAGGCTGCAAAACAATCGCACCGGGAGCAATTGAGTGCAGCCTGTTCTTGGCCACCTCGCGTTCTGCAGCACTTCCACCAATTAGTAGCATCTCGCACTTCGCAGGGTTCAGTTGGAGTCCAGCGGCGCTGCTGGCGGCGATGATTGCTGTTAGATCGTCTGCCACTTCTTCCACTGTGCCTCCCAAAGCACCGTCATCCAGGAAAAACACCCTCAGTTTTGATGACAAACTAATGCAGAAAAGCAGCGAGACGAGGCAGAAAAGCAGTGGTCCTAACGGATCGCCTTGCTGGATCCCCGTGGCGGACGCCACGTTCTCGTCACTGCCGCTGCATGACAGCACGGACGACGCTCCATAAGCACTCAAAACGAATGGATAATACTCTGGAAAATGTTCTAGAACAGACTGTAACATGACATCACGACGGACAGTGTTAAAAGCATTTCGAAAGTCGATTTTAAACAGGACTCGTAGGCCAACGTTCTCTTCGGAAATGAAACTTCTGACGGCGTGTACTGCTGCCTCTGCTCCCCCGCGCGTACCACATCCAACTTGGACGGGAGTAAACAGTTCCATCGCTTTCTTTCCACACCGCTTTGCAACAATCTTGGCTGCCAGTCTTCGTAGAACGTTACCCACAGCAATAGGCCGAACGCCGCCATCCTTCTTTGACAGGGCAATCAGGTTTGCGCCAAACAGAGCAGGTCTTAGCTCCTCCGGTAACTTACCAGCCACGATAAAATTAACTAACTTGCAGAGTGCAATACATAACGGAGACTCTACGGAATCTTTACAGCTCAGCATATCTTTGATGTGCTGGGGACGTAAGCCATCCAGACCTCCTGCAGAGCCGCTGGGAAAGCTAAAAACGGCACTGATAACTTCAGCAGCTGTAACAGGAGTAAATGCTGGTATGTCGATGGCGCTAGGTGAGGGGAAAACAGTGTCGATAGGGGCATCGGGATGCTTTGACTGCAGAACAGACAAAACTTGAGCGTCTATCTTCAAAACACTTTCTTCCGACGCCAAGCGAGCAACTGCTTTGTGAACAGAGCACTCGTCAATATACGATTCAACCATACGGCGTAGGTGTTCTGCATCTTCTGTCGACTGGTTACCGCCACGGGTACGGCTTGCGGGGGTGCTGCTAGGGGAGGACCTAACTCCGCTTTCAAAATCACGTAGCTGACGTCGAAAACGTCCGGTTAGAGTTCTTTCTTCTTCGACGAAACCTCTCCATCAGTAGCGAAGCACTGTGAGGCGAACAGGAGCAGGGAAGTCCAGTTGGCAATGGTGGGTTCCTTCACACATTGCTCAATAGATCTAGCAAAGGTTTCTGCTGCTAGTGCACGGGCTGCTCTTGGGATTCCCTTGTTAATTTTCCCCGTGCTCCTCGCCTTTTTAAGTAAATTTATGACGGTCTCGGAGGATGACTGTGAAGGGACGCCAGCAGATTGCGAGGAGGAGGGGCAGGAGGAGGCAATCGGGACTTGCTCCAGCGTAGAGGACAAAGTTTTCGGGCAGGCATTTTTGTGGTTCCCCCATCCACGTAATTCCTTGCCACATCCCGAACACGTAAACGGCTGCGAGGGCATAAGATGGCTGCAAACGAAAGTACAAGGTTAAATATTGTTTTTAAATATTTAAGTACTTCTGTAAAATAGTGTTTTTATTATGAATGTTTTGCTTCGTATGGTTTTCTTAAATCATAATAATTATTTAATTCTAAATTTGAACTCATTTCATTTTTATTAATTATTCAAACTTGCATTCACCTTATACCTGCATCATGAAAAAACAATTGCGCCATGAGAAGAATTTACGTTATGAAAAGCCTATGTTAAGGCGGCTTTTGCCAACTTTAGTTAACTCCGAAAGCACCTGTATCATCCTAGCCGATCAGTTTTACCCAACACAGTTTACGTGTAATTGACCGAAACGTCCCGCGGACATCCGGCGCACGTTTAGGTTCTTAAACCGACTAACCGTCCGGGGCCACGAACATGCCCGCGCCGTAAATTTTGCCCATCCATTTCTTTTTTGCGTTACATATTACACAATAAAATAAACGAAATGGCAGTGCGCCGCGACATACCGGACGCATAGAATTTAGCTGTGCGTCCTGAATGTTAGATGACGATGATGAAAAAACTGGCTGTTAAAGAGTATTGACCGGTTTCTCGTTGTCGATCAGGGCCTGCATGTTGTGGCAACTTCTTTTGGACAGATACTGCAGCAGCCGGCACATTGTCCTCGATTTCCGACCTCTTCTCGCTCGGGAACCCGGCGATAACGCATCTCCCATTGAACACTACAAAATTGAGTATAACTTCGTAACGCTGCTGGACCGAGCGATTGGCCCGGAAACGCAATCGGTGGCGTTCGCTGCAAATGGGCGCAGTTGTGCTCGATATACTCGCTCGCTGTCGTCAAAGTTATGGCTAATGCACACAATATTGGAGCCCAAAGGTATCCGCCTGCACAAAATTATCGCGAAGGATGATTGCGATTATTTTTATTGTGCACCGATAACTGCGTTTCTGGGTCTGTATCGAGATAATCAGGGTTACCTCAAATGCAACACGCTGCGCAATGTGTGGAAGGTCTGCGACGAATTGGTGCTGGTTAATTATACCGCATCGCATCCGGCCAACAACACGGTCCAGTTGCTCTCGTTGATTCACAATGACGGATGGCTGGATCAGATGACATTTCGCGAATCGGAAGAGCAATCTCAGCTTCCCATGCGCATTCCGCTTCTGCGCTTCCGCTCGATGAACAACGCCGCTGAACAGTGCCGCCACTTTTGGCCGCCGTCAATGATCACTGTCCGGAAGTTGCGCAACATGCTTACGCAAAGGTCACTGCACTGCTTGAGCGCTGGAGAGAGACGCGAGTCTACCCGAATGAGTGGACGTCCCTCCGAGAGTTCTTAAAAGTGTGAGTAACTGAATCTCACAACTGCACCCAAATGTACTTACAGTTAATTTTGTTCTTCTTTTTGTGCAGTTTCAGCACTTTTCGTACCGGTCACACTGCAGCGTGGTGGGACGCAGCGGACTTACGAGAACTGGACGTTTCAGTACTGAGTAGGTTTGCCTTACATTTCCTGGATGGATGTTCGCCGGTTTCAGAGGCGAATGGTAACTAAACTACGAGGAGAGAACCAAAGAGCATGGGAATTTGTGCAACTACTGTCTAACGAATGTTGCTGTCTCTTCTTATTTGCTGAATTTTGCGGTTTTGTGTTAATGGACTTATAGGATGTATTTGAATCTTTCAAAGTATTTGAAGTATGTATATTGTCACGACGTCGACATGAGGAGCATCCCGCTCGTGAACTCAACAACATAACATAACAATAACAAACAAGCAATAATACAACTTCATGCAGCTGTCCTGGCCACGATGCCATGCATCCTGACAATCATATATGTTTTAATTAAAGACCTCTTTTATTTTGCGGATATTCAGGACTTCTCTCATTAACACAAGATCAGGTGTGCGAATAGCGCTGGCATTCTCTTCTGGGAACTGGGAATGCTTATTTTCTATTGGCAGCCTGTTTTCTAGGCATACTGTGTTGTTACTTACTCTTTCATTTTACAAAAAAAAACGGAAGTTTTTCCGAGAGGGGAACGGCGACGCGTCCCTGGTATTAAGGTAACTTTAAACGCTAATTTTGATAAGTTCGCATAATACTGCTGGCACCATATTTTGCAAACAAGAGAAATCGGACCTTCACTGAACACCCAAACAGCTTCATCCACAGGTCAAAACCAATGTTTAGCGATTCTAGTGCGTACATCTACAAAGTGTAAAAACGTTAACAACAAAGTGCAGGCGCTACAGCATCACGTAGAACAAAGATTCTTATCTTCGAGCCTTAAAAAATGAAATATGCGGCGATGCGTATAATCTTACAGGCTGTAGCATTGTCAGAATGCCATTGTGTTGCTGCCTACAACATCAGCCTTTGTAATAAGCATCGAGCGCGGCAAAGGTCAACTTGTTCAGGCAGGACAAATCCAGCTGTCGCAGGTCGACGAAATCCCAGCACTGCGGACGGCCATCGAGACGCACGGCATTAAACCTACTCAGCACACATCTCGCATTCAAACGAAGCAGCAAAAAAGCTAGAATGTATGTTTAGCGCTGTATTAGGCCGTATCAAAATACGATAATACTTAATTATAAAGCAAAAGCGCGGCGAATATCCAAACATAGTATTTTTCCGTTAAAATTTTGATCGCTGTCCTATGTTAAATGGCGTATGTAGCGCCACTGTCGTACTTACATTTTAAGAAAGTTGCGAATCCCGGCCCACTGCTCGAGATAGGCCAACCTCTGCACCCAGCGCGCGTGCACCCCGGTGACCTTTTCCAGCACCCGTTGCGTAACGAGCAGGCAGCTGTCGTTCGCAGCCGCTATGAAGCATTGGCACTGCTCCGCCGCTGTCTCCGTGCTGCGGAAACGCACAAACGGAATAACCACATCCAGACGACCTTCATCTGCATCCCGCAGAATAGCATCTTCGTATTCAAGTCCGGCAGTGTAGAACTGTATGAGCAACAGGGAACGGGTGCCGATGCCATCGGATGCGGTGTATTTGACCAACACAAGCGCCTCACACATCGTCATCCAGTGCTGAACACAGCCTGATTAACAGGAAGGAATCGCCCCCCGCCGAAGCTCTCTCGTAGCCATTTTTGGCAATGATCAGTGGCAGACGAATGCTTTTGCTTTTTAGGACGCGCCATACCGTCAACATTTTTGATGTGAAATCATGCCTTTCTTTGTCAAACCTTTTGTTATCCGGTGTTCGTTCATCGACCAAAGCCAGCGATCGGGTCTCCTGGGATATGGCTCGCTCCAGTATCGTTGTAAGTTTGTGGTTTGTGTAGGCGTTGAAAGCCCAGAATATCGAGCCATCCCAATCGTCCGTTGTACAGAAGGAAGGGATGACAAAGATGATGTGCCGATGCCGGACGTAGTCGCGCAAAATAAGACTCCACAACGCGCACACCCTGTAAGCGATACAGGGCAAAATTAATTGAATGATTTACAATATGATTAAGATACTGTCTTATGTATTCTTTTAAAGATACCAATAACTTAATCAAATGGAGATATTCAAAGGTCACAATTTTTCTAACAAATACGATATAAATACAGTTGACTTGAACGATAAGAACGTTACTTCTCCAAATATGGCAAGAAATATAATTATTTGCACAAGCAAAGTGTGTACTGCATGTAAAATAGTTTGAATTCTTTCCGGCATCAGCTGACAGAGTGCCGTATGTTACACCGAAATCGCTACCGAAGTTGATACGCTCGAATTCGAGCATATACACTCTTCAAGAAACCTTTAATGGTTAGTTAGAGCAATAACGCTAACTCACCGGCTGATTTCTAACTGAGTAATTACATCCAGGCCGAGGAAGACACTGGCCACGACCGCAGTCGGAAGATCGCAGATGCCCATTTCGAACATCTCTGTAAAAATATTTGGTTACGAGGCTGCCAACACTGGTACAGTGGAGAAACGAATAGGTCCGAAAACTTGGACGGTTTTCCGACATAATAATTTTGGCACAACCGGACCGCAGAGATTCAGCACTTTTGCTACTCCAGGCTCCAGTAAAGTACCATGATCTAAATGGATCTCGGGCGAGGCAGTGGCCACAATTTTGCCACGTTGTGCAGACCCCCTTGACAAATGCTCGGCGAGGTAGCTTTGGCAGACGTCCTTTAGAGACTCGTTGTTCCAGAACATACTTCGTCCCGCTGTGTCGCCGTGCACTTCGACGCAAATGAAAGTGACCATATCGATCTCCGCTCGCACAAACACACGGCAAATATTATCAAATTGATAGAAACCACCCGTTTGAACGTGCACATCTGTGCAACGGAACCAAAACTTACACCAATGCCCCCAATCAGTCCTTTCAAATCGACAGCTGGCACTGCACGGGTCATCAGGCCCGAGCAATACCTGGCAAGCTCGAACCAGAAACTTGGGCATAAAATTCACATCACACAAGAGATGCGCGTTTTCAAGAGCGATGACGTGCTTTTTGTATAACAATCCATTGGTTTTACTAAAAAGACTTCCGTCGCCATTCGGTGCCGGCAGTTCTGCGGTCAGCTGACACACAGGCACCATGCGGCGTTCGGTTGGAGCGTTCTGGCTTGGTTGATTAAGGCTGACAACGCAAAACCTGCCGTCCCGATTTTCGAGGACAGTGGCGGGCTGGAAAACAAGCGGTCCGCCCGGTTTTTCCCGCAGCGCCACATATAGGGGAAGAATCGGCAGTTGGTTTCGGTATACACTAACGTAGTGATGCGGCCACACATGTTTACTATGGATCCATTCAGCAGTCACTGTGCTGGCATCGAAGTCGATGAAGAAATTGTCGACGTCGATATCCTGAACGTATCCCAGCCACCATTGGCCGATGTCGCGTTGCTCCAGCACCGTATTTCCGTAGTTCATTTGGCGCTTAACCGTACGACACTCCCGATAACAGCGTAATGTGTGGGACATGACGGTGTTGCGGACCTGAAAAAATCAGGATGTCGCTGCAGATCAACTATAATCGAAGGCAATCCCTCGCGCTTATAAAGCCGATTCTGTGCGGGCGCAGAATTTGCAGCCAAATGGGGGTTAGTGAATTATATAGTGCATTGAAACAGTCGGAGAATTCAAGATCCGACGCAAAATCGGTTTGATGTTTCGATAACTGCTGCTCAGCAATTCATTAACCGGTTGAGAGTTGAGACACGTTTGCAAAGTAGGTCAACTTATTATCACTCGTATGTAGCAGAACAGTTAACCGGATAGCAACCACGGCGCTGGAGATGACAGTGACACCAATAATTTTGATTCGGGCACTCTCTGTTTTTTTTTGTCTTCGAGTACGATAAATCTTGTGTTCGAGTACTAGGACCTCACCGGATGGGTGCACAACCTTTGCCTGGAAGCGAAACAAAGGCCTTTGACCCTATTTCTATCAGCGCTCCGAATTAGATTCATGAGTCTGGTCCGTTCGAGATCCGGGACGACTGGCCAGTCTAAAGCGCAAGCCACAGCGCTTTAGAGTGTGCAAGCGGCCATAATTGCATGGATTTCGGACCGTATTCAGATTGTTTTGACTGAAAAAAAATATCAGTAGTTAGTATATTACAGTATAAGCGGCTAGTAGTGTCTACCACTGGTCTCCCAGCCACCATGAATGCAACCGAACGCTACTATCGTGAATTAAAGTCGCATGACCCACGGAAGATCAACTACGGAAACACGGTGCTGGTGCGGCGCGATAACGGCCAATGGTGGTTAGGATACGTGCAGGATATTGACGGTGATCAGTTCTTCGTTGACTTTGACTCGATCACGGTCGGCTCAGAATGGATTCATTCCCGGCATCTTTGGCCACACCACTTCTACGACCGCCTACAGAATTATGGTGAATTGCCTCCACATGACCTCTTCCTGCATGTGGCGCTTCGTGACGGAGATGGGGGACCGCTAGTTTTCCGACCAGCCACCAATTTCAAATATCTGTTCTGTATGTTCAATTCTGTAGACCCGTATAATCCACAGCCAGCCAATGCGATTGGCAGCTGCATCGTTCACCAGTCACAGTTTGTCGCCAAACTTCCGGCACCCGACAAAGAACCGAGTTTCTTCCCAGGAGTCAGCGGATTCATCTACAAGAAACGTGTTATTCGGTTCGAAGAAGCGCATCGGTTGCGTGGATTGCATTTCATGCCAAAGTTCTTATCTCGCTCGTACCAGGTGACGTTGGGCAACGGCGACCCGTGTGATGCCAGCTGCCAGTTGAATAGGTATGAGTGTCGAACAGGCACATTGGTATACTGCGTCGGGAGGCACGGCCAAGAGGCTGTTCGATACCAGTTTGATGTCAGTTGCCGGGTGTTCGTGCGAGCGGAAATCGACACGGTCACCTTCATCTGTGCTGAATGGCACAGTGACCCGGGCGGGCGCAGCATGTTCTGGGACGAAGGAAGCCTCCAGAAGGCCTGCCAAGCCTACCTGAACGAGCAACAATCGAGAGAAGCCGAAAGCTTGGCCATTGACAACTTTATCTATAGATCGCCCCAGCACGGTAAGGAATTATGATTAAAACTATTAGAGTGTGTATAAAAACGGGATATGGGATATTACGACAATTATACGCCTGAAGTGATTTTCTAGATGTCAGCGAAATGCGCATCAGTGATCTTCCGCATCCAATCGTGGCGTGCATTCTACAGAATCTGGATATCGTCACTCAGTTGCGGACAAGCCGGTAATTCAGCTCTATAGTTTTCATAATAAGCAAATAAGGTAATGAATCCTACACGAAACTGACAGTCTACGAATGCATTTGGAAACTGCCACAGTGACCACAGTTGTTGAAGGCATCCAGTCTGCATATGCTTTTGAAATGAAGACTTGAATTCCTATAGAACAGCAAGAAACGCAAATGTTTTCTTTCTTGTTTTTCCACTAACTATTGCTGAAATCAGTTAATTCCGAAAAGATTGTATCAAGGCCCAGCAATTACCATTTTCACCAAACTTATTTTGATGCTGCATTAACTGGTTTCTCGCTGTCTTCCAGGGTTTGCATGCTGTGGCCGCTTCTTTTGGAAAAATACTGCAGCACCCGGCACATCGTCCTCGATTTCGGCCCGCTTCTCCCTCGAAAATTCTACGACAAATTTCCGCTTGAATTTCCCATTGAACACAACAAAACAGAGTACAACTTCGTAACGCTGCTCGACCGAGCGATTGGCCGGGAAACGCAAACGGTGGCATTCGCTGGCATTGAACGCAATTCTGGCAAATATACGCGCTCTCTGTCGTCCAGGTTGTGGCTCATACATACAATACTGGAGCCAAAAGGCATTCGCCTGCACAGGATTATCGCCAAGGACGACTGTGATTATCACTATTGTGCGCCGATAACTGCATTTCTGGGTCTGTGCCGAGAGGATCCCGATAACCCTCATAACAGCATAATATGCAACACGCTGCGCAATTTGTGGAAGGTCTGTGACGAACTGGTGCTGTCTAATTACACTGCATCGCATCCGGCTAATAACACGATCCGGCTGCGCTCCTTGATTGGCAGTGGAGGATGGATGAACCAGATGAAGTTTCGCGAGTACAAAGAACAATCTCAACTGCCAGTTCGCATTCCATATCTGCGCTTCCGCTCGGCAGACAACGCCGTTGACCAGTGCCGACGCTTTTTAACCATCGTCAACGATCACTGCCCGCAAGTAGCGCAACATGTCTACGCAAAGGTCGCTGCGCTGTTTGCGCGCTGGAAGGAGACGCTGGCCTATCCGGAAGAATGGGGTGCTGTTCGCGCGTTCTTGAAAGTGTGCGTAATGTAATAAGCTACAACCTACAGGGATACCACAACTGCAATGTATACGTGCGCATTCACTTTGCTTTAATTTTCTTCTCAATCTTCTACAGTTTCAGCAGTTTTCGGGTGGAGCACACTGTAGCGTGGTGGGACGGAGCGGATCTGCGAGAACTGGACGTTTCGATACTGAGCAGGTTTGCCTTGCATTTTCTGGATGGATGTTTGCCAGTTGAAGAAGCGGATGCTGTATAAACAGGCCACCTGTAGAATTACTAGAAAGCACGGGATTACAGTTACTAACTGACAAGTTTTACTAGTGCCCGCTCGTTCGCAGAACCTTGCGCTGCGAATGAGAGTAACTGGTGGATGGGTTTTACATTATTTGTTTCTTTCTTTAAATTATCTACAGTAATGTGTTTACAATTTCTTCTGTACAAATAATTTGCGGATATTAGAGATTTTTCACTCACTGCTGTAAATAAACTGTGCCGTTTATTCTGGGGTTCTCTTTTGACAAACGCTGCCAAAAGAAAATGATAAATTGCAATGAAAAATGCCGATTTGATTTTGATTTGTTCTCTGTCACATATACGAGTACTTATCCGTGAACCAATCAGGTCACCATAGCTCGTTAAATACCAGTAATACGGACGCTGGAGAAGCTACTGTGAACAAAAGACCTCTCTACTCCATGTATCTGGCCTCTATTCCGTAAAGCCAGGAAACGACAGAATAAGATAGCGTATTAAACGATTCACAGACACATCTTATAAAATATAAGCTTTGTCTTGCGACTATGCACATGTCTTTTACGTGTGTGGTCAAGTATCAAGATAACATCAGAAACCATCATGGCACAGCAATTGAATTGAATCAACTGGTTCTAATAGCATAGGAACTCCGCTTTAAAATTAGGACTGATTTATTATTCACTAGGAGCGCTACTAGCAATTAGAAAATGCAGTGCGAAGCAAATTAGCAGGATCAGTTTGGCGCGGAATACCTAACTGACGGATAACAGCGTTTTGCCACTGGTTTCCAAACACCGCACCATGTACGCAACTACACGCTACTTTAATGAGCTGCATGCGGGTGATGCACGGCAGATCAACTACGGGAACACGGTGCTGGTGCAGCGCGACAACGGCCAGTGGTGGCTGGGATACGTCCAGGATATTGATGGTGATAATTTCTTCGTTGATTTCGACTCCATTACCGTCTGTGCGCAGTGGATCCATTCCAGAAATCTCTGGCCACACTCCTTCTACGAACCCAGGCGTCATCAGCCACACGTCGCTACCCTGCAAGTGGCGCTGCGCGACGCCGAGGATGGACCGCTGGTGTTCCGACCGGCAGTAAACGTCGAAAACGTGTGCTTCATGTTTTACGCTGTTCGCTGCTACAATCCGGATTCAGCCAAGGCGACCGGCAACTGCATCGTGCACGGATCCCTGTTTGTGGCAAACCTGCCGGCACCGGACGGAGAGCCAAGCTTCTTCGGCAGGAGCAGCGGATTCGTGTACCGGAAACATACAATTCAGTTCGAGAATGCGCATCTGTTGCATGGAGTGCATTTCATGCCCAAGTTTCTAATCCGTACATGCCGGCTTAAGTTGGGCAACGAAGGCCCGTGTGATGCCAGCTGCCATTTCACCAGGTTTCAGGGTTCCAACGACACGTTTGCTTTCTACTGTGACAAGAAGCACCACAACCGACACTCGTACCGTTTTAACATCGGTTGTCGGGTGTTCGTGCGAGCGAACCGACACGGTCACTCTTATTTGCGCGGAATGGCACGATGACACAGCCGGACGCAGCATGTTTTGGGACGAAGACACTCTGAAGGAGGCCTGTAAAGATTTTATGATTGCGCAACAGTCGAGAGAAGCTAATATCCTGCCTATCGAAAAATTCGTCTATTTATCATTGCAACCGGGTAATTATGTCGTAGCACTACGTCAGGATAAAAAAAATCAGATTCAGTTCTGCTGACGGCGAAAACCGTCTGAAACTCATATTGATGGTAGTTGATTGTTTTGCAGGTGCCAGCGAAACGCACATCAGTGATCTTCCGCAACCAATCTTAGCGGGCATTCTACTTAACCTGGATATCGTCGCGCAATCACAAACCAGTCGGTAAGTTAGGCGCACATTTTCTTGGAAAACGGGGCATTAAGAGTGCCAGGAGCAATGTAATTTGATTTACCGTTAACTGCTGCAAAAGTACGGTGATTTAATTTTACATCCGCTTACATAAAGCGGAACAATAACATATAATCACCGAAAAAAATATCAATGCGTTAATATTAAGCTACGACTGACGAGTACGAGTGCATACATTAAGATAATATATGTTTAATGTAATAATTTATTCGATTTTGAACTTTTAAGAACAGAAAACTAACTACAGCAGACTTTGGTGCATAAATGCATATATGGATACAGTATGCATATATATGCATATATAGACACATGCATATATAGACACAGTATGTTTTTTGTAATTTTTATTATTATCTGGCCAGACTAGCGAGTGCCTCAGGGTTTTGTCTGCTCTTGAACAAACTAATAAAAATGTTCACTCTGGTACTAACAAGTAATGTATTTCAAATTTGATTAATTTTCTTCACCGCAAGCTGAATGTGACAACGCTTTGGTCTGTTTCCTGTTTTCGAATAGGGTGTGCATACTGTGGCAGCTTCTTTTGGATGGATTCGACAGTAAAAAACACATCACTCTCGATCTCCGCCCGTTGCGTCCACGGAAACCCTGGAACAGAGAATTTCCGTTGGAACACCAGAGATGCGAATACCAGCTCGTAACACTGTGGGACCGCGCCATTCGCCAGGAGACGCGAACGGTGACGCTGGTTGATGCTGGACAGAATAACTTCTGTGATTCCTACTCGCTCTGTCTATCCCTAAAGCTGTTGCTCATGATTAGGATATTGAAGCAGAAGGACATTCATTTGCACAAAATTATCGTCAAGAACGGCTGTGATCATCACTGTGCGCCGATTGCGGCGTTTCTGCATCTCAGCCTGAATGATCAGGATGGCAGCTATCGGTGCAGAACGCTGTGCAGTTTGTGGGCCCTTTGTAGCGAACTGGTGCTGGTTAACTACAACGCGTCGCATCCGGTCGACAATTCGGTTCAGCTGCTCGTGTTGATCGGCAGTCTGCACAAGCAGATGAGCCGCAAGAAGAAAGAACCGTCTCCTTCCGTCTGCATTCCGTATCTGCACTTTCGCTCGACGGAAAACGCTACTGAGCAGTGCCGACGCTTTTTAACCGCCGTCAATGATCACTGCCCGGAAGTTGCGGAGCATGTTTTTGGAAAGGTCGCGGCGATGCAGGCGCGCTGGAAAAGAAGGTTGGCCTATCCGGCTGGTTGGATCCGTATTCGCACGTTCTTGAAACTGTAAGAAATTTATTGTAACTTCAGTTGTTCTTTAGAATAAAGTGCGCTCACTGTGTTATTGTGTTACAGTTTCAGCAGTTTTCGTCCCGAGCACAGTAATGCTTGGTGGGATGGAGTGGACTTGAGAGAACTTGATGTTTCAACTTTGAGTCGGTTTGCCTTACATTATCTGGACGGATGCTCGTGAGCCGTGAGTGAAGCGGATGGGAGTTTATTTAGGCCATAGAAAAGCTAATGCCACTCAAAAGTTACTAACCACGAATTTTCCGATTTCCAGAACCTCGGGTTAAAACTGACAGCGGCTTTGATGGATACGCATACAACAGGGGCGAACCATTAATGGATACTGGTTTATTAGTACAGTACACAAGTTTTCTTATAACTAAGCTTTTATTGGTTTTTTTATAGCTTTCGTTGCTTTTGCAGGCTATCATAGTTTTTCACTGACGCAAAGAAAGTCTTAAGTGCTTCTGTAATTATGGCATTGGCACAATTTATCCGATGCTAAGCAAGCAAATGCAAAACCAGATAAAGCGTAACGTAGGCAGTATTCATCCGCTTCCATATTGTTCCTGTTGTCCCTCAGTTCCTGCCTTTGCGGATTAGCGCGCATTAGCTGAGACGTTTTTACGTCCTGTGTTCCGTCATCGGACTGGCTCACACTGTTGCCCAGCGTGGTTGCGATTGTGCGTGATAGTGTTTCTATAAGCTGCTGTTGAGTTTTTTGTTTCCGGTTCCCGTTCAACTTGATGGGTGAATACTAAAACGATGCTCTTTAGAGCATCTCAACTGGAATTGCTTATACAGCGCTTCCAGGTAGCAAGCGAATGTTCAGGTTCGAAAAGGATGTGAGGTCACGAGGCAACTATGATTACGATTACAAAAATCGAAAAGCACCCAGATCACTGTCCGGCCAAATCACAGGCCTAATTTATTAGCACGTCCCGTACGAACGGACTAACATGTAAGAGCGAAAACTAATATCAGAATTAGAAACAGTTTGGCCAGCTTCCGATTATGTGCCCAATCGGGCTGGCAGTCATGCTGCGCTCATGGTAAGCTGGTCAGAGTTAGAACAGAGATAACTACAACATGGTGAGCCGCTTAAACAACGTTCATTAGCTTTAATATGCGCATTTAGGAATACACGACCGAATGGGGATGACGAAAACTGAACCGATGATCTTAATCCTTCACAGAAGATGTACGAGTATTTAATTTTCCTGCTGTCAGCAAAATGTGTCAACACTCACACCACATGCAGACTGCCCAGACCCCAGAAAAAGCTGCAATTACTGTACCATGCACAACGCCGCAGAAAACTTTCTAACGCCTAATGAAAAACAGCAAACTGTAACAACTGCATAATCGCGTATGTTAAATAGAGGCAATATTGTCCAGAATTGCAAATATTACACGGCAGAAATTAACTATAAAACAGCGTAGCAAGTATATTTAAAACATCGTTTCTAACGGCTTCTCAAAAAGAAAGAAGCGTCCTAGGGCACTTTGGCTCGGCCGCATTAACATTCGTCGGCGTCCTTGTAGCATCCGTCCAGTATGTGTATCGACACCTTGCTCAGCGTCGACACGTCCAGTTCCCTCATGTCCACTTCAGTCCACCACTCTTCACTGTGCTCTGGCTGAAAACTACTGAATCTGCAAGAAGAAATTATTAATCATAACTTCGGACTATAGTCGGTTCCCCTGTACGACCTTTCATTTGACAGACAAAGGGTTTTCTGTCATTTGCAGTAAATTTTAGGCTACTTACAGTGTGAAGAACCAGCGTGCATTGATCCATTCACGCGGATAGGCCAACTTCTGCACCCAGCGGGCATACATTTCCGAGACCTTTTCAAGTGCACGTTGAGTAACGTTCGGACAGTTATCGTTTAACGCTGTTACATAGCGTCGGCAGTGTTCCGCGGCCGATTCCGTGCAGCGGAAGCGCATAAGCGGAATGCGCACATCAAATTCGGCATTATTTTCGTATCGTCGGAGCGCGTTGTCAAAATCCGGCCAGGGCACGTCGTCGATGCCGAATACGCTGTTCAAGATAGACCCATGCCCGGTGAAGTTGGACCCGGTGTAGTTGATCAATACCAACTCCCGACACATCGTCCACAACTGGGACATGCTACTGCACTCATAGGTCCCATTCCGATAATTCCTCCGCAGATCAAGGACGCGGCCGTCGGGACAGTAGGCGCCATCGAAGGCGTTCTTCAGGATGATCGTGCTCAGGCGAAAGCCCTTCGCTTCACATAACTTCTTTATAATCCAGAGTTTTGGCGAAGACAAGGAGGACTGTCGAAGTAATAATGATGTCGGGGTCGTTTCCATTACAGTCAGTGTTTGCGTGCACGGCAAAACAGTTTGTTCCAGGATCGTCACGAATTTATACTGGAAACTGTAGTAGTGGAAGCGGAAGTCCGCCGTATCGGGCTCCTGTCCGCAAAGGCGGCGGATGTCGATGACAATGTCCCGATGGCTAGCGTATTCTCTCAACAACTGCCTCCACACTGGACAAACCCTGATGGAAATAAAAAAGGCGTTAACAGCGTCACGTCCGTAAACTGGCAATCTTTGTATCGAATGGTTTTCCGAATTTCATCAGCATCGCAACGCAAGTGTCAACAACAACTTGATGTTTATTGCAAGACTATTGACCAGCCATCATACATTGACCACTCACACAAATTGCCATGCGCTGGCAGCATGAGGTTACATCGCTGGCAGCTTTTTAGTGCTTTTGTTCGAAAAGAATTTAGACGCCGTGTTATGAGAGATTTACATACTGTATATGGTCATTTCATAAGAAAGCTACGCCTTCCTAATCTAAATACATTTATATCTGTTACTCTTCAAGCCCAGATATGTAATGTACATCCGCGACTATTTATATTGAAATCCTACATTACAGCCTCCTCCGCCGCTGCAGCTAACTTACCTGGTTATTCGTACTTGGGTAACGATATCCAGATTAAGAAGAATCCCAGCCAAAATCGGATGCGCAAGCTCATCTAAGCGAATTTCTTCCACATCTGGAAATACAACGCGAGAAATACATGAAGCAAGCGCGAGATGGGTAGTCGAATATCAAAATAAATCCCGAAAATATCTCGAATCCCATTTTTTTAAAATTTAATATGCTTCTAGCTAAACAGTTCAACGTAGAACAAAACCTAGGAAAACATAAGAGAACACTAGAGAACACAAAAAAAACAAGAAGCCGGTAATGCAAAAATCATGTGAGAACTTCGCATCTGTATTTACGGATTACTACGCGTACCATACTGGAGCATTCCAATCGTCAAGTTATTAAACGCATCGGTTGGCCGAGACTGTTGCTCTGTTAGACAGCTGCGGCAGGCTCCCTCCAGAGATTCGCTGTTCCAGAAGAGGCTACGACCAGAGGCGCTATCGTTCACTTCGGCGCAAATGAAGGCGATCGTATCTGTTCCCGCCCGCACAAACACACGACAACCAACGTTGAACTTGTAGAACAGACAATGCGCACAGTGAAACATGGAGAGATCCGCCACATCATCTCGCAGTGGTTGTAGTTGCTGTAACGGGCAGCTGCTATCACACACCCTATCACGACCTTTGGACGCTACGCTGCTGTAGCGTGCGACAAACTTGGGCAGGAAATGGACATCACGCAGCTGGTGAGCTTGGTCGAAGGCGACGATGTGTTTTCGGTAGAGGAATCCTTCACTCTTCCCGAAGAAGCTGGGTTCTCCGTCAGGCACCGGCAACCGTGCGACAAACTGCGACTGATGTACGATGCAGGAGCCGGCGACACTGCTTGGACGCGGATTATCCAGGCGAACAACGGCGAACCAGTTGGTCAAGAATCTCATGACGGTGACGGTTTGGAAAACCATTGGCTCGTCGTCGGCAGCTCGCAGTGCCACTGGAAACGACTGCCCGCATGCCATATCCTGGCGACACAGGTAGTGGTGTGGCCAGAGATGTTTGGAATGGATCCACTCGGCAGGGATGGTGGTGGAGTCGAAGTCAACGAAGAAGTTTTCGCCGTCAATATCCTGAACGTAGCCCAACCACCACTCGCCGCTATCACGCTGCACGAGCACAGTGTTCCCGTAATTCACTTCACGCGCGTGCGGCTCTCGAAAATACCTTGGTGAGGCATTCATGTTGATATGTTACTTAAATTAATAAATAAATGTTGATACCGTATGAATTTGCTTAACTTCGAACGGTCAAACGTGATGTAAATTACGGTTTAATAGCATAAAGTAAGCCTGCTTCGAACATCGAAGTGCTGCACACTACACAAACTAGTTCTTGCGTTTGCATGAAAACGCAGCACAGGCAGAAATATCATCGGAGAGACAGAATCTAATAAAGGTCTTTTGTTTGTCTGACTGACTATGTCTGAAGCCGGATCGAATCCGGCGCCTGCAGCAGAGAGACGTGTTCAATCTTGCTAACGTACTATCAATGCCTCAAGCATCATAATTCCGTCGAAGCGAGTTCCCTTCCTTCGCGAGTAAATGAGGCACTTCTGTCTGGCGGTGTCTGCCACCTGCTTATTGAACTGTTCTTAGCCAAAGCCATTAGAAACAAAGCCATTAAAAATGACCAAGCCAAGAAACAACTGTGTAAATAGGTCACGTAGCCCCGTCGGCTCCGCTCATTAGAAGGGAGCGCAGACTAGCGTCCTTTGATGGTTTATGTAATTTATTCCTGAAGTAAATGCTGGTACAACATAGGTGGACGCGTTTGCTGTAAGAGTTACACAAAACAATTTGGCGAAACCGATGCAACTTTTTAAAAAAAATATTTACACGAGTGCACAACGTAACGAATAGAAATTCAACGCAGAAATTATTTATTAGAAGTTTGTAAGCTAAGACATTTGCTTCCGTCAAGGCACCGAACATTCAAACACAATATATTATTGAGGGTTACCGTTACGAAAATTCGAACATCCTGCATGCAAGAATTGTTATCATTTATATTGGAACATTTTTAACCGTTTCTCCGCAGACTCGTATGCTAGCTCAGCGGAGTAGGCACTCCTGATCTTTTCTCGCTTCTTCGCTTGGTCTATTCTAATGACTTTGTCCTAGGCCGAGCCGTTTTTTAAACCACAAGCCAATAAGCATTTTCTCAGAACTGTGGCGCCTACGTCTGCTTTAGTCGACCATATTCTCTGGTGGTCTATTGCAAGCCTAGCCTATGGGGTTTCGCATAGTACCATCCATATACGTAGTATCGTTTCATTTTGTACTGCCGGCACTGCCATAAATTCAGCCGATTTTATTTAGTCTGAGTACGGAAATATTTTCTAATTTTAGAAGACCTTCTCCAGACGGAAGCAATGACATGGCACCCGTTCCAACATTGCGTTATTATCGGGAGTTGCGCTTGGGTACCCGCCAACTGAACTACGGAAACACCGTGCTGGTGCAGCGCGACAACGGCATATGGTGGCTGGGATACGTGCAAGATATTGACGATGATAAGTTCTTCATTGAGTTCGACACCAGCACAGTCAATGCGGAATGGATACAGTCTAAGTATTTGTGGCCACATCATCCCTTATTCGCTCATAGATTTCATAGCAATACGGCAGTGCACGCTGCGGTGCAGGATGCAGCCGGCGGACCTTTTGTTTTCCGTCCCGCGGCCTTCCTTGAGGACTTGTACTGCATGTTCTGCGAGGTCAGTGTGGATCAGCCAAACCAAATCGCTTCACCCGAACGCCACATTGTGCCTGAGTGTCAGCTTATCGCACAGCTACCGGCGCCAGACGATGAAGGCAGCTTTTCTGGTGAAGGAAGCGACCATGTGTATAAGAAACATGTCATCCCTTTCGAAAAGGCGCACCTGTTGCGTGATGTTAATTTCATGGTAAAGTTTCTGGTTCCCACTTGCCAGGTAATGCTCAGACCTGGAGACCCGTGCAGTATTAGTTGTCAGATGGGAAGGTTCGCGGCGCCAGATAAATTTTATTTCCACTGCATGGAATGGTCACACACGGGGCGTGATGGATATCAGTTCGATGTCGGTTGCCGAGTGTTTGTCCGAGCGGGAATCGACACAGTCACATTCATTAGCGCCGAAGTGCACGGTAACGCGGCGGGACGCAGCATGTTCTGGACTAATGACTCTCTACGGGAAACGTGCTACAGTTACCTCATCGAGCAACTGTCAAGGGATTCGGTACAAGCCAACCAAACTGTGGCAGACAGCTTGACAATGGTCTCGTCGCAACACGGTAAGTGCAACATTGTAATAAAGCAAGATTACTCCCTTCTTTCATTAAAAGTGTAGCGGCGGTGCCGCTTACGTATGTACGAGTGCACTTGTATGAGACGTACGGGTAGTACAGATAGCCCAGTTTAGGCTATTTAAGCGCAGTGACGGCTAATGTGATGATGTCATTCTCTGGCTTTCTGAGATTTCGGTCTTGAATTAAAGAGAATCTGACCCGTATTCGGGATTTCCGGTGTTTCTGTCTCCTAGTTCTAATAGAATGTAAGGAAATAGGGACTCCTTTGTCCAACTACGCTACAAAAGTTTTTTATCATTGGAGTTATTTTGCAGAAGTGAATGATATTCCCATCTTCGGCCTTCCGTTTGCGATTACTGCCAGTGTTTTTCAGGCAGTGGACCTTATTACGCAGTTACGCATGAGCCAGTAAGTTTGCTGCGTAACCATTGGCTTAATGTGGCAGAGAAAACATAATTATGTTTCTGCTCAAAGGCCACGCAAAGGTCATCGACAAGACAACCGTTGATAACATTAACCCAGACGTCGTATTCATAAATATTTGCTGAGTTAAAGCTTTTTAGTTTTTAATGTTAATGTTTTTTAGTTTTGTAAACTTCTAGCGAGAACCCTGACAGAACTTCTAAAAGCCAAAATATGACTAATTACAGGGTATGCGCGTTGTGGAGGCTGATTTCGCGCGACTACGTCCGGCATCGCCATATCATCTTTGTCATCCCTTCCCAGTTCGCAAAGCAGGACTGGGATGGCTCCCTATTTCCTGCTCTGGACGCTGTCACCGACTATAAACTGGCAACGATGTTGGGACGAACCCTTTCCCCTGAAACTCGCGCACTTGCGTTAGTAGACGAAAAGACGCCGGGCGACAGGAGATGTGATCCAGAAGGGCAGAGCTTCGCATGGAAATTCGGGCCAGTTTACGATGCACTGGAAAAGAAGGCATTCGTCTGCCACTGATCATCGCCAAGAATTGTTACGAGAGCAGCACGTGGGTTAGCAGTTCCTTCATGCAGGTGGAACTGAATAAACGGAGTGGCCAGTTTGAATGTTACAACCTGTCGCAGTGGATGTTCCTGTGTGAACAGTTGCTGCTAATAAACTACACCGCCTGCGTGCGGACCGGGCACAAGTCTCTCATCCACATGGCAGTGTTCCAAAGCCGATTGACATGGCCGCAGGACGAAATCACTTACTTGCGATCGCGGGAGGACGATAAAGGGCGCTTGTATGTGGTTATTCCGTTCTTTCGTTGCTGTATTACTGAGACAGCTGCGAACATTGTCAACGTTTAATAGCCACGGTCAACGACAACTGTCCAGCCGTTTCTCAGCGGGTATTGGAAAAGGTCACAGCGGTGCATGCGCGCTGGTTGCGGATGTTGCCCTACCCCGACAACTGGGCGTGGATTCGCAGCTTGTTTCGGATGTGAGTATGGCGAAAGTACAGCAGGGTATTATGTCGAAATAAGTAGCGAAACGAACATCAGTTAAAATTCAACTGGTGGTGTTTTCATCAGGCTCAACAGCGTCCGCGACGACGGCAGTCCGCAGCGCTGGGATGATGTTGACTTACGGCAAATGGAACTGCCAAGGCTGAACAAGATAACTTTCGCCGTGTTGGATGTATACTACAGGGACTGAGTGTTACACACAGTAATTTATTCAACAGTATTGTATGGTTGAAATTTTGCTTGCGCTGTAATTTTATTGAAATTAAATTGATCGGTTGTTGATGATTCGGACTACACTCACTACAGCTGCGTGGTTTGATACTTTATAGGGCACATCATCCCACGTTTGAGCTTTCTTACTCTACTCCAGATTCCGCTTTATCGCCGGCTAGTAATTAATGCTTCGGACTTATAATCCAGCTTTTGTTGTTGATTAAAGTTCAAGTGTTGGCACTAGCCAATAAATCTCTTGTATGGTGGAGTATCACAATGTATCAATAGTTCAATGAGTTCGATTTTTAGCTAGAGTTGAATGAGTTCGATCGACGACTGCACACCAGTTGTGCCGAATCGCTATTATTTAGATGGAGCATACTGTATACTCCAGACTTACGTATCACCTGACATGGGAAGAGCCAGAGCGATCTACCATCCGCACTAATATTAATTTGAGGACATTGTACGGTACAGTGTCATAAAGCGCCACTTTCGAAACAACTGGCCAGTTCTTCCCAGGTTTCTGGTTGTTTCAGTGCATTATTGATTACGGTATATATTTATTTTAAATCCTAAATTTGAGTCTTCGAGAACTGATTCATTCTGCTGATCTGATCATTTCCAAAATATCGACATGGGTCCAACATTACGCTAGTTTCGGGAAATGCAGTCGGTTAACCGCCAAACAAGCTACGGGAACACGGTGCTGGTGCGGCGCGACAATGGCTGGGATACGTCCCGGATATTGACGGCGATAATTTCTTCGTTGACTGCGATGCCACCACCGTCGGTGCCCAATGGATCCCGGCTAACCATCTGTGGCCGCCTCGAACTTTTAGCTTTTATATGGGGGCACCGCTGCCTAGCCTATACGCTGCGCTGCATGACAAAACTGGCGGACCGCTGACTTTCCGGTCCGCCACCACGATTCGGATTTTGAACGGCATGTTCTACGCTGTTAGTCTGGATCTGCCGGACCACAACCTTTCTCCTGAACGCCGTATCGTGCCGGATTACCAAATAACCGAAGAGTTGCCGGCACCGGAAACGGAGCAAAGTTTTTTCAGTAAAAGTCAGCGGACTCGTGTACAAAAAGCATGTCGTCGCTTTCGATAAGGCGCATCAGTTGCGGCATGTGCATTTCTTGCCCAAGTTCCTTATTCCCAACTGTCAGGTACTTCTCGGCCCTGATGACCCATGCAGTGCAGGATGTCGTTTCCGAAGGAGTGCTGCAGGGGGTACATTTTATTTTCACTGTATGGAGCTTCATGATCGGATGGGGGTTTATACGAGTTCGATGTTGGTTGTCGGGTATTTGTGCGAGCCGGAATCAATAGGGTTACATTCATTTGCGCCGAGGTGCACGGAGATGCCGCGGGGCGTAGTATGTTTTGGGACGAAGATTGTCTAAGGAAAGCGTGCCAAAGCTACCTAACTGAACAACTGTCAAGGGAACCGGAACCAGTCGGCAACATTGTTGTCCAGGACTTGACGACGGTCCATATGAGGGGTACGTACTTTAGTCGCTAGATGAAAGTTCACCACTGAGTGGGATGTACGGAAAACAGCGCTATCGCTGCGCGATCTTTATTTAGTTGCCAAGAAGAAAGAACCGTTTCCATCCGTCTGCATTCCGTATCTGCACTTCTGCTCGACGGAAAATGCTGCTAAGCAGTGCCGGCGCTTTTTCAGCGCCGTCAACGATCACTGCCCGGAAGTTGCGCAGGATGTTTTTGAAAAGGTCGCGGCAATGCAGGCGCGCTGGAAAAAGAAACTGGCCTATCCGGCTGGTTCGATCCATATTTGAATGTTCTTAAAACTGTAAGAAATTTATTGTAATTACTGTTGTACTTTAGAAATATTAAAGTACATACGTAGTACGCTCACTTTGTTACTGTGTTACATACAGTTTCAACAGTTTTCGTCGCGAGCACACTGATGCTTGGTGGGATGGAGCGGATCTGAGAAGGCTTGATGTTTCAACTTTGAGCCGGTTTGCCTCACATTATCTGGACGGATTCTCGTGAGCTGCGACTGAAGTGGATGGGGGTTGAATTGGGCCACAGAAAAGCGAATGCCACTGAAGAGTTACTAACTACCAAATTTTGCTAATATCTCCAGATTTCCAGAACCTACGGGTAGGGTTAGAACTGATATATACGCATACAATACTGTGTTATGAGTACACACGTTTTCTTATAAGTAAGCTGTTTATTGGCTTTCTTGTACAGTAGCTTTCGTTGCTTTTGCAGGCTATTATGAGTTTTTCACTGACGCAAAGAAAGTTCAAGAGCTTCTATAATTATGGCGGAGGCAGAGTTTATCCTATGTTATGCAAGCAATTTGGTTTAATGGTTTAACGTCCGCACACAATCTGAGCTGAAAGCACAGTTCGAGGCAATAGGCACGTCATAAAATCACGTCATGACAAACAAGAAACATCGAAATAATCGTATTTCAAAAAATCTGCAAGTATTTACATTTCCAACAACAACACGTGCTTTGCGTGGTAGAACTTTTTAAAAGACACTACTTACTGCGAATCAACACAGCTTAAAGCTGCCTTAAATCTACCAAGGCTCTGGTAGGATTCCGCAGGTAACTCCTGAACCGGATGTTGCGCGCACAAACGGTTTGTTCGTCTATGTATACGATTCCTTTGGCTATAAAGTACCATAAAGCATTGCAAAGAAGTGTTCGGGAGTGCGCGACAGCGAAAGTTGCCGTGGATGTGTACAAATTTGGTGCTATATACCGGGCCAAACCCCTTAAGTCTTTCCCAATCCCATTCCACGTCTGGAAATACAGCGCGAGAAGTATATGAAGTTAATGCAAGATTGGTAGCTGGAATAGCAGAGAGCCGATTGGTAGCCGAATATTTAAATAATTCCTGAAAACATCCTTCAGTTCGTTTGTTAATTAATGCTTCTACCTAAACAGTTGTAGTATAAAACCTAACAAAACATGGGAACACGAGAAAGCACAAGAAACCGGTAAGGTAAAAGATCATGCGCCTCTGTATTTACGGATTACTACGCGGACCATACTGAAGCATTCCCATCGTCAAGTTATTAAGCGCATCGATTGGCCGAGAATGTCGCTCTGCTAGACAGCTGCGGCAGGATTCTTCCAGGAAATCGCTGTTCCAGAAGAGGCTATGACCAGAGGCGCCATCGTTCACTTCGGCGCAAATGAAGGCGATCGTATCCGTTCCCGCCCGCACAAACACACGACAACCAACGTTGAACTTGTAGAACGCAAAATGCATCGCAGCGCAGTGAAACATAGGAACATTCGCCACATCATCTCGAAGTGGTTGTAATTGCTGTAAAGGGTATCTGCTATCATGGGCTACGCGAGGATATTAGCAAACGACGGTAGCGGTAGCGGTGATTCAACGCATTTTTCGGATCTAGAAATTATTTCCCAAGACTGCAAAAGGTTAAAACGAAATTCTGACTGCCGGGCCCAAGCACCCTACCGATACCGTGGGTGGTAGGAATAGAGTCAAACTTAAAAAAAGTTGGTTTCAACAGTTTGCACACTTCTTCTAGGTGAATCAGTAACGCTGATTTCGAATTTGTTGCTTAAAAATTTTTCGGATAGCTCCCCCACCATCCGCTCGAAATTGCACTGCCGTCCTGTATAAGGGTAATCGGTAGAAGTGTAGTGCCGGACGAAGGATGGGGGATTTGTCCGAAAAATTTTTTAACAGCAAATTCGAATACTGGTTGATCAGCGTCTGACCTTTGGCTGCTATCTGACTACTTGCATCAGAACTTTCTGCAATCAGTTCTGATACTTGTGTTGCTGTCCAATGGAGTAAAACATTAGTAATTATTTTCTTTAAGATACGCAAAAGTCTTTTCCCTCTTTCGAGTACTTTACAGGTATTTAGTGGTGTCAGCGAAGCCAACCTTTGCTTTACCTACAGATTTAAGCCAATCGAACGGTTAGGAAATTTCTTAACAAGCAATTACTAAAACACTTACCCCTCACTTGGTAATTTTTCGTAAATCATGTTCCGAAAAAACACAGCTAAACCAGTACGAATTTTAGCAAATTGCGTAGAAGGAATAAGCAATTACTATGGTTACTACTGCACTTTTGCCACTGCTGTTACTCGTATTCTTAACGCTGGATTCTGTGAACGAGGAAATATCAAAATAGTAATGCTTAATTGGTTTCCTTCGTGTTCAACAACAATGATTACATACTACGGTTTCAAATTCAAAAAACAACCAAAATCATTCCCTTCCTCAAATTTACTTCTGCCAGCAAAGTGCCTAAAACTGCGGCAGCGTTTCCCTTCATTATCGCTAGACTAATGCGTTGTTTCAAGAAGGCGGTAGATCGGCTTTCTCCTGTCTTTCCCTGAATCAGGCGTCCAACGAAGCTAAACATATTTTGTGCAGTACTGCTAATTGCTCAGTTTCGCAGACGGGTCCTATTAATTTAACTATCATTCGCTTCATCGGTGTGGCATCCATCCAGAAAATGCAGGGCAAATCGACTCAGCACAAAAACGTCAAGTTCTCTTAGGTCCGCTTCTTCCCACCAGGTTGAGGTATGATGGGGATTAAAACTGCTGAAGCTGTAAATCAGTAACAGTGCGTAACGTCCATCGCGCTGTTTTGAGCATGCTAAATAACAGGTTACTTTTGCTGTACAGTTTTACCCACATTTTCAAGAATGATCGGAAAGCGACCCATTCATCCGGATAGGCCAGCGTTTCTTTCCATCGTGCATGCAGAGCCGTGACCTTTGCGTAGACATGCTGCGCAACTTCTGGACAGTGATCGTTGACGGCGGTCAAGAAGCGTCGGCTGAGTTCGTTGGGATTATCTGTGGAACGGAAGTGCAAATGTGGAATGCAGACGGATGGAGACTGCTCACTGTGACCACGGAATGTCACCTTGAGCCACGCGGCGGCATTGTCGATCAACGTGACCAATACCGTTGGGTTGTTGGCCGGATGCGAAGCGGTGTAACTAACCAGCACTAGTTCTTTACAGACGGCCCACAAGCTGCACAGTGAAGCATCGAAGGCTGCCAGCCAGATCCTCCCCGATAAGACCAAGAAACCCATGGATCGGCGCACAATAATGATCGCAGCCGTTCTTAACGATAATCATTTGCTGATGAATGCACTTCCGTTCCAGAACTCTTTCCAAATGTCCATAGCGTTACCGACAAACATCGTGTCGATTGATCATCACTCTGCCCCTCCGCAATCAACGTCACCGTCCGCGTCGCCTGGCTAATGGCAAGGTCTAACAGGTTGACGAATTTGTATTGGCTTTCTTGGTGTCAAATGGTAAATTCCACGTCACAGGGCCCTCGAGCGCGTAGTGGACGGAGATCGAGGGTGATGTGCTGGTTTTTTATGCAGCCATTCAGAAGCAGTGTCCACAGCATGCACACCCTGTTCCCGTTTAAGCAGCAATTAGTTTCTGGTGAGAATTTAATAAGTAACAATTAATAACTGGTACTGGCTTCAGGCTTGCAGTATGCGCTGCTCGGACGCCGTACGGTGGCCACTTGCATTACTCGTATTGCTGGTACAGATACAGTCGTTCAAATGGCCAGCGTGCGAGTAGAACCAACTGCGTTCTTACTTCTTAGTCGTATTTTGGCATGATTACCTTACTGACTTACCGGCTCTTTTGTAACTGCTCGACAACATCTAGATTGAACAGAATGCAGGCGAGGATTGGATGCGGAAGGTCTCCGATGCACATTTCCCTGCTGTCTGCAACATTATAAACATGAGCTCCGGCTATTGGTTATAAGCTACTTTATTCACATATACAGGAATTTATGCAGCCTTTTATGCAGAACTGTGAGCAGTTAGTTATTTAGGTATTAAAACGATGCTCTTAAAGCATCTCAACTGGAGCTGCTTATACAGCGCTTCCAGGGAGCAATTGACTGTTCAGGTTGGAAAAGGATGTAAGGTCACGAAACCGCTGTAATTAGGATTACTGTAGTGTATGATGTTGCTAAGCGCAAAAGGTCATGAGTTGTGGTGTGCGATAATACTGATGATTTAGTACGATTACCAGCTGGGTACGAGAATCTGAGACTTTGTGTTATTACTGTATTATTATCATATGAAAGCGTATTACATATACGACATTGGCGTGAAGGCGGTATTACTCAAAGCGAATGTATGCCCGGATCGGTCGATACATCCACGTCGACTTCTGATACTTCCCCAGTGTCTTCCCCAATGACTGCCGCAAAAGAAAAAGCCCAGAACTTGATCCGTTTTAACCCGGATCAGGTTGAATGGACATCCTTGGAGTCCCTCCTTAAAAACTACCTGTCCCTCACAGAGACTACAGCTGCAAAGCAATAGGAAGTGCTGATTAACAGCCTGGAATTGCGCGCCTTTCAGGATGTTGTCAGCGCTTGCCGACCGAAAGATCCGATCGAATTTTCGTATGATGAGCTGCTGAAGAAACTCGATGACATATATATCAAGGTGACCTATCAGACAACAGAATGGGCATCTTTCTTCAGAACACGCCAGCAGTCCAGCCAGTCACTGGTACAGTTCTCTAATGAGCTGCGAAACAGGACCTACACATGTAAGTTCCCGGGGGCCATACTGGAAGATCTGCTGAGCGCTGTATTTGTTGCGGGAGTTCACAGCGATACGACAAGAAGACACCTTATGTCACAAGAGCTGAAGTCGTTTGATGAAACAATCCAGCTTGCCAGGAGGTTTGAGACGGGACAAAAGCAAGCAAAGATGAACAATAACCTGGAGGAGGATATACCCACCTCGGTAAAGGTCATCCGGAAAGCAGGAAGAGGCAACGCAGCGAGACAGCAGAGTCCGCGGAAGACGAAGCCCTGCTACCGATGCGGTGGGACAAACCACGATCAGGCAGACTGCAGATTTCGCAATCAGCCATGCCGAAAATGCGGTAAGAACGGCCACATTGCGAAAGTTTGCAGATCTAGTGCGGCAACGGGAAGGGGAACCCTGCGACGCAGTGGTAGAGTGGAAGCCGTATACGACGTGCTGAACACCACCACTGGAGAAGGGGATCCCATCATGGTGCATCTAACGGTCTGCCGTCGGTCAGTTGCGTTTGAGCTGGACACAGGATCGGCGAAGACCATTGCCACCAGGAAGATGTGGAACGAATTGAAACGACCGGACCTGTTCCCGTGCGTGCGACTCGAAGCTCCGTAGCTTCTCGGGACACGAAATCCAAGTCCTTGAAGCTTGCTACGTGGGAGTTAAACGCGACGGCGGCAGTGAAGAACGGTTGATGGAACTCATTGTGGTGGAGGAAGGCACGGACGTCTTGGGAAGGGACTGGATCACCGCGCTCAACCTCCAACACCACAAGATGTCTGAACTGGCGATTGGTCAGGTGCACGAGGAAAGGTCACTAGAATCCATACTGAAGGCGAACAAGAATCTCTTTCGGGAAGAACTCGGATGCTGCCGGACGTTCCAGGCGCATCTGCACTTGAAGCCGGATGCAGTGCCAAAGAACTGCAAGCCACGCCCCGTGCCCTTTGCGCTACGAGAGCCTGTGGAGAAGGACATTGAGCGCCTGGAGAGACTGGGCGTCCTGGAACGGATCGAGCGATCGGCATGGGCGGCGCCAATAGTAGTGGTGCGGAAGCAAGGCGGAGCAGTGCGGATATGCGCGGACCTCAGCACCGGGCTCAACGATGCCTTGGATGTGCAGCGGTACCCACTGCCCTTGCCGGACGAGTTATTTGCCATTCTCAATGGCGGTGAGGAATTTACCACGATTGATATGTCCGATGCATATCATCAAGTGCCACTGGACGAAACGAGCCGTGAGTTGGTTGCGATAAACACGCATCGCGGATTGTATCGCTACACTCGACTGCCGTTCGGAGTGGCTGCAGCGCCCAGCATCTTCCAACAGATGATGGAAGAACTGCTGAATGGCATCCCGTACGTAGCTGTGTACATGGACGACATTATAATCACAGGCAGAACACGACGGAAGCACCTTGCGAATCTGGCCGAAGTAGCCGAACGAATGAACCGACAAGGATTCACCCTGAAACAGCAGAAGTGCAACTTCCTTCAGCTGTCGGTAGAATACTTGGGATTCGTGGTTGACAGAAACGGCCGACATGTGTCCGAAACAAAGATTCGCGCGATAATGGAGATGCCAGCACCGGTGGACGTTGCCCAGGTGCGATCCTTCCTGGGAATGATCAATCATTACGGCAAGTTCATTCACCAGCTGGCGACCAAGACGTACTGCCTCAACGCCCTGCTGAAAGTGGACGTCAAGTGGGAATGGTCAGGAGAATGTGATGGTGCCTTCCGCAGCCTGAAGGCGGAGCTGGCACAAGCTACAATGCTGGTGCATTACGATCCTGCGAAGCCGCTAATCCTCGCAGCGGATGCGTCGCAGTAGGGGTCGGAGCGGTTATCAGCCACCGCGGACCGAGCGGAGAAGAACAGCCCATTGCCCATGCATCAAAGACGTTGACGCAAACTGAACAGCGGTACGCGCAGATAGAGAAAGAGGCGTTGGTTTTAGTCTTCGGTGTGAAGAAGTTCGACCAGTACCTGGCTGGTCGGGAGTTCACACTCCTTACAGACCACAAGCCGTTAGTCACGGTGTTGGGCCGGAAGACTGGAATTCCTGCGGTATCTGCCAACCGCCTCCAGCGGTGGGCCATTGCACTCATGGCATATACCTTCACCATCAAGTACCGGTCCACCGATGACTTCGGACAGGCTGACGGATTGAGCCGGCTCCCCCTGCACTCGAAGGACACCTTCGATGCCAATGATTGGGGAATGCACGAAGCCATACATGCCGTCCAGATGGAAGTGTTGCGTGAGACAACGGTGGACGCGAAGCAGATCGCCAGTGAAACTGGTAAGGACCGTGTGTAGCCGGCAGAACTGTTAACATGTTAACGGTTAACGCATTAACATGTGTGCCGGGCGAGCATGTTAACGTTAACATTCCCGCCGGGCCCAAATGTTAACGACCGAAATCGTATACGTTGTTGCGCATGGATTTATGGATGCAAATCCTACAGCATATGTAATAATAATTATAATGAGTTTCATTATTTTAGCCGTTGCTGCAAGAAAAGTTTTTTTAATAGAGTTGTAAAGCATAATGTTCGCAAAATTGCGTGCGGGATGCCACTAAAACGGAAAATAAAACCCAGTGACTGTGGTGCTTGATGCGAAGCTTCACTATTGTGGGCACAAGAAGCTGACAGTACAGGACTATAATAGTGTTAAGAGGCTTATGTGCAAACTAATTGTTTTGAAGTAAAAGGTTTAGCCTCAGCATAAATTGATACTGTATTTGCGTTTTTTGCATTCCAAGAATTTTCTCAGTAATCTCCACCCTGTAGACCGTTCCGCAATTGTACCTTTCTACCTTTCTGCAGCTGACTAAGTTACAGTTACTGCTTTTCGAAAAGAAATCAGCGGTATTTGTGATTAAATAATAATTAACGATTTAAACTGAAAGTTTGACTCAAAATTTCTTCACCATTATACAGTATTTTCTGCTGATTTACTTACGCATGCGCAAATCTGCGCTCGGTTGTTGAGCTATCTGTAGTTTGGCAGGCAGAGAGCCAGCTTACAGGCTCCATCACACAAGCTCGCGTCGTGTACAGAACAGATTGTCGTCGGCTTATCAGTGGTATTAAATTACAGCGTTAACACCGGAGCCGGGCAGGGATGTTAACGCCGTTAACATAGGTGCCGGGCTCATTTTTCCAGTTCAAGAAAGTCTTGTACTTCGGATTGTGTTTTCTGTTTCTACAAATTCTGTCTCTTCTATCGTGTAATTGGCATTATTGTGCAATTGATGCTATGAAAGCTCACGAGTATTGACTGAACCCGCACAACGGTTAACGCATTAACATGTGCGCCGGGCGAGCATGTTAACTTTAAGCCTTTAACATTCCCGCCGGGCCCAAATGTTAACGACCGAAATCGTACACGTTATACATGGATTTCTGGATGCAAATCCTACAATGTATGTAATTACCTATATTTAATTAAATTATTTTTGATATTGCTGCAATAAGCTTTTTTATTAATGGTCGTAAAAAATAATATTCGCAAAACTGCGGGCCGGAAAAGAATTTGGTCAGTAATCTCCGTCTTTTTACCAAAGAGATTCCCTGTTCGACGTGACAAAACCTTGCTAAAATTGATCAAGTTATAATTATTGTTTAACGAATATTCTATAAGTAAGTATAAGCAAATTTATTTAGTGTTATTTAACTTTTAGCGCTCGCATGTTAAACTCCTTGGGCAGACAGACAGCCAGAGTACAGACAGTCGGTAGCATGCATGCGCATGTAGCACTGTAAATACAGAGTAGAACAGACCTTTGACGGCTCATCAATGCTATCAAATTACACCGTTAATACTGGAGCCGGTCAGGGATGTTAACGCCGTAAACATGGGTGTCGTGCGTATTTTTTCCATTCAAGAAATTCTGTTAAATTCGAACGTGTTTTTTGTTTCTACAAATCTTATCTGTACAATAGTGACATTGCGATTGCACTTAATGCTATGAGTTTACTAATTAATTTGTGGGAATTACTATCGCATGTAATAGCGTTAACTTGTGTCAGGGTTAGCATCTTCGTCCGGCACCAATGTTAACGGAGGTAATTTGATGCCGCTCGATAACAGCCACAGTTACAAGCAAATTTAACGCGCTGTTGTATTACACACGTTGTCTGGGGTATAATTATGATGTCCAACATGTTTTAGCAGTTGTTTGCCATGGTTCTGTCATGCCCGGCTCTGTGACTGGAAACACTAAAAATTTTTTCAGTGCCTTTGTGTATCTAATAACTAGTTATTAAGCAGGTTGCGGTATCAACGAAGGGGTAATGTGCTTTAACGATCACGATTTCGACTTTCGAATATTATGCAGGATCGGTTTATTGGGAAAATACACTCCTGCATGGCCTCGTCAAATGCAAAAGTTTCCTCTTCCAAACTGAGGCAAAACATTGGGTGTGCATTGTTTTTCTTGACTGATTGGCACAGAAAATGGATACTATTGTGTTTCTTACTGTCGCGTGCCGCCTGCCGGTAAGCACTTATAATGTCTTTAAGACGAATCCCGGCCCGGGATGTTAACGCCGCTAACACGGATCACGGGTAGGTAAGTAAATGCCGTTAAAACTGCTCCCGGCAAGCGTGTTTATATTGGCACTCGGATCCCGCACGTTCGGTTTGTATTACCTGGCTAAAAAATAATTGCCTAATTATAAGCGAATAGCACAACGAAGCCTGGAAGAATTTTATTTGTTGGGTTATGTCCGGAGTAAGTTCGTGTTATTATGAACTTACCAAAGTTACATAGTGTGAGCGTTACGATACCGTCTATGTGAATCGTAATAGCGATCGTGAATCGCACGTCTGGTTGCCCTACTGAAACTTCGCCAAGTGCAGAGTAGAAGTACAGTAATGAAAACAACTATAGAAGGCGTTTGATATAAAAACGTACACACTATTAAAAATGCCTAGGTCACCAAACTTCCATCCATCACAGCAGTGATCGGTGGTATTTTCTGTGCATACAAGATCCGTGCTTCTTACGGGGGTAAATCTGAATGAATGGCTGCAGAGTATTTATGTATTCTGCATTTTCTCAATTTAAAAACACATTTTATCAAAGACTTCCATTTCTCGCTAGCTAGCGTGCTGGCAAAACACATAAGTTCCAAAGTAACCTTCATTTGGCTCACAAATGACAACGCTAAAAAGATCGTTAGATATTTGGCTTGCAAAATTTACACTCAAACTTTCCTGATGCAGTGCGTTGCTTTGACACGCAATCAACATGAAACGTTTTTACTGGACATTGCAGATAACGGCATTTTACGGTACGTTTGCTGGTAGCTGAAAGTGGAAGTCGGCAGGTACACAATATGGGAAAACAGCAACGGAAGCGAGTGGAATCCGCAGTAGGCTCCAAAAACAGCTCATCAACAGGGACGCTTGGAAACGGCGTGAAACGTTTCTTGAGAATGCAGGCGCGCAAATGTTTTCGCATATATAACAAAATAGTGAGGAACCAAGTACAATATTGCAAGTGCAGATAATCGGCTACTGGTGAGCTTTAAAGTTATTAAAATTTCCTTTCCTTGACCTGGACTTTTCGCTCGGTTCACTACCTTTAACCTTATCATTTATTACGCATCCGTTAATAGTGATCACTCTTAAGTGCCGATCGAACTTATTTTAAATCATTATTAGTTTCACTACAGCTTTTAACTGTCTGACCACCTTCGTATCGTAATTTTAATACAAGTATTGTATTTGAAAATGCAGCACAACGCACACCAAACTTCAGAGTGTGTCGAAGACTTTAAGCGTGGTCATAAGAATAGTTTCGGCCCTCATCGGTGTGGTGCTTGAGCGAATTATAATTATTATTTTTATTATTAAGGTTTTGTCTGTGTTCGGTTGCACTTTAAAACTAATAGTTTAAAAATTTTAGCGCTTAATTAAATTTATTTAATGAATGTTGTATATTTAGTAAGTAAATGCTCTTTGAACGCTTAAAATAGTAAGCAAAAGTCGCGAAAAACTGTTAATGGTAAGGAAGTCTCCAAAGCGGATAGTAAAAACAAATATATCGTCAAGGAATTTACTACCCAACACATTTTTCGCTTTATCGTAATTGCACTACAGAGTAGAGCATTTGGCTGCGCTGTGTGCGTCAAACTTCTGCGATAAATAATCAGCTGTTTGATTAAATCGGGGGTAACATAACTTAAGACGAAACCCTAAATACATCTACAGTCAATATATTTCTTGGCTTAAACGCTTGACAGATATGAAAAGCACCAGCAATTTTTGGGGATGCCTTAATTTGAAACATAGGAAGGAAGGGGCGCTTATTAGGACGGCTTATTGCGCGAGGTGCCGCAAATTTGATAACCGCGGTAATGCGCTAATGCTCAATCTTTAAAATAGTTCCTGTATGTTAAAGCGATCTAGATGGCTTCTAGATTTTACTAAGGATTATATTACTAAGGATATTACTTAATAATATAACTAGATATTACTAAGGATTATTTTCCAACTCTCAAATTTATTTTACACCTCATACATAAAAATTTCTTAATTTTGCTTATTACTACGGTGCAGAATGCAGTACCTCTGATTGGATAAACTTGATTTTAGAAAGGTCATGGCCGTAGCAGATGGCTGTAGCGAAGGCCGCAGAAAAAACCCCGCAATCACGCAGATTTGGCTGTTGGTCGCACGGCTGCAATCGGATTTCATTTTCAGAAGAAGTTGTGTTAGCGAGAGCGGCGCAAAACTTGATTAATTCGGGATCATTTGCTTGACCGTGTTCGAGCGCTAAGCTGTCATACACGTTAACGATAAATGGCGACTGGAATTCTTTTGGTGGCCCGCTTCCTTGCGCCAAGACAAAATGATTTTGATGAACGAAGAGTACTTGCAAAAATCGGCGGTCTCGAAAAAACAAGGATTTTCGCGTGGGCGACAGCTCGTCTTTAAGAGCTTCGATAGGACGTAACCCATCAGTACTCGGAAACTGTTCTTTAAGAATTTCCATAACTGCGGACACAACAAAGGTCGAAAGGCACTTTTTCGGATTTATGATATCTGCAATCATATCCGCTGTGAACCCTAAATTGTTCAAATTTTCGGCGCTGTTTGAATCAACAACTTCATCGGATGGTTCCTTAGATGTGCTCAGTTTCAAGAATCCTGATGGAGATGGTGAATGATCCACTTCTTCTGATTTTCGGCCAAGTGCGGCATCGATTTCCTTAAAATTTCCGCATCATGAAGCTCGTAAAAGCAAAAGGTTCGTTCTGTCTGAACTGATTTATCAGTTTTAAAATTACTTTAATAAACGAAAGCGCTATGCCTGCAAATTGTGCCCGTATTCCCACGTACAGAGTACACTACCTGTATTCTGCCTGTATTCCAAAAGCATTCCCTAACGCGCTTACCTATTTGACCTCTATAACTGCTGCCTTCCTCAACGTATTAGCGCATTCCCACGTATTCGGCTTTTATTCACCACGTATTTCCAGTTGTCCTAGTTAAAAATCTAAGAAGCCTAAGAAACTAAACAATACACTGTCAAACACTGACAGCAATCACAGCATACGTGTAGCATACGTAGGAATACGGTAAAACAGCAGGGGTAGACGTAGTCTGACGTATTTGCAAAACAAATCAATGGAGAATAATATTTTTTAACTATAGAGAATATGGAGAATAAAACGTGAATACAAACAGAATATGTGTGGGATGCACAGGAATACGTGGAATACAATGAACAAAAAATCGGGCCGATTTTATAGAGTGGTACGAAATGGGCCGTGGGTGCTCACAATTCCACGTTATGAAAGATTTAAATACCAAACGCAAAATTTAGGCTTTTGTGTGTATTGTGTTTATGCATTTATACCTTGAAAAATATTCTTACAAATTGTAAAAGGTTTGTAAGGGTAGTGGGTTCAAGATTAAGAAATGTACATTACAAGTATATGTAACAAATTCCGGCAACAAATTTTCCGGGCGCAAAGCAAATTAGCTATGCGCCCGGAAACTTTCCGGGCGCACAGAAGTAACCTTTAATAAGACCTTGGGCTGGTGTAAAAAAACGGTTTTCGGTCAAAGAATGAGCCATATAAATGTATGATAAAGAAAGGTTAGGCGACGCGCCAAAGCACAACCAACAACGCAGCCATGACCTTTAGCTCGCATTGTTTATATATTACTATTGACATGTATCGTACCTTGGTCAGTGCTGCGATCTTCTTCTGCCTAGTCGTCTTCTTCTGATGCAGGTTCTCAAGGGCTTTTTCCAAGCGAACGGAATCGATGATTTCGACATGTTCAATAACGGAAGTAGAGGGTGCGGCAGCCCTTCTAGTCTTAGGGCCGTAAGGCGGAAGATGAAAAGATTTTTCGCTGACGCAATTGCTGAACCACTTGAACAGGTCTTCTTCGCTGGTGAACCTCTGGCGAGCTACCGGCCCTCCACACAAAGATTCACAAGCATACGCGATGCTGTGTATGGCTGTTTTGTTGGAGGGAAAAGGTACGTTCACGAACTCAATTTCAAGGGTTTTTTGGTTTTCCGCCGCAAAAACTTTCCAATACAGGTCAACCATATAATCACTTAAAACAGCTGTGTTTGTGCTGTCGTATATGCGCACTTTTCCCAACGTCCCGCAAAGAGCAAGAACAAACCGATCTTCATCGGTTTCAAGTATCTGCACCCAGCGCTTCCCATTGAGAACTTCTTTCCTTGTGTATTTGAAGATGTTGCGGTCACATCCATTAAATTCTGCTAACGGCCATCCGCAAATGTTGCGGGCAAATAGACTTTTGGATTCAGCATAAAAAAAATTCACTAAGTCCGACTCATCCATTGTGCTATAGGAGATGTCGTGCCCGTTTTGGAAGCTGTCGCGCAGGCATTTGTTGACGGAATTTTCTTTCTGGAATTTTGTTCCGTTTGGCTAGCCTTTTTCCGCTTTATTTGGCCATTTTTCGTACATTTAGATTTTTGGCAATGGGACGTCTCAGTCTGCTTTTTCCCATCCTGTATATTAGCGGATAGATTAAACAAGTTTAACATTACTCTGATATAAAATCAAAAAATCTAATTTTTCTAAATTTTTAATGAATTGCTGCGTTTACATAAGAAACTATATTGTATGAACTTAAAAAAACACTTCTAAATAAAAATAAAAACTATTTGGGCGTGGACAACTTCAAATTACGTAATTAAAAAAAACACTGCCTTTATGAGCGGAATTAATCAAACGTCATCTTCAGTACTGTAGTCACAATAGTTACCCGTAAAGACCATTTACTTGCAGTTGTGGCAATTTTTCTCAAGTTTTCTCATCATTTCTTAAGCTTTCTTTTAATGCGTAAGAAAGGTTTGACCATCGTGTCTACGCATAAATCCCGAACGGTCCACTAATCAATCTTTTACGTCTACGTATTATGTGACAGCTATGCTTTGGTAAGCTTTTCCAAAAGCAGTTGATTCACAAAAACAAATACGTCTTAAAGAAAGCTTTAAAAAACTTACTATTGAAAGCTTGTGGAACACTGAAATAGTCAATCTGAAATACACTACGTGACATTTCCTACGGAAATAGCTCCGTCAGGCGTGGATGGCAAAGGGAAGTAATCGGGATAAACGGGAACGGGGTACAAGGCCACGTGGAATACTGCTATATGAGGCTGTTGGCCCACCAGTACTCGTATTATAACGACAGCTATGCAGTATGCTCGTATTAACAGGCATGCATACCGCAAACCACACCCCCCAAATTTTGCCAATCACAGGCGTGTAACATTTTGGTTACAGATTTCCTATTGACCGTGCAGATACAAGCCGTCTATATACTCTACTGTCGAAGGTCTACTTTCAACACTTATTGAGTATATAGGTCCTGAAACGGTGTGCAGGCAAGACGGAAAATCGGAAATAACTCGCATCGTACCTGAGCGGCCAAATTGATCAAAATTTCCTCCGCTTCTTCGCGTGTAATATGTTGAACCGGCAGACAATTAACAATTTTATCGCTGCGCAGCCGAGGGCGGCTGTCAGGTGCGCAAAGTTTACCGTCGATAAAACAACGAATAATCCAGTTCCGCAGGGAAATCGTATTGTAATGGCAGCTGCATGGATCCTGTTTGTACGCAGCATAATCGGCGGCAAAGGCCATTGCAAACAAACCACAACTCACACCATCTTCTTGCTTCTGAACGGGCATAAAACGAATTCGGAGTTCCCGGGCATCGCCAGCATAGCATTTCCATAACTGATATTTCAGGTTTGGTGTCAAAGGAAAACCCAGTGAGTCATATAGTTCGACTTCCTTTTTCTCAGCATTCCAAACGGAAAATACGAAATGGTTGACATCATTGAAATGTATCTGGCAGCTTAAATCGGACTCTATATTGAGACCAAGAAAGCTAGTTGCCAGAGGCGTGTACGTAGACATCAATCCAGAGACTGGTGTTACCACATATTCTCGCAATAGGTTCGAAAATACGTTAATTATATCAACATTTAGTGATTCGTTCCGTCGAATTTCTTCCAAGTGGCGTTCCAAAACTTGCATATTGCCAACTGAAATAGCATTTGCCGTACCATAACGCGTACTGCCTTCTTCGGGACTAAGTTCACTTATCTTTTCCCTTTGCTGTTCTGAGTCGGCTTGGCGTTCGCTAACCTGCACACGGTTACAAAATGTTGATGGAGCTGTATGTCGGTGTGTAACCTTATTATGTTATTTTTGTTATTACCTCATGCGCGTTTTCCGAATTCGTCTCTTCCACAAAACGGACATTTTTGATTTTGGGGATGCGGATATTTTCATTAGGAAAATACTTCAGCGAAGTTCTGTACTGAAGCTGCGACTGGCCCCGTTTCACCGACACAACCTCCGCTGGGCCTTTAAGAATTCTTCCTGCTTGTCCATGAATTGTGTTCCGAGCGTTGCGATCATAAAAATAAACCCTATCCCCTACAAGAAAAAATCAATTTCTCAAGTTACTTCATCTTTGACTAAAAGTAGCAAAGTGCATTCGCTTTTTGCGGGCACTGCATGATCGAAGCGTAGCAGGACGATCAAAAACGCCAAAGGGAAGAGTGACTGATACCCCTTGTTTACCCAGTTTTGAGTTATTATTAGTTCCCTTCTATTATTTAATGCTAACACTCCGTATTCTTAGGCTTCTTAGGTTTCTCAGGTTTTCTTAGGTTTCTGCGTATAAGTGTTTGAAAACGGTAACGAAGCTTTACCGGTTCCTGTAAATCAATTATCAACAAAGTTCGGCTTTTGACTAAGCACCAAAGGTCATAATGGCAGTCACAATCATTAAAGGCAGCTATCGGTGGTATTATTTAATGCTGAATGCGGCCTGAATTACCAATCTTAATAACGCTGGTGGCAGTTTTAAGAAAGGTCACCGCTTAACCATATAAGATTAAGCGAGAGGCGCATTTAGTTCTCTAAAAATCATAATATAGCAGTGCATCACAATTAATCTTTTGCTATCGTTAATTATTTTCTTATTTTTTTAAAAAGTAGTACGATACTGTTTAAAGACAAAAATCTATTTTAATTTAAGTCAGAAACTTGTTGACGCTGAATGTGAATCGCGAACGTCCTGATGTAGAGTATATCTGTTGGTGTGTCTAAACATTACTGCACCGCTCAGACTGCACGGTTGACACCAAGCAAAGCCTCCCGTTCCGGCAAATAAACCGAGTCGAATAAAGAAAAATAAACCTGTACGGTGCTTATTAACTCACCCGGTTTTATCACTTCGCCTTTACCCAATTGGCGAGTGTCAAAAGATTTTTTCTGCCGATGTTGCTCTTTCTGGATGTTTGCCATGGTGTCATCTTCAAGTGCCTTTCGAATTCCGTCCAGTTTCTCCATAATGGACCGACATTCGGATGTAGTGGCTTGTTCAAGGTCACTCTCGTCTGCCTCGAATAAGCCAATAAACTCGTCTTTTTCTTGCGTGAAAGATTTTCCAGGATCAAATCGGAGAGCGAACGTATGGAATAATTCGTGAGGGGAGTATCCGGTGGTCTTATGTTTTCGCTGTCTCATCAAAAACAGTGCCTCATTGACAAACTGCTCCCAGTCTTTTTGATCTTTCCGCAGAATTGCTATTTGCCTACAAATAACAATAAACCTTTATTTCTAAGATTACAAGAATAATCCATGATTAACGTCCGTAGCGGGCTACGGGCAGCGCTGCGGCCCGGGGCGTGGCCCTTCTCACCGGGCCGAGGGCCGCGGCCCTTGGCCGGACCGGCCCAACACTATTTGTACATGCTGTGTTCAGCCGTCGCCTAGGCCTGTTTAATCAAAGATGCAGAAGGACAAAGTGCCAATACAGGCAGTACCGATGTGAGTGCAGCCGAGCGAGTCTTCGCTCCCAGTCTCCTGGCTGTGCCTTGTGGGTTTTTACAGGCATTCGCAAGAGTTGCTGGCGGTTCGACACTTCGACTATATTCAACTGAACACAACGCACCGACCACAAGTTTGCACTCCTGGTGAATTTATAAAGGCCCACTACAAACGGCAACTGTGCCCTTTTGCTCTTATATGCAATGCCCGATGGACGGTTCCCGCCATTAACATAAGGTGGAATTATATAAGGCCACAGAACGGCGCAAATGTGTTTGATAGAAATGCAGCTGCGCAAGTGAGCATTCAGTGGCGGTGGTGGATGAACGAACACCATACCTGTACTTCCATTATCGCTGAACATAGAAAATCTTCACTATGCTTCGTCGATACTTTAAGGTGACGAATGCCGGTGCCGGCACCGCCGGATGGTTGTTTGCGTAGTAAAGAGTATTGTACGACACCTTTATGGAATAGTGTTCAGAATAAAACGTAGCGAACAAAAGTCGCGTGTACAGTCGTGTAATGAGTAAAAGGAAAGCTCAGCAAAAATTTGTTGTACTGAGTTAATATCTTCTTTATGCAGTTTGCCATTTATAAGCTAAAACAATGAGAAGAAAACCGGCACAAGGCTTTGGTCACAAGGTATAACGCGTGGACACGCATAACAGAGAACTGCGACAACTTACCTTTTAATCTCCTGGTTTGCCCTTTCAATAATTCCATTGGAACGTGGAGTGTAAGGGCGAATCAAAGAATGCTTTATTCGTAGACATTTATTTAATTCCGCAATTCTCTGGAAATCATGAATGTCAAGACATTTTCATATATTTTAGGGAGTTATACATATTAATGGGAACAAATTTATATAAAAAAATTTTGTCATCTTGTATATGTACCTCATTACGGAATTCCTTCCCGTTATCAGTTATTATGCGCTCGGGCGCCCCATATCGACAGTAAACATTACTGAACAAGGCGTTGGCAATGGTTAAAGCTTTTTTATCAGGAACAGGTATGGCTTCAGGATACTTTGTGTAGCAGTCAATTACCGTCAGGAGGTAGCGATTCCCGCTTTTTGTTGTAACTTTCATATCAACCAGATCCATAGCTACAAGCCACCAAGCTTTGGCTTTCAGCGCGATGCTGCGCAAATTGTCGCGGACCTTGTTTAGTCCTTTTCCGGCCAAATGACACTCAGAACACGAATTTATCTAATCAAATCAAATCAAAAACATACTTTCAAAGATTTACGACAGCAAAAAATAAATGTTAAATTTTGGTTCGCACGCAAACGGTTAAACTTCTAGAAAACTAAAAACAGGTAACCAAACATAGTTTTACTATTTGATTTTTGCTTGTATTATTTGATTTTTGCTTGAACGATGTTAATACACATCAAATTCGTTGTGCTATTTATGCGAATGTTACAAGTATGTGCATTAGTTGCAAACAAATCATCGTTTTACTATACCACCTAAGAAACCCTTTCATGCTAATAGATATTTTAATAAATATAGAAAAGGTCACCACTTTGCGGATATTCAAAACGTATTTTACAAGTGTTGCATGTCAGCGTAATCTCGCTTTGTTACCGAGTTAAGTTTTCTGCCATCCCCATTTCGTTTTAATTTATTGGGATCACTAGTTCATAAGAATTTCCACTTAACAGAAAAACAATTTACTGGTCTCATGATACTTTTTGGATCAAAAAAATCGGTAAACAATAAGATGCTTAGAACTGCTAAGGTAATGCATACTTTAGCAGCACTATGCGACTGCCTAATCGGCACATTAATTTTGATAAGCTAAGTACTGGAGGAACGGGAGAATAAAAACAGTGTACGTTATGAGAATAGATGCACCACAATTGGCGATTATGCAAATGCATTATAAGAATTAACTGTATTTGGTGTAATTTGTGAACCTTTCTTACATGTTTTTCCACGTCGACTCGCATATTTTTCCAGTAATATTGCTCGGATATGCGCTCCAAAAGCCGCTCTCTTCGCAAGTGCCCAAATCGTCTGAGGAATCCATGAAAACGTTGTTATTCAGCATTGTATATTCTCAAAAATTAATGCAAAAACACGCTGTAAAGTTACAATTGGTGTCGCTTTCATTCAAATAGGGTTATTAATTTTATGAAAGCTTATTTACTGAAGGGAAAAACATTAAGTTCTCATGAATCTTTTTCTAAGAAATTAAGTGATTTTCTTACTCGTGACATTCTTGGATGATAGCAGTTCGTTGCTCCTTGCGTTCCACATACAATCGTTCTTCATTTTCTTTATTGACGAAGAACAGTTTTCCATTTTTTAGTCGGTAACGTCGCGCTTGTCTTGTAATTACAACTTTTTCGCTATTCTGTAGTCCTGGATAGTGTTTCCTGCACTGAGGATTTGACTTCAGATAAAACCGAAGAGCTCGAAAGTTCGGTTCCTGGTCGCTGAAACGGCCGGCACCTTTTCGATCGAAACTGCCATTACTTAAGGTGTCGCCACTATTTTCTTGTTTGCCTGTAACCGAATTACAGCAAATGTGAGTATGTGACTAATGATCGTAAAAGACGTACGTAGGTATAACTGTTAAGCCGGTTACGCTCAAAACGAATGTGTACGACTGATGATAGCCCTATAGAGAGTGTTGGTTAGTAAAATTCTTTGCAAAAATACCTTATTTTTACTTTCCGTTTCTGGACCTCTACTTATTTTTACTTATTTTTGCTTTTTTTCACGGACTTTACTTAGTTTTACTTACTATTATAGTTTTCCCGAGTAATTCACTTAATAAATTCAAGTAAAACTCTACTAAATATAATTAATTTAGCGAATTCCTGTGTGCAGTCCACCACAAAGATACTCCACTAGTTTATGGTGACCTTTTACTGTGTGTATTACCTTCATTAGAATCGGCCGATCCTACGGTTGACTGAGCGTCAGTTTCCGGCAAAGGGGATCTTGCGTTACCATCAGCTTCGCGTTTCTGTTAAAGTACAGATAACAACTTGTGTAAGAATAAAGATTTTAAGTCAAGTCGCACGTTTCTAAACTTTTTGAATAAGTAGATATTTATTTATATGGTGTGTACCATGCTGATTCATTTTCATATCACCTGGTCTTTCTTGAATCAAAACAGTTTTAGTGAACTGACAAAAACAATTCTAAAACGATTTCGTCTTGCTTAGGATTGCAAGGCCCCGTAACTATTATTAAGGAGTTAGTCTGCAGCGGCATTTTTTGAGTTGCACTCGCATTGTAAGAAAGCTTGTCATTCTACAAGGGTTATGCTATGGTACCCACCCGGTGCCCGCCGTAAACGATATGGGAATGTCCCAAAAGGCTCGAATGTTTACAGAGCTATCACTTTTGAGTTTCTCACTTTTTAATAGGCAACATCTAATGCACATATCGGTATGCTCCCGCAAGTTTACATTAATTAAAATTATTAAATTTTAAACATTGAAAAAACATCCATAATCATTATTGTCATTCAAAATCTTATGACGTGAACTCAAAGAAACCAAAACATGCAGCTGCTGCGTTTCCTCTGACTACAGCCAAACTCCTTCTCACTTAATTTATTCTTGTTTAAAACAATAGAATCAGTTTCTGCAGCTAACAATTATCTAGGCAATTCTTAACTTTTCTCGCATTCGGTTACTTAATGGTACTCAATTCGGTTACTTAATAGTTAGCATAATATTATGCATATGCAATATTATGCATAGTATTATGCAAATAAATCTTCATGTCTAACTAAAAGGGATTTATGTTCTTACGTCATTACTGTTGGGAACGGCAACTGCTACTTTTGCAACGTCGGGGTTTGGTATTATCTGCTGGGCCCCACTCCCAGTATGCTGCGCGACGGTCACCGTGGGGGCCGCCTGTGCGTGGCACTGATGTTGCACAGCGTGGCTGAATGGATACAGTGGAAAACCCGGTGGAACCCCTCCAGAAAAAACAGCATTTGCGCAGCAAAGAGAGCCAAAATGTTGATGGTTGGTGGATGGAAGCGGTGCCGCCGTAAATGGAAAATAAACTTGAGGTGTGAAAGGTCCGACAGGCACTGCTGGCGGCCCTACGGCCATACCGGGTGGATGCGGCATCCCGGCACCAGCTGCAGAGCCATTAAGCGCGTATGGAACATGAAAAGGGAATTGATACATACCGCTACGGAGACTTTAACATTAATTTGTAAGTTGTAACAAACAGCAAAAAAGCCGGCCTTTTCATGCTTAAGAAAGACACACTGTACTTATCAAGACAACATTTCAAACATTAAAAACCGTCCAAAACGTCCACTTTATTTAGAAATTTGATGGTTTTTGCAAAGCAAATATCACCATCCCTTTAATATGATGATATTTTTGTTATTGCAAGCTTTGAATGGTGTTCGCACTCGCATCCTCCATGTCTCTTTCATTTCTCTCTTATCTTATATGTAAAAATATTTTCATTCAATCGCGCAGCTGATCTCGGGCAGCGGCATGCTCACAACAAGATGCTGATAGAGCTGTGCTGGAATCTCATATAACAGAGCAAGACAGCATAGGCACACCAAAGAGACAGAGTCTCTACCGATTTATTAGCACTGCTCTGTGATCCTCTCTCCTTATTCGATGCGTTTGTTCCTACACTCACATAATTTTGCTCTTCTTAATCTCATACTGTCTATACAGAACGACTACATACGACAACAGCGCAATTTTCAACCTTTTAACAGCGGCAAATGCCTTTGTGTCGTCTTGCAACAGACAGTCGGTATAAGGCCGCATGATCCAACTCTTAACAATTCACAGCATCGCCAAACTTTGCTAGCCCAGCACGTTTTGTTGTATGCTTTTACGAATAGCCACTCCTTACTGAATAATCACTTTAATTTTTACGATGGTAATTCAAAACCACTGTAAAGTAGATTATGTATAGCTATGTGAACAGTTGTGTTAATTTTAAAATTTTAATAATCTTTTAAAGCAGTGCATTGAAGGCAACATCGTACTGAATCCATCGTATTCAATATCGCATTAGGTAAATATCTGACATTCAGTAAAAACCGCTGACACGTGTGTTAACACCATTAATATCCCAGCCCGGCACGTGTTAACGGCGTTATTAACGCCGTTAACGCGTGCTGGTTGAATCGGCGTTAACATTCCGCCAGACTGGCATGTTAACGCCGCGTTAACATGCCAGCCTGGCGGGAATGTTAACGCCGTTAACATTCTAGCCCGGCACTCGTGTTAAACTGTTAATGCCATCATTATCGGCATTATTGATTCTTTTAAGATTGTGCCATCGGCCCGGTACGCGGGTTAAGGTCACTGTTTTCACCACCATCCTCGTTGACTCTAGTGCGAACTTCAACAGAAGCGATTTTCAATGAGAAATTGGGCTTCCATATAATATGACGTATGGGAAGGGTTTTCTCCTGTGCTAGTTCATGTGGTTTAGTGGCCCAAAAAGATCACTTAAAAACATCATTTCAGCTAAAAAACCCAGACATTTTGTTGGAATGGATCGTATACTGTACTTTGAAAGAAGCTAAAACGTAATCACAAATCACAATTTAATGGTTCATATTCGATACCTTCACCAATATTCGATTAACAATCGCTCTTCACGCTGCACTTACGAAACGGTTTCATTTCAAAAATTTTAATAAAATACAATCAGCGGGCAAACTATAACACCGTTATTGGCGAAATCGAAACCAGGTATAACTGTTATGTAACACCACACGTTACACAAATATAACGTTACACAAAGTTTGTTCTATTCAGTATTTTTTTCGCCAAAAACAGATTCTGGAAAAGAAATTTTCGACAAATGACCGCACTATGTGCAGTTATATTTACAGTTTACATATTCTTCCGAATAATACCACTACACGAATTTGAAATAATAGGGCATCTATGCAAGCTTTGTTGCGTCATTTAATTCGGGCGGCACCTTTAATCAGATTGGCGGTACAAAATGTTCACAAGTTTTCTGTGACAGTAGATTTGTGCTGTTTACACAGCCTCAGCCTACAAAGCAAATGAACGACCCAATAAAGAAGAATACATATTTCATCTAAATTTCCCGATGCTGATGCTGTTCCCATGGCAGAGGACGCGTTCCCGCGCTGGACTTCGATGCTAATTCGCTGGCAAAGATACTATGTCGCTCGTATCGCGCCTTTTCCGGACGTATCACCGTCCCGACTTCGGTGGCCAAGCTATTCAGTTAACTTGCAGTTTTAATAGGTGCGTACAAGGTTTTACTCTGCAAATAGATGCATTCACAATCTCCAGAATGAAATAACAATTTACTACACATTAAAGATGCACAAGTAAATTAAGGACTCACATTGTGCTGAACATTAATAAAACGCTTGCATGATTTTGGTCGTTAACATTTGGGCCCGGCTGGAATGTTAACGTTAACATTCTCGCCCGGCACACATGTTAATGCGTTAACCGTTAACATGTTAACAGTTCTGCCGGCTACAACCGTGTGTTAGCGCGGTGCCGTCACCTGGTGCTAACTGAATGGCCAGACAAAGCGGCGCCGGACCTCCAACCGTACCACCAACGGCGGCTTCAGCTGTCCGTGGTTGCTGGGTGTATCCTGTGGGGAGCGAGGACGGTCATTCCGACGTCCCTCCAGCCAGCGCTGCTGAAACACTTGCACGCGACACATGCCGGCATGGTGCGTATGAAGGCGCAGGCCAGAAGTCATTTCTGGTGGCCTGGGTTGGACGCAGACATCGAGCGACTGGCGAAGAATTGCCCTGCCTGCAGTATGGTGGCAAAAGAAACGCCGAAAGTGCCGTTGCAGCAGTGGCCAGTTGCCGAGAATCCGTGGCAGCGCGTGCATATGGACTTCGCGGGCCCGTTCCATAACGAGATGTTTCTCGTGATTGTGAACAGCATTTCTAAGTGGCCGGAAGTCGTCAAGATGCGGCGGACGCAGTCCGGCGACGTGATTGCCGTGCTGGAGCACTTGTGTGGCCGTTTCGGATACCCGAAGCAGCTGGTGACGGATAATGGGCCGCAGTTCACCAGTGCCGAGTTTGCAGACTACTGCAAAGCAAACGGGATTGCACACCTGCGCACGGCGCCTGGACACCCGCAATCGAACGGGCAGGCGGAACGTTATGTCGGCGCATTCAAGGACGCCATGACCAAGATGTTGGCTGACAACAATGCCAACATCGATGATGCTCTGCGGAAATACCTATTCAGGTATCGTACGACACCGCAAGCCACCACCGGAAGTGCGCCAGATGAGTTGTTCCTTAAACGGCGAATGCGCACAGCGCTGGATTTGATACATCCAGACGCGAACGAGACACGGCAAGCCAACATGGACCGTCATAAACGTAATTTCGATCAGCATGCCAAAGCGAAAAACTTCAATGGCAGACAGTTGGTGTTAGTACGTGATTTTCGCCACGGTCCTAAAACCCATTGGACACCCGGCCAGCTGCGGTCTAAGAAGGGAAATCGTCAATGGACAGTTACCGTCGACGGCCAAGAGTGGTTCCGCCACGAAGACCAGATCAGGCCGCGTGAATGGCGTACTGCAGCTGAGCCCAACGACGTTACATCGCCAACAGTTCCAAAAGCGATGATATCGGAAATGCCACAGCGTGACGAGCAACCTGCCATTACAGAGCCTGTCATCCGACCACAGCCGGATCCAGCTCTGAACACAGAACTTCCTGCAGTAGCAGTGCCTGCTACAGCGAACCCTGCTCCTCCATTGCGTGTGTCAGCGAGAGCGAATAAGGGAGTAGAGCCAATACGATACAGATATGCAAAATAATTTTTTTTTATCGGGGGAAGGAGATGTAGTGTATGATGTTGCTAAGCGCAAAAGGTCATGCGTTGTGGTGTGCGATAATAATGATGATTTAGGACGATTACCAGCTGGGTACGAGAATCTGAGACTTTGTGTTATTACTGTATTATTATCATATGAAAGCGTATTACATATACGACAATTACCAGAATCGAGAAACACCAATTCACTGTGCGGCCAGAACCCGCCTAACTTTATTAGTACGTCTCGTACAAACGGACGAAAGACCAAAACTAAAATCAGGTTTAGAAACAGAATGGGCATCTTCCGATAAATGTGTCTAGTCATGCTACGCTCATGGTGAGCTGGTCAGAACAGGTGGTCACACACGGTGAACCGCTTAGACAACATTCATACGCTTTAGTATGTATGTATGTATGGATGCGCAACTGCAGACTAATGTAAGTACTAACCAAAGCGCCACATTTGGTGGTGCAAGGTTGTTTATGCATTTAATTGCCATTTATTCAATTTTATTGCAAGTATTGCACTTATATTTAACTTATGTGAGACTACAGAGTATGTCTTGATGCCCTTACCGTGCTCGAGCAGTCGTTTGGCCCAGTCGTCCACGATAACGCAACCGGATTCTTGCTCGCTTAAGTAATTTTGGCAGGCTTCTTTTAGGGCATCTTCATTCCAAAATAAGCTTCGCCCGCTTGCGACGTTATGCACTTCCGCGCAAACAAACGTGACCGTTTCCGTTTCCGCTCGCACGAAAGCGCGGCAACCGACATTAAAACGATACAGTGCATCATCCTGCGCGCGGTGATTTCCGGCGCAGAAGAAAATAAAGGTGTCGATATGATTCTTGCAAAAGGGCAGCTGGCATTACACGGACCGTCGCCACTGCCCGACGTCAACCGGCATGAACGGTGCAGAAACTTAGGCATTAAATGCACTCCACGCAAGCGGTGCGCCCTCTCGAAGCGGATCACTCGTTTCCGGTACATGAAGCCGCTGGTTCTGGCGAAGAAGCTCGGTTCTCTACCGGGTGGCGGCACGTGTTCGACAAACTGTGACCCGTGCACAACACAATCTGGCTCTCGATTGTCCGAGCGTACAGAGTAGAACATGCCTGACAGATATCTGAAATCGATCGCCGGTCGGAAGACCAACGGTCCATTATCGCCGTCACGCAGCGCCACCTGCAGAAAGGCCGTCGTAGAAATGATGTGGCCAGAGATTCTGAGAATGAATCTGTCACGACTTGAAGGTGGCGTAATATCTTTAATATTAACCCGCCACTGAGGGCGCACAAAACCAAATAATTATCGGCAACATAGCAACACAGGCACACTGCTTCCGCAGTTGCCATGCTGGACACACAGGTCACAGCGGAGACAGTATCTCGTGACATAGTGCCACTACACTACGCCACAGAATCCATTCTCCGTTGGTTGTGATAGAGTCGAAGTCAACGAGAAACTGATCGCCGTCAATATCTTGAACGTATCCCAGCCACCACTGACCGTTGTCGCGCTGCACCAGCACAGTGTTCCCGTAATTCATCTGCCGTACATCTCGCGAATGTAATTCGCGAAAGTACCGTGGTTTCGCATTCATGACGGTTAAAAAATTACTGGCAAAAGCACTGACGAATTTCAGTCATTCGACTCATTTCCTAGCGAAACTGATGGCGCTCAGTTGTAATTATTGTCACTGACAAATTGTAGAGCACTGTGGCCGCTAGTAACGATGATACGTTCAAGATCACGAAATGGATCAAATATGTTTGAAACATTTGAACTCGGTCAGACGCCTGTCCGCAGAGGCGCTGCGCCGTCTCTGTGATTCTGGTTGTCTGGATATTCTCTTGCCTGCCAACTGCCAAAGCAAGCGCAGACTTTTCTCTATTATCTCTTCATCTATGTACATAATGAGTCTGTCTGAATCGGATGATGCTAGTCACAAATCTGGCCCCTGCGCTCAGGTGGGTTAGGGCTGCCGGATTATGTAGTTCACTACATATATTCTTTTGCTGGTTAATGACAAGGTCAATCAACCGGATGTCGCATAGGACCATCGGTTTGTATTGCCGGCAGTTTGATATATTTGGCCAATTGGTTGGGTGGCTCACTAAAGGTAATATCCAAGTTTTTTTGCCGTTTCAGCGCATCATACACCTGAGCTAGCTGAATTTCATCGGCCCATCCGCAAAGTAATGTTTTACTACCGGAAATTTAACGAAAACGACCAATTCCGTTGAGCAGCGTAGTTACACTGGGATTTGCTCTAGTGCGCACAGCGACATGGCCCCCACTCCAACATTACGCTATTATCGGGAGCTGCGCTCGGGTGCGCGTCAACTGAACTACGGAAACACCTTGCTGGTGCAGCGCGACCAGTGGTGGCTGGGATACGTGCAGGATATTGCTGGTGACACGTTCTTCGTTGACTTTGACGCCAGCACAGTCCAAGGCGAATGGATACATTCGAAATATTTGTGGCCGCATCACGCTTTATTCCATCACAGACTTCATCGCAATACGGCAGTGCACGCGGCACTGCAGGACGAACCCGGCAGACCGTTGGTTTTTCGTCCCGCTACCTTCCTTGCGGATTTGCACTGCATGTTCTGCGCTGTAAGTCTGGATCAGCCAAACCAAACCACTTCACCTGAACGCCGCCTTGCGTCGGGGGGTCAGCTTATCGCCCAACCACCGGCGGCAGACGATCAAGGCAGCTTTTTTTGTAAAGCAAGCGGACACGTGTACAAGAAGCATGTCATCGCTTTCGACAAGGCGCATATCCTTCGTGATGTGAATCTTATGGTCAAGTTCCTGATTCCCACTTGCCAGATAACGCTCGGCCCCGGGGATCCGTGCAATGCCAGCTGTCAGCTGAGCAGGTGGGCTGCGCCCGATAAATTTCAGTTCCACTGCACAGGAACGTCACATACGATGCTTAATGGGTATCAGTTCAATGTCGGTTGCCGTGTGTTCGTGCGAGCGGAGGTTGACAATGTCACGTTCATTTGCGCCGAAGTGGACGCAGACGCTCTGGGATGCAGATTCTGGAGAAAGCCTGCCACAGCTACCTCCATGAGCAACTGTCATGGGAATCGGTAAAAACCACCATAATGGTGGCCGAGAAATCCATAACGGCTTCCTTGCATCACGGTATGTGAAGCTAAAATAGGTAAAATTTATAAATTAGTTTAGCAATTCAGACGAATAAGCAAATATTTAGAAATTTTTCGGTCGTATTTAAACAGGTTCAAGGTTAGTTGTTCAGTAATGTTAGTAGTCGCCAACGTTGAACGGATTGGCAGTGTTAACGAAGTGTTTTAGCTATCTAATCATAAAGTTCTGGTTTTTCCGGTGTAGCCCATCTGTAAGTGTCAGTTACTACAGTGACGTAGTAGCAACTCAAAAGTACTGAGCGTCGTTCACTTGATACTTCAGTAGGCCTTACTGCGCCATACCGTGAGAATTACTGTTAGCATCTACAGAAAGTTTTGCAGAAATGGGAGAAATTCCCATCTTCGACCTTCCGATTGCGATCTTTGCCAGCGTCTTCCTTACAGTGGATGTCATTACACAGTTTCGCGTGAGCCAGTAAGTTTGTTGTGGAGCCCTTTGCTAATACTCTAAAAGACTCATAAGGGCTAGTTAGAACTAATTACAGGGTGTGCGCGTTGTGGAGGCTGATTTCGCGTGACTACATCCGCCATCGCCATATCATCTTTGTCATTCCTTCCCTGTTCGCAGCGGAGGACTGGGATGGCTCGATATATTCTGCTTTAGACCCTGTCCACAGCTATAAACTGGCGACGTTGCTGCGGCGAATCGTTTCCAAAGAAACACGAGTGTTGGCTTTAGTAGAGGAAAAACGCCGGATGTCAGACGGAGATGTGACCCACATGGAAGGGGCTTCGCATGGAAATTTGAGGCGATTTGGGATGTTGTTGTACGGGAAAAGAATGGCATCCGTCTGCCGCTGATCATCGCCAAAAACGGGTACGAGAGCGACTCGTCGTGGAGTACTTCCTTCCTGCAGTTGCAACCGACTAAACGGAGTGGACAGTTTGAATGCCGCAGGCTGTCCGAGTGGATGACCGCGTGTGAACAGTTGCTGCTGATCAACTACACCGCAGCCGTTGGAGCCGACAACAAATCTCTCCTGTACAGGCATTTCAACGAAAACGTAGCGGCACTGCCGGAATGATTTTTTGCGATTGGGGGATGACACTAAACGACGGTTGGATGTGATTATTCCGTTTTTGCGCTTCCGCTGCACGGAGACCGCCGACGAGCAGTACCAACGCTTCTTAGCCGCGGTCAACAACAACTGTCCGGCTGTTACGCAGCAGGTGTGGGAAAAGGTCACCGCCATGCATGCCCGCTGGGTGCAGACTTGGACATATCCCGATCTGTGGTCGAGGATTCGCATTCTTTTCCAGATGTGAGTATGGCTACAAATGTGGCATGATGAAATGTCAAAATCAATTCAATAAGGCATAATTTTTGAATGCGGGCTTTTGTGTTTTGATCAGGCTCAATGGCGTGGTTCCGACGGCAGTCCGCAGCGTTGGGATGATGTCGACTTGCGACAGCTGGATTTGTCTAGGCTGAACAAAATAACCTTCGCCGCGTTTGACGTATACTACAGAGACTGAACGTTCCGCACGTTGTTTTATTTAACGTTATTAACATAAGAAGTTGAATTGCTGCTACACGCTGTAGGCTTCACTGAATTTGTTTTAAATTGATTGATTGTTGTCTGTTGTTGTTGTTGATGATTGAGGTTGCAGCTGCATGGCTTTGTCGTGTAGAGAGACTCGGTACGGATTAATGTACGAGAATTACCACTTCCCAGCTACGACTCAATCGGTAGAGCAACTGGCTACAAATGTGCTACAAATGTGGCATGATGGGAATGTCAAAATTTGGTAATGAATTCAACAAGGCTTAGTTTTTGAATGCGGGTTTTTGTTTTGAGTAGTCTCAGTGGCGTCGGTGCCGACGGCAGTCCGCAGCTCTGGGATGATGTCGACTTGAGACAGCTGGATTTGTCTAGGCTGAACAAAATAACCTTCGCCGCGTTGGACGTATACTACAGAGACTGAAAGTTCCGCACGTTGTTTTATTTAACGTTATTAACATAAGAAGTTGAATTGCTGCTACACGCTGTAGGCTTCACTGAATTTGTTTTAAATTGATTGATTGTTGTCTGTTGATGATTGACGTTGCAGCTGCATGGCTTGATACTTTATTTAGAGCTCATTATACAGCATTTGAGCTTTTCTTAATTTTTTTTATTTGGCCATATTATCGGAAATAGATTAGCGCAGCAAATTTCTAAGCGCTACCATTACTGATTCAGCACAGTTGATGTGAAGTTGCACTTGGAGGTAGAAAATCGAACTCTTTGAACTTCAGCTCATAGTAGTAGTGCGTAAACCTTTTACAGCGTTTGTCACACAACATAACAACAGCTGAAAATGCCAACGGCAATCAGAAGAACTGTTTTTCAAGGGATTATTTTTTATAAATTTGTCGAACTTTGTAATAGCTGATACACTATTATCTGTCTGGTAAGTGGTAACGGGTCTGACATGACTGAAATTCGGTCAACGCTTGCCTCTTTTGCTCGTCTAAATCTGACTGAATCGAGTGATGACAAATCTGATCAATTTCGATCTCTCTGCTCTCTAGCGTAATACTCGTAGGATGCAAAGCCATTACAATGGCTCCGACTAATGCCTCAACTTCTTGTTTAAGCTCTGCTGCTCGCCCTTTTATAAGTAAAATGGGGCACGTCTGTTTCGCGCTCTCTGGCGTATGATTCATATTGTATGCAGGTAGGCCGAGCCGTTTTGGTCTTGCAGCCAGCCGAAAATTATTTTCCTTAGAACCGGGACATCGTTGAATTCTTCAGTAATGAACTGCGTATTTTCTTCTACTTCTAGTAGGCTAACGATATCTAAGTCAACAAGATTTTCGCATAGTACGTAATTGGATTGCCGGCAGTACACGATATCAAATATCGTTCAAACATTTTTCTTACCTTTGACCAATGAGTTAGCTGAAGTTCATCAGGCAGACTCTGTACAACATTCTTTTACTACCGGCAGTTTATTGAAAGCAGCCAGTTCCGTTGAGCGACGCAGTTATCTCCACCAGATCTGTTCTGTTTTGGAATCTTCTGCAGTCCGCAGCAGCGTCATGTCACCAAATCCAACAATTCGCTATTATCGGGAATTGCGCTCGGGTGTGCGCCAATTAAACTACGGAAACACCGTGCTGGTGCAGCGCGACAACGGGCAATGGTGGCTGGGCTACGTGCAGGATATTGACGGCGACCAGTTCTTCATCGACTTTCATGCCAGCACAGTCAACGCGGAATGGATAAAGTCTAAGCATTTGTGGCCGCATCATCCTTTATTCGCTCACAGACGTCATACGGCATTGCAAGCGGCGCTGCAAGATGAAGTCGGCGGACCGTTCGTTTTCCGTCCCGCGACCTTCATTAATGATTTGTACTGCATGTTCTGCGAGATCAGTCTGGATCAGCCCAACCAAATCACTTCACCTGAACGCCGCATTGTATCTAAATGTCAGCTTATCGCACAATTACCCGCGCCATACGATGAAGGCGGCTTTTCTGGTAAAGCAAGCGGATACGTGTACAAGAAGCATGTCATCGCTTTCGAAAAGGCGCATTTGTTGTGTGATGTGAATCTGATGACCAAGTTTCTGATTCCCACTTGCCAGATAACACTCGGCCCGGAGGACCCGTGCAACATCAGCTGTCAGTTGGAAAGGCATGCTGCAGATCAGTTTTATTTCCGTTGCATGGGAAGGTCACATACGGGGCTTGATGGCTATCAGTTCGATATCGGGTGTCGTGTGTTTGTGCGCGCGGGAATTTACACAGTCACTTTCATTTGCGCCGAAGTGCACGGTGATGCAGCCGGACGCAGCATGTTCTGGAACGAAGATTCTCTACGGGAAGCCTGCCACAACTACCTCACCGAGCAAGTGTCAAGGGATTCTGTACAAGCCAACCAAATGGTGGCCGACAACTTGTTCTTCCAACACGGTAAGCCACAACTGACGGAGCAACTTATCGTCGACCACACATGTGCACGAACGTCAGTGTCACATGCTGAAGTATCAAATGAGCTAATAAGCTGCTCATAGAGAGACTGCTTATTAACAATAAACAAACAATAATAGTACGTGCAATTATATGTGGTTGCTATAGGTCAATACATGTACGTTTGATTTATCGGCGGAACGAAATGTATTTTCGATGTTTTCTAGAAATGGTGGAAACTTCCGCATTTGGTCTTCCGATTGCGATCATTGCCGATGTTTTTCTTGCAGTGGACGTCATTACGCAGTTACGCATGAGTCAGTAAGTTCGCTGTAGCCGTTGGCTCGAGACATCCAATGATCCAGTGCTAAAGGTTCATGCCCGAGAACCGCTCGTAAGCGCCATCGGCATGGCAACTGCTTTTTTTAAGTACTGAGCAAGTACTTTTTCACAATGGACTTCAAAATTTTGTTACACTCTCAGAACGCGCGCAACCAGCTACTTATCTGTACTCAATCAGCCAAATTCCGGGCTGGCCATCGGCCTGTTGAGTTCAGACACTTGCAGCTTGCGCATTTCCCAACCAAAACCATCAACCAATATTTCAAACAAAAGAGAAAAAAATTACAAGAATTTTGATACCAAGCGGGTTGTTCTTTATGAGTTCTAAGAGAAAATCGAGGCATCTGAAGTTTCTCGTAGACAAAGCATAGGATTTTTCATCCACGGTTTGGTTCCAGTTTTCAAGCAGCACGTCTACGACAAACTGAAATGGCTCGATTTTCTCTTAGATCTCATGAAGGAGAATCTTTTTGGTATCACAATTCTTGTAATTTCTTTCTCATTCTTTTGATATATCGGTTGATGGTTATCCTTGGGAGATATGCAAGATGCAAGTGTTTGACGTCAGCAGGAGTTACGCGTTTCCTGGTTACTGGTCATTTTATTGGTCTTGGCTATTAAAACAGCGGTCCCGAACCGAATGTAACAAAATTTTGAAGTCCATTGTAAGTATTGTGCTGAGCCTCGGTATATGCGTTTTCTGCTGGTTTTGTACGGTGAAAACGCTGAATGAATTTTTACCAATAAAAATACGAACAATAGTATAATTATCACCTGTTATCATCAAATTACACTCTGTAATTTACAGGGTGTGCGCGTTGTGGAGGCTAATTTCGCGTGACTACCTTCGCCATCGCCAAATTATCATCTTTGCCATCCCTTCTCAGTTTGCAAAGCAGGACTGGGATGGCTCGATATTCTCAACTCTGGACTTTGTCAACAACTACAAACTGGCAACAGCACTGAGACAAGCCGTTTCACAAGAAACACGAGCGTTAGTATTAGTAGAGGAAAAAACGCCGGAGGAGAGAAGAATATGTGACCCCGATGGGATGTGCTTGGAATGGAAATTTGCACCGATTTACGATGTGGTTGTTCTGGAGAAGAAGGGCATTCGTTTGCCGCTGATAATTCTTAAGAATTGCTACGAGAGCGACTCGGAGTGGAGCAGTTCCTTCATGCAGCTGCAGCCTAAGCAGACTGGACATTTCGAAAGTCGCAAACTGATCAAGTGGATGAGCTTGTGTGAGCAGTTGGTGCTGATTAACTACACCGCATGCGTTGGCACTTACAGTAAGTTGCTCTTGTCGACATCATACTACGAATGCTTCTCGGCAAGGGCAAAGGACGAGAATACATTCATGCGACCGCGGGATGACGAAAAAAGGCGCATGGACGTGGTTATTCCGTTCATCCGTTTCCGCTGCACGGAGACAGCTCAAGAGCAGTGCCAACGCTTCATACTCGTGGTCAACGACAACTGCCCGGCTGTTACGCAGCGGGTGCGGGAAAAGGTCACCGCGATGCATGCGCGCTGGCTCCGGACGTCGGCCTATCCCAATGACTGGGCGTGGATTCGCAGGTTCTTTCAGATGTGAGTATGGCCACAAGTACAGCAAGAGTATATACCATAACACGGAAATAAAAGAAGACGGCTTATATTCCAACGTGGGTGTTTTGTTTTAATCAGGCTCAACGGTGTTGGCCCCGATGGCAGTCCGCAGCGCTGGGATGATGTCGACTTGCGAAAACTGGATTTGACAATGCTAAACAAGATAACCTTCGCCGCGTTGGACGTGTACTACAGAGACTGAACCATGCGCGATTCGCACAGTAATTAATGTTTTAATAGAATAAGGGCTGTAAGTTTTTTGTGCGTCATTTAACAGTATTGTAGCTGCTGTTCCCTGAGGCTACGCTGAATTGATTTGCAACATCATTGTTATGGCTGGCTTGTGGCTGCAGCTTCGTGGCTTCCCACAGGTACATTGGACACGTCATCCGGCGTTTGAGCTTCCCTACTTTTTTACTGCTTTGTCCATATTCTCGGAGCATCAGATTCATACGTCCTTGTAACGTTGAGTGGGTGTTTAGAGGGTTTCTGAGTTATGGTGTAGTATTCCTTCGTCTGTACATCAAAAGCTTTTTTCCGTGCTCCAGGAATTGTGTTCGTTGGAAGAGCGACAAAAAATGGGCTTCCACGTTACAGCAGAGGTGCGAGAGGTAGATACAGATACATGTAGATTGCTTAGGCCATCGCTTCGAGAAATATTAACTCGGCAGGAAAGATACCAGTATGTAAATTATTGCAGAAGTGCGCTTCTGTACATTTTCAGACGCTGGATATACACAAACAGAAGGGCACAAACAATCAGAGCATTGGTTTTGCCCGTTGTGATAATTGCGATAAATATTGTGCCCTCATTGTGCTCTTTGGGAGCACAAACGATGTCGCCGAAATCTCAACAACATGTGGTATAATCACATTGCAATTTTGTGAAAGGACGCTATCGCATAAAATAAATTCGGAAAACGCTCGGATAGCTCTGCAACAGGCCAACCGAAACATGCTCGAAACATTTAGTTATTCGGAAAGAACAAGAAACGTACCAAACAAGAAAATCAGGTATGAAAATTCTGTTATTTGCAGAATTAATTAATTTCCGATTATATTACCAGAACGATGTCATGCAAAGCAAGTACAGGTTCTAAAAAGATACACACTACGCAGGTTTGCGCTTATTGGAGATACCTATGCGGCTGCGAGTCCAGTCACAGCTCAAAAAGCAATATTTACACTGTGTTGAGGCTTTGTGAGACCGGCGCTTAAATGAGCTTTAGGCTTTGTAAATCACATCCAGCGCGGCATATGTCAACTTGCTGAGGGATAAGAAATCCAACGGTCGCAAGTCCACGTGATCCCAGCACTGCGGACTGCCATCCGAATGAACGCCGCTGAACCTACTCAACAAGAATGCCACATTCCAATCACACTGATTTACTAAGCTATGCAAAATCACGGTTCGCTTACTTACATTTGAAGAATCTGCGAATCGGCGCCCACTCGTCGGGATCGGCCAACGTCTGCACCCAGCGCGAATGAACCGCGACGACCTTTTCTAACGGCCGGACAGTGGTCGCTGACCGTTGCTATGTGCCATTGACACTGCTCGGCGGCGGTACCTGAGATTTTCCAACGACAGCGAGCTGTTTTCTTCCTGATCTGTATGTTAGCATCCCAGACATCTTGCACGAAAAAGAGCAGTGACCCCGTTCAGGGTCACAAGATTTTCGGCTTGTGTGGATTCCCTTGCCAGTTGCTCCGCGAGGTACCTGTGGCAAACTTCCCCGAGAGAATTTTGGTTCCAGCACATGATGCTCCCGGCTGCATCACCGTTGAACTTCGGCACAAATGAATGTGACCATGTAACGTTTCGCCAGCACAAACACACGGCACCCGACATTGTGTGGGCGGGAATCCTAACTTTAGCTCAGCAGAAAATATGTGCCTTTATTGCATTTGCATTGAAAAGTATACTAAACCCGCAACACGGACAAAGATTTCACTAATCTACAGAAAATCGGCTTGTTGGTTCAAAAGTAGGCATCTGCAAGCTAAAAATAAAAGATTCAAACTTAAAATAACTGTGTAACCAATTGTCCTGCCGACGATATGTCTGAGCGCGAAGTGTCCTTTACCAAATGTCTGATCACCACATGTCCCAAGATGAAACGTATCTCCTAATCTCCCCCGATGAGATTTTATGCGATGAGTTGGTCGGTCACGATCTGGATTTAGTTGAAGTTTCGAAGCATTAAAACGAACAAGTGTCCGCGCACGTCCAGTGTCCAAGTGCCAGGCCGTCCAGTGCCCGTCCTGTCCAACGTCCTCGTCCGTGTCCAGCCAGTGTCCGGCCTGTCCTGCCGTCCGTCCACCCAGTCCGTCCATGTCCACTTATTAGAACTACCCGGCTAGGCAGCCGCGAGAAGTTTGCGTACCAACCGTTTCAGGCAGAAAGAGACGTATAGCAGAGTGAGAGTGACAGCAAGGGCGCCTCTAGGTAAGGCGGCGTTCACTGCTCTGATTGGTTCTAATCTAACTTTGTTTGGTACGATTTGCGCTGCGATCGAGGGAGCAGCCAGACCACAGAAGACGTCGAAATTCTTCTTTCGGCCAGCGTGGACCGGAATAAGACATTATGAAATGAGTAAAAATTTTGGAGAAAGCGTTCTAGCCTACTATCAAGTAACAAGGTAGTTTGGAATTAGGAAGTTCAAAGAGTGAATGGTACGAATACAAAAGGCAATGTGAATGTTATCTGCGAACTGCTGCAGTTTGCAGATAAATGCTTTATACAGAAGCCGAACCGTTTTTGAACAGGGTTGATTTTGCGTTACAAGTGTAAAATTACTGCATGATGTTATTCTTTATAAAGCACGGAATATAATTGATTCGGCAGGGCTTCTGACAGCGTATCTGTGATTGTCAATTACATCAAGTAGCACGGTAAAGAACGCCAGCTGTACTGCAGCATTCAAATCGTCCTAGTACGCAGTCTCCGCACCATGGCCCCAACATTACGGTACTACCGGGAATTGCGATTAACGGCGCGAGAGATGAACTACGGAAATACGGTGCTGGTGCACCGCGACAGTGGCCAATGGTGGTTGGGATACGTTCAGGATATTAACGGTGACTACTTTTTCGTTGACTTCGATGCCAGCACAATGGCAGCAGAATGGATTCATGGTAAGCATCTGTGGCCGCATCACTGGGTCTGGTTCGGTCCTCCGTCATCATTGCCTGGTCTGTCCGTGTACGTAGCGCTTCCGGAAGAAATCGGCGGACCGTTGGTTTTCCGGCCCGCCACTATCGTTAAGCAGCTATACTGCATGTTCTGCACTGTCAGCCTGGATCAGCCAAACAACAGCACTTCGCCTGAACGCCGTATCGTGCCGGTGCGCCAGCTAACCGCCCAGCTACCACAATCGAGTGGAGAGGGAAGTTTTTGGGGAAAAGACAACGGATTCTTGTACCGAAAGCGCGTCGTCCGTTTCGACCAGGCGCACCAGTTGCGTGATTTAAATAATATGCCCAAGTTTTTGAGTGACCATTGCCAGTTAATACTCGGCGCTGATGATCCGTGCGATAGCCGCTGTTTCGTTAAAAAAACTGGTTCGAAAGATAAATTTCATGTCTTCTGCACGGGCGTGCACTATTGGCCGAACCATGGCTATGGGTTCGATATCGGCTGTCGTGTGTTTGTGCGAGCGGGAATCGATACGGTCACTTTTATCTGCGCCGAGGTGCACGGCGGCGGAGCGGGGCGTAGTATTTTCTGGAACGACGACTCTTTAAGGGAAATTTGTCATAGATACCTCGCCGAGCAACAGGCAAGGGAACCAGCACGCGCTGGTGAGATTGTGGTCGACCGCTTGAAAACGATCGCACTGCAGCAGGGTAAGTACACAAGTACGGAACTTAAGCCGGCAGACTACCCTCACTGGCTGTTAAAAGGCTTTTTTACAGAAATGGACGAACTGCACATCTATACTCTTCCGATTACGATTCTTATCACCTTTTTTCTCAGTCTGGATATCGTTGCTCAGTTACGGATGAGCCAGTAAGTCAGCTGCCGGTATTTTGGCTAATTATGCCAACAAACAAAAACATAATTATGGTCAAAGACCACTTGCATTCAGCACCGACCGTGACTTAGACTCAAAGTCGAAATATTAATAGAATTTTATACCGTCACAGTGTACTTCTATGGATACAAGTAAGTACAAAGACTTTCATCTATGGAATGCTGTTTTGGGCTCTCATCCACAATTACAGGGTTTGCGCGTTGTGGAAGCTGATCTTGCGCGACTGCGTCCGGCATCGACACATCATCTTTGTCATCCCTTCCCTGTCCACAACGCAGGACTGGGATGGTTCGGTGTATTTTGCTTTAGACTCGGTCACAAACTACAAACTCGCCACGATTCTTCGACGAGCCGTTTCCCATGAGACACAAGCGCTGGCGCTAGTTGGCGAAAAAATGCCCGATGACGGAAGAAGGCCTGATACCGATGGAAAGGGCTTCGCACGGAAAATGTCAGCTGTCCTCTGTGTACTGGAAGAGAAATGCATTCGCCTGCCATTGCTCATTGCCAAGAATGGATACGATCCCACCTTGTACACCAGTGCATTTTTGCAGCTAGGCCCGAATGAGGTAAACGGGCAATGGCAATGTTCCCGGCTGTTGGATTGGATGACAATGTGTGAACAGCTGGTGCTGATCAGTTACACTGCGTCCGATGCGACCACACGCCGGTCACTGTTGACTGTGGCACTCTACGTCTCCGGCGTGACACGGTTCGACGACGAGATTGCATTTCTGCGGGAGGACGATGATGGGCGCTTAGACGTGGTCATTCCCTTCGTGCGCTTCTGCTGCACGGAGACAGCGGCCGCGCAGTGTCAACGCTTGTTAGCGGCGGCCAACGACAGTTGCCCGGCCGTGACGCAGCGGGTGCTGGAAAAGGTCACCGCGCTGGCTGCGGACGTTGGCTTACCCCGATATGTGGGCGTGGATTCGCAGCTTATTCCAGATGTGAGTATATGGATGCAAGTACTGCATGTTACGTTTAACACGATGAAAGTTTGGTTTGAATTTTAACCGGTTGTTTTTGTGTTGTTCAGTGTCAATGGCGTCCGTGCCGACGGCAGTCCGCAGCGCTGGGAGGATGTGGATTTGCGACAGCTGGATTTGTTAGGGTTGAATAAGCTCACCTTCGCCGTGCTTGATATGTACTACAAAGACTGAATTATTTATTCCATTTCAATTCGACAATGCTGATTTTGAATGGCCGAATAGCTTTGTGACGCGAATGGAATTTCTTACGAATGGATTTTTTTGATGGACGCGAAGTTTTGTTTTCAAAGTATGGATGGGTTTTTACTCGTTAGTGATTAGAACGTTGTGGATGTTCGGACCACTTTTTGCAAATCTGTACGTTAGATCAACATGGGTCGGCAGACTCATGACCTCCCTCCCCAGAAAGGTTACTTCTCACGTGGCTTAGGACTTACGGAGCAAACGTAAACAAATAACTTGAAACCAGCAGTATTATCGAAGCGCAAACGTTTAACTCAGACGAACAGTTTTACCGAACCGTTCTCCCGGTCAAAGCATAAGTCCCGAAGCAGCACGATGATCACGCCACTCTTCGCCGAGTGCTACTGGTAGCTAATAGCTGTACGTCCAAATCGGTACATTTTTCAGACGACTTGAGTAACGTCATTGACCGAAAGCTGTGGCATGCTGTACTGTAGTGCGTATGATTAATAGTCGCGTCTCCTTCATATGCACTACGGGCCACGGCTATACCCACAGCCCAGATCGTGTCAGAATGGACAGGGACAGAATGATCAGTTCACTGAGAACTGGCGCGTTTGCTGGCTTTGTGCTGGATATCAACTCGTTCTGTTCTCGTCCCGTTCTATTGTTTGTCTTGATCAACTGTCACCGGAGTCGGTTGCGGTGGGTGTGTAAATCTGGCGCCAGGGATTGCAAGCTGGCGTATTTCCTCTCAGGTGCAGTGGCATAATTATTATTGTCTCCATACAGCAGTGCATGTGCTTGGCATCATTTTGTCTGAATTCGTGTGCTCTCCGTCTTTTGAAAGAAACGATCCTTCCGCCGCCAGAATATCACCGTCTTTGGCTTTGCGATAAGCTGAGTTCGTTTTTAGAATAACAGGCGGTTTCTGCTTGTTTCAATTAGTTCAGTCCGCATTTTGCACGTAAGTCCTTATTAATCGACAGCAAGTGCCATTAAAAATTTTGATTAGAAACTTCGTATCTGGTGCCACATTCACAGCCAACCAACGCTATACCATCGGCATGGCCTCATCATTACGCTACTATCGAGAACTGCGCTTGGGTACGCGTCTGATGAGTGAAATGCCATTTCACTGAACAGGAAAATCACCTACCCCTGACTAAATATTGATTCCCCCCTAGGGGTCCAACTAAAATATGATAAAAAGTAAAAAATTAGGATTTTTTATAAGTTAGAGAGCTACGTATACGTTATGTTCTTGTACCGGTATACGTACACTTTGTGTACTTACAAGTACAAATTGATTGGAAAATAATTGAATAAAATCTATCTGTAAGTTAAGGACCTGCATATACGGTATCTATGTATAATATACATACTAACGCGTGTTACCACAGTATAGAAAAGCATAATACGTATGGATACGCTACGTTATCTCTTAATGTCAAAACTTAAAATAAAGCAAAATACTGCAAAATAAGAAAACTGAGGCAGTATAGTATATATGTCATTATTACCGATACTGATACTGCCTTTAGCTCCTTGTCCGCTGTCCGATGCCGGTGGACTGTGCCCTGTACTCACGGGCAATCAGAAATGGACTCTGTCTTCCAGTCAGCTGTGATCATGCATATTTCGTTGGCATATGGCAAACTTACCGCTCAGTATAACTGAGCACTTTCGCGTTATAAGGAAGCACACCCTGTAGAGTAAACGTACTCACAAATGCCCATGCTGCGTGGGACTTACAGGCTTATACAGTAAACAGTTTTCATGTACAGTGAACAGTTTATTTACCTCCATAAAAATTCTGCAAATTGTTGTACCAAGCCGATCATCCGCACACTTACGTGACCGATAACAGTTTGCACTTTGCCTCAGACAGCCGCTACTATCTTTAACATCGCGGTTGACATTCTCGGCTTTTGGGAAATACATTAAGTGTCAAAAATGAAATCATTATTGCACACATACTTTACCAAGTAAGATGAAGTTCTGTGTATGGAAGTTGCACGAGCCGCTCTACTACAGTGTTTCTGTGTAGTACTAATAATGACAGTGAATATCTGCGGTTATACGAGGGTTGTTAGTTAAGTCCTGCAAATCATTTTTTATTTATTTCACGATTCCTGTAAACAATCAATTATTTTTATATTACTGTTCTTAAATTTATTGTGCATCTTTTTAATTTATATCGCAATTCCTAATAACGATACAGAAAATTAAAAAAATTATTAAGCTACGGCACGAGAAAAATCTCGTTTAATTTAAGTTTTAATTTTAAACTCGCTTCTCTGCAACGAATCTTTCAAACTCGGAAAATTTTTGAATATGCTCGGGATCGATCATCACCAGTATTTAGGGTGCGGGAATATCCGAGCAAGGGTTTCAGCAAAATGATTTTTTTAATATTGAGAGGCATTTGGTGTGGGTCCATCCTGGTGCCAATTACACCAGTCAACCAACTCTGTCTCCATTTTTTCGCATTTTTTTCAAAGAAAGTTTTCAAAGTATTAGCAGATTATTGTATACGGTTGATAGTTATTTCACGACAGAAATGGCTTTCATAAATTAGTTCATTGTTGCGAGGAGCAACAGCATAAACATTCCTCGGAGTGCTTCATGGCTCTTGGTCTCACACTCTGTTGACAAAACTCTGTTCTGTTCTGCTGCTTCCACTAAGTACCGTGGTAAGCAAACAAGGATCTGTCGTGACTGTAGGATCAGAAATGATGGCTAAATGGAAGAAGTTTGGCTTTACTAGGGAACATTAAATGCAAAAGCACCAGTAACCACTTGCCAGCGAAAGAGACCCCCGACGGTACGCCGCCTTGCAAAAAATCAAGTCAACGCGCAATATAGAACCTGTTAGTGGGGATCTGGTCTATGTTTCCCTATCTATCCACCGGGCACCCACATTTGGGGATCGGTGCCTGCCGAACGCCAGAGCATGGCGTGCTGTTTTCGGTTCCTCAATAAACAGACTGTTCCGATCTCCTCGCGCCATTTCTCGTTAAATTTCCAGAATAAAAACGACAAGACACACGCTCAGTATGTTACGCAGAAGAACATTTAGTCCCTAACATAACAGGCGCTTCAGATAGTTACTGGATTACATCCCACTTTTAAAAAAAATTGTAATGTCAAACAGCAGCAACCTACGTTCGGGTGTTAATGCGCCATTTTTTAATTGTGAATTAAATTTGGTGCGAGTGAGTCGTGCTCTGACTCACACTGACTGCCACCGAGAGCGGGCATTGACTCGGCCATTAGCCCACTATTCCAGTTGTGAATGCCCTATTTTTTAAAAATAATTTCATCTTTTTTATTTGAAAATTTGTATACGGTTTGCAAAACTTAACTAACAACCCTCGTACAAATGCAATGGGATTTTATATCGCACACTGATTTGAAGTACGTAATCAATATTTAATCAAGTTTCTATTCGTACTGAAGTATTTTGTAGTAACATTTGACTTCGTTTGTTTCTGAAACATGTGAGTATCGGTGAGCATCAACGGTAACAATACTTAACTGAAAAAAGAACATAGCTCCTCAATGGAAATGTTAAGATACGATTTCTACAGGAGGACAGGAGCGTAATCATCTTACATAAATTTTTTTAAGTAACTGAATACATTACGAGAAAATAAAAAATAAGAAGAAATGAGACATAAAGAAACGAGAAATTGAAGATGTGAAATGAGGATTTCGAAATGAAACTAGATGCGAGAAATTGAAAATAAGAAATGAGGAATGAGAAGTGAGGTATGAGGAATGAGAAATGAAGTACGAGCAATGAGAAATGAGGAATGAGAAGTGATATATTAGAAATGAGTTAAGCAATGAGAAATGAGGATGAGAAATGAGGTATCAGGAATGAGACAAGCAATGAGAAACGAAAAATGAGGAATGAGAAATGAGGTATAAGGAATGAGAAATGAGGTACGAGCAATGTGAAATGAGGAATGAGAAGTGATATATTAGAAATGAGTTAAGCAATGAGAAATGAGGATGTGAAATGAGGTATCAGGAATGGGACAAGCAATGAGAAATGAGAAATGAGGTATCAGGAATGAGACAAGCAATGAGAAATGAGAAATGAGGAATGAGAAATGAGGTATGAGGAATGAGAAATGAGGTACGAGCAATGAGGAATGAAGAATGACATATTAGAAATGAGTCAAGCAATAAGAAATGAGGAATGAGAAATGAGAAAGGAAGTATGAGGAATGCACACTGAGGCACGAATAACAGTCGTGAACAACGATAAATCAGGTACCTGTATGTTTTTAAATCAGTTATTCGTGATTTACAACGAATAATCATTTTTTTTGCGAATTATTTTAGTTGCAAAAAACATGTAGTGGTTCGATTGTTAAAATTAGTTTTATTATTGCAGTTTTCTTGCCGGGGTACACTAAAATGTCGAATTACAGGTAACACTAAAGCAGTGTACAAATTTAATAAAATGATTAGTACCGGTTTTAGGTTTTTGGAAAAAGGACCAGTGGTTAATATATCTCGTGATGTATTCCATCAACGCCATCAGGGTTGTTTCGGGTCTTTAGCTTTGACTAGGGAATGCAAAAAGTTTTTGGACACCGTCGGTTGCTACAAGGTAAACCACCCGGCAAAATAAATATTCAAATTATTCATAGCTAAATTAATACAGTTAAACATTATGCCTGATAAAATTATTATTCAAGCAAAATTTAATATAGTTTCAAATATTTTCAGATTGATTTCAGCTGCGGTAGAGAGGATTACTATGAGCACTACTTTATCGATTCCGGTGTTGCATCCGCTTTGGAACCAGACGGTATTATTGGAAAAATTAACTACCCTTGCCAGTTGCAAGAATCGCAACGTAGGAGTCCAGTTACTGGAAACAGCTTTTGGACTGTTATTGGAGAAGGATCAAAACAGACAAAAACCGTACCAATTCATAAGATGGCCACGCAATTTCTTAAACTAACGTAAGGACAGATAAGCACTTTGTTTATAATAGATCGTTAATATTATAGTTATATTATAGACAGGTTCCAAAAATGAAATGTGTGAAAGCGGGAAGTAAAAACATAAGCAACTAGTATATTCTCAAGAATAATCATCTCAAGCGTATTCAAGTTGCGCTTTTTCAATTTATGCACAACAAACGCCAGCATAATTAACGTATGCATAATAACCTAGTAATCAAGTTGCGCTTTTTCAATTATGCACAACAAACGCCAGCATAATTAACGTATGCATAATAACCTAGTAATCAACTCTTTATGATTTGTTTTGATTAAATTAAATAAGGACGTTGGACAAAAAATATTCTAACGTCATTAAAAATTGGCAAAATCTAAGAAATTGACTGCGAAATGTATTGTGTTGCAGTGAAAAAGCAATAGCTGTATCGACGTCGTGTAATGCACATCGTTTTATAGGTCGAACGAAATAAGCCACATTAGGACTGTTCGAAATAATCCAGAAACAGAGTCGCTGAACGTATTTGAAGCCGCCGTTGCGAAGGACGTTATTTATGCTCAAGCTCTGGATATTTCCTTATCGTCCTCGATATTCACCGACGAGGATATGCTTCCGGGACTAATTAATATTAATTTGTGTAATACAAAGCTCGAGGAAATTTTTGCAAATTACATATCTGGGGCCGGTCTTTCTCGTCCATGGCTATTAATTGGCGAGTCTCTCACATCGGTTGCTGATCATTTCGAAGACTGCCTGTTTAACAGCATTAGCGTAAATTTCGGTAGGTAAGGTGATTTTAGATGTTATCTTGGATGACAAAAAATAAAGTTCAAAAGTAAAAAACAGAAACATTTTTTCTGCAGGGCCAGGAGTGAAAATCTGGACTGTTTTTTCTGTACTACAAATCGAGAAGGTTGTAAGAATGTACGCTAGTTTGTTCGGTTGCTCCGCTCCAGTTTATCCCTCAGGTACAATGCTCAAAATGAGAACTTTTGTATAAGTCAACACTCTTTTTACATAATTACATCATTTGACTAGAAAGGTCAAGCCATTGCATTATAGACAAAAGCAGTTCCTGTGGCCATGAGTTTTTCTTCAAAAGATTGGCAACTACGCCGGCCCTCTGGAAAAACTTTGGTCTTACTCCAGTATGCTTTGTTCAAGAGCCAGGCACTGTAATGTATCTCGGCCCTGGCGTCCTGCACTCGGTAGTTAATCTCGGCGGCACAGTAAGTCAAGCGCGAAATTTTGTCGATGAAAGATGGCTCTCTGTAGTAGACACGGCTATACTGATGCGTGAAAAGGTAAAAGTTGAACTTTTACAAGGCGCTCATCTTTAAAGGTGAACAAGTGGTCACATTTTTCTAACTTATAATCTTTTTTTAATCTAGTGCTCAAAGCTGCGGCAAGACGGAAATTCCAAAGTTTTATTTTCTTGGATGCGTCTTTTAAGAGAACGATTATCAGCTCGATCCTCTGCTGCCGCACAACTGGTCGCCGTTTTCCTGTCCGTCAGTATAAAAAATATGGAAAGTTACTGAAATCTTCTGACGCATTTATCAGAAGATTTCCTAGCGTAATTGGACAAACGGATGTTTTTATATTTGATTGCTTATTTAAACCAGCATTTCCGACACATTTGGTTTATGATGATGACCTCCAATGCGTCATTGCACTTCAGTTTATGTCATCGGAAGTTCTCCTTCCTACCTCCATCCAAACAGCTGTCGGTCTAGGATTATCTGATTCCGACATCATATTTTCTTGCCATATTCAGAATGTTCAAAGGTTTACAAATCAAAGACTGCACTTAACGCTCACATAAGGGGAAGTCATAAAAACAAATACCTATGCAACTTGTGCTTTCCAACCAGACCTTTTAGCACCCTACATTGGTTGAAATCGCACCAAGCTACGGCCCATGGTAAAATTGCTGATATTTTGCATAACCTGATATTTTGCAGATTCATCGACAATTTCGTTTTTTGTTGTAATAAGACGACTTCTGTTTGCAGTTTTCTAAGACGCTTGCACATTTTTTAATTTTTAGGTTTGCGGACGCAAAAAAAATGCCTCAACCCAAACGGACTTGGAGTGACTGGAGCCCTATGAATTGTGATACGGACGGAAATTTATGATTGTCTTGTCAAAAGACTATCCACCGCGTGTTTTTAATTATGAAATTTTCAACGCTTTTATCTTCCGATGAGTTTTGTATTTACAAGCATGATATTTAAATTTGGTTTTAGGGATTTATCTTCTAATAAATTACGTTCACATGAATCCATCTTGTCTAGACACATGCCATGGAAAAAATCTGCAAATAAATAGCATGATAGCCCGTAGTCAACTTTTTTTGAAGAACAGAAGCAGCATGGTACTACATACATACTCACATCGTTTATTAAATCGCTGAAGTCACACGGTAAATCTGATCACCGTTTACATTGAAGTGCAGAAAGAACACTGTTGTATGTTATCAGTGCCAGTTAAAAGTAGCGATAAATGCTAGCATTATATAAATGTGCGCTAAGTTCCCTGGCTCTTAATAACAAATTCACTTCCGTTGCAAGCTAGACAATGGAAACATAATCGTCTACGTTTCCGACCTATCAAAGTACAGCAGCTCATACATTTTGAACACTGGACAAAATGTTTAAAATATTTTTTGAAAACCTGATTAATATGCCGCACATTAAAATGACCAAAAATTTCCAGTGATGTATATCTACAGTAAGGATCTACTACGTGTCCAGCGACTGAGTCTGCAGCAATTTCTTCACGCGTCACTGCGAATTTTTTCAGAGCAAGTCTGAAGTAGCTATCGAGAGGAATCAGCGGATGCTCCATTATATTTCGATAATGATAGAAGTTGATTACACGAGTTTTGGCAATTGCCGAAGAGCTACAGTACAGCAATATCGGTACCGGAAGAGGCTATAAAAAATAAAATTAATAATTGAATAATAAACGTGACAAAAGTAAGTCTCGTAGATACATGTCTCATTACATTTTTTTCAAAACTTACAAGAATAAGAGAAAGTGGTGGATGCAGCTCGGTTTGGATTGGATTGCTTACGCTCTATATCCTCGAAAGTGCGTTTTCCCATTTTTATGTAACAATGACTGGCGGTGTGTCCAAAATTTCCAAACATATCGTATAGTTCTCCTAAAGAATAACGCAGGTCAAATGTCGAGCTGCAGATTGCTTGGCTACGATAGCGCTTGATCCGCTTCCCGCAGCGTGCAGTTTATGATTAGGAATGCTTACTTCACAGGTATAGATTATGGTGTTCCCGGAACCGCTACGAGAGCGATGGTGATATTCAATATCAAAATTTAAAACAATAGCGATATTCTCGAGAAGCCTGTGGTAAGGAATCGAAACGTCTTCAGAGGGCTCATCAAGTAAATTTAAAAGTCTAGAGTGGTAGTTTCTCAATAAAATAGACAAAAGTTTTTTAGCAGCATCTTGTTTGGCAGTAACAATTGAACGACCCACACCTTCGGAGAAAATATCCTCAGTAGAAATCCCAGCGCGGTGTTTGCAGATTAACGGCTCGTTTTAATTTTTCGTCAAAGTTTTATAGCAAACACTGAAACCTAGTATCTTAGTGACAATGTTAACTATAACATAGAAATGCTTCCGCACCATTTCAGATATTGTTTCAACGGTTCTAATTTTGTATTAAATGGCTAGCTGATAAGCATCGCAAACCCGCCCTCTCGTGAGAAAACGAGAAGCTAAGTTATCTTAAATCTGCTACCTCGCTCACATTTCATGATAAAAATGCATCAATCCAATGTAGTAACCACGCCACTTGTGTTTAGCTGACGACTTTTGTTCGCAATTTCAATCGCATTTACTTTGTAATTTTGACAAAGTAAATTGGATTACGATACTAAGCGGAAGCGGAAAAGATTTGGAAATAATTCAAGTTGAATAAGGTACGATAAGTTAATACAATGTCGGTTTCAGAGCACCGCAGAAAGTCGAACTTATTAAAGCAAATTTATACTGATGTTAATTCACCGGCTTATCTATCTGGAGCTTCTACGCTGTACACTGTAGCTAAAGAGCAGGAAGCAGCAAAACGTGTAAAAATCACACATAAGGTTGTGAAAGATTTTCTATCTCAACAGTCTACGTATACTTTACACAAACCTCTACGAATTAAATTTAATAAGCTTAAAAACTTTTGTATCGGTGTTGATAATGTTTGGCATGCAGACTTAGTCGAAATGCAAAAGCTGAAAAAATTTAACTCAAAGTTTAAATACATTTTGACAACTGTCGACTGCGTGAGCCGTTTTGCTTTTTCGCAACCACTGATAAATAAAACTGCAGAGGCTGTTGCTAAAGCCTTTGAAACCATTTTCTCCAAGCGATCTCCAGTTGTCTTAGGTGAGAACCATATAACCAACTTTTTTCGGAACATCTAAATAACCGTAATCAACTTTTATTTGTTCTGCAATTTCTTGCAGTAACGGATGCGAGAAAGGAATTTATAAACGAAACAGTTCAAGAAGTTTACAGTAAACACAGCGTGCATCATCAAATATCTTCCTCACGCTACAAAGCTGCATTAGCAGAACGCTTTAATAGAACACTGAAATCTACGATTTATCAGCATTTTACGCATACAAAAAATCCTAATTGGAATACGGTGCTTGAAAACATTGTTCAGAATTATAACAATCGCATCCATTCAAAGATAAAAGAAAAACCAGCTAACGTAACGCTTAAAAATCAATCGATTCTATTTAAACAAGGACAAGAAAAACGTTTTATTAAATTGGAAAAACCGGCATTCAAGATTGGTGATTTAGTACGGATATTATTAAAAAAAAAATTTGAAAAAGGTTACACAAGAAATTTTTCTGATAGCCTATTTCATATCCAACGGATTGTATATGGCCTAGTAATAACATACAATCTAATAACAGCAGACAAGGAAAAAGTTATCGTTACCGATGGTGAACTGGCCGCGCAGTTTTATAAAGGGGATCTTTCTCGTGTTCGGTATGCTCTTTTATGATAAGTTATCTCCGAATGTCAAAAAATTCCCTTGAAATTGTAGATTATGATGGATGGATTTTATGTGATTATGCACAGTGCAGCGGCTCCCGGAAGTGAAGCACTTTCTCTAAAAAATACACCCACAATTTTTCAAACAAACAGCACTACCCTACACTTTCTATTCGCGATCAAGAACAACCGTGGGAGGTTGCGCTGATTAGAGCTTATACCTCAGCAGATCTAACTCAGATCCCTATTGAGCAAAGAATATTGACCTTTTTCGTGAACGGACAGTACATCAACGCTTACCTTTCGCAAGTGGACTTTGAGTCACCAGCTGACCTTGTATCAGCAGTTCGCAAAGCAACGGATACAGTAATATCAGGAATTCCGAGCGTTCCGCGTCCAAAAGTTTTGTTGCAAGACGGAAAGTTTACTTGGAAAAGCGATACTCAAGCACTTCAAATTCTGAATCGCGGAAATCTTCTGTCAGTGTGTTTAGGATTGCCACGTGATGAAGACATACATAATTCCAGAGTTTGTGTGTTGAATTCTTTTGTTCCGGACCAGAATTTTTCTATGTGCATTGATACATCGACGATACAGAACCGTATGTTGGTCGATAATAACCGTGGATTACGACAGGTTTTGCTGGGAATGACTAATGTTGCTGCATCACCGGTTGGAAACGCGCCGGAAAGTGTATTAGGAATAACAACAATAGCCAACCTGCAGAAAGGTTATGAACCACGTTCAACCACCTATTTTCCAGTGCATAATTGGTTTTTTAACGCGAACCCACTGTTTCGCATTCAATCAGATTGGAAAATGTTGTGGAGTGATGATATGATTGGCGAAACAACCATTACGCTGCATTACCGCAAGGTGAAAACTCCACTTTCTGACGAATCATCATTTTATTAATTGTTGTTCTTTAGTTTCACCCGTGTTATTCTTACTGGCATTAGTTATTTTATTTTGATATTCCGCAATTTTATCATGCAGAAAATAGTTGAGTTTGTGCGTTTTTTAAATCATTTTGTTTTTAGTGTTGGTTGTTCATTGAGCGATGTGTGCTACAATATTGTTGCGAACCAGTAATTCTGATAGCATCTTAGTTTATACTTATAGAGCAATTGACTGTTGCAAGCGAATATCATGCGTTTGAGTTATGTGAGTTTACCAGGGTGATAAAAATCAGATAAATTTTTCCGCAGAAAGTTGATTACGATCTGATTGTGTAATGCAATATAACAGAAGATTGTAATCAAAAATCAACTGCTGAGCAGTCACACTGCACAATATACCCTGCGTACGGACGACGAGTATAAACTGCAATGTGGTACTGGAATCATTAATTGATAGAGGTCCGTGGCTGCCACAGATTGCACATTTTTTCAAAAACGGCTGGCCGTAAGAGACGTAACAAGAAAAAACCTTCCAGACGGCGAGTAGTTAAGCGCACTATTGTTCGGTCAACTGTAATACGCCCTGTTCGTCGGCGAAGAAGGAAAAACTAAACGTAGTTTCCGCAAGGGATTGTTCCAAAAAGTTGTAAGAGGAAAAACCTTAGCTTCGATTGTTTAGAAAATGGCAACAGGAAGAGCGCAAGGAACTGTAGAAAAATTTCCAGAGCAATTACAACTTTTTGAACCACCAGTATCACAATCGATCATAGTAGCTAGTAACACAGCAGAGCTGTTACCGATTAATCAAGTAGTCAACAATTCCGAAGTTATTGAGTTTTTAATTCCACCATCACAGGACTATTTAGGTATAAAATCCTCAGTACGCGCTTAACGTATAATCAACTTTTGAAAATCATATTTTCAGATTTATCGGACATCTTTCTGTATATGAGATGCCAAATACTAAGTAAAGATTCAACAAAACCATTAGGACCTATCAAAATTAAACCAGCCGCGGTGAAACGGGCGTTAGACGGAAGCGAAGCACCAGTGTCATCGGCACAAAATCAATCAAACCCAGCGGTTGAACAAAGTACAGCAGACTTACCCAGCGTAGAAGAAACGGTTGAAGGGCTTACCAGTGAACAGCAGGCACATTACTCTAATTTACTTACTACTCAAGGAATTAGAGATGCCGCAGCAGTTAATTTATTATTCTATATGTGCTTTGAGAGGTGCGAAGTTGAACTTAATGGGACGCCGTTGGTTGTCAGCTACAATAATTATGGATACAAAGGATTTTTTCATACATTATTAAATTACTCAAGAGGAGTCAAAAACAATTTATTGAGAAATATTTTATGGAAAAAAGACAAGATTAACGACAAACGCCCTGAACAAAGCATGGACCACACAAATTTATTAGTACTCAAAAGCAATGAAGGTTTAATTGCACGATACAATATTACAAAGGAAGGTACTCCGTTTGAAATGTTGGGTCGGATTATGCATGAATTATTTCATTTAGATAACTACTTATTACCAGAAGTCGCTGTCAAAATAAAGCTATATAAAAGGAATCCCGGGTTCTATCTTATGTCAAACGACCAGTATCCTGACTACTACCTTAACATACTGGATATGAGACTACTGACGCGATTCGTTAAAATTACGCCTAAAGTTCATGATCAAATTGAGAAACGTCTTTCAAGTCAACCAGCGATTTACACAATGTATGCGGTAACTGACGTCAAAACTCGTGCTTTAATTCCTGGATCAAGACAATACACTCTGAATAATTTTTTCGGCTCAGAAAAAATTCCGAACAGAATTGTTTTTGCAATGGTTACGCATGACGCATTTACTGGAAGTTATAAAAAAAATCCCTTAAACTTCCAACATTTCAATCTCGAAGAAATTACCCTAGTCGTTGATAATCAACTTTACTCGTATAAAATGGACTTTGAAAAAGAGCATTATGCCCTTCTGTTTACTGCTTTGGCATGTCAGTTAGGCAATAAAGACTTTGCCTGCTCATCAGACACATCGTATCTTGACCTCAAGTACGGAACCACTATATTTCCATTTGACCTTACACCCAGTCACAGTACTGAAGACATTCCAATCGAACGTAAACATTTTGCGCGACTAGAGTTAAAGTTTGCCACAGCTTTAAAAGAACCCGTAGAATTATTAGTGTTTTCTGAGCAAGCTCGAGTTTTTAATATAGACAAACATAAAAAGCTGATACCTGTTTTGTAGTAAAGTTATGTTCTCATTTTATTGTGCTTGCATTCCACTTGTGATAATTCTGTATAAAGCAATTAATATCGTACTTCATGTGTTTTTATTGTAATATTTTACTGATTTTTTATACCCTAGTTTTTGTAATGCACAACTACAAACTTATAATCAACTATTTTCTCGTAACATCACACGGCTCACATAACGATTTACAAAATACATCTTCAAAAACAGACATGATTAAAGAGAAAATAGCTTGTTCATCATCGTCAGCGGGTATTCTGTGGCAGTTTGGTTGGGTTTGTAAGGCCTGCTCGTAACCTTGCTGAACTTTGCTCAGGTTATCAACTGCTATGTCGGCAAGAGTAGGATCCGCTACTAGGCGTACAATCATACGACGAAAAGCCTTTGTTGGAGGTGTATCCATGAAAAAAGTTAAGTCTGGAGAAATGTGAAATAATCCGTTTTCTACATTAGTGATCCAATTTACACCATGACCTCTAGCATAGGCATAAGCAATGCCAGACATAGTGTACCGGTCAACAATAACAATTTTGTTTTCGGATAAATCTTTTTCTATTTGTTCTTTATACATTCCCCGTTGCATAGCAAAAAGTAGCTGAACAAATGGTATGTTGATTACGTCCTTCATTCGCAGCACACGTTCCAAAAATGTAGAAATACGCAAATCGTCATATAAATCTGCGACATGAGGAAAATTATAATATTTTACGGTATGACCTAAACGCGGAAGAGATTGGAATAAAAGTGTCGACTGCGTAGATTTTCCCGATGCATTTATTCCTTCAAACGCAATCAGAAGTCCTCTAGGCTTTGTCATATTACATTCAGAATTTTTCATGGTTGTAGTGTATAGATGAAATTCCAAGTTATGGTTAACAATCATTTTTAAAGTGAATAAACTACGATTTCTATCAGCATTTCACTTAGCGGAAGGCGGGCACTGAAAGTTAAAGCAGGACATTAGTCACAGGTTGATCAGCGCGCATTCGCTTTGCAGCTTGCAATCCAGTGTTCACTGTAGGGTTTTCATGCTGTGGGTCATTCATTAGGTTGGTAGCTGACGCGTAGAAATCAGATAAATTTCCATCAAAGTACTCGTACACAGCAACTTTAATGACTGCTTGTACGGCATTTCTTCGGCGAATTCTCAGAGCATCTGATTCAGTAAGTCTTCCCTGTTGCTCCGCATCCTTTATTGCTGTCAGTATACGAAAATGGAAGTGTTCCGCATCCGGTAGATTTTCGAATGATGTTCTACGGGGAATTAAATTCGGTAATCCAAGTACGGTATTACTGATGGCCTGCATACCAGCTGCTGCGTCCATCGGAGCTGGATTATTTCCAACTGGATGAGACAGTACCTCAACGGCGGGTTGGATACTTCCGGATTGCTGAACATTACCGTTTCTGTTGGAGGTAAGATATAAAACTGGGTGGGATGTTGTTGCGAAGCGTAGTTATCCATTAGCGAAGTACCAGAATCCATACTCAGCGCTTGGTTTAGCGCTTGAGGATGCGATCCATTATGCATACTAATATCCTGATGATCAGAACATCCAGGAAAAAGTTGATTATGGTGAAACTGTTGTTGAGATGCGCGCGCTAAGACATGGTATGAAGGAGGATCCGTAATAGGTTGAGAAGCTGGGCGCGCTCCAGGCAGAGAAAAAAATAGTGGACCATTTAAATTACCGCGCGCTAATGCATTTCAATTCACCAGACTTTGAGACATTTTCAAAAAACAATAGGTTTTTGAAGATAAATGTCGAAAGTTTTTTCGAAGCCGCTAGACTGATTTGAGTGGTAATTTTAAGGCACGCGTATTCAGATAAATCGAACGCAATTTTCAAGATTAGAATAAGATGCGCATGGCTGGCAACTAAACCAAATACGATCCATTAGCCATATGAAAGTGTATTAACACATTACATAATCCCGATATGATCGCTATGGGAAATCTTCTGTAATGTGGTGCTTGATTATGCTTTTTATTGCCAAGAAACTAACGGTGGGAAAACTGAACTTTCAGCAATATTTTTGGCCAGTCAAAAGTGATTTTCTAGATTTAAATCTTGCAACACATGATTAACTAAAGTTGTTTTTTATTACACAAGCTGAAACAATCACTTCGGGAAATCGTCCTGCCGTTGTATACCGTGATCTTACAATACTTGTTAACTGATAAGGTCAGTGAGAAAAGTCTGAATTAAATTTTTTTCGTAATCAACTTCATTCATACATGGGAAAACGTAAAAATGGAACACATGTACCTAAAGAATAAATATAAACGTAAAACACGGCGAGTGATATCTTCCTAAATTCAAATACCCTAATGTCTGAAAACCCTGTTTCTAAGAAAACAAAAGAACCAGTACTTGAATCATCGTGGAAAAGATTTGTCTTATTTCCTATTGAACATGAAGAACCGTGGGAAAAATATAAAAAAGCTGTAGCGTCGTTCTGAACACCGGAAGAGATCGATTTAAGCAATGATTTAAAACAATGGAACGAAATGGATAAAGCTGAGAAATTTTTAATTGGAAATGTTCTTGCATTTTTCGCCGCATCCGACGGTATAATCGTGGAAAATCTAGCTGAACGATTTCTACAAGAAACTCAATGGCCTGAAGTGCGAGCATTCTATTCTTACCAGATCTTTATTGAAAATGTTCACAGTGAAACGTATTCGCTTTTAATTAACACATTATTTCAAGATATTCACGAAAGAAATGATCTACTTCAAGCCATTGTTTTAAATGATTATGTACAAGAAAAAGCTAGATGGGCCAATAAGTATATTAAAAACAGAACAGTACCGTTCGGAACTCGGATATTAGCATTTGCCTGCGTTAAAATGGTTTTTTTCTGTGGGGCGTTTGCTGTTATATTCTGGATTAAAAGCCGCGGACTCTTACCTGGTGTCACTTTCAGTAATGAACTTATATCACGCGATGAATCGCAACATGTAGAATTTGCATGCTGGATGTATAATCAACTTTTGAACAAACCCAAAACAAAGAAAGTATATAATATGGTACAAGAAGCCGTGAAAATAGAAAAACAGTTCTGGAAGCAGTCGTTTTCAAGATCACTGATCGGAATAAACCCAGCCTCTATGCAGATGTATATAGAATTTGTTGCAGATATCTTGCTTGAGATGCTAAACTATGAAAAATATTACCATACAAAAAACCCATTTCCTTTCATGGAAAATATATCTCTAGAAGGAAAAACTAATTTTTTTGAGCGGCGCGTTTCTGAGTATCGAAAAGCAAGAGTGGGTGCAAATGTATTAGATTTAGTTTTACGCTTGATGCAGAATTCTAATAAAATTGAATTTACAACGATTGGGATTTTTAATAAAAAATGTTGGCTATGTGTGCAGATGGAGATCGTTATAAGGGATTAGTAGTGTGCACAATTTTTATCTTGATAAAAATAAGAAAGTTGATTACATATCCAATCATGCAAAAGATGACAAGATGCAATTTTATAAAACGTAGAAATGAGCAATTGAAAAAATATTAAAGGTCACGTGTTTTTCTACTTCTTAAACTCTAAATATAATGAAGGTGTAGTTAACAATGTTTTGTTTGTACAGCTGGAATTTGCTGGTTCCCATAATTATTTTATTAGCATTCTTATTACATCATGAGTAAATGGCTACCACAAACAAATTCACTACATGTACACGCACAAAAATAAAAAGGTAAAAAGGTAAACGTATTTCAGAATGGAAAAACATTATAACAGTGCACTCGTCCATGACTTTTTTTCTGAAGATTCTTGATTGATTTAACAATATCCCATTTCCCTTTCCAAGTACAACCCGGGTGACCGCACTGAATAGTGTTAGTGGCATAGAAATCTCTAGATAATAAATATTCGATATTGTAATTTCTAGGTATATCTTGAAATGTGCGGAAGCGATTATAAACAGTTCTCTTTCTGTAAACTTGGTTGTCAGATAACTCAGTCGTATATTCTTTTAAATCCTGGCAATCTTGCTCGAAGTGATGGTTTATTGAAGCGGACTGGCGCCAGTGAAATTCTTTAGAGCAGTGGTAGCAACGTACACTATTTGCGTTATAATATCCCATGGCGGCAAGATAATAGCGCTGCCAGCGAGGTATCCTTATAAAAGTGAGGAAACTTTCTAATCGTTTTTCTGTTTCAGGTCCAAAGTATCTTAGTGGATCTGCCTCAGTCCGACCTTCATCCAACATAGGAAAACATGCCAGGTCAAGTTCAACATCGGTTGGTTTATTATCAAAATTCATCTTCAAAATAGCAATGGTGGTGAATCGATCAAAAGCTAAACCGTACCGGTTTTATAAGATGATAACATCGCTAGCGCACATTCGTATGTGCCACATTTATTTGTTCCCACGCCTTCGAAAATCAGATATAGTCGCAGAAATCTTGATTAGCAACTTAAAGTTGTGCGCGTCCCAGGGTAGTATAAAGAACACCTACGTTTTTTACGGGTGTATAATAATAACAATGGGTGAAAATAAACCTGAAGAATTTGGAGAAGATAAATTGAACAAACTTTACAGTAAATGTTCCTCACTTCAAGATGCTTCACTATTATACCGGCAGACAAGGCACATTACATTTTCGTATAGGTTATTTTCAAAAAGAATTAAAGAAATTGCAGTAAAAGAAACAGTTGGGAGCCTTGAACCTGATTCAAATGAAGTAATTTTGACACCGTCTGAATGGTATAGTCTGCAGGCTATAAAAACTCGGCATAGTAAGAAATATAATGTTTGGGCAGGGAATTTTCGAATGTCTGTTAAACGACTACCTGCTCAAGGAGTTGACTACGTCCTACCGGTATTACTCGCCTTATTGGAAGACATTTTTAAAAATCTACGCTCTTACATCTCAAATCCGAACGATTTGATTAGTATATCACTGGAGTCACCACAACTCTCGCATCCCATTCAAATCAGATTGTCAGCGCAGGATAATGTAAATGCTGAAATGTTTCTCTATCTTATTGCTAATACTCTCACTTCAAAAAGTGATTTTACATTGGATGCACCAGTTTTTATTAATCTAATCAGAGTACCAAAACCACCTCAAGGAAGTGGAAGTTCTAGTAATCATACACGTAATCAACTTCGAATACATCCATTCCGCGGTGTAATTACCATTAAAAATAACGATGAGCTCTGTTTTGGACGCGCACTGGCTGTCGTTCTTGCTCATGCTAGTGACCTGCATAAAACTAATAAGAAAATGTGGCAGAATTTATGCAACAGCCGTTTAACTTTACAAAAAAACGAAGCCATTAAATTATATCAGTCTGCTGGAGTACCACTGGGCCGTGTGGTTTATGAAGATTTTCAGTTTTTCCAAAATATTTTACCGGCCGCTCTAGTACTGAGCATATATAAAAATGCTGATTTAGAAAACGGACTTTTGTTCAGCGGAATTACTAATCATGTTGAAAACATAAGGAGCATTATTTTATTGTTACACGCAGATCACTTTTGGCCAGTCACTAAACCCGCTAGGTTTTTCGGAAAACGACGGCAATGTGATATCTGTAAAAAATTTATTAACTGTTCTTTGAAAGATCACAGATGTAAGAAAGCGTGTTTTATCTGTAGAGATGAATAATGTCAGCAGCAGAAGCGAGTAAATGTGTTCTGCAATGACTGTAACCGTATCTTTTTCAACCGTTTATCTTACGACCGCCATCGGTCAATCCTTAAAAAGGGAAATTTCACCGAATGCAATTTACGGCATAAATGTTTAGAATGTGAAGAAATTTTCAGAACTGACGAGAAACGGCATCAAAACAATCTGCATCATCACTGTGGAGAATATAAATGTCGAAATTGTCGCTTAATTGTAAAAAGTGACCATCAGTGTTTTGTTCAGCAATACCTTTCAAAGCCAAAACCAGATCGAAAATTTCTTTATTGTGATTTTGAAGCAGATATGAGCACGCAGGCTCATGTACCAATTGCTGCAGTTGCCGTCAATGAAAATAAAGATTCATTCAAATTTTTTGGCTGGAATGCCGGAACGAAATTTTGCCGGTGGCTATTTTCCGCTCAAAATAAAAACTACATTGTAATATTTCATAATCTTATGGGATATGATGGAAATTTTATTATGCAGTACCTCCAGAAAAGAGAAATTTGGCCTGATGTTATCATGCGAGGCTTAAAATTCCTTCAGATCCATGTTAGTGCATTTTCTTTAAAAAACATAATCAACTTTTTAAAGCAGTATGCTTTAGGTACCGCAGTATAATATCACTCTACGTGACTCTCTTGCATTTTTACCAATGAGCTTGAGCTCGATGCCGAAAGCATTTGGGTTTATTGCTAGTAAAGGGATATTTCCGTTTCTTTTTGCATCACAAAAAAATTTGAATTGAAAATTTGGAAATATCCCAGGAGAAGAGTTTTACCTGACTTCGCAGATGAGACCGCAAGAATATAACGATTTTATCAAGTGGTATAATCAAGAAAAAAAAATAAATAAACTGTGGAGCTTTCAAAAAGAAGTGGTAAAATATTGCGAAAATGATTGTCAGGTTAGATAATTAAAATTTAAGCGATAATGTTTGTTTGGTCGCACTATCTAATGTTTAGCTTTTTTGTAGGTTTTAAGAGAAGCATGTCAGCGTTTCTCTCAGGATATGAAGTTATTAACAGATGGGTTCAATCCGCTATTGGAGTCCGTTTCACTACCAAGCTTTGTCAATTTGGTATACCGAGCAAAATTCATGCCCGCTGAATCTATACAACACCTAACGTACCAGGACCTGCAAACATACCGAAGATATTCATATGAGAGTCTGGAATGGATGCATTATTTAGCCTCCAACCGGAACTGCTTCATTCGACATGCCCGAAGCCACAGAAGAGGAGAAAAACGAATTGGTCGGTATCTACTGGATGGATACATCAAAGAATTTCGAGAGGCGTTGGAGTACCATGGGTGCTACTTCCATGGGTAAGATTATAGCGTTCATGTAATCAACTTTTTTTCGCCTTGATTTAAACTCACAATAAAAATTTAGGCGTTGTTTTGTTTTTAGTTGCCCAAAATGCTACTCTGCTGAGGCAGGAACGTACACGGGACGCACTATGACGCAGTTGTACACCACCACGCTTCGAAAACAACGCTTTCTGGAGTCACGGGGTTATAAGTACACTTGTATCTGGAGCTGTGAATGGCGGAAGTTGAAAAAAGAGCCGGTAGTGAAGAAGCACCTGCAAGAATTCAGGCACATTGAACCCATGAATGTGCGAGATGTCTTGTACGGTGGTCGAACGGAAACTTTCAATCTTTTATCTCAACCGGACACCTCGAAAGGTCAGTATATATCATATCTGGATAAAAATTCCCTGTATCCAGCGGTTTGTAAGCAGAAATGCTATCCTCTTGGTCTACCTACCAAAATATTTCCAAAAAACACCTCTTTGGAGCAATACTTTGGTATAGCTTATGTGCGTGTGTTACCACCTGTCCATCTGGCGCTACCAGTACTTCCACAACGCATACGTAACAAGTGTATGTTTGTATTATGTTGGCGTTGCGCTACTGATATAGCTACTTACGCTTGCGCGCATACTGACGCAGAACGGTCGTTCAATGGCGTTGCACAACCGAAGAACTGCAAGTAGCAATTTCATATGGTTATAAAATCTTGGAAATTTTTGAAATATGGCATTATGAAAACAGGGGAAATTTATTTGCTGAATACATTTCTTTGTTTATGGATGAGAAAGTCGCTGCTAGCGGCTATCCAGGAGATTGTAAAACGGAGCAGGAAAAAGTTGATTATTTGCGTCGCATAGCAGAAACGGACGGTGTGCTTGTTGACCCACAGAGAATGGGTAATAATCCAACAAGACGTCTTTTATCTAAATTGATGTTGAATACATTATTGGGAAGATTAGCGATTAAGGAAAACCGACCAAAATTTGAATACGTAAAAAATGTACGACGTTTAAATGAATTATTTTATTCTGGAAAACATAACGTTTCTTATGTTGATGTTGTAAATGAAGATGTACTGCAAGTGCAAAGCACATTTTCTTGCGATATCGACGGTAATGACCTGCACTCTAACGTTGTGATTGCAGCTTTTGTAACAAGCTATGCAAGGTTAGAGCTGTATAATGCTATGACATTTGTCGGCATTGAGCGTTTACTTTACGTTGATACGGACTGCGTCATAGCTTTAGAAGGTCCAGGCTGGCATAGCTTACCTGTTGGTGATTGTTTGGGACAATTTAAATCTGAAATTGGCGATGATAGAATCATGGTTTTCGTTTGTGCTGGCCCAAAAATGTACGCCTATCAAACCCTGGCTGGTGATTCAACTTTTAAGGTCAAAGGAATCACAATCAATCAAGGAAATCAATCTCTTTTCAATCCAGCAACACTGCGAGCGATGGTCCTAGATCCTACTATTGTACACCGCATACTCAACCCATACAAAATTTTTCGAATTAAAGGGAACTGGCAACTTGAATCAAGACCGCAGGAAAAAATTTTTAGATTTACATTTGATAAAAGAGTTATCGTAAATGAATTTTCTACACTACCTTTCGGATATAGACATAAATAGATTGTGAAAGGTGAAATATTTGGTAGTCTAGTAAAATGCCTCAAACTTTGCGCTTTGATCCTCTTCTTATACATCCATTTAACCTGGTCTGTAGTTGCCAGAGTCAAGGTGGCAAAACATTTTGGATTGCCCGACTTCTACAACTAAGACAAATTCAACCATTTCCTTAAAAAAATATTTTATATTTATTCCTATGATTCCGCAATATTTCAGGAAATGAAAAAAGTTACTAAAGAGATAAAATTCATTCAAAACATCCCAGAAAACATCGCGGATGAGTCATTTACTAATAAATGCGAACCTTCATTAATCATTTTGGATGATCAAATGCAAAATATAAATAAAGATGTTGTATCTTTATTCACGCGCGGAACGCATCATCTAAATCGATCTGTAATATTAACGGTGCAAAATCTTTTTTTTCAAAACCCAATGATGCGAACGATTTCGTTAAACGCACATTATCTTGTTTTATGGAAACAACCACGGGATATCTTACAGATAGAGATCTTAGGACGACAAATGTTTCCTCGGGCTACTAGTTTTTTTATGGATGCATATAAGACAGCCACAGCACGAAACTACGGATATCTGTTTTTAGATTTTAAAGCTTGTACGCCTGATATTCTTCGCGTCCGTGGTTCAATACTGCATGAAGAAGTTGACAAGTACCAGCGAATTTACTCTATACATACTGCGCGTATGGATGAATATGCCCTAGTTCCCATCAGCGATATTCCTAACAGCAGGAAAACATCGCAGAAGAAACATCTTCATAGGAAAAAACGAAAATCTAAATTACCCCTCAAGAAAGAAAAACGAAATCGTAAACGGCGAGCAAAAGAAAACAACTTACGTTAGATATAAACATACGTTAAAAATCTAAGGTGATTTAAAAGAATCTGTCATTGAAGTTGATTATACGTGTGATATGTGCATAGATTGTATAGAAAATTCCCAATAAATCATTTTAAAGTTGACATAATAAAATAAAAATATATCAATTTGCAGAGTACGTAAAAAGTTGATTACATGTTTGTTATAAGAGTACATCAATTTTCAGAGTACGTAAAAAAGTTGATTACATGTTGTTTAAGTGTACAATGTTTCAAACGGTTTGACAGAAAGCTGATTACAAGTAATACAAATAAACGATTTAATAAAAACTGGATTACATGCATAGTAATGTAAATGTGAAAAGCGTTCAAAGTTGATTATGCAGTAACTTAATGAACACTTTACTTAACGTGGAATTTTTTGAAAAGTTGTTTACATGGAAACTTAAATCCGGTGATTTGTAGTATATTTTACGCCATTCTTTTGTATTATCAAATTCTTTAGAATATTGTGGAGATGAATAAATAGTTGCAACCAGCTTTTTATATCATTTATTACTTGTAATTACCGAAACTAAACTAAGGTAAGTTGAAGTATTTTATTTCATTCAGTGACATTTTTTCAATTATCTGTGCCCTCGCAGGAGCTTATATCTGAATCTTCACATTCACCTTCTTCTAGATCTGAATTTTTTATCTTTTTTTTAAGATGCGCTTTTTGGTTGCTGATAGCTTTTCTTTTACAGGGTTCTGTTTCGTGATTCGAAGCGCTGGCGCTTTTTTTCTTTGTTTTTGAGGCCGTTTTTGATTTGGAATTTCCTTTCGGTTTTGTGCTGGGTACATTTTCCGCTAACATCTTCATTCCTGCAATAATTTCTGGCAGATATCTGGGGGAAAAAAAAATCCACATTTGGTTGGATGTAGATCGTCGGTAAATAATCTTATGTCAATACGAGGTTGGTCAGCGCGGAATTCATTGAAGCTTAGTATGATCCGCGCTGGTGTATGCTAGAAAACGACAGTTTGATTAGGTGTTAAAGTTGATGATGTCGTTAAGAATCCCGTGCCAGGAGTATTTTCGTCCGCCATGTTTGGCACAGAAAAAATTAAAGGAAATACTGTTTCAAAAAAATTATTTAGCGGATTAGTGCTTGTGTTGACCACGGTACGGGTTTGCATAATAGCTTTTGTTATGGGGTTAATAGCCATTCGTTTGATGAAGGTTGCAGTTTTTAACAAATCTTGTACAGTAGAACCAAAGTGCATCATTAGTAGTAACGTTAGAAATTGTATAATTATGCAAGCAAACAACAAAATTACTAAATGATGCCGCACCAGAAATAGCATGATGTTTTTGTTTGAATCCATTAAGTTTACAACGGTACTATGTAAACATTATTAAATGCTTCGCTTTATACACTTATGCTTACCACAACCGCCACTGGAGATTTTTTCATAAGATCTTCATATTGTGTTCCTTCAGCGGATTCTTGCGTGAGTAAGACCAAATTATCTGTCATTTTTTTGAGCACGCAATCGCATTACTGTGTTAATAATTCGTACTACTTATAGGTCTTGCGATATTGATGAGTGATTGTAGAAAGGTAACGATAATCTGATTATGAGCGTCACTCTGATCCACTATCTACAGACGACGGGAAGTTTTTCTACATCATGTACAAGTTCGTACTATGATATCCTTATTCTGTTAAACGTGGGAACGATTGCAAAAGTTGATGATAACCTTGCATGTGATTTGCTGTGAAACTGAAGTAATCCGTGTAAAATGTTATTCGTGGGAAAAGATAATTTCACTGATTACGAGCGTGAGAAAGATATTATTACCCTATGATAATTCATGTCTTGCGTTTGGCAAAACGACTTTTGATCTTGATAGTTGATTTCATTATGTGAAACCTTGATGATCTACTACGTTAACTAATGGGTTTTGCTTTCACAACTAGAAAACAAATACTGCATGAGACGTGATCATTATCGCTTTCTCAGATGCTACCATTTAAAATATACGAACGCTTTTAAGAATGGTTTCGTTGGTGATTTTTCATCAGTGATAGACTTTCGAAGAATGTTACCAAGTCCGTATGCCTTACGTTGTAATGATGTACCATCATACCGCTTATTATGGACTAATACTGAATATATGAACAGTAAAGAGCTGGCTGCAAAAGGGTTCTATGGAATTAATATTCAGGATGCTTACATCTGCAGATTCTGCAAAAATGTGGATCTACCTACTACCAATAGGAATGATCAGCTGGATTCACATCTCAAAACGTATCCGCACTGTGCAAAAATGCGACAAATACTGAACGAGGCAGATTTATCTTTCACGCCTAGCAAGTTCTATTTAATTCCTAAACATCGAAAATACGAAAACCTCAATGAGCGCCTCAAAAGCTTCCGAGATTGGCCGAAAAAGTGGAACTCTTTGACGCCTGTAAGCATGAGTGAAGCGGGATTCTATTTTCAAGGCCTTGGTGATATTGTCATATGCTATTTCTGTGGACTATCATTAGAACGATGGGAGTCGAAAGATGTACCTCTCATCGAACATTTAAAGTTGTCACCAACGTGCCTGTATGCCATTAATTGCCTAACACAACACTACGTGGCAGAACATCCAAAAAATCTACAAAAACCCTCGAAATTCCTTTCAGTAATGCCGTGTAAATCCGATGACCTTCCACCTACTTATTCTGATGTGCCACCTTCAAAAGTACCTCCTCCAATATCATCACCACCACCAATACCACCACCACCACCATCACCTTGCACCCAGCCAAAACCACTGCTGACCGCAAATAAGCCGACAAAAGACTTCCCGCGTACAACCCTGATTCGGAAAGCACTTAATGCCGGTTATCAACATTCGTTGATTATGGATGCCATAAGCCTTCACTGTGAAACTGCGGAAGTGCCGGGAGAGTTAAATTATTATACTCTTCTGAATATTCTAGAGTATTTAAAAGTGCAGCGAAATCCAAAAAGTCTTCGCACTGCTAAGTTATGGTGTCCGCGTTGTGCTGAAGATACTACTCATCAAAACGGTGCACTGGATTTTACTCTCCCTGACGGTACACACTGGGTTAGTAGTATTGATTTTAGAGGTGCATGTGATGTAGAATTTTACGAATGCTTACTGTGCGGCAGTTTAGATCAGATGGATGGGAGTGTAGTTGATGCTGTGGAAAAACACGTGCTACTTGCTTGATTTTTTATTCAGACGGAAGTGTGCTGTGCTATTGCAATCTAATTATCATCATTTGGGTAACATATGATTGTGTTCTTATTTCTTATAATTGGCTCTTTTCGATCGAGATGGAAACGCAGTTATTGCTGTAGAAAAGCAGATATTACTTTCTTGAATTGTTATTGTTTAACGCTACTGCAGTCTGATTACTGTCACTTGGAAAAAAGTTCGATTTTTAAAGCAAAGACATAATTTCTCATACAGAAGTTGATTACATCCACTTTTATAAGGTAGGAGACAATTTACAGTAACTGACAAAAGTTTATACGTGGATTAGCAAACGAAAAAACTGCGAGTCACGCATTTACCGTACTTGAACTTAATATATAGCAGCTAAAATATGCTACACAGATAGAAATCCAACACGGTGACAAATGTGTACTCATTCCCAGCAAATGTCAGTTGGACATGTCATTGAGTTAGGTCAGGATAACATGATAATAAAAACTACTAAGAGACAACAGAAACAACTTGATCTGATAAATACAGCAAAACAATACGACCCGACGCGTTCCTAATTCCTAGAAAACGATAGTTGAACAAAATATTCATTTTTATTTAGAGTAATATGGGGTCACGCGGTACTATCCTTATGGTACATACAAATCTATTAGCGAATAAAAATAATAACCAATAACATAATATTCAACTAAGCAAAATCGATAATAATAATAAATATACTATATTATTTATAAGTTTTTTAACATTTTACCCGGTTTTCGGCACATAAAATAACGTAAAAGTTTTTATATGCATTTACTTAAGTACGCATACTTACGTATACCATTTACGTAGTTTCCTGACATAGAGAAAAATTTGATTTTTCACTTACAACCAGTTTTTTTTGCTTTTAGCTTATGTTTACGTGAAGCAATACGTATACGTATTTTAATATTTCACCTACTCCGCTTATAAAAACAAATTACAATCACATGACAGTGCATTCGATATGTAAACAACAGCCGTCAATTGCATAGTGTTACATAGTTTATGGCAGAGCAAAATAACGAAAGTTCACGGCACGGCTAGACCGGTCGGTTGTGTATGCTAATGTGGTGGTAATGTAGAAAGCGCGCACATAGGGTAACGAAATGCAATGCGAGGTAGAATTATTATTAGATCAGATGAAAGGAGTGGGCATATCACCCTATACTACAGGAGCACATTTATATTACAGGAGCACATCATATTGTACGAGCATATTATAGTGCAGGAGCACATATATATTGCAGGAGCACATGATCTTGTACGAGCATATTATACTGCAGGAGCACATTTATATTGCAGGAGCACATTATATTGTACGAGCATACTATAGTGCAGGAGCACATTTATATTGCAGAAGCACATTATATTGTACGAGCATATTATACTGCAGGAGCACATTTATATTGCAGGAGCACATGATCTTGCACGAGCATATTATAGTGCAGGAGCACATTTATATTACAGGAGCACATTATATTGTACGAGCATATTATAGTGCAGGAGCACATTTATATTGCAGGAGCACATTATGTTGTACGAGCATATTATACTGCAGGAGCACATTTATATTGCAGGAGCACATTCTATTGTACGAGCATATTATACTGCAGGAGCACATTTATATTGCAGGAGCACATGATCTTGTACGAGCATATTATACTACAGGAGCACATTTATATTGCAGGAGCACATTATATTGTACGAGCATATTATAGTGCAGGAGCACATTTATATTGCAGGAGCACATTTATATTGCAGGAGCACTTTGTGCTGAGTGAAATGTAAAATTTTTTTCAAATTTCATGAGAGCTGACGTACAAGATGCCGAAAACAGCAACAATCCATCCGATCGTAACAAAAAATAGAAGTGCGCTTTTCAGTCTAGAAACAATCGCTTTTCAGTGCCGGCTGTCATGCGGAGAAATCTTTAACAAGTCGCTAACCATGATGTATGCTTCCTTCATGTTAATCTACCCGTTTAGTTTTATATGCACCTGTCAGAGCCAGGGCGGCAAAATGTACTGGATTAATCAGTTCCTAGAACGCCGCAAGATCACACCATTTCCCAAGCGATTCCACTTTATTATTCTTACGATTCTCCTATCTTCAAAGTAATTAAAAAACAAATGAAAAACGTTGTTTTCATTACGGATATGCGGGATGATATTGCTGAACAAGGTTTTACGAATAAAAATAAGCCTTCGCTAATCATTTTTGTCGATCAGATGCAAAACAACAATAAAGAGGTTGTGACTGTGTCACAATTCACTCGCGGTACTCACCACTTAAATCGATCCGCTATACTTACTGTGCAGAATGTTTTCTTCCAAAATCCCATGATGAGAACAATATCGCTCAACGCACATTATCTCGTATTGGGGAAACAACCACGAGACATGATGGAGATCGAAATTCTGGCCCGACAAATGTATTCTCGCAGCACGGCTCGTTTTATGGAAGCCTATAAATTGGCTACAGGCAGAGATTATGGCTAACAGGTCTTAGATTACAAGTCGTTCACGCCTCACGCTCTGCGCGTTCGATCTAACATTCTCAAAGAAGGAGTAAGTGACGGTTACCAAAGAATCTACGCAATCACGGACTCTGGAATGGAGGAATTTGCTTTAGTGCCACTAAAACACATCGGTGATAACCGAGCACGCATACGGTCTGGCCGCGACCAGCAAAAACGCAACCGAAAGCCAAAGAAAAAACTTGGCGCAGGCAAGTTTTTTCGCAGAGGCCAGGCGTCAGATGCGGTGGTGGTGGGATGGCGTGGCGCGGAGATACACTTCCCACAGCCAACTCTGGAAGTTCCAATCACCTTCACTGTCTTACCTTCGTGCGTCAACGCAGATCTCGCCGTCTTACAGGGTGGAGAAAATGCACCCCGGCACAGTGCCCCGGCTTCCTCATCCATCGTCAGGAGACCGATCTGACGAACTGATGAGCGTTCGTATTTTTATGGTCTGCTGGCTTTCGCTTGGGCCGAAAGGATCCTTTCTCTGACGCCTGTTTACTCCATGTTTCAGTACAAAACCGGGGTACCTGTTTTGCCTGGATTAACGTTTAATAGCAAATATATTACAAGGGGCGAAACCCAGCATGTGGAGTTTTCCTGTTGTCTGTATGGACAGTTTTTAGCAGGCCGCCGCGTAATGGAACTCGGGCTGTGTTAACATAATATGTCCACAAATACAAGGAAGGAGAAAAGAACTGTTGCTTGGACTGGTCCTCTGATCTAACACAGCAGCCGCGCTTGTTGCATACGACGCGGCGCACACACCGGGGGCACAAAACCTGGGAGTAACCAAGAGGCTACTTGATCTTAAGTAATATACCTACCTGCACAATGCTCACAAAACATTGTTAGTAGTCACCGTGACTATGCTGATGACTACACCTGGATGGAGAAGTTCTTTACGTATTTCGAAATGAAAGATATAAGAATACATCCGTATATATGTTGAGCAACGCGAAATTTGTTTGGATTGTCGAGTTTAGTTTTGTATGCGGGGACCAAGGATTAACACCTAGTCGAGGCTTCAACCCTATTGGATCAGTACTTGCTTAAGCGGCTTAAGCGGACGTGTACACGATTCGAACGCTCCACTCCTCCAGATAACGGGCAATGTTTCTTTGGGAAGCGTTAAGGACGTTCGACCACAAGAAAGCAACCTCTGATATATTTCAAAAAGTGTGACGTTGGCCGATAGGATGTAAATGTACTATTTGATTTGATTATTGTTACTTGATTATTGTGTTATTATTCATACGCATTTTTCATAAAAATTAAAGCATAAATTCCCCTTGCTGCCTTCCAGAAGAGCTGTCAGAATATTATGAGGGTTTGGGTAGCTTTTGCGGCAATTTGAAGAAATTTCGGGCTTCAAAGACAGTGCAACAATATAATCAATTTACCGAATTGCAAGCAAAACTGCTTACTAGCGAAATGCGAGACTGAGTGATGCGTGCAATGAACACCTTTGAGAAAAAATACCGAGGCATTTTGTTGTGGAATGCATGAGCTTTTTCAAAAGCTTGTTCCGGCTCGCGGTGTATTCCGGACTGAAAGTTGATGTAAAATTGCTACGTTCCTCCATGACTTATGCTGAATGAAACCGATGATGTCGCGCATCCATCATCTCATCGAGAAAAATGATCTCACCAGGGAGGAAAGCGAACTTCGCTTGTCTATATGATGTCCCTCCATGATTTAACCGGATCTCATTATGAAGTCGTACAATTGATACGCATCTATTCCAAAGCTGAAGCAGTATTCCTGAGACGTACATTTGATACGCACCTTATTCCTAAAAAGCTGATGTGATGAAATGCGCACGAAGATGCGCATGATGCTCAAGCGGAGCGAAGTTGCTTAAGATGGAGCGGAATGGGCCCAAGAGATGTGGAAAACGGCGGACAGGACCAGTGACCTATGCGAGTCAATGGAGGATCCTAGTCTACATGTTTGATTAACTGCTTTTATTGATCTGTTTTTAACTGCTGATCTGTTTTATGCTGATATGGAATAGTATTTTTCTACAGATCTCTTTGATTCACATTGTGCATTTGGAATTATGTGATAAGAAGGAATAGAGAGAATCTGATATTTTTTTACGAGAGCGCGCACAGACCACTGATCGGAATCGGACGGAATGGACTGAGCCTCGGCGGAGCTCGGCCTCCCACCCAGAGGCATGTGAGGTGATGGCTCCCCTGCGTTCACCTTCGTGACGCTACTGGAGCTAGGGGAGTGCTTCGTTGCACTACTCCGTGGGGAATTGCCGTCTGTTACGCAGCGCTTCTCTGATTGGTCGGCTACTGCCGTTCATTGTGTTCACTTTGTGTGTTACATTGTGTATTACCAAGCTCTCTGAGCAGTCTGAACGTCGGTGTGTTTTGCTCCTTGATCGAGAACGCTAATAAAGTGTATAACGTAGACTGGATATCGTGCGTTGCGCACTTCTTCCCTAAAACGTCACGTTCTACACTCCACAGAGTCCTGTAGTCTGGGCTTCTGTCCTGGACTCTTTCACAGCCACGGTAATACTTGCGAAGCGTCTCATCTCAAATGACACAATAGAGTAGAAATCACATCTCATTAGCGACTGTGCCGTTGTCAATTGAATGCGGATGCAGTCTGGTCGATAAAGGCACAATTTTCAGTCTTAGCGCAAACACATCGTATCCGCGTTCACAGGTTCAGTTGGCTGTGTCAAAGAGCGATATTCGGCGTGAGCGATATGCATATGAATTAGTGGCGGAAAATTCTGGGACTCGAGATATTTGCACTAATTTTTCTAATCCAGGGAAATACCGTGGAATGTTCCTGTATCATTGGTTTCCTGTTTTTGTTTTTGTGAATCGCTTTTCCAGTTTTTGATTTTCTCTGCATGTGTGATGGATCGAATGGGGTGGAAGCTGGTAAGATCGAGTGTTCCACATTAGTTTTTTATATGTTTCCATTTTGCTAGGGAATGCCGCAAGGTAAGTCCTGATAATTTTTCATCAAAAAAGTGATGAGCGTATAGTTCATGACCTGTCTTACAACGGCTCAGAATTCGCGTACTGAAAGGGGAAAGTCATTTTAGTCCCACTAAAGGTGTATTTTGCCCCTAGCGCAAAGTCCCGGCCTATAGTAAATTATAACTACCGCATTACCGGTGCAGTTAGTTATTTCTCCCAGTATTCGGAGCAATGGGGGTGGGGCATTGCACCGCTGAAATTTTCTTCGAGTGCAGGGCGCCGGTACAGTGCATCTCCAAGTTTCTGTGCTATGCAGAAAGCATTGTTAATAAAATTAACTATTGCACCGGGTAGCGGAGGAGCTGCATCTAGTGAATTGCAGTTTAACTATGCCGGCAGTCTGGCGCCAGGCCCTCGGAAAGATCTTGTACAGTGAAAAGGCACGACACTGTATAATAATTGTGAATCGTGAACGCGCTCGTACAACGCGCGCAAACTCCAGCGTTGGAAATTTTTCCGATTGCACTGTACTAGCACAGTAGGTGATGTGGCACCAATTACCGAAAATACTGCTAAGTCAGCACCACGCCGTCAAATGTTTGGAAATTTCTGGATTTATCGGTATGGCACTGGGGCTCCAGTGTATGTAAATTGTGAGGGCACTTGTGCAGGTTAGTACGCCTGGTATACTTCGACAAACCTCTTATTCCGGCATCCGTTTGACTTCAGTACTTTATTCCGGCAGCCCGCTGGTTGAAAACGCAGCACGAGCATCAGCCCTCGTTCGGCAACTACACGGTTGTCATCTGCACCTGATTCAACTGATTTTCGAATATTTCTATTGGTCGGCGAAACATCTGCACGTGCAGATGCTATGCTGCATCTTCAACTATGCTATGCGGATGCAATGCTGCATTTTTAATTAGCCGGCTGCCGTAATATAGTATAGAATCCAAAGGGATGCTAAGTAAGAGGTTTACCGAAGCACGCGTAAACAATTTCGTGCTTAAGTCTAACAGGGGAGGAGCTGCTAGCTGACCCCTTGGTGAACGGAAACTACTGTACGCCAACGCACTCCACACCTTTTACCTCTCACACATACAACACATCATGGCCACCGCAGCAGAATGTTGCGGGGCAAAAGAAAAAAGCAAACAGCTCAGACGACTAAATCTAGCAACTGAGAATCTGCTAGATTGAAGTTCTAGTATAAGGACAAACACAGCAGCAAAAGATAGCAAAACAACCTAACAGGAGCGCGGGTGTGAGGAGGAACCACTCCTCCTCACAAAACTATCCGGCAAGCACTCGCAGTTTACTTAAAGCATCTAACAGTCGTTTGCTGGGATCACACCACCACGGAATCTGGCTAAGATTTGAATGCCGAATAAATTGCGAATTCGTCACGAGCATGCGGTATAAAGGGTCTGACCGCATTTTATCACTTGACAATCGCATTTCGAGCTGAAATATCGGATAATGGTAGTTTTAAGCGGAAGTGCCCAACTGGTCTTTCCTTGTACGTGGATTGTTTGGGCGAAATTTGTTGGTAAGTGCGGGAGAAAGTAAGATAGTGTTAACGTGTCAATCACGTGTCTAGTTTTCTTTCAACATTTATATCTAATAGTACAGTCTTTTACTAGAAACGTTTTTTTACCTGCCTTGTAAAGCAGATTCTCTGTTCGTTTGTCCGACATTTTACCAAATAAACAAGCTCATTGTTTCAAAATTATATAGCTAATATTGTGTCCGCTTCACAGCGGCTTAATCCACATCAGTAACGGAAAACGGTTTGCTTTCATTCGTTTTGTTTAACTAATCATTGCTACGCGGTTAACTGCAGAATTAACTGACGTAGTATTCATCAACGTTACTGCGTCCGACAACACCTGGATTTTGCAAATCATCGGAACAACAAACACAGAAGCACTGAATGGCCAGAGGCAATTGCGGTGAACCGCAATGTTAGTCATCCACCATACATCAGTATAAAATAAGGGTACTCTTATAGGCACCCCCTAAAACCCCCGTTTATTATAGGCACCCCTTTTTACACCCCGTTTATTATAGGCACCCTTTTTGAATTAAAAGTTATAATAATATTATGTGAAAGGAATATAATTCACATATTCCAAATATTTAATTTATCATTTTATACAGTTGCTATGACCATAAAAACATACTTTGAACAAAAGGTCAGTGTGATAGGGTTATAAATAAATAATACATATATATATTTTGTTCTCAATACCGGCGAATACCATATTATGGCGGTTTCAAGCAGCCCTCAGGCGTCGGGGCCATCGGAAGCCTTAACTGATTCAGTATTCCCCTCACTCGACAATGTCGCTGACCTGAAGGATGAATACCCTTCATTTGAAGAATTCGAGAAAGACTTTAAGACGTATCAGGAAGCGACGTTCCAGACGGTCCGAAAAGCTCAAGAACGGAGAAGCTCTGGAGCCGTCCCTTAAGTACAGAAAGATTTTTTACGAATGCGTGCGCCACAAAGAATACGGAAGAAGGGCGTTGGCGCTCGGACATTTACTCATAGCCGACGAAACCAGTGCCCAGCTCGCGTCAGGCTTACAGCCAGCATTCGCGGCCACGTCCTACGGATACTGGAACGAGAAATGGGCCATAACTATCCATTAACAGCAGACAGATGGAAAAATCTATGGGAAAATCGTCGCCTAAGCCATGTTCAGGCCGAGAAGGTAGTGCAAATGCAGAAATCAGTCATCGCTGCACGGGCAATTCAACGTCAAATTGCAAAATAGACCGGCAAAGCTGTAACAGCCCAAGACATACAAAATGTCTGCAACAAAGCGGAAAAAGTGGACCGTGGTGGCCGTACGGAAGAGGGAATGGTTAATCACGTTTTAAACGAAATACGTGTGAAAGATCCGAATTTTTCGTGAATGTGGTCCTCTCTGACATTGGAAAGGTCAACAATATCACTATGACTACATCTGAAATGCAGAAGAATTTCCGCGACAGTCCATCTTTGTGCTTTATCGACGGAACTTACAAAATCAACGCCGAGAATTATTGCTTGTACGCCGTTGTCGTGCAGGACCGACATGGAAGAGGAAGGCCGGCGGCACTGTTGGCTAATGTCTTCTGAGAATGGTGAAAACCTGGATGCTTTTTTTCCAGGCATTTAAAGCATGTCGCACAAAAGCCCATCCGAGAACACAGTTCGCTTGTACAACAGTAAGAATGCTCCGCTGTCGCCGCACGTCCAACTGCAAGTGTCCATGCTGTACGATGGCGAACAGAATCCGGTTACCGATTGTCCAGCTTCAGTTGCCGGGGTCCAATCAGTGCGGCCCGATGGTGTGTTCCTACATTGCTGAACTGATCTCTGGAGTATCGCCGGCGAGCACTGTATTCGCGAAAGCCTCAGTCAAAGGGAATGGTTGGCCGAAGTGTTACAGGCTGAGAAAATCACACGGTGTCCTAAACGGCTTGGGAGGAAGGCAGTGAATGAGCTAACTACCGCGAAAGATGACCTTGTGGTCACAGTAGAAGACGCGATACTAATTCGTTTTAGGCTGGCTGATTTGCCTAACAATCCTATTACAGGCTGGAAAGCCTGATGTACTTAACTCGGCGCCAGAAAAAATTGCTGTGCTATTATCCGAATTATCCAAATAAAGCTGGATTACTATTTGAGAATACAAAATCTGTTATATATACAAATATTAAATTAAAAAGTGTGCCTATAATAAACGGGGTGTGAAAACAGTAACGGGAGTTTTCGCGCACATAACAGCAACACTTCGCACAGCGGACCTCGAGGATTTCTTTTACTTGCCACTCCTGAAAAAAAAGCATTCAACACCGGAAGCACCCTTATGCTTCATAAAGTTACTGAAATGACCAAGTTGTACATGCGGTGCAGTTTCAGGGAATCTGGTCCACTAGAGGCGATCGTGGATAAAGCAGTTGGCACTGATACCGATTCTGGGAGAATACCTTCTCCCGACCTTTGCGTGGTCTCAACACAAAATTTGTGCAACCGGGACAAGAAGCGATGTATGACGTTCCTAATTCGCTTTCCAATATAAAAAAAACATTTCGCTCGAAAAAAGTTTTTTTTAAACATCCCGTTTAAGAGTACAGGCAGGCAAATGTAGGAACCAAAAAAACAGAAACGAATAAGTTTAGTATGGAAACCAAATTTGGACGACATTTTCTGTCTGAATTTGTTCATGACATTTGATTGTTAGACGGAATAAATCGAATAAATAAAAAAAATGCAACTGTTTTGGATCTAATGCCGGAATAAAATTAAACAGAACGAAGAGTAGAAAATTGAACAGATTTGCTATCATAGGGAAGCGATTTATATCTATGCACACAACTTTGACCATAATTGATAAGGTAATTGACACTCTCAGTTTTTTCTCATCGCTGCCACCACATGAATTCTGTATGCGCGCATTGAATTTCGTTTGTTGGACAAAAGTCCTGCTGCATCAGAAATCAGATGTCACTTAAGCCAGGAAAATCGTTGAACGTATTTGTCGTTGTTCACATGTCCTTCGGCGACGTGCTGCCTATGTTTTCAGGCTGTGTGCTGTATGGAGAAGGCGGTATGCTTGAATATCATGACATTGGCGCCCTGCATGAGGAATGACTGCGTCAGTCTGCGACTAATAAAGTTAATTCTCGCACAGTCGGCAGCGGATCGTTGTTCTACAGTTGTCACCCATTTTTGCTAAATTTTCGCCAACGAGAGCGCTCATTATCCCCAATTTTTCGACAGCTCAGTCAGCGATATGCGGGAAAAGCTGACATCGATATTTGCGTACTAGGAGTTTCCTTCCTCATTATTCCTCTCATAAAGACACAAAACGATTGCTGCAAAGATCGTCTTTAGCGAATGTTGCACAGCGTACAAAAACGTGCTTGAAGTAAAATACTGGTCTGTTGTAGCCAAAGACTGCGCATTTATGGCGAAATATTTTTCAACTCTACCTGCAACCGACAATCAATGCCGCCGATCGACAAACTGGTCGCAAAATCGTGAAACAAAGCGATAAAATGTCCGTTCCTAACTGCTTGATTCACAGAAGTTATTCCATTTCTCGGGCTCATACGCATGCGTTGACAATACGGATGCTCTATGTTGTCTCATTTTTCAAAAGAAATTCCAGGGCTTTCAATGTCTTGCACTCAAACTTCAAGGGGTAACTTTGACACTTTTACATTCGCGTCATTTCTTCAGCATAGTTAGCTTTTCTTGATATAATCGAAGGGTACTTCATCGCAGTATGATTAATTCGAGAGCCAGACCCGCTACGCTATCAAAAACGGTTCGAAGATCACACTTTACGAGACAGAGCCTATGGGATCAGCTGCAGAGACGCTTTGCCATGATCAAGCTGTTTTGTTCACGCAAATCCTCTGTGCTTCGATCTTTTCCTGTTGCGGCACGATTGTGTTCTGATCCGAAATACCTTAGGTAGAAACCTGTATAATAAGCGCTAACGGATACATAAATTTTTCTGCCGGCTGCGCTTTGTATTCTGGTACTGGGCTCCGCAAACTGTTTCTCCACCGCCCGGCAGACCAGCGTTTCAATTTCCAGTACACGCACACTTGCGCCGGCTTACGGCAAAATGTCCGTGTTTCAGGTGGTGCTGATTGACCTTAGACCGCTTTGGCCAGTGTGGCTGACACTATCAAAAATAGCAGCGTAATCAGTATTTGTTGTTTTGTAAAAATTCAGTTTCGGAATTCTCTGCATTAATCAATTAATGTTTACCTCCCATCCCCTACAAGGTGGCATTGTCCCTAACTGTTTTCCAACGCCATTATTAGAAACGGGCGATCGGGCTTAAAAGTGATGCCGGAAACTCGCGGTTGTGAGGCTCTACGTACACCCGATCTCGCGTGTGCCCCTAGAAGCTGAGACGTCGACTCTGAGAAACCACCGAATTTGAATTCCCTCTTGCCGAATTCAAATCCACATTTGGTAACTGCACGGTGCTTGCATAAGAGTCATTCTGCGAATCGTGCTGACAGAATGGTCTGCAGGTACCCGGACTGGTATTATCGTTTAGCATTCCTATCGAGCTCGATGTGAAACAGAACGGGGACCTGCTGAGCTATACCGACTAGACGCTTCGCTGATCATCGTCACAAATGATAGGCTTCGACAAACACATATAAAAGAACTTAGAACCAGACAGGAGCTGTAAGTGTAAACCATGACCGTGGAGCGAAAAATAAATGGGATGAAAGCTAAAGAAACCCCCAAACAGGACGACCCTGACGAACAGAATGCCTGCCGAATATACCTTCTAACGAAATCGTATCAATATATATGACAAGGTGCAAACTTTGCTGAGCTGCAGTCCGGTCGCCTTAGATATTTCACTCGGCTCGTTTGCTTGGAAAATCATCGTGCACGGGAAATGGCGAAAGCAATTGAATGCAGCCTATCTTTAACATCATATTACCATTTATGTTCGCCTTTCTTGATCTGAAGGCTCTGGCTTAAGGCAGTTAGAACTCATAGACCTTAAATCATAATCTGAACAAAATTAGGTATATCCCTTCAGTATCTTCAGTATATTCAACGCATTTGCTGCATTTGGGAGACCCTAAGCTTGAATTTGGAATTTGAGATTTGAATTTTTTAAGTAAAAGCGCTAAATTTTTCTCCAGATTTCGCGCTCGCCAAAAATAAAGGCAAATTCCTGCGATGGTGGAAGCTGAAGTAACTTGCCACAGCCCTTTGGGAATATTTATAAATGATTTCCTATATTTTTATGCACACACGCGCGGACTGTTTACACTCTGCTGCAATTATTTTACCAGTTTTCAATTAACGTCATACGACCTTTTTTCTTACGTCGGCCTCTTCGATAGAACACTTCTTATAAAATTTCGGTTTTCTTCGCCGCTCGTTTGGTTGTAACTGGAAATCCACTGTTGATAATCTACTTCCGAAATGGGGACAAAATGAATTTGGCAAAGATTCCACCATCTTTTGTTGCAGGATCATGTTTGCTGGTTCTTTCAAAATGATGAATTTCGAACATTTCGACTATTTTATAGCCATCGGCAACTGTTTGAATAAGCATCGGTGTTGTCCAGGCTCCTTCAAACATTCGTTCCGTCCCGGAGTGGAAGCAAGGAATTGCAATAATAATGTCCACTGAACACTGGCGGCGTAATGTATATACAATACGCCCGTCAAGTAAACGCAGAGGCAATGTGGGAATAAAAAAACGGTCCGGGGAAGCAGACAGCGGTGTATGACACCGAAATATTTTGAAATGTCATAGCCAAAAATGTGGAGCAGTATTTCTGGACGTCCAAGCGAAACTCTCCAAAAACCAAAACGGATGGGTTCAGGGAAATGACATCGTAAGTCTTTCCTCGATTTGGAATTTCAATGGACTCGTACAGAGAGAAAACCTCTATTCGTCCGCTAACAAGGCTTCAACACACGTTCAACCGCGGGCAAAACTTCAAAGACTGATTAAGTCTGGATTTCATTTCCGACTCGAATTCACATTCGTATTTTGCAACGAGAGCACGCACGCCGGGATCAGAGCGTATGGCTACGTCCACTCTTTGGTTTTAGCCCCGAATTTCTCAAAAAGTCTTCATACGAACTGTGCTCATTTTTGTTGGATCAGGAAAAAGCTTTGCACAAGCATGCCAAAAGCACCCATGAAACTGGTAAACAATTCCGTTAACACCGTCCCATCCATCGACAGGGAAATTCTGCATCATTTCTCTCATCCTGCAGATCTGCATGTTTGTTGAATTTTGTTTCCCAACCATTGCTCAATGTAAGCTAACCATTTAAAGGCTTTGTTGCTCTGATTGTGACGGCTGACATAGCCCGACCACGGCATGATCCCAATAGCATTTTCGTCCAAGTGATGCACTTGTTATCCAAGCGTAACTGCACTAGGATTTGTTGGCTGTTCAAAACATTTAATGCCTGGGTTGGCTGTTCGAAACTACGGTCTGTAATCTTGCAACATCCCCGAAGTATCAGAACATCGCTCGTTCAATACAAGTCCAATTCTTTCTGGATAACATAGCCTCCCAGGCATTTTACGGAATACAATTCATTGAACTCCTACTTTTTCTTTGAATCGAACAGTTCGTAATCGAGAAAATCCTTGGCAACGAAAATCAACAACAAAAACAACGAAAACAACAAAAAATTCCAAAATATCGTCAATCAAAACATGGTCCACTGCATGTATCCAAATATACGCCATTATATCAGGAAGTTCAAAAATCTCAAAAAGCATAAGAGCATGTTTACGTCCTCTTGAAATGCGAAGAAAACCAGGATATGCAATTACCAGCGCGTAACGAAAAAACTTGCAAAAAAATCTGCTTAATACCAAAGCATCCCTAATAAACGGCGTGTGCGTACTTTATCATTATCATGCGTCATTAAATGGGACAAGAAACACATTTTATACAGCCAACAGGTTTGTTAAAGTATATTAAAGTGAGCAGCTGGGTTCAAGCATTTAGGTTTCTTCATTTCTTTCAGTCATCGATATACCGTACTTTTGATGGCGAATTTAAGCAAATACGCGGTCTGGTCAGCTGGAACTTTTCTTTCCTTGCAGTATATTTCCCAGAGGTTTAAATTCGAATGAAGTGTTAATTGGTAATTTCATGAATAATAAAAATAGTTCACAAAAAACTATTTTTTTCAAAGTAATAATTCTTAATAATTATTGATTGCCGTCCATTTTAGCCAGTCGATCTGGATCAAGCGGTGCCCCCGGCTGTGATACTTTGCATGCTGGGCTTAATTTGGCACCCTTCTTTGTTCGAACCGAGTTGGCGTACTCCTATTCGGTAAACAGCAGCCGCATTGCGGTTCGGATGGCGTCGGTGTTACGTTTCGCTGGAAGTTTTTGCCGCCACTTTGAAAAAAACAATTCATTCTTATTACGCAAGAAGCAGTCAATGTATCGTTAAGTAAAATCTTGTGCAATTTCCGCTGTTTCCCCAAATGAAGACTCCCATCTTATAGATTCACTCATTTTCCTTCGATTTCTTTTTGACATACAAAGGGAAGCTGTCCGATTCATCAAAATCTAGTAGTATGATAGAAAACCTAGTTCCCATTTCGGCCAGATTCCGTAAAGGTAACTATTTCTGTTGAACAAAATGCATTGATTTCTTAGCGATGTAATTCAGTTTTGAGGGCAGATCGAATTACGCATTTAATCCGGGAAAGCGATTTGGTTAAGCGGCTACAAAAAAACCTCGGTTACGCATTTGATGCTGTTAGATTTTTTTGCCCATTTATTTACATAAGTATTTACTGGACGACGCAACAAAAACAATCTTATTCTCCACTTCGATCCACACGGCTAATTGCCACGAATATAATATCTGGCGGAAGAACTCATGTATAGATAAGTACCTTATCGACTTGGCACTCGGGTTCGACCTGACAAAGTCATCCGCTGGCCATCAAGGCGCACAGCCAGAATTTATTCTGGCCATCAGAATTTAATCTGCTTATTCTTGCTTACAAACAGGCATATGCGTCGCCAAACGTTAACTCAGCGCATGTTAAAAATACGGTATGCAAATTGTCTCAAACATGGAAAGCGGCGATCAACGCGGTATTTCAAAGAAGGATAACATATTTGTATTGGGAAAGTTCCTTGAATAAGCATGATTCAGCAATCTGTAGGAGGTGTTACCACTGTAGGACACGCGGTGTCATCAAGGCGGTAGGAAACTTTATGGAATTTAACATATTAGTAATAGATCTGGGCTTAATTTGGCACCCTTCTTTGTTCGAACCGGCAGAGGGGCGAGGCAGGCGTGTGCCACTGCCGGACAAGTTGCATCAACGGACAATTGCCGACGACAATTAGGAACCGTATTCTCACTCGCTCGGTGGCCACTGATGACCTACCAGCAAATCAGGGGACAGGTCAGACCACCCTGTGCTTAAACATACAGTACCCTCATACCATACAATTTTTTTTGTATTTATCTGTAAATTGTCATCATTAGGCGCATTGGTTGGATGATCAAGAATTAGCGCAGATCCTCGGACGGAAGTTTGTCGCAGATGGTATCGAGCCAGACACGGAGTATTCCAATATCCCGCGGGTCGCACAATCCCTGCCGATAATACCACATCAACACCAACACGAAGGAATCCTCACCGTTGAGCATCAGCCGTCAGCGCCTTCACTCTCGCGCAAAAGGCCAACACAATCTGTTGCAGAGCATCTGAACAAGAAATCACACTCACTGAACACATCTGCGTGCCACCGATTGTCGACTACACAACAACAGCGACAGGCGGTTGCTTGCAATTGAAGAGGAAGCCGAAGGCTCCGGTGGATCCGCAGTTAGCGATTGAAACTGGAGCCTCGAGAACAAACAACGAGCTCATCCAGTAATACAGGTATTTCAACAATATACGAATAAATGCACCTTAAGGACAATCATACTGAACCTCATTGGACTTGTCGTCATAACCTGACTTGCTGTTGCGTGTATCATGCGTCCTTTTCAATCAGAACGGACGACGATGAAGACAACCACATCCAAGGCCACACCGGATAGCCGTACAGGCGACGACAAAGAAGACGAGCGACGTGTTTCCCCTGATGATGAGAAGTATACAGTGGAACGTGTACTGGGTGTATACTGTGGAGAAGACGGCAAACATTACTATTTGATCAAATGGTCGGGATATCAACTGAAAGGCAGTACATGGGAGGACGAAACATCCATGTTGCAGGCGCAGGAGGCGATCGATGAATTCTATGAGCGATACCAAGCATATACAATAGATTAGCACATCGCTGTATTACTATAATGAGTACAAACATTGTATCATCCTTTTCGCAAACATTGTTTGCGAATAATATTATTGTTTGTTTTTGAATAATAATATTATTTGTTTTTGAAAAGTTAGTGGGATAAAGTACGTACAGTTTGTGGTTATGTGTGTGAGTGTGTGGAACATAAAATATGTGGAATCATTATCTATTAGTGGATACACGCGAATTACGCGGAATAAATCCAATAGGAATCCTAGGATTAATGAATGCAGGCAGCCATTTACAGTAATTAGTTTTATTTTTTTTAGCCAGTTTATTTCACTTGTTCGTTTAATCTTATTAAGCATCTGAAGTGTTTATCTTGGCTCACATAAACCATGCCCCGCTCGCTCTACTGGATACAGTATCAATTTGTATGTCTTACCATACATCTACCTGTTGTAAAATACCTGCACGTTATTAACAGTTCATGCATTCAGATTATTATTTAAACAATTCAGTTCTGTATTAATACTGTATGAAAATTTCAGTTTTTCATATATGATAATTTTGCCTCGATGACTCTAAATCGAATCTCGCGGTATTCACACTAATTTTAAAATGGAATTTGTGTATTAGGTTTTTATCGGTACATTTATTGTTGCTTTCCAGTTTACACTATCTTATGGTGGTATCCTTCGCGATAGCTAGTGTAGCGACTCGGCAACCACACTCATAGCTGACGCTGTGGTATTAACAAGCTGCAATTTGTGCCAATATTAATTCGTTGTTGTTGGGCTGATGACTGATTTGCGCTTTTTCTGGCTGCGACCGGTGATTATGATCGTATCCCAGCCGGCACTGGTGGCCATTGTATAACCGGCATTGATGATCCTTTGCGTTGGTACCGCTGCTATGGGAAAGCTGTTGCATTCCTATTTCGTGCTTGATGCTAGGAAGGCGGGTACATATCCTTAGTTTCTGGAGAATTGTGCCGTCTGCGTGCACGATAAGGTGCAGGTCGTGGTCGTGACCGAGCACGACTAGTTGATCTCTGTCGGGTATGCTCCGTGTTTGCTTCTGCTTCCACGGATATTAGGTTGATATTAAAAATATATTAGGTTCCCGTGATATCGTTGAATTTTATAGCGTTAGTAGGATCCGGAAATATGAACAAGTACGCTCATGCGAAATCGTAAGAACTTAGAAAAATGTCTGAAGGCATAATCCTCATTTATGCATTTCTCTCACTGTGCATAGTGGGTTTCGATGTAATATAAAAAGGACGTTGGACTTGATATATATGGAACGTTTCGTACCAAAGAAAAAAACTGGAACGTTTTTTTCCTTCCTGTAGTCACTGTAGTCATCTGTAGACAACGTGTAGACACCCTGTAGACAACCTGTATACCTAAGAAATCCGGTATCTACGGGCTGTTTACAGATGACTACCGGTGTATACAGGCAGAGCATCGAACTGAACCTATGAAGGTCTGCCTGTATACAGCGGTAGACATCCGTAGACAACCTGTAGACAACCTGTATACATCCTAAAAAAACCAGGTGACTACCGATAAGTCTACAAGGTGTCTATAACATGTATACAGATGTCTACTGTGACTACAAGGAGAGAAGAAAGTTTCACTTTTTTTCTTTGGTACGAAACATGCCACAGGTGATTTCTGGGAAAGGAGAATTTCAGTTTGAAGGATAAGATGGTGAAACGTATGTCATGATGGCGTTGAATAATTAGCTGTGCGCCTAGTTTCAGTGTGAAAAGCACCCGTCATGATCAACATCTACGGAATAAAATCACTCCAAACAGTACAGAGAACTGGTCTTTGTACGAAACAGAGAGCTGACCATTCGCTTGTCAGTTCATAGTTATCCGGAGAGGAGTTCCATGGTCGACCAAATCGCATGCTGTAAAGCAAACCCTCTTCTATATCGATCATGGAATTCTGTAGAGTGGAACAGATAGCATAGTGAGCCGACTGGACCTTTAGAGATCAGAGTCAAAAGCCCTTCGCACAGCGGCATTTGATCAGCATTTGATCAACGCTATGCAATATAGACTTAGAAACTTTTTCAACATTTAGGAACGATATGGCTTTTCTAAATGCAGATCGATTGTAGTCAGTTAGATAAGGCATACAGTAATACATATTTTGTAACAAACAGGACGTTAATTCACTGACATATATTCGAAAAATATGAGTAAATCGTATGACCTTATTATCTGCAGTCAGATATATATAGCGCGCGTATCGACAAATGCATTCAACCCGGGCATATGGCATTGTGGGCAGGTATTAAACTATTAATGAAAATATCGATTCATCAAAATATTACAAAATACACGTACATCTCAGTATTAAGTGCAAAAACATACAAGTAGGTGCAAGTTTAGCAAGTAGTGTACCGGCGCTTTGCAATCATTGTTATCTTCGTGGCTGTTGCCCATTAAAGTGTGGTGCAAGTACATCACATAGAGAGCCTTAACATAAAGTACATTGTAACTAACGGGATACGATTGCGTAGACGCTAGGCCGTTATCCGTAAGTCTGCGAGCTATCAATTTCCACTTAAGTTTTCCAAAATTCTCAATTTTTTTCTGACCAAAATCGGCAAGCATGAACCATTTCCGCGCCTAAACGTCTGGACCCAAACTCCAGACCTGACATAAATCAAAGTGTCTGTGCGTAATGCTTTGACCAAGGCATTCAAGCGTAAATTGTATCGCGACCGAAATACCGGACGGTTTGTCATGATGGGCAACAGAAGTTCCTTGGCCGACCCGGTGCGCACCGAGGACACTGGACTTGCAAAGCCCGTGGCAGTCGCCGCCCGTCTTGCTCAGCTGGGGAGCAAAGTTTCATATGAATGCTCTATCGCCCCCTCAACGAATGAGAAGCAGATTATCTGGCGGCACTAGGGCGTCACGGTACACGAGGGTGCTGCGATAACCTCTTTAAAGGGGCATTATACCACCCATATGTCGATTAACAACATCCGCACGCTATCTTTGCACGGAGTCAACCGCGATTCTGGCTGGACGGTAGATTGTTTGTCGCCTTGTTGGAGCAACAGCGACATAATGTGTTACATTAACATATACATCCTGCAGCCGAAGCTGCTCAGCACAAACATCGTTTTTATCACACCCCTTTTCAATGTGTCTATACCAAACAGAACCTTTTCTATAACTTGCAGCGGGCGGATGGACTGCAACTGGTTGGATTCAGCACTGCATTTCTTTTGGCAGCTTGATCGGCAAAAAATGTGTCGGCGTCCTATCCTGGTCTTAACAGCAGTGGCCCCATCGTGCCCGGTCTTGGTAAGTGGGATATGGAAACCACCTTCAAATGCGTCTGTGGCCGGAACTCCAAATACTTCCTGGTCTATCGCATTGCAACTTGTTTATTAGGGAGAAGGCCAAACCCCGGGTGGCTCGGGTTGACTGCTGGTACCCACCTGATCTTCTCAGCGAGGTGGGCTTGCACTAGACGCTTACGCGCACTGCACGCCGGCTGGGGATTACAACTAGAAGACGACCTGCCGGTGCCGCTTTTTGTTTTTGAAATGCATTTATGACACTACTGTCTGCTGGCATGCATCTAGCGAAATTTGTCGTAGTATATCCAAGTGGGGGTGTTTCAGTTCGACAGTCTGTTGTGATGTTTTTCAAGAAGAAAAGAAATGCTTTTGTATGACCGTAAAAATGGTTTCAAAAGGAAGTTTATTAGAGGGACGCATAGTAAAACTGAACAGCTGACCGTTGTGAAAATGCGACGATACCAGCGGAAGCGTTTTAAACTGGTGTAACGCGCTCGCAGAAGGCAGCTAAAAGCGCGCTGAAACATTTTGAGGAATGTTAACGGAATTAGTGCCCTGTGCTTAGTCCGGGCACAAGCACAATTCACGGGCAAATAACCAGACAGAGCGCATTTTTTCAATAATCAAATATGGGTTCGGGGTTTGATTTTTGCCCGGACAATTTGTTAAATACACGCTTAACAGTGGCACACTTTGGTCGGGACGCCGGGGCACCGGTTTGGGAAACGATGGACATCGAACGCTTTTGTCAAAAGACGGTTGACGTTCGAACTTTGCATTTCCAACGCGATTTACGGCCGAACGCTGGCAATTTCGCGCAAATTCCTCACCAGCACTTTCGAGGAAATAAACGTAATTTGCGCCCTGAAACTTTAGTTGAAACGTCATGTTTGTCGTCGGACACGCTTTATGTCGATCGATGTATGTGCTTATACTGCTTATACTACTTTGTTACATCATTTTGTGGATTCAGTAGCTCCTTCTCGGGAAAATCTGTGAATTTCTGTAAACAACGATGGTTCCCCCAGAAGTCGCAGGGGTTCAACGAGCAGTTAAATTTGTTATTTCCATTGGCTGGTATTTGGTACATCCACAACATATTATGTCAGTTTAGTTTCAGGTCTCTATCATTTAAATTTATGCTCTTCGACTGCAGTTTTCTTATAGAATTTATGTACACCGTCCCGCATCGTTTAGCAATGTCGCTACGCGATATCTGGACCACTACGCAATGCCTGGCAGGAACTGCTGCTCGACCTTAGCTGTAAATATTATCGATCAGTTTTTTGTTCTCCCTGGCACATTGCGGATATCAGAAGTTGAAGGGTCATGCCAGCGTAGATCATCCACACATGTTTAAAATAGGTTTTTCTCCTGAACCAGGGAAAAGTGGATCCACGGTCGTGAATGATGGAAAACAAGCCGTCGAAAGAAAAACGCATAGTTGTTATAGCCAGTATGAAGTCTTTCACTGCACACTCATAGTATCTGGCAGTCAACTAGAGACCAGTCAGGTTTACCGCACCTCGCTCGCAACAACCGTCCGTCTTCCTCTCTGCCTTCGTAATAAGTTGAGGTTTCCCACGTCACCGCAGACGTTCGGTAGCCCCGGCTGCGCCCGTACAGCAGCCGGATCCGTGATCCGGGGATTATATTTTATACGGGGTACCGGCACCAGAAATAGCTGAATAGATCCCGCTGACTTAGGCATGCATCACAATTAGTCAATAAACATTCATCGAGCGTTTATTGATAGCGGCCGTGCAACGGCTGAATGGATATTTCCACTTTCTTAAATATCGTTGCGATTTGATTAGGACTGACCGCATGACACAGGAAGTCGAGATGCGTTTGCCCGAAGGCACATTTCGGAGATCGAAACGGAGCCGAAAAATGCTTCCGTTAGCCATCCTGTCATTATATCAGAAACGAGAATGATCCACTGAATAACGAAGCCTATTTTGGGCGTCTCGATAGTGGGTGGCCGGAGGAAGTGGTAGTGCTTACCGGAGGGAAATAAAAGTGAGCTAAAAAGAAAAATACGATTGGATGAGTGCTTAGAAAACAAACATTATTGGTATGAGATAGATTTAGACGCACATGGCGATTTTAGAAACAAGCGGACGGTTGTGGATGCTCAAAATATCATCCCCCAAATCCGGTCCTAGTACCTTGTTCAGTCACCTCATTCCTTGTAACAGAAATTCGATTTCTGGTCTACCTCCAATCCATAGAGTTCCATCTCTTTCCTCTAAAGCGGTGTTACTTCCCGCAATAAGCAGCAGATACGATAGTGTTACCGTAGCGACTGTTCGATTGTTCGTTGCACACAAGGTATTGGATACAAGACACTGAAAGCAGTAGTGAAATGCGTTGTACCAGATTATGCTTTTGTCCATGATCAGCCCGACACTTGCCAAGGAAAACATGATTATCCACAACCCTTTGCTATTATCTGGTTGAGAGTAGGTGCATTGAAAGCGCAGCGATACTTTAGGGTGCAATGAAAGCGAAGCGACTACAAAAGCCCAAACTATGGATTGGACTTTTGTAGTCCGGTAACTTCAACAGTTATTTCTGCCGTCGGCCGTATTTTCAATACAGGCGTGTCCCATGCCCGTATGCGTAGTATTAAACCACTATTTAGTTGAACGGCGGCAGCGCCCGGCACAACGGAACAAGTGACTTTGGCTGTCCCCGGCGGCAGTTTTGGATGATTCAGGGGGCCGTTGAGTCATAATGTGTTCGACCAATGACGACTACTGTATATCCCGGGATTCTAAGAATAGGACGAATTATGATTTCGGTATCAGGTTCCAATGGAAGCTTAACATTTGTCGATAGGCATACTATGCGGGGTGTCATATCCGAACGCTATTGGCAACGCGGTCAGTGCGCCGGTCTGGGTGCAGTTCGTTGGAACACATGCGTATTTAATAACTGCCAGCCAGCACTCCGCTTTGGTCACATTGTATGGGGCGTCGTAGCAAGTGGTATCTGTACTGCCTGTCCAGAAGGCGACAACCTTAATACCTTTTTCACAATCTGACATGAGAAACCCTTTAATGACGGAACGTCGGGTTTAAACTCATACACCGAAGTGCTGTTGACCTGCGTACGAGCTGTGGTGCAATCTTGGAAATCCTAAATTATATGTTCATCTGCCAGTTTCAATGGCGTCGATGCTACTGACATCGACACAATTCTCGTAGAGACTGAGACAATGAATATGCCGATGCTCCATGTTAGAAATTATATTACCAATATAATATACACTCATAATGTGTCATCTACTTGTGAACTATGATCATTGTCTTACTAGCTGATCTATGAGTGTACGGTGCACCCAGGTCACCAATCCCCTTGTTTATCAGATGTTTAGGTGCAGTAACTTACTAATATCGTGAATATACCTAGTGCTATATAAGAAACCTGCTTGTATAACGTTGATGAACAGAACATAACAGAACAACACCAGTGTGTGCGACGCTTCCGGTTTCTGTTCCCGTGACTATAATAATCTCCTAATATAAATTCTAACAGATTATGAGACCTGCTTGTCTCTAAGCAGGAAGTTGTATCTGCCGTGTCTTACTAGTATAGTGGTTTGCTACTGTTACTGTTACGGACGCCAAGATGGCAACGTTGAAGGAGAAAAAGGTCACGGTACTCAATGGCTCGAACTACGCTCGATGGAGAGTCGAAGTGGAGGACGTCTTAACTGGAGAAGGCGTGTGGAGCATTGTGGATGGAAGCAACAAGATACCAAGAGATGATCCCGCAGACGAAAAGAAGCATGCCGCTTATAATAAATGGATATCCGGAGACGGAAAAGCAAGAAGTATTCTGCGCGCAACGCTCGACGAGGTTACCTTCAATCAGGTACGCGACTGTGCAACGTCAGCAGAAATTTTGGATCGGATTAAAGAGTTAAGGGAGCCGAAAACTGGATGCGACTTAATGACCGCGATGACTGAGTTTTTCGGACTGAAGTGGAAGGATAACGACGACGTTAACACCTTCATGTCAACGCTGCACGTATTGGCATCGAAGATCGACGCCTGTGGGAAAGCCGTGAAAACCAGCGATGAGTGGCTGATTTCGAAAACACTGTCCAGCCTGCCAGTTGAATACGGACCCTTTGTGGCATCATGGAACATGATGGCCGGCCCCGACCCAAAGATGAGCGTCTTCCGTGAAAAGCTGATGTTAACAGAACAGATGATCAAGACCCAGGAAGAAAATCGTGGATATCCTAAAGGACCTTTTGGATCAGCCTATTCCAGCTATAACCAGAGAGAAAGAGAGAATCCGAACCGATCAAACCGATCCGACCGATCTAACCGATCCGACCGATCTAACCGATCCGACCGTTTTAACCGATCTGACCATATGAACCGATCTGACCGATCTGACCGACCGACCGATCTAACCAATCAAACCGATCAAACCGACCAGTTCCAGTGTAACTACTGCGGAATGGAAGGACATACGACCAGACAGTGCCCAACCTGTCCTGCTTGTGCCAACTGTGGAATCGTTGGACATAAAGCCCAATATTGCCGACGTGAACGCGTGAGAGAATCAATGTAAAGATATCAAGGATCCGAATCAAGAACCTTTGGAACCAGTGTGCATTTCAGTGGATATGGCGCGCTGGGTGAAGGGGAGTGGTAGAGATTATATTACCAATATAATATACACTCATAATGTGTCATCTACTTGTGAACTATGATCATTGTCTTACTAGCTGATCTATGAGTGTACGGTGCACCCAGGTCACCAATCCCCTTGTTTATCAGATGTTTAGGTGCAGTAACTTACTAATATCGTGAATGTACCTAGTGCTATATAAGAAACCTGCTTGTATAACGTTGATGAACAGAACATAACAGAACAACACCAGTGTGTGCGACGCTTCCGGTTTCTGTTCCCGTGACTATAATAATCTCCTAATATAAATTCTAACACTCCAGCCCACAACGAATATCCACCCCCCGCAACGATATCAAAACTTGCAGATTATGGAACGAATAAGTAGAAAAATTTAATGCGATATTGATATGAGTACGGAAAGTTCGGTTATATCCTAGATAGCAAGGATCGGTATTATTTTTGCTTCTTCACGTTCAGTTTCCGGCCGGAAGTTTTCTCAGACTGCCGTACCGTAGGTAAGCGCAATGACAGGATGCTGGAGGTCAGCTTTTCGAAAACTTTCCCTTTTTCACTCGGTCTTTCGAAAGATTTTTGTTATTTCCTCCTTTTTCTGCATCCCGTTGTTTGTGGTGACTTTGTTAGTCGGGTATAATTTTTTTTTGATTTAGTTTTACTAATTCTATTATTTTTAGCGCGTTGTTATGGCTTATGTTCTGGAACCTTCTATGCGCGGAGATCAGCGCGGTGTCATTTTACTGCATTTATGGCATATTGTAACTTCAGCCGGTTTGACTGCTGTTCTAGTGGGTTGGTTAATCCGCCTTACCACGATCTGTCGGCTGCTAGTGTGCGACAGGCTGGAACGGTCGGCAGTAATGTTGACCGGCCGCAGACTGCCACTTACACAGGTTACACCGATGGGAGAGGCTTGACCGCCATGGGATGATCGTGCCTCCCCCATCGTTGTTGTCTGCGTAAGTGCAGCCAGCCGCCGGTCAGCATCGCTGCCGACCGTCCCAGACTTTCCCACACTAACAGCCGACAGATCGTGGTAAGGTGGAGTAACGAACCCACTCAAACAGCAGTCAAACCGGCTGCTGTTACACCGACTCAACCAACACCTGATTTAGCGCAACTGTTGCGCGTAACGACGATGAATAACAGTCCGTTATCACAAACACTTGACTTTAAAATTGAGGTGTACGTTATAACAAACCGGAATACATTATAACGGCCTTCTTTCAACAGTTCGAGCGAGTAGCAGTCGCGCTCAAATGATATGCAGTCAGCAAGCTGCAGATACTGCCAAATTATTTAGGCGAAGATCCCAGGCATTGGGTTGAGTCTTTATGGCAAAAGAATGAGTGGAAGAATAAATTATACGAGTAAGTTTTGGATAAGTAGGCCTTAAGGATCAAGTAATCAAAGTCCTTTTACGCCGTTCCCGGGTAAGATTTTCACATTGTACGCCACGGATCGCTAAAATTCGCACTTCCCTGTCGCTTGTTCGGTGACCATTCGGATTTAAATATTCTGGCAACTTTCTGTGGATTGCCGGAGTGCACAAGGTGTTCCAAGCGTAACGGAAAATATTGATTTAATGATCTTTGAAGAAACGTAATGAACTGCTCGTGGATTCCGAAGATGAAGACAGCGAAGAATGGATTCTAGTCGCACGTCGTAAGCAGGAAAAAAACACAGGCGAGCTTACAGACATGACTGCGGAGAAGGAGGAGTAATCCAACGAGACGAAGGGGTCGCAGGAAGTTACGGCCCCTGTGGAGATGCTAGTGATGGAACCTGTGGTAACACCAGTGGTGACAGATGCGGCGACACCCGCCGAGGCGCCTGCCGCAATTATAGCTTGCTGCTCTGTATGCCATTAGTGGTATTGAAGCATTGGAGGTGGCTTTTTGTGATTGCACTTTTCCGCGCCATGTTGGATAATCAGTTTCGAACGCTATGATCGGTGCACAATTAAGGTGACAACCATCAAGTTTACTCCAGTGAAATACGACAATTGCGCCTAATACGAACCGTGTTCATGGGATTCCGTTTGCGTGCTTGTGAGGAAATGCTGCACATTGACGAGGATCTCCTGGAGCACGGCTCACCCACTAAGTCGTCGTTTCGATTGTTCGTTTCGAGTTAGCGCTATCTAGGATAGCGTAGTTATTGGCCTGGCTCAATATCCTAATTATTAAACGAAAGTGCTATGCGCCCCAAAATTTTCGGGCGCATAGGAAATTTGCTATGTGCCCCAAAATTTCCGGTAAATAATTGTTTTATTTCGGTTTCTGCATTTTTTGGAAATTTCCTACGGGTAGAAAATTATTGCGATCACAGTCCATTTCTTTACAACTTTCTATGGTAAAGAAGGCTTTTGTAAAGCCGGAGTAAATGTGGAATTAGAATTTTTTTGACATTTCTCATAAATTTGTCCCAGTTTTAAGCAATAACAGGCACACCGTCTTTTTCATCCAAACAAACTCTCTCTGGAACGTTTCTGCGTTTTCGTATTTCTGCTATTTCCTTGGAGGTAACAGCCACTTGATTCTTTTTCGGCTCGGTTCTGGCATGATTGTTGGTACCTCGTTTTCTGGGAGGTTTCCTCAGCGTTTCCGATTCAACAACGTCCTTTAACCATTCTCGAAATTTTCCCTCGTCAACGTAGTTTGCGCTTTCTAAAGTCGGCTTTTTTGAAAGGATGTGGTCGGTACAGAACGCTGCTGCATATACTCCGCAATTATTCGATCCGCCGCCTGGTTGCGGGACAGAAGGGCATTCAATCCGCATTTCGTCACCCTGACTGCAGAGTGTCCAGGTTGCAACTTGACCCAGTCTGTTGGTTTCCAGCCCAGTGTGTCCAGAATTTCAATTTTTTGTTGCGGGTACCAGCACGCTCTGAGAGTCACGAAATGGTGGCCAACGGGATCATAAAAAGGCTGTATTAGGGTCAAACCTTTTTATAACCCTGCCCGTGCTTGCTGGACTACTTGGTAGGGACGATGACACTTGACCTGTACGACTGAAAAAATTTATGAATCGAACCTGTCATGTATGACGTGTAACTGACGTCATCAGCAAAAAAGTACTGTACTGGAAAATTCAGTACTAAAGTCCTGAATTTCCAGAAATTGGTTAGATAAATTTATAACTTGGTCACGTGATCTCGCATCAACGCAATTTACATATCATTCGAATCAGGATTTTTTTCTGAACATAATTAGCTGTGGGAAGTTCTTTTCTGAGAGGCCTCCTAAATTAAAGAGTTAAAGAGATTTTTATTTTAAAAAAATCCATAACTTGGTCACGTGACCTCAGACCCACGTGATCTATATATCATTCGACTTGGGATTTTTTTCGAAGTCGAACGAGCTATAGAAAGCTTATTTCTGAGAGGTGTTCCTAAACTGGACTATAACCGATGCTTCGCCCTACTTAATATAACACTACAAAGTACTAATATTTTTTAGACCGGAAATTTTTGGAGCGTATAGCAAATTATCTATGCGCCTTAAATTTTTTGGGCGCATAGCAAAATAACTATGCGCCCTAAAATTTTGGGGCGCATAGAAGTGACCATTATTAAAATAGAATGTAAACGAAAAGTGGCCGAAAAGCAAAGAACGATTTACTAAATTTGAATCAATAAGCCGTACCTTCTCCGTACCACCATTTGGTGACCCGTATAATGTATACTTTCAGTATCCTCCGTCTGAAGATATTTTGGTAATGCCACGCTGCTACAATGGCGCCCCAAGGGAAATACAAGTGGAGCGAAGAAGGAAAAACTCTTTTGGTTTCCTGTTTCGCATCAGCAAGCAGATTTGCCTAACCAACACAACAGTGTAATGTGATGAAATCTGGATTTGTGGCAATAGATTCGACGTGTGTATTAAACGGTCAAACGTTGCTCAAATATGCACACGCAGTTCTACGAGGCGAGAAACTTCCTGTGAAGGCGTTCCCCAAGCACCCATTTGGACAGAAGAGGAACTGCAATTTCTTGAACAATGTGCAATCGAAGCAAAACAGCAGTGTTTCATAGACGCTTGAAATGGGTTTGTTCGAAAGCAAGAGCGTTCTTTTTATCGTCGGCTTGTGAAGTTGTTTCGAACACGGTACGAAGATTTTCAAGGAAATATTGTCGACGCGTACAAAAATCTGCGACGGGCTGGACAGTACTCCGACCCTCCAAATCTTTCAGTGAATGCTGACAGCGAACAACTCTTCCATCGCATTGTTGAGCAGTGGGAGAATGGACACACTTTTCGCCTCGACCCGATTTACGAACATTGTTGTTAAAAGTGTTCCCGTCTCTTAAAGAAAATGGATGCGAAAGCTTGGGACAGTGCAAAGGAAGGACTGGATATTCCGATCGAACGGCATTATCATCCGGACCTGTTGGCAAATGCACCTATTTACTACCATTCCGAACCAAGCAAACCGCTGATTCCTTCCGCTTATGTTCGCTGCAAGGGATGCAAGAAGCGATCAGTGCATGACGCTTATCCAATGCTGCCCGATGACCGCTCGATAAAAGCCGGCATTGATCCTGATCATGAAATAAATAAAGAGTACTCTTTTCCTCTCCCGCCAATGTTTGATGGACTGTCACCGCAAGAAAAGGGTCAACTTGCACTGGTTGTGATCTTCAGCAATACAGTGAAGTACCGCGGAAATTTTCAGTTCCAGCAAACGGCCGGTGAAGTTAGCGTCCTTAAGACACCAGATGCAACGTACCATCACATCTATGCAATGTTGATTGACGCCGACGAGGACTTGCAGCCGTCTGAACTTGACAAACGGAAGACAAAGCTTCGCAGTTGCTTCTCTTACCTTAAACGGAATAACTTCCTTTACCAAAAATTTTACACGTATATGGAGACACTGTACTCGTACATACCAAAAGAAGTTCGAAATGGAAATCCTGCATCTTTTCCGGTACAGTTATGCGAATTTAAGTTTACGAAATGTGCCGTTGCACCTTGACATATTTCAGATCATCTCTGACGTCCAATGGGTTCCTTCCAATCGGGATGCCACAAAATAGGGAATACTGGCCGGTGAACACGCAGCCGTCATCCTTCCAGACGAAGATGTCCCTGGCCGAGGAGTGGTTATGGAAGACATCGCTTGTGTCAAACTGCATCCAATAGCAGCGGACCTAACTAAGGTAAGCTTAGCAACATTGGGCAGCATGTTGTAATTGCTTTAATTTTGTACTGTTTCTAGACAAAACTGGAGATGAGTCGGGAGTACCGGCTGCACTATGGATCCCCACTTCTGGATGAAAAGACGTGGCCTCATATCTACGTTAGCGGATGTGGGGGTTGGGATCCATCAAATGTTAATCGCGGGGATTTAAGTCGCGGAAACAGTACGTTCAATGGCGTTTTGGGATGCTGGCACCATACTGGCGACAAAACCATACCTTTGGTTTCGACTTCCTGGAGTTTTTCACCAAACAGCAGATTCAGTATGACAACTTCGCGACTGTCAACACGAAAGACTTCGAAGTGCCATTAAAAAAGTCCGATATCAACGAGGAATCTGCAGATCCTTACGATTTTTACGGTCGCAAAGTGCCTGCAATTATCCCTAACTCCAGCAAGCAGATGCACTTGCAATAAACCCTAACTCCAGCAAGCAGATGTACCTGCAGACTAAAGGCCTAAACGCACTTGTTGAGCGGCTCGGACCGGCGACACTATTTGTCACTTTATCTGATAATCCGCACGATCCCACGTACGAAGCCATTCACGATTACACGGACAAGTACAATCCGGCCGAACATCTGAGCGTACAGTGGATGCCGACAGCGTCTGAAGAAGTATCTGAAGGGCTTCTTACCATGTTTAAAGAGATCCTTGAGTCCGAAGAAGCTTATGCTGCATACAATGCCCAACGCGACTGTGTCAATGTCGAGGAGGAAATGGACCAACTTGAGCCTGCCATGAATGGAAAACCAGTGAACGATCCTAACGTAACCGCGGATAACCGGCACATGTACGCCATGTACCACCGTTTAGGACTCCGGTTGCGCAAAGAGTGCCTTTCATTGGACACTGCCAGTAAGAACTCTCCCCGCAATTTTGCCTGTACAGTCGCCGAAAATTGGCAGCGAAAACAACGGTTTTTCATCGATAACTTCCTGAAAGTTGAAGATGGTGGGTGTTTTAACAATATATATCGTTACAGTTCTTAATTATTACTTTTTACTCAGGCCACCTTGGCATTATTACGGATTACTTTATCCGAGTCGAGTACCAGAAGCGAGGCGTCATCCATATCCATTGTCTTTTATGGATTAAAGACGGGATTGGTGGATTGCTAGCGGACGTCCTGAGCGCCGAAATGCCGAGGTTCGACCATCTCTGTAAGTACATATGGCGGGACAAGGTTAAGCGACGGCAAACGCATGGATGCATTGCTCAACGTTGTTTCGAGCTTAGAGACGGGAAGCGCCTGCGAGTCTGCCGATATGGATTTACTGACCCGCCAATCCAACATGAGCCGCGGAAGCTGGACGACACGAAGATCCGATATACGTACCAGAAACGCAAAGACTAAGATAAGCTAATCTCTCCATACAACTTGCCTTTGCCACTGTGCCTGGATATGCATTGCAATGTACAACTGGTACTGTATTTTCAGGAGTTTAAGGAACACAAAAATGCCCTAGGTCTGCTCGCAGCCACCCGGGGCCTGCAGCTACGTTCAATGCTGCTCAGTGAGTTGACTGAGTTCTGAATCAAAAATTGCAATTTTAATCGTTTTTAAATTTACTGTTGCTTATTACGGGGCCCGATTTTATTGTTTTATTTCTCGGATATCCACTCAATAACAGGACATAAAACTGAGTGCAAATTTAAATCCTGGAGAACCTGGAGTAATACATCGGCGGCCTCTGCTCAATCGCTTTGCACCTTGAAGTGACGGCCTAGCCTCACTTAGAATCGCTGTACAAGTGCGGAATTTTGCTGGTGCTCGTTTACACATACATAATTAGACAGTCTTACCCTCGTCAAAATTACCCGTAGGAATCCGGGCAAGGAACAGATCTAAACTAAATGACACAGCCAAATCCTAACTGATTCTTAAGAAATGCAGAGAAACGATGTTGCCCCTCAGGGGCACCCCCTTGCCTGGGGCACGCTCTGGCACACATGCCAGACTCACATTTCTGGACCAATAAACAAAACGGTTTTGCACATAATAAAATAATCAATAGACATTTAGAAAAAAATAATAAGTAATGTGATTCTGTGAGTTTTAAAATGGGGCCCCGTAATGAGCAACAGTAATTTCAAAAATGATTAAAACTGCATTTTTTTAATTTCAGAGCTCGGTGAGCAGCATTGAACGCAGCTGCAGGCCCCGGTTAGCTGCGAGCAGACCTAGGGCATTTTCGTGTTCCTTAAACTTGTGAAAATACAGTAACTGACAACGGTCTCAAACAGTACCTGACCAAGTACGTTTGCAAGGCGCCGTACAAAGATCCAGTTGGAGTTACAACTGCACAAGAGCGCGGCATGTTGGAAGCTGCCAAGCGAAACCGCAAAAAGTGCTTGCAAAGCAGGACGTCCAGCTGCGGCCCAAATTTTCACTGACCTAAAAGGCCGTCGCATACGTCGCAGGGTTGGCCCGGCATCTACTGCTTCCTTCAAGAACTACGAGCCTTACGGTCCACAGGTCGAGTAAAACTGCCTCGTCCAACTCCTTGACCGGTTTTCTGTACGGCGCGATACTTCTGTGGGGCTGAAAAGTGTTGGGACGTTTCTCGAAGAGTGCATTAACCGCGGGCTTATGCAGAATTGGAAGGCCGAAAACCTGTTCTTCCTTCAACAAGTTGCCGGCAGTCGTTCATACCGAGAAATTGAACGGATAGCCCAACGCGTTATGGGCCAAAAGGGATTAGAAAAAGAAGACTGGGCATTTGATGAATTGATGGAGTTTCTGATTCCTGGTGGGAAAAAGCTACAAGAAGCGTGGGAAGCCCAGGTTATGGATGATGAAGAGTAAATGGAAGCTGCTGTCAATTCAAGTTTTCCGAAGTAAGAACTCACAATTCAATGTGTTCCTTGCTGTATTACTATGTATATGTCCTGCGCAAATGCTAACAAGCTGTTCCTTTCACAGAATGACCTTTGCCGAATAAGCGGAAACATTCACGGAGTGCCAAAAGCGTGCATTCGGTTTTATACGGGTACGCCTAGACCGCAAGCAGTCTTTTCCAGCTTTAATTGCGGCTGCTGCAGGATGCGGGAAGTCCCACGTCATTAAGGCCGTCGCAGCGTATTGCCGTGAGAACGAGATCTGCATTGTTCGTTTGGGCACAACCGGTCAGTTCAATCCTGAGAATGTGACTGCGGTCCGCTCTAACACTCAGCTTTTTACAGGCAATGCAGCGAACCAAATTGGCGGTGTAACCATCCATTCGTTTTTCAACTTGTCCGTTAATTTCCGTGGAAAAGCGTGGCAGAATCTGCCGGAGAGGAAGAGTAAAACCGAGTCTCGGATCAAGTCTGCCGAAAACATTGTGATTGACGAAGCAGCGATGCTGGAGTACGATATTTTGCATTGTATCCAGTGGGTACTTCAGTACGTTCACCGCGACCCGAAGACTGGTGCAATGGTCCCATGGGGTGACGTTACCTCCAAATTTTACCTGTGATTTACCGTTACCTGTGATTTTCGTGCACCGCCCCGGCGACTGGCTCCCTGAAACTGGTAGTATCCTTGGTGACTGGGATAACCAGCTAGAAGCTGGTGAAAACCATATTGTCAAATTCGTCTCCTGCGGTCCGAAAGTCTACAGCTACGAAACAGATACGGGGCGCATTGAAATGAAAGTGAAAGGAATGACGCAGAACGGGTTCACGGAAGATATTCTGGATTGGGACTCGGTTACGAAGGAGCTGACAAGGACCGGCAAGGCGTTGGATTTCAACCAGCTGAAGCGGCTGCTGGAGGGTGTGGATGAACATGTGCAGGTCGTGTATCCGGAATACATCAAGCGGAATGGAAAAACGCAAGAAATTAATACTGTTCAGTTGGCTAAAAAGTTGAAGCTTGTGTACGATAAACGCATCATGTTAGATGATTTCACAACGCTGCCCTTTGGCACGCGATCGAAAAAAGAGGTGGTGGGAAAAAATGAATAAAAGAAAGGGGAAAAATCACTCGGTTTGTGTCGCTTCGTCACTCACCATCACATCCAACACTTCTTTCGTAATTTTTTTAGATTCCTCCAACTGTGTACGGTTGGAGGACTTTACAAAATAGGAAACAATTTCTAAAGTATTGAAAACTAACAGTAGCATGGTCACCAGTACTGCAAAGAATACTGATGCTGCTTTTTTAGCTATCGGCTTAACCATTTCTTATAAGGTCGCGTATAAATGTTGCGTCACGGACTACCGTCCTTAGTCGGAAGAACTTGTTGATGAATTTGCATACAAATTTATCGTTCACCCCTTTATGCTTAGTGAGAGCTGACATGACATCTTTATATGAAAACCCGTAGCAACGCAGTAAAACAAAAAACATGCAATATTGACCGCATACAGTACTGTCTGTGTTTTGGCGTTCAGTGTTTCACATTATGACAAAGTCATCATTTATCCATTTTTTAATGTCATCTGAATAGTCTCCGGGATTTTCCCGTATGAATCAAAAACTTCTATCGTACCGGGTTTTGTACAATAAAATGCTACCCAGTGTTCACCGGCCGCGCCTGACGGTTGAGTATTTGATATATATGCACCTGGAAATTCTTTTACTGGTAATGTATCGCTGGCGAATACCCCAACAAAAATATCGCGAACATTGGGATCTTGCTTCAGCGCTGTTTCTATTTGTAGGCTGTTCATGGTGCAAAGTCGAAAAGTACTTAGCGATTGTTGTTAATTTCAATAATGTTATCGAAGACCATCATAGCTAGGCAAACTATACCTTCAGGTAGCGGTTTTGCAAATTTAACATTGATGTTTAAATTATCTTGCCTTATCAGCGACAAGGCTCCTCTACCCGTGTGGCCGCGAGTGAAGTCAAACCCAAAAATATTGAAACCACCCTTGTTAAATTCGGACCTGTCAAACGGTAGTTCACCATGACCTTCATGCAGCCGCTCTAGAGTATCTAACAACCCTTCATAACCCTCAATTGACGCACCGTTCTGGAAATCTAAGTTGTACCCCCGCGTAGGAAAAAGCTGTCCATCAGTTTCAGCACTTAAGTTAGATACGTTGAAATGATGAAAATTGAACGGAGTTGACTTAAAATCGCCAACGAACGAGCGATTGGGTGACATTGCAAAGAACATTACCTTGGGTAACTGTCCAACAACAATATTCGCCCAGGATAGTTGCTGCTGACCTGATTGCATTGTGGTTTGTCTTAAAGCAACCCGCTCGATGTGATATTTTGCATTAGTTGTGACTAGATGCTTTGTCATGGCTGCTAAAAAGTCTGGAGAAGGTTCATACTTTCGAACTTTCAGCTTGGGGTTTCGAATAGCAAAAGCCTTTGGAGCCGCTAGATCATTATCAGTAAGAAAACAAAGGTTGGCCCTGTTTCGTATAAGTTTAATGCTCAACTCTACACCAGGAATTAGTGGACGGTCTTGCTGGAACAAATCGCAGTGTAGTTTACCAGACAACTGCAACGGACGGAAAGTCTGCAACCATGTTCTTCGCGTTTCGGCACCCTTACTATGAAATGTTGTTGCCCCATTTATCTCATTCATGTATAACCGGTCTTTGTCAAGGTCAGTGTCCAAGGCAAATCCACACAGGCTCAACTGACTGTTCTGAGCCTGAACAGTGAAACCCAGAAGGGATTCAATGTACGCTCGAATGTGATACAAAGGACTGTTATCGGTTATGTTGCGACCTCCCAATGAAACCGTAACTGATTGAAATAAACTATGCAAAATATTGTTAATTGGTGCAAGACAGTCTTTTTCTGTTGGAACAGTACCAGCAGAATTAGTAACGTGTAAATCACATGAAAATCTAATGTCAGCTAAGCTGATCAGCTCGGTTTGACACGGTGAAATTGTAAATACAATATCGTTTGAATCGTCGGTTACGGCTTGAGACGGCCCCAAGTCATAGTCATGTGTATTCCACCTTTCCGTTAGCGTAGCTGGAAGATAAAACAAGTGACTTTCCAACAGCATGGAGGGTTCTGAGCTAGCTTCAATAAGAGCCATCGTTACAGTTTGTCTTTTATAGCGTCTATTGCGCGTTAACGTTTCGTGGTTTTGATCATTCTCTTTCGACGACGACCCTTAATACCCGACCCCTGTTGTTGAGCCGTGTTGCGTAATTTCTCGCTAACACGCTCAACAGCTTTATCGATTACGGATTCCACAGCTTTGCTGGCCATTGTTTTCATGTGAGGTTGGGCCGTCGCAAATAAATTGTTTATATGCGGCGCAGCTTTGCTGAACAAACCCTTTGCAAATCCAATCACACGTCCCCAGAAACTACCACCTTTCATGGGTGCGCCACGATAATATGGCATACCGTACCCATGCTGTTTGGTGAAGATCTGGGTGTAGCGGTGCTCGTCAAATTTTAACTCTTGTAGAACCATTTCAATGCTTCTTTGGTCGAAAGTGTAATTTAATTACTGATGTACCTGGATGAAAGAGTACTTCCTTCCCTAAATCATCGCGCATCGCTATTTCTATAGTTTGAAACGTATGGTAGGCTAGCGGTATATAATGCGGATTTTTAAAACGAATTACTGTCTCCCGAAATGAATTCGCTTGAGTCGATAAGGTGCGTGGTAAAGGCACCATTGAGTCACCTACCAACCCATGTGTAATCACGTCACAATACACATGGACGAGACGATTATGCTGTCCCGGATATAACATATGAGACAGAGCATCTCTGCTGTGATATGTGTACTGGTGTAGTATACCTAGTGCGCGCGCGTATTCGGAGCCGGTAAAAGTTAAAGCGAGGCCTGGTGTAATGTTTAACTGAGCTGCTTGACCACTCACTATTATCTGGCCGAATTTTTTCGAGTCCCTATCATCTACGTTTTCCCTCAACAGTTTGTTAACCGTACGAATTAAATGATTTTCATCCTCAAAAGCATGTTGATCACGAATCTATGAATCCTAGACGGCATGCCGTCACGCGAGACAGCAATGGATAATCCGGTATTAAACATTATCCGCATAGGCGGTAGAATAATTTCCGAAAGACCTACTTCCCACGCACCGTCTAAATCTATAGGTCTAGCGAGCAGCGTTGTAAATTTACCAGGGCAGTTTTCAGAGTATAACCCCTCTGACGCTGAAGACGGCAATGTCATGTAAAAACTCATTTCAAATCTTCTTTGTTTTCCCAGGAGTCATAAGCAGGACCGTATCCATACCAACGTACTAAGTATTGTACTTTTCCTTTATGTTTCCTTTCCCTTAATATACTGGAGATCCTATGATATGGCTTTTCCTCCATTGTGACTTTAGATAACTCTTCCGGATAAAACTTACCATCCACGGGCTCGCCAGCTAAATCTTCGACAGTGTGAAGGTAATGGCTTCCACTCCGTGTAGTGTGAGTTATTTTAAAGATTTCTTCTGTGAAACGAGTCTCGTACCCTTTCAAAAAAGTCTGTTTCTTTTTTGCCAAACGTACATAATCGCCAACAGCAAATGTTGGTTTTGAAGTTTTCCTATCTTTCTGTTGATCAATCATCTTCTGGAGAATTTGCTCAGCTTCCTCAGGCCCTACATCTTTAGGGGCTATACCTGTAGCAGAGTGTTTTGTAGAGTTGTAAGCGGATAAAATCTTAGGAAGGACATCTATGAACCGATACGTGTTGTTTTCGGTCATGAACACATATAACCGCTCTTCGATTGTGCGATTTAGACGTTCAACCATCGCACATTTCACGTCATCGTTTTTCGTTGTAAAAAATGTAACGTTACATTCTTCAAAAAACTTACGCATGTCTTTACTAACAAATTCCTTACCATTATCGCTTTGAACACGTAATGGAGGATAATCACTCTTGTATATTTTTAAAAGCGCTTCGCGAATATCAGCTGGTCGTTTTGATTTAACCGGCTCAGCCCATGCATAACGAGAAAAGCAGTCGATGCACATAAGAATATACTTGAAGCCATCGTTAAAACTTGCAAATTTCTGAAAGTCCACAAGATCAATTTGATGTTGTTCGCCCACATTAACAGAAATAATCTTTCGACGCTTAAACTTAGAGCGAAAGGGTTTGTGTTGTGTATATGCATCTTTGGTTTCTAAGTAAGCTTTAACTTGCTTTCGTGTATATCCATGTTTTCTAGCTTTATTGTACAAGCGGTCTATACCACCTAAACTGCCTTGAGAAGCAGGATTCAAATACAAATCATCTAAAGTGGGCTTCATCATGTGTAGGAGAGCCACCTGCCTCTTTGTATACCCCCCTTGTGTCTTTTGGCGGGAGGTTCTGAAGTTTTATTACGTTTCCTCAATTGGGTTTTGGCCTGACTTGAACTTTCAGGTTTATATGTTAGAGCTTTTAACGCCACTGCATCGGTAATAGCTGTCTGCTCTTTCCCACTGGCTTCGATTGCTAACCTGTGAGAACCAGTAGCAATTGCTGTCCTTTGCTTAGGTTTTGGTGTGACTTTTTGGAGCTTGTTAGACGTTTTCGGCCTAATTGCCACGGTTTTCGAACCTTCAATAGCAAGTTGCTGATCTTTTTCCTTTCGACGGAGTTTGTTTACAGTTTTTGGTTTGACGGCCACCGCTTTTGACCCCTCAATAGCTAGCTGGTTATTTTCTAAAGCCGGAACAGCTCCACTGTCAGGTATTTGATATTCTAACACACCATCAACTGGAAATTCAACTATCGGAACACTAGGTGGAGTAGGAGAGTATTCTATAGCAGCTTTCAAAGTGGTATCGGATTTTGGAATGCGTCTTACATGGACTTTTTTAACTAAAGGTGGTTTTTTCGGCTTCCGATAAACGTGTTTAACCACAGCTTTGCTTGGAACAAATTGTATTTGCGGCTCACCGGGTACTTGTACAAATTGTACAGCTGGTTGGGATGGCACCCCAACAACCTTAACTACGGGATCGGACTGGATGTACTCAACTAAAGGTGGAGCTGTTGCTTGATTACCCTGTTCATGAAATGTCGGAACAGCCTGGACAGCTCGATGGGTTATGTTTGGACCTGCTTGAGTATATTGATCTTTAAGAACACCCGTAGAATGAGCTTGTACACTTTCATCAATCATTGTGGGCAATAGGTTGGGAATCGCTGTTGGTTCAACTTGCACTGCTTCCAATATTGGAGCCGCGACTGGAGCGTTACCCGTATTGTTTAAACGCTGGTACGCAAAAGCGGCCTTGGCCATGAGCTGTTGTGTAATTTCATGACCAATCTCTTGAGCTTTTTCCCAGGCAGTCGGCGCGGGAACACCTTCCCGAGCATGCTTCTGTTTTAAAAATTCCGTTTCGGGGACTAAAACATACGTCTTCATTTTGCTAGAAAAGTGGAAACTAAAGTACCTAAAACAGGTAGCAACACGTTGAGAAATGCACCTTTTTGTTGTAATATTTTACGTTTCTTTGATCGGTCTGTACTGCGGTCAGCTAAACGCTTGATTGTTGAAGAATGTTTTCGAGTCCGAGCTAAATCAACTTTGCTAAGACCGGTGGGTTGCTTTACTAGATTTATGCAGGCTTCTTCTGTTGCGCCTATTTGTTGCTTAGTTGCCAGCTGGAAAAAGCTTCTTCTCTGACGTGGTGTCAACAGCTTTAACGCTTCAATAAGTCGAAAAATTTCTTCTGGTTTCATTTTTCTACATATATTCGTCTATACTCAAACACGTGCGACTGAAGGCGAACATCGTCTGGAGCTTCGGGTCTAAGATTTATCAGTAAATATCCAAAAGGTTCCTTTATAGCCTTTCGGTAGGCCTCCAGCATATGTGGCATACCTAACTGACGTGCAAGTGTTTTAACTTGCTGAACATCGCGAACTGATTTAAAAATTACCAAGTACTGAGAATTTAAAGCAATGTCACGCATGCTCCTTCCTTGTTTGTATAAGTTTTGAGAAATGAAAATTACAAAAACATTTTTGTGATCAACGTCACGAGTAAAAATCGTCGAGCACTTTGGTGTTCCAGCAATTTCTTCCATTAAATCATCTAGCACTAGCAGACTCGGAACGTCTTTGTCAAAAAAATTTTCATCTTCTAAGATGGGTCTAAGCCCCTGAATAAGTTCAATATTTTTAACAAAACCCTGGAAGGCGTTTTGCCACGTACCGTAAGCATATACTATTCTTACTGGTGGTGGATTGAAGCTTTCCGTAAGACTTTGCAAAAGTTTCATTGTAAAAGTCGATTTTCCCGACATCGTTGGCCCAGAAATGTAAATGGTGCATGGAGTTTTAAATGGAAAATCAAAACTCAGTTTTTCCATTTTAAATTTCTCCTGACTTAGTGTGCTAACTATCGAACACTTCACAGTATATTCGATCACAAAAACTCTCAAATGGTGTTTCTGAAATGATTAGATTTCTCGTTTCTTCGACACCGAAGTGGTATAATTTTCAAGGAGGTTTTTAGTTTGTTCAATTGTGCGTTGAATCTGCAACAGTGATCTCGCTCCCAGAATTACCCACTTTCAAGTATGGAAAACGTTAACGGTAGTTTTCAATAATGGAAACCGTAGTTTGATGGCTGGAAACAGCTCAGGTTCATAGAAGAATGCGATACCCGTTGGCTTTTGTTTTAAAATTTGGCTATACAGCTTGTTCAAATTTAGTATTTCACTGTAAGCATACGTACAGACTATATTTGCCACAAAGCGCTCCTTAATAGTAACGTCGATACAATTTACAATCAACATTCGCAAATACTGTTCTAACAGTCCATTCGATTCTTCAACGGACTTACCACCTATTACGATTGCCTTGCCATTTTGGAAAATCTGGCAGAATGTATGTGACTGCCCTATTAGTCTAATGTTGACTGCGTTAAAATTTTTCACCTTCGTAGCATGTTTCCCGAAAACTTCTCGGACTTGCTGAAGATCAACTTCCTCGTTGAACTGCACCGCCAGAATAACGTTGTGGATTTCCATGACTGAACGCATTACTTGCAACAGTGTCAGCAAGAAGGCTTTATATACTTCACTGCTGAGACTGTCGCAAATAACGGCGTTTTTCAGCCTTTTTTTTCTCATAAAAAGGGTGTTAGCACGTAATAAACAAGAATTACAACAACAACAACAATTTTAAAATGTTAAAAACAAAAAGCGCAGTTAAACAATAAGGGCTTGCGCTTTGAAACTATCGTCCAGGATTCGGGCCACATCAGTGAATCCCATGTATGGCAGTTGAACAGAGCGCCCTGGTTGAGAAAACCTGATCGTACGCCCGTACTTCTCGTGCACCTTCAGAGTCAACTCCAGGCAGGCGGGGCCGTCGAATTTCATTTTCTCCTGTTTGCCTTCGGATGCTGCGTGATCCAGCGTGTCTTTCAGGTGTCCATTCTTCAAGATCTTCAGTAGTTCGGTGATTTCATTGTATCCGAATCGGATCCCTTTATTCCATGCTTTACGCAAGCCCTCAGCATCCGCATTCGCTTCGAACACAAGAAATGCCCGTACTTCTTTAGCATTCCAGAACAGACTTACCACACTATTGACTTTGTATACAGTGTAGCCGTCATGATCACCGACAACATCCAAAATACGTTCGAAATCCATTTTTGCTCTCGTGATATTATGGTGATAGAACTTGCTCTCAACTTTTTTGCAGAATGATTTGGAAAAGCTCAGCCGCGTCGCCTTTATACTCGCGGATTGTTTCCGAGGAAGCCAAACTCTGCCCCCATTGGTAGTAAATTCTCGCATAACCCCGCCTTTTTCACACATACGTCACTGGCAAACTTGAAACAGTTAACTATGTCGATGATTGGTTGAAAAATCGAAAAAAACTACACCCCCATACACTGCGTTACCATATTGATTGGTCAAACAGCCTGTGACGTACCTCGGAAAATCAAAAAAATATTTGGGAATGAGCGTTGTGATTGGTCAGAAATTAAACCTGGGGGCTAGCTGTTTTTTTCTGACCATATTTAAGAGCTGGAATTGTGTTAAACAATTATCATTCGCAAAGAAAATGGAAAAAGATCAGTTTCGCGGTTGCTTAGTCGGCGGCCTACTCGGGGAATGCTTGTGCGCTCCTTTGAAGGCATACAATGGTATTGTCCATAAGGTAGCGCAAATGTTTGTTGATACTCGAGATTACCGCTCTCATCGTGAAGAAACTGTATTAACAAACGCGCTTGGTAACGCATTGTTAAATGACAGTGGTTACGATACAGCGAGTGCCGCTCGTGCATGCGTTGACGCAAATTACAATGCACACCCCGTCATACGTTCGGCTTTTGGAAAGCTAAAAGATATAATACATTACTGGAAGTGGAGCAATTATGAATCCCTTGACACATTGCCGAATAAAATCGTACCACGTGTATACCAAAAAGGATACGGTCCTGCTGCGTGGATTTCAGCGTATCCACTGTACTTCAAACATCAGACAGAAATAATGATCCGCAACGTACGTAACGTCGCCGAACTTACACATCCTACGATGGAAGCTTACGGGGCATGCGAGCTTCAAGCCTACTCTATTGCCGTAGCATTGCAATATCCCAACTTTACTCCCGCACTGTTTCTGGACATGCTAATCACTCTGTGTGACTCAGGCGTTAGCCTTCAGCTGTGTCAATAAAAATTAGTGCACATAAAAACTCTGCTGTCTCAAGAGACAAGTGTTGTGGTGAAAGCCCTTGGCAATGATTCCTCGGGACTGCAAGCTGTACCTATGGCTATTTATTGCGTGATCAAAAGAGCCGATCTATCGCCTAAAAATGCTTTCGAATCAACCATGGCACTTACACTACGTGTTGGTGGATGTACGGACGGAATCGCAACCCTGGCGGGCGCTATTGCCGGAGCTTGGCACGGTCTCAAAAGCATACCATCGACGTGGTTTGAAGTGTGTGACGGCTATAAGAACAGTATTACGCTAGCCGACAAACTTGCCGAACACGCCAGCAACACCCTAACCGATCGCGAAATTGATGATTTCGGCAACTACAGCACTTTAGGATCACGTTTGGAGTCGTTCAAAGGTTGGCCACATCTCAAACCCTCACCCATGGAATTAGCTGGAAATGGATTTTTTCATTTTGGTTCACTAGACTGTGTTCAATGTTATTACTGCGAATGTGAACTTAGAAATTTTGAGCCTCTCTCTGATCCGCGTCGGGATCACTTATGTAAGAAGCCCAACTGTCCGGCTACCAATGTTCCTGATAATTTATTTTTTCACTTGTAAATATCATGAATAAATCTGCTATCATGTTCATTCATGTTCATACAAAAAAAAAGAGGGTGGGGAAAAATAAACAAAAGAAAGGGGAATTCAGTTCGGCTCTAAACCGATTCAGGCGGTTCGGCTCCAAACCGGTTCAAATCGGCTCCGAACCGGTTCGACTGAAAACCGGACCGAAACCGAGCCTAACCGGACCGAAACCGAGTTGATGGTAGACTAGCGGCATATCTTCTGATATGAGCGTACGTAAGGGTCTCGGCATCCAGTAGCTGGCGCACTGCCATCACATCTGGTGCAACTTCATGCACTCAGAAATTTATGAAACCCGGACAGTCGTCTTATCAGATATTTTATCTGTGCCCGAACTCTATAACCCAACCATAATAAGAAAGAAACGTCGCTTTGCCGCGACCACAAAACTGAATGGACCGAAAGCAAGTTTCGGGCAGCAGTACACATCCGTGCAACCGTTGCTGATATAGAGATTTGATGTAGTTACAAAAAAACTTTATACCTTTCAGTGGACTGTCAACACTCCCCATAAAACAATCTTTTCTGTGCAGGGCAAAATTAACAAGCAGGTATCATCTCACCCAAGTAATGCAATTAAAAAATTGCACTTCCATCCAAAGATACCCCGAAAAATGGTACTAAGAAACGGCCGTTGAGCATGTGAGCAGATAATAAGCGACATTGAAAATATTTGGTAAAAGATGTCGAACAATCTCATCATACCATAGCACAATCAAGGTTATCCGTCTTTGGCCCAGTAAGACGCATTTTTTCCATCTAAGGGACCTTTTTCCTTTTGTTAGGTTGAGCAGCATCACATGTGCAACAGCAACGCACTTATCTTCTCCGGCGAAATCCTGCATGAGTGTTAATGTTATTGCTCTTGCCGCGGTACTTTTCATTGCTAAAAAGGCAACCACATCGTCTACCATATATTTCCGAAGAAAGCCATAACTGGCTACCGATCACTTCGGCCGTTTTCATTTCGGCCGCGCTCATTTCGGCCAAAGTTTTTCGGCCGCCACTCACTTCGGCCGCCATTCACTTCGGCCGTCATTCATTTTGGCCGCAATTCACTTCGGCCACAGTACATTTCGGCGGAAATACCAAAACTTTTAACCTGCACCGCGTAACATGCTAAGTTCTCGTAATACGCGAAATTTTGTTCTGTTTGATTTGAACTCGTACGCACAACTTCTTTGACCAGTTCTTGAAGTGTAACAGTCACCATCTTGTCTCCCTTTCCCGATTATTCTGATTAACACCTCGTCGAGCGTCATAAGGCCGATCGTGCGGAGTTACGAAGTTTACAGTCACGGGAGAGTACTGAAAACTTAACTGTACGACACCTAGGAAATCATGAAAAATTTAAAGAAATCTTCATTTCATTAAGAACCTAAGGATAACCTAAGAACAGCTATGAACACGTAAGAAAATCAAAGAAAAACCGACCTAACAGACCTAAGATACGTAAAAAAACCTAAAAAACCTAAGAAAAGTTAAAGAAACCTAAGACATTTATAAACCTAAGAAACCTCAGAAAACCTAGAAAAACCTAAGAAACCTACGAAATATAAAAACCTAAGAAAACATGATAAAATTAACATAAACCTAAGAAAACATAACAATTTGAAAACCTAAGAAAACATAACAAAACTAAGAAAAACCTAGAAAACCAGGGAAACCTAAAAAAGCTATGATGGCCGAAACGTCCATTTGCCGAAATGAGCGCTGGCCGAATTGAGTGTTGGCCGAAGTAAGCCACGGCCGAAACGAACGTTGGCCGAAGTGAACCAGTGCGGCCGAAATGTAACGCGGCCGAAGTGATCGGACGCGGCCATAACTAAATGTCGCAGAACGCATCCAGCTTTCTTCCGAGCCACGACTAACCGAAATAAGGTGCGAGTTTGGTTTCAAGTGATTGTAATAAACTAATGAGTATATTCAAATAAAATGAGTTTAATTAAATAAAATTTATTGGTATTTGGTTGGTCTTTATGACTACTGTGTAAAGCCAAAACGCATCGACGCGCCGGAGATTCTGAAGATTGGGGCTGCATATTACATGCAGATGATAAGGAAAATGTGCGGAACTGAAAGGAACGTACGTACCCTATTACCCATCAGATGATAGTTAAAATGAAACGCTCAATAATAATGCCTTCAAGATAAAGAGGGAACGCGGCGCGCGCGGCCAAGCACAAACAAAACAATCTAAGTCCGCATTTCGTTCCTCATACCAGATCGCAAGAATAGCAAAAAGACAGCGGAAATTTTAAATAAGTACATCACTGTACGCAGGGAAAACTATCATTCGTAGACCATTCAAAACAAAAATTTATGGCCAAAACTGTAAACAAAACTGGAGGCTACAAGACTTGTCAAACGGCAAAGGATAGTGAGTATTGCGTCTACGAGTTCCAGTTATGGGAGCATGTTGATTTCGATTCAAAATTTCGATAATATGTCAACGCACCGAGGAAGGATTTAACCTTTCACCGATGTCTTGAAGTGGCAGACGCTGTAGTTGCCAATGTTGGAAAGCGGAGTCTTCACGTTTAAAATATCCATTAACGTCTTGCAATACGCATATTCTTTTGGAAGAATACAGGGTTCTTACTTAATTTACCTTAATTGTGCACGTTTTGCCAATATTCGCCTGCATTAAGTGTTACCGGAATTATCAAATTCTGCACACAGCGAAAAACAATCATAATCAACAATATAATAACTATAGTTTCATTTCAGTACACTAATGCTGAATCTTACGTGCACCGGCGCAGCATTTATACAAAGCGATGTTGTACATTCCATTGAATTTGGCTCATACAGCGCGGCATTGCAGGCCTAATTTCAGTTGAGCATGCCGGCATTCAGATACACAATGTTCATCAATCAGATCGGTGTATGTATGTTTTATTTTGAAACTATTCAGGAACGACCTCGATACGGACAACTGTCGTTAGCGTTATGTTACAATTAGTGAAATGCCGAACGTCAGGCAGATCGTCTATGATAGTCTAGAACGCCGCGTCGAAAATCGCGGCTTTGTTGTCCTAAATATTCCACTGGAGTGTCGAACATCTGCCCTAAAGTTCTCCCACCATCGAAAGCTGCATGCAAAAAAATCCCTGTTAAAAGAGCGGGTTCCAGGCTGTTATTTCCTTCGCGTGGTCATGGAAGAGGATGTTACATCCCGGAGATATCGCGCAAATAGCGGTAGTACGAGCTACCTTAACGCAAGCTTTGGGGGTCTCGCCGAAAGCCGTAGGTGGTATGTTGCTAACGTGCCCATTCCGGAACTATCTGTAGATGCATCCAGATGACTAAAGTTTTATAATTTCAACACCCTGAGCGACACTATCCGGTAATCCATGCCGGATACTCCCGGCTTTTACACCTCCAACGGCTTCCCTGGTGCAGCTGAGACGTTCTTCGGTTATCACGTTCGGTTATCTTCGGTTATCACAGGCTAGCACGCATCTGAATAAGGGTTTCTTAGCCCGGAAACTTCGTCTGAGCGCCGTGAGAGCATCAAACTTTGGTGCGGGCGCCATGTAAACCGGGACATTTTTTTGTCCGAGCACCATATGAGTCCGAACACTTTTGTATCAGCGCCAGGCCGTGTGTCTATAAGGCCGAGCGTTCGTCCCAGTCGCGGGCGATCTGGCTGAGTTGAGAATAAACTTGAGCGCCAAGCGGTGTGCGAGTGCATATACGTGTATCATAATGGGCGAGCTGCCACATCGTGTTACCATACCGGCTGCCAGCGGTGGCATGAGCTTTGGAACTCTTACACTTGATGCAGGGGTTGAACTCATGATGGTGGATGATATGCAAGCAGCGGAAGCAGTACCGATAGACGCGCCACCCCGGCAGTTAACCCGCCCACCACTCTCCCCAAAAGAGTTCAAAGCATCACGGGAACAAATGATTGGATGACGTGCAGTACCTGCAGCTGTGCAACCGGTATTATAAGCAAGTTTCTAATGCTTGTACAAGCCGACACCAATAACGACGTGATATTATATAAGGCATCAGTACTTCATGAAAGCCCGGGGTTTCAGAAACATCACGGGATGCCAGGTTCATTTCACCCAGTCAAAAGTCGCACGAGTTCACAAGCCCGTTCCCGAAGTCCATTCGACGGACAAGACGCGTTATCCGCCAGCCGGAATGTCATAGACAAAACTGTTTGCCGCTAACACCGCGAAATATACAACTCTGAACGGCCGCGTTTCTTATGTCCGGGCGGCAATGGGGGGTTTTTTGAAGATTCCGGCTACTCTCAGTAAATTAAGGACCTGTAGATTGCGAATGCCCATCTGGCAGTCACTAATTTTATGCAGTCCAATACTGTACACTTCGTGTGCGTATATATGCGTGCAGGTGCTCCTGCGAATCTGGCAATTTTATGCATTCTAATACTGTATGCATAGTGTGCGTATATATGCTTGCAGTTGCCCCTCTAATATTGCTTGATTTTGCTTATCAGCATCTAGTGGTACTTAGGTGAAAGGTATCCATGGACGCGCACGAGAAAACGGACTCGCATCCCCATCGGACATACCGGATAATGGGTTTATTGAGGCCTTTAATAATGCAGAAGAGGATCCGGCTGAATCAGAAGTGAGAAAATGTATAAATGATCGCTTATTTGTTATTTATTTGTGTTTCTTCTACTTAACAGAAAAAGCGGCTTGAGTATGAGAATTACATCGCCGCACAGCAGGCCACGTACGTTTGGGGGCGAACCCAAATTGCCAAAGGAGCCGAAGATAATTTTGTTGCTTAAAGTAGTTTTCGAAATGATAATTGTGTCTTAATTTTTTTCGTTCAAGAGTCTTGAACATTATATGAGCGATCTGAAAAAAGCTTACCGGCAAGGGCTTGCGCTACTACTTTTGTCCTCTGTGCGGTGAGGCTGGGACGGAGCCTAATGGTTTGTACCGCAGTTCAGTCCTTGGCCATTAAGTATTTGGGTCGATTTGTGGATTCCGATAGGGATCGTGAACAGCAGGCCTGATGGCGATTAAGATCCTGTATGCGCAGGAGTTTGCTGCCAATCAGCACCCTAGTGTGCGATTAAAGTATCGCTACTACAAGGATGATTCCAAGGAAGAAATAGTCGAAGAATGCGTGGATGAATGGACACGCACTGATGTGAGCAGAGGCCTTATTCAGCTGAAAGGTTATCCGAAACGGGATGCATTGTTACCTGAAGATTATAAGCCGCCTGGCAGTACCAAGGTAAATATGCATTTTGCTGGTGTTATTACAAATTTTGATGATCAAAATGTTTTTAGCTTTTTTATTCAATTGTCGGTCCGTCTGGGTAACGCATCCAACCGGTACCCGATCACATTGCCGCGAAATGAATGCCGGCGTATAGCTATAAGCATGTCGTGATGATCGTCGGTTTTAATTTTCATGAGGTTCTTTACTGTTGAGGTACTGGCCTTTTCGAAAGCGAAAGTTTATTCTGGGTTGGGTCTGCGGCCTTCCTCGTTTATAAATGCCCCAAGAACTTTATTTCGGGTTCAGAAAATTTACATTTCCCAAGATTTATTGTTGAACCGGAACGGAAAATGCGATCAGAAACCTCTTCTAGCCGATATAAGGTTTCTACAAAGGTATTCCCGATAATTAAGATGTCATCAAAATATATCAAACACGTTCTCCATTCAGGTCCGGCTAATATACTAATGCCGCAGAGCCGTTGCAAAGCCCTGTGGATTACAGATAAATTAAAATAATCCTCCTGGTGCCACAGATGGCGACTTTTCCTCGAGATATTTTATAATGGGGTTTGCCAAGAAGCTCCCGTCATATCGAATACTTTGAAAAATTTCGCGTTTCCTGACAGATCTTACTCGTCCGAATATTAGGTAACGGGTAATTATTCTTATTTGTAATTTTGATTAATGCGCAAAAATCCGACACAGTTCAGTAATTATCTCCACGTTTGTGAATTAATAACAAAGGGCTGTTCCAGTTGGAGAAATCGGCGTCAATAATTTTTGATTTCAACAAGTCATCAACTTCCTGTTGGACCATTTCCTGTTGAATTAAAGATACCCTGTACGGAGCATAGTTAAGCGGCTTATGGTCGCATGTGTCAATTACGAACTCGGGTACGACGGTACGGTCCAATGGGTACGACCTATTGGTTCACCTTTTTTGGAAAAAGTTTTAATATTTCTCGACTAACGCTGACGCATTCAATTTTACTTTCTTTCGATGATCCTCCCGCAGTATGAATTTTTTCGAAATTTACGTGACTTTACGCAAACGGCTTTTTTCTTCTTTGTTATCAGGCACCACTTGAATTTTCTTGTATTTGAAAAAATGATTCACCAAAACGAACGTTGGTTTCTGCGTCATATGTATTATCGAAAACTACACTTCTGCTTCTTTCATCGCATTTTTTACACGGACCGTTTTCCATGAAGTAGACCCGGCGGGTACGGCAATCAATACAGTGACGTTAACAACTTCAGTATCATTATTATTATCTATTATGTTATCATTATCATTATATTATTGTGATTATTATTATCTAGAAAATCATTACCTAGTAGCAGCTCTTCGTCGAAATCATTTGATTCATGTACTTCGGCAAAAAACAGTCGCTTTCATTTCCAGAAGTTCTACTGGGACCTCGCATGCTTTCTTTTCGCTTACATTCTACAAATTTTAAGGTAGACCCTTCCCATGGCACGGTCTTAAACTTCCAGTTTTTCTACTAATTTATGACTTATTAGCTAAGGTCCAGCACCTGTGTCCAGACACGCTGAGAACTGATCGTTGTTCACTTTAACAACGGTTCTCAAACCTTTTTATCCTTTTGCTGAAAGAAGTTGTCTCTCACCCGGCAATCATGTTAACAGTATGCGAACTTTGGTCATCATTTTCTTCGTACGGCTGAAGGCATCTTCACGATCTACCTGACCGACTTGCCCCCACCCTCCCCGCCGGCGGAAAGTGGGATATGTAAGTCTTGGATTTATATTATCGTTTTCTCTATTTCCGCTACGATAACCTTGATTAGTTGTATAATTTGAACTATCATTGCGATTTTAGATAATTCCATTGAAACTTCCGCTGGAATTTCTCCGTAATTATTTCTCCTGTCATTATTTCTGGAATTGTTTCCACTTTCTCTGTTATTAGTTTTCATATGTTTAACTATGCCAAAAATTTTCTGCTATGTGCCCTTGTTTATTACAATTAAAGCAGATACGCCTTCCGGTGTTAGTTCCTGTACAGCGATCAAACATTATTTTTATTGCTATTGTTGCCGAAATCCCTACCATTTTTTCCATCGCCTCTGTTTTCGTTGTTAAATCGATTATTCCTGTAAAATTACCGTTTTTGTTATTATTATCATACGTCACGAAATTCATTCGGTTTATCGTATTTATTTTGATAAGGGAAAGCGATTAGCCTCTGAGACTGACTACGAAGAAAATTCGAAAACTTTGCATGAATACCAACAGTTATTGTGATTTGTCACATTTGTCGCATAAGCTTTTTCAAAAAGTGTTTTGCAAAAATCAGAACTTTACTGCTAAATTTATAAGGGCTCATGGTGAGCTTCAGCCGTTGCTAAAAGTTGAATTTCAAAACGTATACAAACGCCAGGGCAGAGTCAGTCTGTACCAACTTTTTTAGTCGGCACTACTAGTTCATTGCGCTTACAGAGTATGCTTTTTCTCGGCAATACTTCTTTTTAACGCCGAGGCGCCCGGGTGAACGCTTGCAGATTTGCAATGTTGTTAACGGTTGGGTGCGGCTTACAACGGTGTGCCTGCGGCGAGGTTTCTTACAAAAAGTCGCTCTTTGATTACGGATGTGAATAAAAATTCCGCACTAAACGGTGTGGTTAGAAATGAAAACCGCAACGCAAGTTGTTATAGCGCACTGGCAGTGTGCCCCGGTGACGTTGTTCTTAAAAACCACGCCACAAAAATCAATAACATTTTACTAATTCCACTGCGTTTCTTTTCAAATTACACCAACTAACGGTGAAACAGCGCAACGTTAAAACCTCTACCGGCTTACTTCTCTTAAATTGCACAACGCTTATACCATGGTAGACTATCCAGCTTCCCAATTTGAAAATATTAAAAAATAATAAAGTAGTTCCATTTATTCGTGCATTTTTATTTGCGCAACGAGCGCTTTGTTCTCGCCGCACTTGATCTAGTTATCCGCACTTATATTAAACATGCTTACTTATCATTTACAATAATTTGCAGGGTATCTGTAGCATTTGCCGCAATGAATTCGAACATTTTTTGATTAATACAGATTGATAACCTCGGTTAACTTAAGAAATCCATTCACTTAATCCGACCCAAGTAAGAAATTCATTCAGCAAAAGTTGCATACTCGATTGTCTGTTACAGAAACCATGAAGTCAAATCGAGAGTTAGCACAGTAATTATTAAGCCAATCTTTAATTAGGAATGACTACTGAGCACTTACTTTTTTTGGAAGATGGACGCTCGGCATCAATCTGATTAACCTTCTTGGGGATGTTTTTAAAGGACAGTGATAACTGTTGAATATCGAGAACCGCCGCACGTAACCTGCTTTGATAATTCGCATCTGATCGTGGTCCTTTGCGATATCTTGCTTCATCTTGTTCAAATCCATTTCTATCTTCTGGAACTCTACATTAATCTGCCGCATATGTGTATTACCGATTGTAGTTTCCTCGTTCGACATGTTAGTTAAACAAATTCGGACAAATTTTATCTAACAATATATATCTCCGAATGACTGGATTACCCAGAGCATGGACTGAAGCTACGCGGAGCATTTTTTAATACGAGGGAAATCATGCAGTGCTGACTGATAACCAGTTTGCTTCTCCACTTCATCAGGACTGCTTGTCTTTGACGTTTGTGTTAAGTAAAGACCATAATCGGTTCAAAAAATTAGGTTCCGGTATGTTTATGGGACATAGTGTGGTCAAGAAACTGTATGAGATGCAGAATGAGACATAGACATCAGTAACACTTGATGTTAGTAAAGAAACACACCTGGCTTATCGTTTATTGTGACTGCACTCACTGCAGCAAGCGAGGTTTATGAATCACTATGTCACATCGCGATTTGAGGCTAGCAAGATTGACTGCAGCACAGCTAGAGCAGTCAAAAAGACTTATTCGTACTCAGATGTTCGTGCGAAGGAGTAGGCAGCCAAATAGCAGCCTGTGATACTTCTCAGAGTAACCGTTCGTCATGTGGTACATACGAGAATTACTGTATATCGTCCTGTGTTTGACTTAAGGGAAACGGCAACAGTGACGAATCGTAAACCAGTGGCAAAACATGTGTTACATCAAGTTCTTGCCACTTTTCATCAAATTTGTCTTTTTCAAAACACAATAAATTTGTGGTTTTCATTCAAGCCTCAAAAAGTACGCGGATGAATAGTGGGTTGAAGAATGGTTGTAAGATCCGTGGAAATTATATTTTCAAATTGATCGAAATCTGGCATTCGACAAAGGCACTGAAGACGTCGAATGGTTACGAGGGAGTCATATTCGTGAATTTATAAAAGAATCTCAGTGCTTACGAAATAAACCGTTCTTTGAAGGAAAGCATTACGATAGAATAAATTCTGCGACAAGTGTGGATGGCACACCGCACACTGGACACCTGGTCGTTAGTACCCGTTCAACGACGAACGCAAGTATATGATCTTTAGCAAAAAAATTAACAGTAAAAGATTGCTCCCCTTTCGGAAAAAGATTGGTGGCGATTGGTGCAGACCAGCAGAAGTTTTGGTAATGCAACTCATAATCCGGTGATGTTTGTGAATACAAGAACGCCTTAACAGCAAGATAGAAGTTTGTTTTGTAAGATACTTCAACATTCCTGTTTTATAATCCGTCAGACGACCGTTTAGAAGTCTGCAGGCCACCGCCATCTTTGCCGCTCTTTTTGATACAGTTTTATCTGGATTCCGGGCTGTATTTCCCAAGGGAAGCCTCAACTACCGTATTGATGTAATTTGTATTCCATAGTTCACAACGATGTTGTGATTTATGTTTACAGTGGTTCAACAGCCTTTCAGTAAACAAGACGCCTCTGCCGAATTCAGCAACACCAAAAATTGGCCGCGATTCCGTGACTTACTCGCCATAAGTAAACCATAAAATGAAATGAGACGAGCAAATGATCACCATATACGGAATAAAATCACTCCAAACAGTACAGAGAATTGATCTGCGGATGGTCAGAGAGAGCAGATTAGTGGATGATTCTTCTCCCGTTCTTCCTCTTCAGATTGGAATAGCAAATTGCGGGGATCGAACTTATAGCTTTTATTTTCGCAAACTTGTTGCACAGGACCAACGGTCATGAGGATTAATCAAAAGAACCGCATATGTCATTCATGGCATGTTGTGCCATTAGCACGATGGAGTGATTCAGATTCCACATTACCATAAAACATTCACAATGCAAAATGTAGATTGAAGAATGCAGTCACAACACAGACTGTAGAATGTTCTTTGATGATGGACACTCTCGTATAGAGAGCGGCGTAGATGGACTTTGCGACTAAGAAAAGGAAGATCGACCATTCGTGGGGATGTGACCGACGGTCGTATATTGCGGCAGCAATTACGGATTCATATGTAATACGCTGCAAAGAGCAAATGTGATACAGGTGCGTCCTGGACGAATTTCTATATAACAAAAATCAACACACATACACACTCGCAGTTGTTATTCTACGAATATTGAGCTCTCCAGCGTTCCAAATAAACGTTTTAATTATACGTTTGTATCATTTGCGACGATCGTCAAACTCAATTCAGAACATCGGCTCGCTGTTCTAATCCATTCTCCTTAGTTCACGTTATCGCCGATGGTGTCGGATAAGCCGACTTATGTTCTGGGATTGTGCGGAGCAGCATCTATGTACCCAGATCATACGCACTATCGAGCCGATGTGACAGCAGAACCCGTTCCGAGCTGATGAAAAGAACATTTCTCAAAAAGTACGCATTTAGATCGAGCGAATATAAACTACAGGGGATCTTTAAAGCAGCCTGAAAGTTTCTGTTTTACGCATGCAGGATTCCGAACAAGATGGTTTCAAAAATTATGCAAGCATTTGGTTAAGAATAATTCAAACATCTTCTGTACTGTTTTTGTGTTTACGTTTTACGGACCTGTTTTCATGATAGCCTTTTAAGCCTTTTAAAAACAGCAACTGACCACGAACAAGCTTTTATTAAGAACCTTTGGGAGAGGCGTAACGGGAGAACTCAAGACATTTACACGGTTAAGTTATTTCAAAAACTACGAATGGTGTATGGCAAACGCATGCTTCTTTCTGACTTCTCCACTTTACCATTTTGCAAAGCAGTAAACCACGTCTTTGGTGTTAGACTTAATGTTTAATTAAGGTTGCTCATTTTCTCAATCTTATTTTTTAAGCCGTAGTGTAAAGTAACGCAGGATTACACATCGCTTTAGGTCAGCAACGGTATGTTACAGACTGTTCCGGGTCGGTAACTGTGCATCAATACAGTTCAGTGACGTGGTCACTCTTTCGAATCAGCATGAGTAAGGTGCTCACTCTCTCTGGATCAGTATGGGTAAGGTGATCACTCTCTCGGATCAGTATAAGTAAGGGGTGTACACCGTATACTATTTGCAGTGAGGATGTCCGTATTCTGCCCCAGTTTTAACAATGCACGATACAAGACTTGGGACCCTCATATGTTTGATCAAATGGTGCTTATCCTCTTCAGTAATTATAAAAGCACAAGTTTTAAAATCAGAAGCCATCACACATTGTGCGGGAAACCTCTGCAGGGGAAAAATAAACAACAGAAAGGGGGTAAAACTGCCTGCCTAATGGCAGCCAGGCTAGCCCCACTGTCCCGACTTGGTCTCGGTAGCAGCCTGACGACTTGTCTGTCCTCCACTATTGGGGTACGAGAATGTGCGCTGCAGATACAGTCCGACATACAATGCCGCCATTTGGTGCAATCTGACGAAATTCTGCTGTTATATGAAACTTTTCACAGTCAGTAGTTTTCGGATCTTGAAGATAGCGTGGCTTCAATATATTATGTGGGGACACTGAATTTGTGTCGAACCGTACCCGACTCCTGCCTTGTCCTTACCACTTCCTATTTGCGAGAAACAGGCCACCTCAGACTGAATTTCCTCTGGAAATTCCCTTGAACGTGATTGACGACCCGTAATAGAATAATCGTTGCTAAACGTCAGACTGGGCAAAACTTCATGGTTTTTGAATCAAAAGATTTACGGCAAAAGCGCCGCAATGTAAGATCATTTCCACATACCCAAAAGCAACCGGACGCTCGCTCGGTAAGCTTGCGATGCTCTTCGTTCCGAATAACACAAGTACGTCCCGCTATGGACGCTTTCCCTTCGCTAGCTGCCATGTTATTTTACCACCCAAAATGGCATTATGTGCACATGATAACACTGGACAAGGTAGCAATACATGTATATGGTTACTGTGCAATGCGTCTTCCATTTACCGTGGAGCATTCCAAACGGTCTTGTCCGTACTCGCAGCCTCGTTAAGAAGGCTATATAATCAATACAGGTGGCGACCTAGTGCTATTCGAGTGTCTCCACGCACATCCCTTCATTCATCAGCACTCATGAGGATTCATACATCATGCAAAAGAACACGTGGAGAAAGCTAAAAAATACTTTCAACAAATCAGCGCGTATGCACACCCAAGCGCTGTTTAGCACAGTCATTGATACCTCTGCCGCATATTACCATGATGACTTTTACCGTACCATGACTCATCACAACCGGCCGCTGCCTTATCCTTTCCTTTGCCATTTTAAAACTGTATCACAGCAGTATGGCAGTATCAGTACATATCCCATTTTATTTTTACACATTTACTTTGCCGCAACGTTCAAACAATAGTCGGTGCAATAGAGAATTTACCGGCGCAGTTCTGTGTGTGGAACGAAACTTTATTCTGCTCAAACTGATTAGCGCTGTGCCATCACACTGTTGTAAAAATATATTTCAGTTTCACAAAATATACGGCCAACTACGTGGCTCAGCGTAGAGATGGCAACGGCTGGCTTATCGGCTGGCTGCGGCTGGCTAAAATAGCGAGCCGGTTTGAAAGTGGCGGCTCACCTCCCTGAGCCGGCTCAAACGGCTCGGCTTCGTACGCGAGCCGGCTAAGTCGGCTCCGAGCCGCCTTAGCCGATAGTATTTTGGCGCGAGAAAAATTAGGTATTTTTTAAATGAAAACCATTGTTTTCTGCTCTGTTTTTAAGCAACAAACCATTTTTGTTCAATTTTTAATGGAAAAAGCAGTCTCCGAAACAAAACCGAAGTGTTTTTTAATAAAAATACGGAATTTTTGAGCCCCACAACAGGTGTTGCATGGACGAAAAAGCTAAAATTGCACTTTCCAAAGAATTTTTCTCCACTATGCGCAAGCCGTTTGCCGGTATCGGCTAACGGCAGGCTCGCGGCTGGCTAGGTCTCCGAGCCGGCTTAATCGATTCGGCTAGCTTCGGCTTCGGCTACAATTTTGGGTCGAGCCGGCTCAGAAGAAGTTGGCTTAGCCGCGGCTCAAACGGCTTCGCCTAAGCCGTTGCACTCTTTACCTCAGCGTACCGGCGGAATCGGTAGCCTGGCCAGACAGATGTCAAATTTCCACAAACTCGGCACATTTTGACTTGACTCGTCTCCAACGTCAGGAAGAAGGCGAAGTGTCGGAACAGCTAGAAATATTATACGAGTTAAATGACCCAACCGTTAAGTAAAAAAATAGTCAGAGGCATTCGGCAGTATTTTCGGCATCGCGGCAGCATTGATGGGCTACTGTAATCACGGCTAATGGGCTACTGTAATACTCGTCGCAATAAAAATCATCACGCAAAAAGGGAAAATGGTCCCACCGGGTGAAAATGGAAATCGAAAATATACATCCATTAGATTACAACAGCATTACACTTGCATAGCCGCAGAGAATTCTTTGAATGCAGTGCAGATGATATCTTATTGCCTGTTCAGGTTAACTGGGGTTAGAAATTGCAAACGTGCTACTTGATGAAATTGTTCTGAAATTTGGACCTCCTTATTATCTAAATTCTGACCGAAGTACCGGCTTAACTAGCAATACCATAGCAAAGTTCAATGAAATACTGCAAATAAAACACCGTTTCCCAATGGCATAATACCGCATGCAAATGTATTGGCCGAACGGATTACACAATTTCTGTGCGAAAAACGAACGCTAACATAATCCATTCCAAAGCAGCTGAACACATATGTGACTTATCATAAGTCACATACGTGTTCAGCTCAGTAACGAGGTATAATAGACTTCGTTACTGAACTACCGGTTATTCATTTCGTTATTTGTGGTTCGGCACTAAGCGCTTAATCCGCAGAAACCCTAGGTTCTTTTCGTTATAATGTTACGTTCCATGATACAACCACATACGTTCGTTGTTATTCTGATAAACGCAAATGTTACATTGTATAAGACACAGTGGCAGGCTGCTGATGTAACGTTGTTCCAATGTTTTGCAGTCCCCATGATGGCAAGGCGTCTGGCGTGTGTTGGCGACGGAATGTTTTTCGAGAAAGACGGCAAAGTGGAAGTTAAAACAACTTACCATATGAGCCGATTACGAGAAGTGACAACGGCGAAAGGTAACACTGATATGGTATTGAAATCAAAGAATGTTATTAAGAACAGCGATGTCAAATTAATGGTTAATGGTTTATTAATGGTTTATTAATGGTTTAATAATGGTTTATTCTATCGTTTTTTGCACTGTGTAGTTTTGCTTTGCAGTGTATACTGGCACTTTGACTAGCTGACGATAAAAGAAATTGCCCAATAGCAAAAACTAACAGAAAGCTGTACCGAGGGCGATGGAGATCCGTACGGCGGCGTAGCGATCCATAAAAATTGGGACATCTCTCGTGCAAAATCAAGCACTTTGCAGGTGAGCTTTTTTGCGTTTTCGATAAAATTGCGCGGTTCACGGTTTTCAGTGGGAGAGGACCCAAAGTGACTTTGGCAAACATGATGCACATTTATTTCGTGCGTTGGTGCATGATATGTACAAGCTAGCGCCTCAAACTACCACGGTCCTCGTAATCGGAAGTTACGTCAGTTTCTGCGACTGGATGTAATCTTATCATTAGCGGCACTGCCGGGAGCTGTTGTTTGAATTTAACCGCGTGGTGGAAGGACTCGTACTTCCTGAGTTATCAATATTATATAACATAAGGCCGCTGTAATAGAAATTTGTATTTCGGTTGATGTTGTCAACAAAATTACGAATCATAAGTTGGTTGGAAAAGGCATTATAAATACTCTTTGAACTATCTGAGGCTGTTATCTGAGGATTGAGTGAAGTCTTATCCTTTTATGCCCGCTTTAATTTTGGTTTATTCACTCGCTTCATTAATTCCCATTCGAGCCACGGCACGGTATCATCGTAGCTGTGCAGACCGAACAGCTCACATTCTGCACAACAGATTTCATCCTCTTCTTCCAAGGCCATCTCCTCAAGCCATTCACGCTCCAACTGCTCGAACGCATCCTCATATGATGGGGCAAAGGGGATATGCCCAATTCCGCATGGATATTATTGGCTGCTTTAATGCAAACAGATGTGCGGGGCTGCAGTAGAAAGCAATTCTTAACAATTCTTTCCATTTAATTACAAAATTTAACGAAGGCTAAATTACTCGTGTATAAAAGCGTTGTGCGACGCCATTATGGTTTATAGAAGCGACTGTGAGAAGCTAGTGTGATTAACGCAATAGCTCTTACCGTAAGCCGCCGAAACGCTTCGTTTCATAGTTTTCCGTGTTAACAATCTTTGGTTTTCCTTCTCACTATTATTGCATCGCGCTAAGATGTAAGAAAAGCTTTATTGAATAGCAGTTTCTCGGAATGAAATGGAAACAGCTTCTTCGGGCACAGTCCAGCCGCGTTCAGAAGCGGTGAGAACAAAGATAATAAAAAAAAAGAGTTTTGCCAAATTCATCAGAAAAAAGGGTGGGACTCCGTTTGCTATCAAGCCGGACAGCACCATCAGGAGACAATATCAAATAAAAAAAACTGGGCAAGGGAACGTGCAAAAAGGTTGCGGAAATCATTGACATTTGTAATGCACTGAGCGATTACCTAGCTTTTAAAGCGAATAAAAACGAAGTCGGTTGGGTATAGTCCGCCGTTCGAAAAGTTAGTGTACCTAAAAGGTTCGTGAGAGCCAAAACACGAATAAGCGATTCAGCGAAACATTGATCGACAACTTTTACTGGAACGAATTCCATTGCCTCGTTTTTCCAAAACATGGACCGTGCTTGTACCAAACGCTACAGCCTAACGGATTCGCCAGATTCCTTCTGAATCATGTCGTCACCATAAGCCATCAAATTATCGTTGGCGTGGATTTTTTTCATGGTCTGGACTCTGGGGTGTACCCACACAGATCTGAAACCAGAAGCGGAAAATATCTTATTTCTTGAATATTCTCCTGCAGCCGTGGAACACACCGAGTGTACAGTGCCAAAGAATCTGCGTTCTGATTTTGAGATTAGTGTCATCTTGATAAATAATTTTTCTTTAAATAACCTGGAGGAAAGCCGTCAGCTAACCTGTAAAGTTAATTAGATTTAAATTTCTATAAACCAATCGAAACAAACCAATCAAATTAAGTTGTCTGCCATTAAGCCATAAATTGGCAATATGCGTGACCTTAGCAACCAGAAGGGTGCCTTATCACACAACGGACAGATATAAGGATATGGATTATTGACTTTGAAATGGCGATCCACAATCATGGAGACAAAAAGCCAGTAAAAATCCAAACAAAAAATTACGGGGGCCCCAAAGGTTATTCTGAGAAAGACTTTAGATTTGTGTTATGGTCTAATTATTGTATTGCTACGGTTTGCACAAAAATCGAATTTTGGTTATTCACGTTGCATCTATCGTTAGTTTAAAATGGATTTTTAAATACATGTTTTCTTAGAACGGCCATGGAACTAAAAGGCCGAAACCATCAGTATCGGCTGTAATATGGTTGAGCTATACATCGGTGTGGTGCTATACACCACACCGTTTTATCCGTCTGCCAAAAAAAGGTGCATCTTGCTTTGGCAGAAAAGTAAACTGACTGGAAACTGTTACATGACGTTAACAAAACCTGATATTTTACACCTTGAGCAGAACGCTTGGAAGAATCACGCGAGCCATGGTCACAAGATTCCCGAAAGTAAGGTAAAAGAAATTCCCAAAGCTTTTTCAGGCCTCCTGGCCTTTTGTGGCTGTGATTGCCAAAGAAGGATTCAAAGGGACTACTGCAAATTACTGGAGGTATATCTTCTTAAACTTTCATCACTCAACATTTTTAAAAACAATTTTCGTTCATAAGAGCCATTTCCCAGGAAGATTGCGATAATTCGTTGGTCTCTTCGCTATTTAATATATTAAAATTGTTTCTTTGCGTTGACCCAATAAACCGTCTGGCCTTGAACAAATCACTGAAGGATTCATTTTTTTAACTGAATTGTTGCCCTGGTTTAAGTTTCCCTTAGCCAAGTGTACGATAATTTCTTGAATTTTGTCTTGTTTTTCAAATAATCGCCATCACCAACATACTGTCGCCACAAACGGACAAGCCCATTCAAATGAGAAAGCTCTCCGCCAGATACACAAACACGTCTTCTTCTTTCTGTGCACGACCACAGCGTTTTCTCTCACGCCCAGTCTCTTCGATCAATTGAACTTGCCTAAAAGTACCCATATCCTTTCGGATCCGGATTTAAACTGTAAAAGCTAGAGAGTCAGCGGATAGAAATAAAGTCTCAAATTTTGACTTTAAAGTTGGCAATGCACCGAAATGCAGAAGACCAAACCGGAAATAAATTCGACCGCCCCAAGGGAGTCAGACAAGGCTGCCCTAACGTTTGTGCACATATGCGGTGGCTGAAACAGCGACAGCTTCAAACTGTATTTGCCAGTTAAATAACGCAGTTTCCGTTGGTTCTTGATAATTTTTAGATTTCATTCCCACTTCTTATGATTTCTTAATTCTTTCGGAAAAATATCCATTCCGACGGTTTTTAATTTAGGCTTCCGCCACTGACTCGACTTAGTCTCAGTAGCAGTCAAACCAGCCTGCAGTCTCGAAATCAGGCTCGGAGAGAGGGGTGGAGTCAGCCAATCAGGTTCTCTGCCACCTTAGCTGGAACACTGCTTGTACTCTGTACATACGTAGCGAATTTTCAATTCCATCGAAGAACGAGTTTAGTACGCTCTGGAAAGCCGACCTAGCCGCGGTCCGGCTCGAGCATTGGCTTGTCCATATGCGGTCAAATCCTGACGACTTGTCTACCCCTCACTACTGCGGTACGAGAATGTGCGCTGCAGATACGGACCGACTTACGATGCACCTCAGACTGGAATTCCGCTGGAAATTTCCTTGAACGTGACTGAGGACCCGTAATAGAATTATCGTTGCTAAAAGTCAAACTGGACAAAACTCCATGGTTTTCGAACCAAAATGTTCACGGCAAAAGCGCCGCAGTAGAATATCACTTCCCCAGACGCATACGCAACGAGACGCTTGCTCGGTTAGCTTGCGGTGCTTTTTGTTTCGAATATCAGAAGCGCGTCCTGCTATGGACGCTTTCCCTCCGCTAGTAGCTGTTAGGGTACCTGGCCACCCAAAATGCTATTAGGTATGTGAATGGGATGACACTAGAAGAAATACGATCATGTTTCTATATTGATTATTATCAGTTTTTTCTCGCCGAAGGTTTGTTGACTGTACCACGGACATTCATATGAAATTATCGTATAACTACGTAATCGCAAATTTTATTTTATCTTCCTCTACTTAATGGCCGAACAGGCCACATTCGCCATTTTCGTCATTTGATGTTCTTCTTCCATTATGTCAGAGAGATTCTGGCTGAATGGGTCCGGCTGACCTCCGTCGGGGTTACCTGGTATCCAGATAGAGAATCAATCAGTACATACTGTTTTTTTTCGTTATTATGGGCGCTCAATACCTTGTACTGAGGACCACAAGAGATTTTGCCAAAGCTATGATGACCATCGATATAATCCGGTCTTACTCTTAATGGCCTTTTTCTCAAGCAATACGCAGCGTGCGGAAGCCGAGCACGTTGCTTGGGTGCATCGGTATCGCTATTTTAAAAAGATCGGCAACATAGTTATCATTATCTTGTCGCATTTATTTTTGTCGGCACCGTATGTTGTGATCACGGTGATATAATCGTGGATGATGTCCGCAGTTGGACTGGAATCGTCCGGTACCGGATCCGGTATCGTAAGTCTAAAATTGTACCCCCTGTCCTATCTGTCCACAAGAAGCCATATCAACTATAACTGTATGGAGCGGAAAAACTGTTAGTTTGGATAAATATCTTCATAGTTATATTTAAAGTTAGATTGCAGGAATATCGTCCTTATCGCCCAGGCACAGCCGTCTCGGCATCCCGTCCTCTGTCGCGCGCTCCGCCCTGTCTGCCAATCACGCTATCTCTCCTTCGCGCTGCCGCCGTGCTCCCGCGGGCGAGCCTCCGCCCGTATTTCGAGTAGGTGATGGAGCTTTGGCAGATCGGACATCCAGGAGTGTGGCAGCTCGGAGGCTGTGCTAAATATCTGTGGCGATAGCCGGATCCGGCGAGTATTTCTTTGCACTGACCGCGCGTTCAAGACGCTCATCGGTGTGATATTCCCGACCATCAACAACCTGTCCGTCGCCGTCTGGTCACATGCCGAGGCCCCAATGGTGACGGTGTTTGAGGGAATCGGCGAAGGGATTCCGTTCTCACGCCGGCTGCTGGAGCATTTCAATGACATGGCCGCCCGTCGTGAATGTTTGGGGAAGCCCATTCCCGGCAAGCGTCGCAGCATGGCCGTGCCCTCCAGTTAGCGGTTCTGCCCTTTCATTTGGCCAGATTTCACAGCACTTATCCTCATCAAATTAAAACGGCAACACAATCTGGGCGTCTCGGTGGTGCGTGTGTCGGTGGAGGGACCCTTCTTCGTCCCATCCCCCTCCACGGTCACTTCCGGTTCCGCTGTGGTGACGTCCACAGATGATTGATCCCGTATGCATTAGTTCGACAGTATGCATTAGTTCGATAGATTATACTGTTATTCTGTGCGCTTTAAGATACATAAAAGCGAAACGAAGTGACTCCATAAGACAGAAGGGCCTTCCATATTAATGTGGGATACCATGGCGGCGAGGTGCTGCATATCAGCAATGGCTGCTTTTGTATAGGTATGCTACCATAATTAAGGCCGAAGCCGGAAAAAAACCGGAGACTGGCAAGACTGCCAATTTATTACGTTCGAACATGTGACATTATATATCCTCCTGATCCCTTATAGAGCAGGAGCCAGGAAAATCAATGATCACTCCTTGGCCTTGCGTGTCCAACGGAGAAGAAGCGTGCAATACAGACAGCACAAAATGTCTGTGGGAGATCCCACAAGGTCCTGGGGACTGAATTCTAGAAACCCTTAGGCATTAAGTGCATGGGGTTCGCCAGTGTCTGAGAAACCAGAATTATCAACGATGCATCGTCTGGGCAAAAGCCTTTCGACCATGCGTTGAAGATCTCAGAGAGGATTCCAGGTAAAATATTAAAACTCGTCACACCGTCAAATTCATGTAAACGCGAGTCAATTTTTAAACTGTAAATATACCGGTGGTTGTCTAACTTTTGCACACGGTGATGGTTCAACCTTTTTTGCCAGCGTCAGAAATCAGAGTTGTATCAAAAAAATAATAATCTGGGTTACGAGAGCAGGTAAAGGCTTGTTCGGAATAAAACACGACTTAATATTTCCTCTGAAAAGCGCAATCCAGGATGTGACTAGTTGGCCTCCACTAAGCAGCAACGAAAAAGTGGATCAGAAAATGCGGCCGAAATTTCACGAGTCAGTTCTTTAAACATTGTAGTGTCTCTAATACAGACCGAGGCGGGCACCGCATGTTTCGGGCGGTATCACAGGCAGCGACCGGATGTCCAAATTATCATTTCGATTGACGCCTTCCTTGTGTCTTGAAAATCATTCGTCATTGGCCAAGGTTTCTTGCCTACTGGGAAGCAGATATTATGGGATGCGTTACCGTCAGCTTGTTGTACGAACGGCGACCACTTTCACATGTGTTATCAGCAAGCACTGTGGTCAGACCGTTTATATGCTTGCCATGGCTACATTTTCCTGCCGTTGTGTTTATAGCTCACTTTTGTGGCTTATAAAGTTGTCCCAATAGAAATACTTGTTCCTTGTACCCAGCTGTGCCGTGGTATACGTTGTTCGCCCGCAAACACAAATTATGTGAAGTGGTGGGCATGCGAAGTGGTTTTGCTGGTTCTCAACAGTCGTTCCATTAGCCCAATTTGAGTTGATGCAGGCAGTTTGTGTTTGTGCGCAATATATATCGAGTGGCAATGGCCACTCGAGGGCCAGTCCGTTTTTTTCCGTTTGAATAAAGGTCTTTCTTGGCAGTTGCACTGTGCGTGTTGATTGGGCAAATGTCGTCGGTTCGGAAATGTCACAAAAGGCGAAATCCCGATCTAGGTCTAGCAACAAATCTCTTGGGTTCAGGGCGAAGGACAGCTCTTTTGTTGCCAAAATATCTGGTCCCCACATGCGAGGATATGAGCTGCAAATTCACATGCGAGTCGTATTGGCCACAGAAGTTATTACAGCGCACTAAATTTCTGAATGAGCGCTCGCTTGCTTATCTGTTAGTTTACGCTGACAACCATATGTTTTTGGTCAATTTTTGCAAAGATTTGGGTGAAATGGTTTTCCAACTTAACGATGACCACGTTGAACGTATCACAGTCGGCGAGTTTTTTGAAACTGTGCCGATGCGTCAAAACAACATTGGATCCGTTGCGTATGCGCACTCGCTGGATGCTGAAGAACTTGGTCTTTTGTTGAACCACTACACCATGTTCCTGGCCAACGTTTTTTTTGATGGCGTGCGCAAGTATATCAAGCGCGACGTGGGTGCCTCCGAGTCTCCGACAGCCCTCTGGCTTCTTGAACGAGAAACTGAATTTGTTCTGCTGCCTGCAGTTTGTCACTTCCACCGGAACAAACGTTTTGGGTTAAGCCACATTGTCGAAAAGATACCGTGCAGCGAAACGACGGTTTGCATTGGCGACACGAACAAATAATTCGCACATTCTTTGCTGTCCTGTCAGTTGCCATTGCCGACCTGGCGAATAGTAATAAAGGCGGCTTTCACTTACAAATTTACTATGATTGCATCCTGCAGGTAAAAGTTTCTAAATGCTGATGTGCTTGTAGGAATCCAGTAGGCCAACCAGAGTGCGAACCAGCGGAACATCGTACCAGTATAATCAGTACACACAAAGCAGGCTCACATTATGCACGCTATTTGCAAACCTGTTCACGGAAAAGCAGTGTATTGCACTATTTTCTATATCATATTCCCGGGGAATATTTCTGCTGATCCTGCCGATATGACCTATGTGGTGTAGCAGTGCCACGTGCAACAGGTCGTAATTTTACTGCCGATAATCATATAATTGACCAAACTAATCTAAAATTGATCCATTAGGGACCAACCGTGTTGGTATCGAAGTCGACAAAAAAGCGGACATTTTTAACACCCTGCGCGTATCATATGCACAATTGCCGTTTTCGCGCCGGCCTAGTACGGTATTATTATATTTTCTTGTCCGCGAGTCAGACCGAATTCTTGATAGACAAGTAAAGTAGCGGACATGCCGATGCTGAGGAGAAAGCGTATCTACCACTGCCGGATTCACAATTTTCAGTTCTACGGAAGAAATACTGCAGCCTCCCAATATACGAGTAGAGGTTAATGAGGAATCACCATTTCCACTGCTTCCTTCTCCGGAGCTTCTCCTGCCGTCCGTAAGGCAAAAACTAATGGCAAAAATCGTTGAACAAGATTTATGGGGTTATATATTTAATTATGTCCCCGTAACAGACTTAGATGTTGGCGATCATGAGACAGCAGATATAGTCGAACGAGGCGTAGAAGTACTTGGTATGTATCCTGATGTTTTTCAAACGAGTAATCAAAGAATGGGGCTAGCTCTCGTACAAAAGGTTCATATGGAACAAGTGCCGGGAACACGGCCTATATCGAAAAGACAGTACCGGCATTCAGCTGAGAAAGTAGCTTTCACAGAAGCGGAGGTGAAAAAAAGCTTGAAATAGGAATAATTAAGGATTCCCGGAGTGCTTGGAGTACTCCTATTGTAAAAAAAAGGATGGCGGAAAGGCACGCCGTTTTTGTAATGATTTCCGCGCAGTTGACGAGGTCACAGTAAGTGACAAATTCCCGCTTTCTATTGTGGATGACTGTGTGAACGTACTTTCTGTAAGCTTTCTGTTATATTTCGCCATCACTATAAAAATCCGATTTCGATTATCAGTCAGTAGATTTATTATCTACCGAAAGATGCAAGCGTGGACACACTTCCGCCTGCCGGGCTGTACGAGTTTACGAGGGCTGTACGAGTACTAGTACATTTGTCGAGTCCGAACTAAAAACAGCCTGTTTACGTTAAAAACAATCGCCGGCATCGGGGTCGGTTTTTGCAGTAGCTTTGACTTCCGATTATTTTATTTTGGAGAAACGAAGCAGCATCGTCCAACTCTGTGCTTTAGCAATTCTCCGCCCTGATACATTTTTAGTAACTTTAATCCTGCCGTGCACGGAATTACTAACATATTTACGGTATGTGTCCGAAGTTCAAGAAAGAACACCAACCATGTCCAAGAACAGTGCACTCGCACGTGCCGCAAGAGCAAACGTCTCAAATACGCGGAACGCGCCGACACCGAATCCGCTGCAATCACCTGCATACAACAAGATATATGTTTACTATATCTGTACATGGAAATCCATAGACAGTGCGAAAGGATCGTTACTAAGGCATCCACAGTCAGAACGGCCGACTTCAAAAATACGCTGTAAAACGGCGCTGTTGTGCGCAGGAATTCGAATTACTCTTATGGATCTATCTAGTGTAATATCTCAGTTTTCGGCGACCATGACGATTGCCGACATTTGCCATTTCTTTTGGCGCTCCCAAAAAAAAACCACTTGGCGGCCGTTAAAACGCCGTCCCAACACGCGCAGTCTTTTAAAAAAAGTTTGTAGATATATAAGGCCACTGCCAGCTGGGCAAAGCTTTTACCGTATTATTTTGGGAGATATAATACTTTACGTCACAGACAGAAATTGTCATCTCGGCAAACAAGGCCCCGACAACTACAAGGAATCGAAGCAGCAAAGCCCTGTTCAAAGTTTGATCTATCCCAACTGCTCTCAGATAACCCACTGGGTATCTTTCTCTTCTCGCCTCCAAGTAAACATTCAACCGTTTATAAAACTTGGGTGGGGCTACCGAATGGCTAACAACGTTCTTTTGAGTTCGTCTCAACGGCTTCTGGAACCCACGACCAGCCCATTCTACACATCGGTAGAGCGGCTCTGGCTGATGGTGTGGCACTGGTTGATCGCATGAGGCCAAGGCACGAGATAGTACTACGAGATCCGGCACCTGTGGTTGACCCAAAAGACAAACGGACCCGAGATCATGCATTCGCCCCGAAAGAACAGTATCTGCTGAAACTCGTTTGGAACGGGAAGTTGCAGTCGGAACGTTTCAAGTGGATGGCTTATGCCAAAAAACAAAGGCAGTTCATACGTTCAGCGGAGACTTCTAGCTCGAAAATCGTGCCGCAACGAAATTCGATTACCGAAATCCTGTTTTCCATCAAACAGTGCAAAATTTCACCATACGCCACGTCGAAAGGAAAGCACAAAACTATGACAACTTGGGTACAGCCTTGTAATCATCTGCGATAGCAATTATGGCAAAAACCTCGCAGAATCTTGATTTTTTTGAAAATTTAGCCACATATTGGCCAATCTTTGGCACTTCAACACCGCGGGACGTATTATATGGTGTTCGAGCAAACGCGTATGTTTTGAAATTGTCAACAAGCCGAAGAAACCAGCTACTGGTTATGAAACATGTTTTCGTTATAGCCAGTGCCAGTGAGCCACCGTTACATGTCGAATTTTTCAATAAAGGTTTCGTGATGTCATATCTGAATAACCGGTTTTGCGATGTAATATCTATTTGTGAACTCTCGGAAAAAATATCCGATAGGCCCATACGTCAAAATAACGAATGATTTCAATCAGCTAAGTAATTACTCTGTTTGATTAAAGCCAAAGTGCCGCTAATTAACACTTGTGGCTACCGGTGCTGCCGTGCTGCACAACAAAGCTTACATTACCCTTGTGTCGAATGTGGCTATCAAACCAATGAATCCTATCAACACTCAGACCATGACCGCGCATTGTCAAAGGTTTGGTGCACCGAGAAACTGAAAAAAGCTTGTAAGCCGGGTACCGCATTACTGCAGGGTACCTCACCGGGTACCGCGTACATGAAGTATTCAGAGTTATTCTATTTCAAAATTCCGACGAGGGATTACTATTTTCAAATGGTTTGGTATTTTCAAAATTCCGACGAGGCATTACTTGCAAATTATATCACACTTTTTCTAAATCTTACATATGAAGCCAGCGGATGGCCGGCTGAGATCCACAGCGAAAAACCAAACCAGAATTACTTGAAAGATTTTATAACACGAGAAGTTGTTGTGCTCGATCCTGACAAAATCTAGAACAAAACCAGGGTTGCGCTCGCTCGCCATACTCCGCTTGAATAGGTCAGTATTCAGACAAATTTTGTATTGTGAAAAACTGTTAATTTCTTATAAATTGCAGTTTTGAGGCCGCAGTTTACTTTTACTGCAGCAAGCCAGTCGATTTTCACTTCAGTTTCGTATTACACGATGCATCGCGGTCAATCGCAGTGGCATCGTTGTTGCAGTTTATCCTCACCATCGTCGCCTTGTCGTTAGCGGTGTGGCTGCAGATGCGATCAAGGCCCACGGCAACGGAACTGTGCTGCAGCTGTACGGTGCCCATTTGGAGGTCCTTGTAAGGGAAAAATACCAACCAGTGGCTGGGAAGGGATAAAACTGGTTTTGTCATTCCTCGTGTTGAAAAATTTCGTAACAGATTTCCATAAACTTTTTTTTATTGAATATTGGCGTAACGCGATTACTCGCGTGATTTTACGAAAATTTGTACGACTAGTAATTTCTGAAGGAACGACTAATGTCAGCCTACTCGATAAACGAAGCGGCTGTTTTCAGCGTAGATTTCCTACTTTCAATGTTCGGCACCTCAAATCTTTTATTTTGTCTTATAACAAAAAAATCTTAAGCTCACTAGTGGCAGAAATTACACAAAGGTTTCATTCAGTGTTACAGGCATTTCTTTTTTCTTTGTGTTTTTTCAGTTTTGCTGCATTTCTCATTTCTCCTAACCGTGTAATAACCACAGTCTTTTGTTTAGAAAGTACCGTACGGCGTTTTTAGCTGAATCACGATTCCGTCCAGTTCCGAAACTTTCGGGTCGATTCGGTCACCTTCATTGGCAAACAAGTCCCATTTGATCCAATCGTAACCAAAAGGTAGAAGAAATTTCCGAAATTTGTTTGCGTCAAACAACATCTGACTGGCGGCAGATGCGCATTCGTTTCGATCATTGGTGTAAATTAATGATTTGTAATCAGCAACTACTTAAAATTAAGTTGTCCGCAGCTTAGAAAATAAGCAACAAATTAAATGAAAATACAATCAAGGAAAATCAAAAAGAAAATTATTAATTGGGTTCCATTCCGTTTCTTCTCTCCTTTGGCGTTTGCTTCCGCAAGTTATGTCGCAGGCGAAATGAGCTGTCAGATCGGCATTGTTGAGTGATTTGCCATCCATCGTAGAAACAAATTCAATATACGGGAAAAATTCTGCAAACGCTACGTTATCGGTTGCATCATGGGTTACGCATGACGCAGAATGGTGCCGTGTACAACAGCAAAACTCAGCAGTATGACGAATTGTTATTGGTGCAGGTGTCGTTCACTGTTTGCACGCCTTAAGTTGCATGTTTTAGTTTCCACTGTGGCAGAGAATTTTTAACTTTTTATATGACGCGTCCGCTCCAATGGACAACTCTATCGCAGATCAAAGAAAAGCGTCAATCCTATTGGATACAACTGAGTGTTCGATATCAAGATATCAGCATTTGCCAGTTCAGGGTTACAGCCCCCGTAAGAGCAATAAAATTCGTTTTGGTCTAGAAATTTAAAGAATCAAAGCGAATCGGCACAAAAATTTTTGGGATGCACGCCTTAGAATTATCAGGTCCAGAGACTATGGTTACATTGCTTGCGTACTGCAGTTTCAAAGTAGTATTATGATATCAGATGCAGACGCAAATTTCCACAGCGTTTGTGCTTGATGAAGTAGCTCCGGTTCCACCGAAAGGGTTCCATGTGACTCGGCACTTAGTAATAAGAAAACTTTGAAACGCGATTTACCAGCTGCAGCATCTGCTGTAATGCAGGATGATATAATACTTGATGCAAATCCGACGTTTGCCTGTTGGGACAAAGTTACCAGCAATCCATCAGTGTACTGACAGTTGTACACTTAGACAGTTGGTTTCAAAAGACAAGAGCATGTAATTATTACTTAAATCTTGTGGTATGGGACGCCCAAAAAATGGAATCAATGGCGGTCTTGCCTTTAAAAATTACTCGCAATAAACAGAAATACCTGGTGTTTAGCCATGGAAATTATACAGATGGCATGTGCGATTATCGGGTGATTGAAACTTGTCTTTTTGATTTACGAAGAGAAAAAAGAGTCCTCCATGATTCGTGTGGTCAGTAAATTCCTTTTGAATAATTTTAGGTACATAAAAAAGGCAAAAACGTCATTAACTAATTTTTTTCAGAAACGCATTTCTAGGATCCTCTATAAAGGAGCATCGTTTCCAGGGTTTGAATACATAAGATTCCATCGCCCGTTCTCCGCGCACGTGTTTTTTCAATAGGCCAAACTAATTGCAAACATACCGTTTTATTGTGGCATGTGTCCTGAAAGTCATGACATTTTCAAAGAGGTCACCTGGAAACTGCATGAGAGGCGTCGCTTCAGCTTAGTGGGCTGAGGCGATAGATTGGATACCACGTAATACCCCCCGCCACATTTGACCTTGTAATCATCCGTCATCTATTAAAATGTCAGTCGTGTAAAACTAAAAACCTTCAGCCAATATAGAAGACAAATCTGCGCAACAATAGCATACATTAATAAGATTGCCGGCCCTAACTAAGGCACTAATACAATAGGCAGACTTTGTACATTTTGCAGATCGCTTGTTTTCTTACTTTCTTTCCTCAAACGCGTCAGATATACAGTGAAACTTCTCTACTACGTACACCCTCCGTTCCTAGCTTCCTGAACGTTACAAAGGGGTGTACGTTACGTAGAAGACACTGCCCCTAAGGGTGCCCCCAAAGGTGCCCCCCCAAGGGGTGAATAATAACATCCCCAAGGGGTGAGTTATATATTTGTGTGTAGCAACCGGAGGTGGCGCCGTGTACCTTTGGAGTGTAAAATGACTTCTCTAACTTCGGCGTTAATGATGTCGAGCTTTTCTCAAAGAAAAACTCTGACGCTTACTTTTTTCGTCCAGTTTTAAACAGCTGCAGTATAAACAGCTGCAGTACGGTAACTGACAGGTTAAGTCCCCAACTACGTACGTAAATGTTGTTTTTCATCGATTCGCTGTTTTGCACCGCAAGATCCGGCATCGGGCAGACTTAAAACTAAAACTAGCCGGAGCATTTTTCGAAATTGTTGTTTCTCGTTTTTAGCCAGGTGTACGTAACGCAGGGGTTGAATGTACCTTAAATATGGTCTGCCGTTCCATGGTAGGTGTACGTTATACTTGTAGAGGGGTGAACGTTATAAAGAGAACTGCCCCTACGTTATAATATGCCTGACAGTCCGGTTCCTAGCCGAATGCACATAATAAAGGGGTGAACGTTATAAAAGGGTGTACGTTACGAGGGGTTTCACTGTAGAATAAAATTACTTTTTAAACGTGCTACATAAGTAAATCTGCCAAAGACCAGATTTTTCAGTATTGTGGTATTATGGCGTAAATTATCTGCATGAGTACTGCACTAGTGCATTGCAGCGGTATGTACCCAACTTAAATTGTTTGGTTGCGCTCTTTGACCCTCACCAGATAAAACATACGAATTTATTTCTTTAATTTTACAACAGTGTGTACTACGTTTTTGCAAAAGACGAGGTTTTTCTGAATTTAGAGGCGGTAATAGTGCCCTGGTTAGTCGTTATACCAGGATACTGCACTGCAAAATTTCAACTTATACCGCTTTATGAGTACTTTATGCAAAAAATGATATCGCCTGTAGAATGCTGGCTCTACACTAAAAAAACTTACTGTAGTTTATCGTGAAACATACTTGCAGAAAACGCATAAGTTTCAAGATTTAAGTGAGGACGAATTTCTAATTGTTTTATCTTAACAGTTCAAGTTTATTGATCGGTTAAGTTAGAAAACTAAAAAGGGATACAATTAAAATTTGATAATAAAAAAATATCACGAAACAGCAATACAGAGTTAACCCAATAATAAGAACGTTAATCGGCATGGCAATATTATCAAACGCATAAAACATTAACCAGCAAACATATAAAGACACGATTATACGTTTTCCACCGTACATACATTTCATTTTGCATATGCAACTACGGAGTTCCAGTCAGATCGTTGACGATTTCTTCCATAGGGCTATCAAATCTAATATTTGAACGTTAACTAAAATGTGAACCTCCGGGTTAGGTAGCCACTGAACAACACATTGCGGAAACCTGCTACGATACAATTTCTACGCTACAAACTCCGGAAAGCTGCTACGAAACCTGCAGCAGGCAATTAAAATAAAGGCAGGCAGCATCTTCCAACCAAACCTGTTTGCACGCCTTAAGTTGCATGTTTTAGTTTCCACTGTGGCAGAGAATTTTTAACTTTTTATATGACGCGTCCGCTCCAATGGACAACTCTATCGCAGATCAAAGAAAAGCGTCAATCCTATTGGATACAACTGAGTGTTCGATATCAAGATATCAGCATTTGCCAGTTCAGGGTTACAGCCCCCGTAAGAGCAATAAAATTCGTTTTGGTCTAGAAATTTAAAGAATCAAAGCGAATCGGCACAAAAATTTTTGGGATGCACGCCTTAGAATTATCAGGTCCAGAGACTATGGTTACATTGCTTGCGTACTGCAGTTTCAAAGTAGTATTATGATATCAGATGCAGACGCAAATTTCCACAGCGTTTGTGCTTGATGAAGTAGCTCCGGTTCCACCGAAAGGGTTCCATGTGACTCGGCACTTAGTAATAAGAAAACTTTGAAACGCGATTTACCAGCTGCAGCATCTGCTGTAATGCAGGATGATATAATACTTGATGCAAATCCGACGTTTGCCTGTTGGGACAAAGTTACCAGCAATCCACATCAGTGTACTGACAGTTGTACACTTAGACAGTTGGTTTCAAAAGACAAGAGCATGTAATTATTACTTAAATCTTGTGGTATGGGACGCCCAAAAATGGAATCAATGGCGGTCTTGCCTTTAAAAATTACTCGCAATAAACAGAAATACCTGGTGTTTAGCCATGGAAATTATACAGATGGCATGTGCGATTATCGGGTGATTGAAACTTGTCTTTTGATTTACGAAGAGAAAAAGAGTCCTCCATGATTCGTGTGGTCAGTATTCCAGTAAATTCCTTTTGAATAATTTTAGGTACATAAAAAAGGCAAAAACGTCATTAACTAATTTTTCAGAAACGCATTTCTAGGATCCTCTATAAAGGAGCATCGTTTCCAGGGTTTGAATACATAAGATTCCATCGCCCGTTCTCCGCGCACGTGTTTTTTCAATAGGCCAAACTAATTGCAAACATACCGTTTTATTGTGGCATGTGTCCTGAAAGTCATGACATTTTCAAAGAGGTCACCTGGAAACTGCATGAGAGGCGTCGCTTCAGCTTAGTGGGCTGAGGCGATAGATTGGATACCACGTAATACCCCCGCCACATTTGACCTTGTAATCATCCGTCATCTATTAAAATGTCAGTCGTGTAAAACTAAAAACCTTCAGCCAATATAGAAGACAAATCTGCGCAACAATAGCATACATTAATAAGATTGCCGGCCCTAACTAAGGCACTAATACAATAGGCAGACTTTGTACATTTTGCAGATCGCTTGTTTTCTTACTTTCTTTCCTCAAACGCGTCAGATATACAGTGAAACTTCTCTACTACGTACACCCTCCGTTCCTAGCTTCCTGAACGTTACAAAGGGGTGTACGTTACGTAGGGGCACTGCCCCTAAGGGTGCCCCCCCAAAGGTGCCCCCCCCAAGGGGTGAATAATAACATCCCCAAGGGGTGAGTTATATATTTGTGTGTAGCAACCGGAGGTGGCGCCGTGTACCTTTTGGAGTGTAAAATGACTTCTCTAACTTCGGCGTTAATGATGTCGAGCTTTTTCTCCAAAGAAAAACTCTGACGCTTACTTTTTTCGTCCAGTTTTAAACAGCTGCAGTACGGTAACTGACAGGTTAAGTCCCCAACTACGTACGTAAATGTTGTTTTTCATCGATTCGCTGTTTTGCACCGCAAGATCCGGCATCGGGCAGACTTAAAACTAAAAGCCGGAGCATTTTTTGAAATTGTTGTTTCTCGTTTTTAGCCAGGTGTACGTAACGCAGGGGTTGAATGTACCTTAAATAATTATGGTCTGCCGTTCCATGGTAGGTGTACGTTATACTTGTAGAGGGGTGAACGTTATAAAGAGAACTGCCCCTACGTTATAATATGCCTGACAGTCCGGTTCCTAGCCGAATGCACATAATAAAGGGGTGAACGTTATAAAAGGGTGTACGTTACGAGGGGTTTCACTGTAGAATAAAATTACTTTTTAAACGTGCTACATAAGTAAATCTGCCAAAGACCAGATTTTTCAGTATTGTGGTATTATGGCGTAAATTATCTGCATGAGTACTGCACTAGTGCATTGCAGCGGTATGTACCCAACTTAAATTGTTTGGTTGCGCTCTTTGACCCTCACCAGATAAAACATACGAATTTATTTCTTTAATTTTACAACAGTGTGTACTACGTTTTTGCAAAAGACGAGGTTTTCTGAATTTAGAGGCGGTAATAGTGCCCTGGTTAGTCGTTATACCAGGATACTGCACTGCAAAATTTCAACTTATACCGCTTTATGAGTACTTTATGCAAAAAAATGATATCGCCTGTAGAATGCTGGCTCTACACTAAAAAAAACTTACTGTAGTTTATCGTGAAACATACTTGCAGAAAACGCATAAGTTTCAAGATTTAAGTGAGGACGAATTTCTAATTGTTTTATCTTAACAGTTCAAGTTTATTGATCGGTTAAGTTAGAAAACTAAAAAGGGATACAATTAAAATTTGATAATAAAAAAATATCACGAAACAGCAATACAGAGTTAACCCAATAATAAGAACGTTAATCGGCATGGCAATATTATCAAACGCATAAAACATTAACCAGCAAACATATAAAGACACGATTATACGTTTTCCACCGTACATACATTTCATTTTGCATATGCAACTACGGAGTTCCAGTCAGATCGTTGACGATTTCTTCCATAGGGCTATCAAATCTAATATTTGAACGTTAACTAAAATGTGAACCTCCGGGTTAGGTAGCCACTGAACAACACATTGCGGAAACCTGCTACGATACAATTTCTACGCTACAAACTCCGGAAAGCTGCTACGAAACCTGCAGCAGGCAATTAAAATAAAGGCAGGCAGCATCTTCCAACCAAACCTCAAGGAACAAAAGTAGATTACCTCCTTTTTTTTCTGGGTGAATCCGATATTGATATTCTTTTAAAACACTCTGGCGGATCTGATGGCCCTCGACACCGCGACTGCTTCTGAATGACTCGCTTGCTGATTCTGATATGGAGGTTGGATAAGTTGCTTGCGACCTTGATGTATGGGAGCATCGAAAATGTGGCAGCGGTTCCAGCCCACTCATTAAGTTGCGATGATATGACCCAATCGTAGCCTGCTGTTGGCGATGAAGATGTGGACAACTTTGACTTTCTGGGAATGGATATTCGGGACATTCTTGCAGATGTATTATTATCAATTTGGCAATGAGAAGCCGAAAGGACCTAACAACGCCATTAAAGCCGAAGATGGAACCAGTACAAAAGATAACGTTGGCTATTCCATCACCGATAGCGCCTAAGACGGTAGCGTGCTTCTGATTGCTTGTTTGCTTACTACCGTTTCTGTATGCATTTTGTGATAAAAAAAATTGTGAAATGTAAAACCCAAAAAAATTTATGTTTATTACTGTTGCTCCTCCTGCTGCTGCTGATGCTGCTGACGATACTTTTACTGCTACTGCCGTTTTTACTACCCCAGGGAACACAAAATGAAATGTAAAACCCAAAAAATTTTGCTGCTGCTGCAATATTTCTTTTCTTTTGTTCTACGTAAGCTCTGCATACATTGCTGTGTTATTGTTAATGTGAATTATGTGATTGTTTATCCACTGACAAAACATTGCGTCATTGTCAGCATAATTCTTATTGAAATAATGAATAATGTCTTATCTGATTCTCCGCTAGCGCGCTTATGAATAAAAAAATTACAAAATTGACCGCAGACTGTCGAAAATGTTTGCTGTATGCGTTCCATTTGATAAACGACGTGTAAATTAGCTCTTCAGTCTTCAGTCAGGCAAAAAAGCTCCACAGGCCGTCCATAAGAGTCGAAAAACTCAACTGACGTCGGTTCGCTTTGATAAAATGCCCACCAGTGTTCACCAGGTCCGGTGTAAACTTCTGTATTGACAATGTATGCGTCTGGTAAATTGTAAGTTCGTTTAGGCAGCGCATCACGGGCGTAAATCATTTGAAACATTTTTCCTGTTTCCGAATTCTCACAAAGAAGTTTGGTTGTCAGATTATCCATTTTAATTTGTAAAATCACAAATTAATTGGCGGAAATTGCTAATTTTTGTCACCGCGTCAAACTTAAGGAGTGTAATTATGATGGTAGGCTGTCTCAGCGGCTCAATGCAGACTGAATGAATACCCAGATTCCATTTACGAATCAAGCTTAGTGGCTCAAGCCCAGTTCCCCCAGGATTTAGGTCAAAACCATAAATAAAGAATCCTTTTGTGTATTCGTCTCGAATAAGCGCCACCGCATCGAAGGAAAGTTTTGGGAGATTGCCTTCTCACGACTTTTGCGTTGCCTTAACGCAAACCTTAATTTTACCACCAACCTTGAAAAAGCAGACAATGGTAAATGTCCGAAAATATCATCACGGAGATTAAGTGTGCGGGAAATTAAACCATTTTTCGCTTTCCAGAATTTTTTGGAAAACGTCCGTAGTGAGACTTTCTCCTGGTAAAGACGTACTACCAAGATTAAGGTGAACGCTTTTCTTTTGGCAAGGTCTGTGAGCCATTATAAAAAACGCCGATGGGGAGACTGAATGGGCCATTCCTTCCATTCGTAACAAATCGCACCGCAAGTTTTCTGAGCGTCTCGTTGCTTTTGCATGTGTAGAGATGATCTTCTTTTACGGCGCTTTTGCTGTGATTTTTTAGTTCTAAATCCTGGATTTTAACGCTTAGCAACGATCGTTCAGTTTCAGGACTTCAATCACGATCAAGGGATTTGCCGGCAGAAATTTAATTACCAATTTTTGGCGAAGGGGAAAGTGGTAGGACGCTGCATAGGATCTTTGTAGGCAAACATTTCATAGTATCCACGCCAACTTGCTTTTTTATGGAGTAAGTTAAAAAATCGTTTTACAACTAACCGGCAAAATAGCAACTACCGGTGCCGACATAGATTGCTAATAAGAAAAATAGTGAAACGTAATATTACAATTATTTTAGCATGCTTACTTACAATATAAGCAATCTTTTCAGCAGCATCCGCGGTACTGACAATTAGACATGCGGCGTTAAACCATGAATCTCCGTTAGAAGTGAATTCCTGCTACAAGATGCCTCTCCGGAATGACAAGACGTCTCCACAGAATTTCGGCAAACATTTGTTGTAGCCCAACATCATCCAATGCTTCAGTTACTCTACATGTACCGTACACTGTTCCCCTCAAAAGATAAGAAAGCTGGAAGAACCAGAAAAATTAAGCACGTCATCGACACCAGATCAAACCCTCCTGTACATCAAGCCGTACGACGCCATTCCCCTTGGCAACGCGAATTCATCAACAAACAAGTATAAAAGCTGACGGAAAAAAAAATAAAAATAACCCCCTGCAATTCCGAAAGGGCGTACAATATAGTCTTAGTCGGGGGGAGGGGGTTCAAATTCTTTGTTCTCGGTATAGGGAATCGATAGAAAATCCAGTCGAGCTGCTTTTCCTTGCAATTTCGGCCGGTTCTTCTACATCTTCCATTCCAACTGCTTTAAGCTATTTCTTTGCTTTCGTTTTTCCGAACACGTAATTATTATAGTCTTTTTTTATTGGTTTACAGCTGGTTAGATTTCGATAGCTGTGAAGCCCGATTTTTGTCACAAATCCACCCGCATAATCTGCGAAAAACGGACCTGTGAACGCCGGCGTACATTGGAACTCTGACATGGTTAAGGTTCTAGCTGAGATGAGTTTCCACAGTGATAGAGCCACAGTTAAGGTGGAGACCGAAGACCCAGTTGTCATGGAGGCATGCAACGGTATTTACCGAGCAGGGCGGTATGCATACGGAGGAACCGGGTACGCAAGGCAGCTTTCCGGAGAGCCAGGCCAGCTTTTTGGCTGAGGTAAATGCTTAGACTGACGCTGATTATACCGGAATCAACAGCTTGGCTCCAATTGCAACGCATATCGGTCATCCGAATTTTGTGGACGGGGATTTCACGGTGGATCTGACAACAATTTCAACGCTGTATGAATTTTCCTTTACAGCCGAACGCCTTCGGAGTTCTGCAAAGTGTATTCAGCAGTGTGAAATCGCTTCCAAACAGGTGCAAAAAAATTATACTTAGGCAGACGGTAAACGATTGGATGGGCCTATGGAAAATTGTATCGTCGCCGTTACAGCACTCAACAAAACAGGCTTCGAAAGACCAGTTTCTGCGAAATTTTTGAATGTTTTTTTTGTGTCCATCTACTGTATCATATTGCTCGGATATATTTGCCGTTAGGCTGCATTTATCTCCATATCCAGCGCTGCCATGGACCATAAACCAGCGCACATTTAAAATTTCATCACCGTAACCCCGCGAGGCTCTTCCTGTTCTCCCAGTTTCCGTCTGCACAACGAGGCTTATGAATGCCTTATGCTACGATTTTTTTTTGATGGATCATTTATTAGATACAATTTCGGTAATTGCTAAGATGACGACAATTGTTCGTATTCGCTTGCGCACCCAGCCCTGGACCGTGCCTTCTGGCCACCCCTTATGCCGCGGTCGCAAACGACAACGGAACGTCTCATGCTTGAAGTGAGTAGCCGGCTACAGAATGCAAATAATTCTTGCTCAGATGAAAGCTTCGAAATATTACGGCAGCATTCCGGATTGGTTAATATGGGAATGTGCTTGATAACGGAAAAAATTTCGAATTTATTAAAACAGATTGAAAAGAAGTGTTGCGTTGTTCCTAGTCGCAATCATGGCCGGCTCTGCACGGTACGCGCGCTCTGCGTTTTCAAAGCATTAGCAGACAAAAAAATTACATTATATAATCACTTACGTAATGCGCGCACACGGCGGGGAACAATGACGCCCAAACAAATACGCGCGCAAGTTGATTCAAAAGGCTGGGCTTCCAGAATGCATACGCCATCAGCGATCTGACAGAATTACCAGCCACTTTGCCTGGGTACGCTATCACTGTGGTCGGCGTTGAACAGCTCAATAGTATCGTTTATACGTTTATACTTCCAGCTATGAGGCAGGGATCAAGCTGTTAGGATAATTGCATCATGATCAGCATTTTCAAGTGCTCGCGAGCTTACCGGCGTGGTATTCAAAAAGTTACTGATGCCTCTTATGCATATGCGTTGTGAGAAGCGGCACAAACATCGGTGTGAGTATACTTGCCAACTTTGATTATGTCAGTGTGGTAGCTTGCCCCATACCTATGAACACTATCCACCATATCTACTTGGTGGAAAGAGAAGAAGCAGCACTGGGTCTGGACTCTTGTTCACACATCTCTCTAATCTGCACATAAACACCGAGCCGCGTTGGTTTTATACCAACGCAGACTCCATCGTATAACATGAGCTCTATGGCATTTCTGCCATAGGGCACAAAACAGGAACACAGCCGTAAGGCTACACAATACTAACAAACACAATAGTTATATCACATTGTGAGTAGTCAGCATGACAATGCTGACTACTACACTACCCTTCTTTGAGGAAAAGAAACAGACATAGAAAACAATAAAACCAAGTAGAAAATAGAGGACTAAAGAAACTAAATGAAAGGAAAATACTTACATGCATTAACAAAGGCTTTTCGAATTTCAGAAAGAAGTAAGATTCAAGTGATTATAGTTGCATAAATATAAATGAAGTCGACGCTGTAGTGGAAGTTGTAGTGGTCGTCGTTGTAGTTGACTTTAAAAGCGTTACTGCTGACTTATTGATTTCGGTGGTAAATATGGCTGCACTGTCGCAATCATAGTTGCGAGGTGGAAGGACAGTGAGACTGTCGCCGGAGATGTTGGTAATCCCGAATTGTGGTAATGTTAGTAATTCAGTCGTTGCTTTAGTTAATATGAGTAGCTGTACAGTTGCCGGGATAACAACGGTGTCACATATTAACCTTGTCCATGTTGACGGAGCTGAAGTGTACGAGTGAGGAGCCAGGCATCTCTCTTTTTTCCTAAGAATTCCACTGCGAATTCCCAAGCGAACTCCTTTGGAGTAATTCCGCTTCCAAGCGGGCGTGCAGAAGCATTACGGGAGGTCTGCTGTTGAACTGGCGGGCGCCATTTTTCTAGTAAATATAGTCGAACGATGTCATTAGGTGCGTATTGCACGCGGTAGGATGGGCGTCTGTAAATCTGCGGTGGCGGGAAGATAATCATGTCACCAACAGCAGGTGTGTACGCGACGCATGCGTTAGGAGAAAGTGCCAATTGGAATTGCTTCGTAAATCCGAATCTCAATAACTATTTGGTCAGTTGGTCTTGCTTTAAATTCTGTGCAAACATGGATAACGGGCAAACAGATACTTTAATGAATCCAACAAACTCCGCAGAACGACAAGAAAGACCGGTTTGAGAACTGATGAATTCGAGCCAACAACTGGAAATCAAAATGCCAAGTGTATCTGGGCATTCAAAACAAAAATTATAAAAAACCTGGTATTATAACAGGCAAGGTACCAAGAAATCTCTCGTATATCCTGCATGCTTGAAAATTTAACGCTGGATTAACCGGACGCTTGCAGTCGTAACATAAGCTTTGGTAAACAAAGCGGTCTTCTTTCGAAAAATATACGTTCTAAGAGGTTGATTGGTGGATGATCACAGAAAGAGAAACAGGTAATTAATGGACAGAGAAAACGACAACAGCTTTCAATCAGTAACTATAATTTTAATCCTTGTGAAGCGATCATATTTGTCCATTCTCTATAATTTTTACTTTTTGCCCGTCCGGTGACAGGGCGACAGTTCCATCCGCTACGAGAGAATACTGTGTGATACCTATGATCTTTGAGATTTCCATGAGATCGAGATACTTGTTTGGACAATATTCAATGTTAACAAATTACGAGCCGATTGGCCCGATTCTAGGTAACGAAACCAGCTGGTTATCTGCATGACGTGAAAGTGTTGTTGAGCTGAGGCAGTCCGCCCTCCGGCCGACTACGCCAACCTTTTTAAAATAATTATTCTAGAACGGTTCTTTACTGATGCCATTTTTTTACAAAAAATGGAACTTTGACTTGTCGTCCAGCTGTGTTGCAAACCCGACGGTCGCTGGCAGGGGTCCTACGATCTGTCATAGAGGTTTGATGCGTGAAAACAGAATTCCCGAAGAAGAAGCTGAGCCATCAGCCACCTAACGCAACCAGGCAGTCCTTGCTGTTTCTTATACGTGCGCTTGTGGACACACTGCAATCTTAGAAGATGTTCATAAAGGAAACTCCGATTACTTTGAAAAAAAAACAGTGAATGCAGTCAGTAAGGCACTTTGCTGTACAGCACCAACCAGTACCGCAAACGGCTGCAGGTGTCACCCTGGTTCTAGCCCTTACGCTTTTCTACTTTGCTTCGTAGGTTTTTATATCTCCCATTCGCTGCCTGCAGCAAATACACGTTAGTGATTTCTAGTGATTGCTTGGCGCTAAACAAACTTGCCGCTTACGCTAACTCGTTGTTTTCCTTGATTTTTGAATGAGTTGAGAACGCAGTTAATTCAGCTGAACCTAATTCTTCTTGCTCTGGGTTTCCACCGGTGTTGAAATATTTTACGCCAAACACTCGCGGACTCGAACGCGCTCCGCTTTCTCATTATGCACCACATAAATTTTCCGGGCTTCTTCTCCGTTCCATTCGTCCTCACAAATCGCACTGCCAGGTGTACCGCAACGGCAAGATCACAGTTAATGGTGCAAAGTCCATCAGTGACGCTCTCGCGTTATTGGATCACTATTACCGGAAACTGCAAAAATATGGCTATCAAAAAGCATCGTTAAAGAATCCACGAATTGTTAACATTGTCGCCACTTTTAATTTTGGGAAATTTCTTAGTTTAGAGAAATTGTACAACTCAATAAGAGCAAAAGCTGATGCCATGTTTGAACCTGAAATATTTCCGGCCATGCGAGTCCGGCTTCAAGGTTGTACGGCGATGATTTTCCATTCTGGAAAAATTAATTTATTAGGTGCAAAAGATGCTAATACTCTTCAAACTGCTGAAAACGAGTTGCGCTTGTTATTAGGAAACCAAATGCAGCAATAAATAAAATTACAAAAAAGCTATCGTTACATGTTTCTATTACTTGGCATTAAAAAGCAGTAGTGCTTAATTTAGTAAGAAATGTAAAGAACGTTTATCCTTAAAAGTACATGGTACATACTACATACACAGTGCAATACTGTACAGTATTGCACTGTACAGTATATACAGTGCAATACGGTACAGTACATTAATCATTAATTATGATAATTAGGGTTCATTACGAAATGTATTTTTTGTTATAAAAGCATTGAGCTAACATACAAGCATATAATAATAATTTCTGTAATGTGAAAACTGCGAAATCAGCAAATTACGCCATACCGTTGATAAGGTGGAAAAATTTTTTGAGAGGTCCAGGCCAACTTTTTTCACTCGAGCCCTCGTTGCTTGTAGCAACCCCGAAACTATGTACACATAAAAAATATACCATGTGTTACAACACAATATGAACTAAAAACATTAGCTTCACTTGCTTCGTGTACAAGAAATTCATAAATTCTGCAGTTAGCGGAGTAATCGCTAATAAAAATGCACCTTTAGTTCCAGTGGAAAAAAATTTGCGGCGACCCTGGCGGACTTTTTCCAGTTGATCTGCACGCGCGCATAAGCATGCACGCAATAGACCATAAGACTGCAAATAACTGTCAAAATTGATTACACAGTACAGTCATAATGTACAGTGATAAAGAAAATAATATTCCATCGTAGCTGTTAGTTTTTATGATTATTTATGAATAAATAAGCTGAGAATAGAGGAACTAGTAATGTCCACTAAAAAGCAATTATATTTTACTTACTGTACGTTGAAAGGCTTTGACGAGCCTGATGCGTTAAAGTGCTCCTCCATAGTGTAAAAGAATGCAAACAACTTGTTGAATCAAACAGTGAAAGTGAACCAATATAACTGTGCAGTGTACAGTAGTATCCATACAGTACACTGGGCACATGTCGAGTTTCACAGTTATATCCAAGTCGTGCACAATCCAGATGAGCAATTAAACTACTCGGTAAGTTGGCAAATAATTATGTATATTACAAGTGCACAGCATTACTACAAGTGTTTTCAATAATTAAGAGACGCGCATGGTGTGTAGCACCATAGCTGACGAGCCAGCTGCGCTAATGTGCCAGTGCCGCTCCATGCGGTAAAAGAATGTAAACAACCACTTGCACGCGTGCAACACGGCTGCACAGGTAGCTGCATCTGGGCTGCGAGCCTCCTTGAGGTTTGCACAGCATGTGTATCAGTGATACACTGGCTGGCTATCGCTGACGAGCCAGCTGAGCTAATGTGCTAGTGCCGCTCCATGCGGTAAAAGAATGTAAACAACTTGTGTGTGTGTGTGAATATCAGTAAGTGAGTAAATTAGGTAGTGTACTTCTATACAGTGTACATATGCAGTAATCATATGCTGCAGTTGTGCTGAATCATATGCTGCAGTTGGGAGCTGCAAGTACAATGTACAACCGGGGAATTGTAACTAGAAAGTCCAGCTCCCAACTCCAGTTTATGACGTAACCGACGGCCATTTTTAATAATTGATGAGTCATATCTACTTATGTAGTATCGGATTACTACTGAGTAGGGATCCATTTTTGTGACACAGTTACCCAACCTACCTTAATCCGGTGTAGCATCGCTGTTGTATTCAAAATGGCGAATATCGGATTTTGCTGTTTTGTTAAGCAGTTTTATAAACGGGCTCGGTACCTCTGTTTGCAGTGATGTTAATTGCTGTTGGATTGTTCTCTTAGACAATTTATATATTTAAATGGCAAACTGTCCGGTAGTCCTAATACTGTATATGTATGGATTATGGATACTTCGATAAACCTCTTATTCCGGCACCTTTTTAACTTTTTCAGTATATCCCGGCATCAGCCTCGTTGAAATTACTTTATGAAGAACCGCCATGGTCCGCTTTGCATCCGTACGTACCGAGGCTACGCCGCCCAACAGAACAGAAAGCAGTTGAATCGAATGTAGCTGATAAAAACGCAGTCGACGACCATGGCGGTTGTTCGCACAGCATCTTCGACTAGCCGGATGCCGGGATATAGTAAGAAGTTAAAAGGGTGCCGGAATAAGAGGTTTATCGAAGTGTTTCGATATAAAATATGTGGGTGACTAAGTGTGTTATTTAACACTTCTTTACACATGAAATCGCTCCTCATCCTGATCGAATAAACATTCATGCACAGAATCATAAAAGCATATATAGCAACAGAAGTTTAACACCGAAATCGAATAACCGAGTGCAACTAATGAGCGTGACGAATTAGCTTCCGTTACTAGTTATTTACCATCCCTAGACGGCCCCAAAACCTGTTCAACATAGCTTGGACAGAGACCGCAGACTAGAATTTTCCGTTGTCTTATCAAATTCCAATTTGACACCTTCCCGCTGGTGAAAATTTTCGTTGTACTGTCGCTTGTGCGTTTCCGTAAAAGTACCGGCAGGCCATCCACTCGCTTCTGTTTTGGTTTCCATAAATTTTTCCACGTATTCAAGAAATCATCAGAGCTGTCGTAAGGCCAAACTTCATATATACGCGTAACAATGTATCAGCGGTCAATTGCTGCGAGCAGTTCCGGGGTGCACCTCGTCCCTTTCAGCTCTCGTTGCCGGTCAGTGTTCTCGCGTTTTTCCATTGTTTGCCGATAACACAGGTCGCACATAAAGGAAAGGTCAGTTTCCCATTACTTTGACAGGGTAATATTGGTAGCGACAAATCTCCAGGTGGTAATACGGTGCAGTGTACCCAGTTAAAGTAGTCGGCAGTGCAACTTTGGACACAAGTTCAGTTTAAAATTTCAAAGCCGTTGCAAGTTTTGAATCTTATCTTGACGTGGATTCTCGTGCAACTTCTACGCCGAAAACAGGATTTCCAAACGATATCGATGTGAACGACCTTAACCTACTGTAAGCGCTATTTTCGACAATACTTTTTGTCAGCTATGGCCGAAGAGGCATAACTGGAAATTACCAACGCCGAAGTAGAAGCTGATACGTACATTCTACATTTGAATAAAGTAAACGAAAAACTGATGTCGCTTATCTAGTAGCTATGGCCAACAGTAACGATGCACTTGCGCAATTTTGTGGAAGCAGTGATCCAGCGCCTTCGACAAGCAATTCTGCGGCCACTAAATTTTTCTGCTAAAAATTCATTCACATGTTAAGTACTGTAGTACTTTTAAAGAGTGAGTACACCCAACCCGAGGGAAAAGCGGATGACAGCGATGTCATCGTCGTGAATGATCCGGCCTCAGAGCATTCCAACGGTCGAATTTCAGTTAACGGTCGTAAGTAACTGACTCACCATTATTATTGTAGTAAGTTAACTGACTGTTTTATATAAATAAGTACAATATCGGCATTTAGAAACGAAGCAGAATTTGACGCCATTTTTTGACGCCATGTATGACCTGCATTTATGTATCAGCGCAATCGGAAAATCTTGATCAAGCCGCAACCGGCGACTAAGATGATGATATTGTCACCGTTTCATCATCTCAGAACAAGAAAAAGAAGCCGCTTGTGCAAACGCATCTCGCCCCACCAGGTAACCAGAAGCAAGCACCACCATCACGGTACAGGAAGCGGAAAGCGATCTATAAGCGCTTCGCAAACATGCCTGCATCGCCTATACAGTACGGAGCTGGACGTGTTAAAGTAGTATTTAGCGCTCCCACAGCTCCACGGCCGTGGACGCCTGTGGCTATATCCGCCGGTTATTGCGGGACCGCGCACCAGCACTTCCCATATGGAACTAGGAGCTTCCTGTGCCGACACGACAGTTAGTCCTAACATCCCACTCAACCTGGTTCGTCCATGGGGATTTCCCGGGTACATCCACGTCATGCTACGATATCACCTTGGTATGCCATGTTTGGATAGCCGTTTCCGAACTGGTAGGATCCGAATGCGTATCAACGAGAGAACGATATGATGATGAATACATATATGCAAGGTTTCGGTATCAAAACGGAAACGACTATAATGGGCATGGCTTTGGTATCAACGGGAATGAATATAACGGGCACGGAAGAGGTGTTAATGAAAATTATGTTAATATTGTAACAAAGATAATAATAATAATAGATCGCAGTAAGTTTCGACAATTTGCTGTGATCTAACTAAGCGTCGCTGTTATTATCTTCAGTACCATTATCTAGCGGTTAAAGATAGCCGCAGCAGTTTATATTTAGGCTGGTAACGCTATTAACTTTCTCCTGGAGAAAGTTAATAGCGTTACCAGCCTAAATATAGTTTCGACTTTGATATTATCATCTCCAAACGTCTAAGTTCAACCATGTAAAATCAAAACTTTCCTTCTCCAGGGCCAGAAGAACCACATATCCAAAACAGAGCAAATCAGCATCGGTTTTCTGTTGCAAGTGGAGTCGGGTATAGTGTCGGAAATTGGGTTAATTTATCTATGCCTTCTCCCTTCTCTATCCAAGATCCTGAACATTTTTCTAACGAATGGCTATTTGACGAAGTTAGTGGCTTAAACGGAACATCATTCAATGACCACGATATTCCTCCACCAGTAGATGTGCCTCTATCACCACGATGTGACCCTACTATTTTAATTCCACTGTCAGACAGCGCTTGCAGCAGAAAACACCACGAAAAGTGGATACCTGCAAAAAAAGAATTTTCCCTAGATCTGGGCAATGATATGACAGCAATCGTCAGCATGCGTTTACTGCTTTCCTATATAACAAAGTACGTAACAAAGCCTGGAAAGGAATCCGATAGCTTCAGCGAAAATCTCAAAAAATATCTGTTGAATACGACCGAACAGGATAAAGTAACAAAACCAATAAAACATTTGCTTATGGCGTTATTTGGAGAGATATGTATCACCACAAGAAGTTGCAGTTCTAACGATGAGCTGGCCTCGTGTTGAAAAATCTCGAACGATTCTGTTGTTGAACCTATACGAAAATGGCACTGGCAAGGAAATTTTACACGGAAAAGAAAATCAGAAGAAATTAATGAACTCAACATTTTGACCAGCCACCGTCAAAAACCGGATTCCACATCATTTCCAAACATACATCATAAAGATTTTCCCTCCCAATTCACACAGAGCGCTCATAAAACAAAAACAGAGTTGAATCAGCGACCTAGGCAAACGCCGAATCGATTTGGATGAGGATTGGGCAGGGCTTTACGCGCTTTGTCACTTAAGCCGCCTATGACGAAGTTCTTAGACAACGCCAAAACGCAACATCTGGTAAAATTAAGCGATATAACATTCGACTATAAACAGTTTAGCTGTGAACAAAAAGCGGCAGCGGATCTTTTAGCTTTTCATCTTTCTCGCCGCAAAAGTGGAGCTCCGGTTAAATCGCAACAACTTATCATAAACGGAACCGCAGGTTAGTGTGGTAAATGTTTTGTAACTGACTTATTTAACCGTCGGTTTTCAAAGTAACCGGGAAATCGTAATTAATCAGATGGATCATTAACCAGACCAAAATTTGCGATCAAGACGTTTCACCCAAATCAGTCCTCCGCGCTCCTTCTGGAGTCGCTGCATTTTTAATAGGAGGTCAGACCATTCAATCAATGTTTTTCGTACCACCTTGCCGCGGAGATAAGCCGCTAAAAATTTCGCTGGCGATGCTTTAAGAAGCTTTCAAGAGTCAGTGTCCAATACGGAATACCTCATTCTCCATGAGTATGAAATGATCGGATGCCTGATGTTTGCGTTCTTAATAAAAGAAGCCGCAAAGCCCGTCCGGAAAATTCGGTTTGGACATTTGGAGGCCTGTCTGTTATTTTGGTGGGGGACCACGGACAGCTAGGTTTTTCATTCGTATACAAAAATTGTGCCTGCTCACGAATGTTAGTCAATGCAAAGAAACGTGCTGTGCAACGGATTGCCAATGAAACAAGAAGGAAAGGTGTGGAGATTTGACCAAGAGCCAACCAGTGAAGGAACGTGGATGAGAGAAGTGTCATATACTGGAATTTCGTGCATTATGTAAGGAATCGAATTATCCCAGGATTGTAAAACGTGCCCTGTTTCAGTCAGCTACCCTGGGCAGCTAAGCCTTGCATCTGGTTTCCATTTATGAGTTAGAATATGGGATCTGATTTTTACGCGGTCAGATATCATAGGCAGTAACGGATCAGCACCCCGTTGCGTCACAATAAACAATACGTTTCATGCCTCAGGGCAGATTCCTATTAGCACCCTTTCTTGTTTGACAACAGCCGGGCCGCGTTTATGCGAAATGACGATTTGTCTCGTCGATCTCCACGATTTAATCAGGTGCGCAAATTTCGTGATTGCGAGATACTTCAGTTTTGTACAACACAGTCACAGACAACTCGAATTTTTTCGACCAGTTGGCTATTGCAACTTTAGTTATTGGCAGCTCTTCTTTAATAGTGATCTTTGCATGTTTTGTCCCGCGTGCCTTGTTTTCCGACGATAGGTATAAAAGGGAAAACCTTTACGTAATGTTAGATGTGATCTTTCAGAAATTGTGCCTCTTCTCTTTAAAAACCACTGCTTCGGTCTGTTTTAGTGAAATACCAATATCTCCTCAAACGGATCCGTCACGCTTCTCGGACCTTAACGCCGCCTGCTTTCATTATAAAGAACAGAAGAAACCGTTCCGTCCGTCATACTTAAAATCAGTCCAGAACCGATCGAAAATAGCGCATATTTATAAACTGTAACTAAGCTATCCACTTACTTGCTGTTTGCTTGATGCACTTAAGCGACGTCCTTCAATCCGACCGCTTCTCATTTGTGACTCGCCCCTGCTCACGACAGCTCCGCCAAGATGGAGTGCCAGGGAGTCTCGCAGCGTAATGCCGCTTCTTGTTTTCTGCCGCTAGCTCCACCCGAGTACCGCCACGCAACCGAACGCACCAGTAAAACCAAACCGAATTAAGTGACTGCTAAATATAAACAGTTTTCATTAATACAGTTCTTTTAACAAAGCGACTACTTCCCTGTATCGCTTTCTTGTATTCGATTCATATTCGCTGTTACAAGGAGCGCTTGTTAAACTCGCGCACCTCTCATTAATATGCATAACATGCATCTTTGAATGTGTCGCCGCCCATCTCCCATCTTTTCTATGCTGTATCGGTTTGCTTGCCTCCTTTTCCATGGGGCAGCAAAAACCCGGTCGGCAGCTGTGTTACAAACAATGCTGGATCATCACACAACAGTGTTGGTATCTGTGTATATACAAGGGATCCAGTTCCACTCCGTTTGCAAAGTGTTGACGGAGAAATTACGTTTCAGATTGAATTCGAGGCGCGCAATAATTCTGGGATTGTCGATGTCGTCGCAGAGGGCATATGTGGTGTTATTGAGAATTTTCTTTTTCTTCATTTATTATCTCATTCCCCGTTAATATAGCAAGTTTCTGCGTTCATTACTTATAAACAATGCCTCGCCGGTGTAAGTTAGTGTTCCTGTTTTCATTATTTAACCGCAATATTCCGATATCACTTTGACCAACTTGCCGCTTCTTGACTTTATTGCTCCATCACAACCAGTTATTTCCGTAGTTAACGGTTCAATCCAGTTTCAAAACAAGACCATAATTTTTAGTTATCTCTTTCACAATACCGACGTTAACGACAATGACAAAAAAATTTTGTCAGCAGTAAGTGAGCCATCTTGCCACACTCCTGAACAGATATTATTTCGTACCGTTGCCCTATATTGAAACTGGTCTTGATGATTTCTGGACCAGAATTGGATTTTGAAATTAGTCAAAATCCATTAACCATTTATTCGAGTTTCTCCGTCAAGATGATTTCGAGCATGACGAAGGACGATGCGTTCAATGTGAGCAATATAGTTAAGCCACTGGAGGCTGTCAAAGAATAATTATCGCCTGCAGATCTCGAAACGTAAAGTATTGGTTACTGTCTTTTATCATAAATTTAGCTCCATAAACGAGATTGACAAAACTAGGTTAGGAATCGGATTCCACTTGTTGGTTGTATCCGTGGCAAAGCGTTTCCATACCTTCACAGATTTTTTGGTAAACATCTCGCAAAATTTGGCATTCGTTCTCACAAGAACTGATGATCTCTTTCGAGAATTTCCACTTTGCCGGTGGCGGCTTTCTCATCGCACCATTTCTTGAAAATAGAGTACTTTTTTATCTGGCTGGTTAGAAAATAATTCTCACTGAAAATATTCCCGGATTAATTCAAATTTTCTTGGCAGACAAACAGAAAAGGAAACACGCCTTGGCATCGGTAAAATCGAAGGCACCCGGCATATCCGCTAATTCGTTGGCAGACAAGCTAGGGAATCTTGCAATACAATACTATTAATTTTGTTGTCTCATTCATCAGCAGGACTTGTAGGCCGCGCATAATAACCTAGGGCCACAAATGTCTACGGTGCAGATGCTGCATAATGAAACTGCTGTCGTAACCCACCAAGACGTGGAAGATGACAATGCGATTGCGAGGGCGCGGATGGAATTGGAAAGACAATTACAAAACTTTGCACTGGCGTTTTTTCCAAATTAGTCTTGAATTTGGAAGTTACAGGACGGTCAAGCCGCTGCGATGTAAACCTTTCTTCTACTTATTATCGCGTATTTATTTTTTTTTCAGAATCCTACTCGTCCAACCGATTTTGCGCCATCTTATACATTTTCGTCATCAGATTCGTATATGCGCGTCATCTATGGACGATGGTATGATAACAGCGAGCGCGCAGATAGTCATCAAGTAAGACACAGAAGAGATCCAACAATCCCAGAAGTCACTTAATGTACTTCAAAGAAATGCAAAGTAGTTTACGATTTTCGATCTCAACCAACTCCATGCACCTATGCCGAAGGCAATGAACTACAAGGGGATGCCCATAGAGTTATTATAAACATTTCTTTCACCATACGGCTTCCATTCTCACATACCAACAAAAATTTTTTCCGCGCGAATTGGTAGCATACTGGCCATTTCTCTTATATCAGTCACACTGGGTAGCGTTAGAAGCGGAAATGAAAAAAATTGTTTGAGAAATTCTTCATAATGGTTGGCAAATAACATCGTATTAACGGTTACTAATTTTCTATTCGGACATCACCATTTTTTCATATATTTTGATCTTCATTTCCTGTTTTTTTAAACCACATTTTTTTCCGCAGTTTGAGATCCATTTGTTTCCTCAGTTTTTTCGTGCAAGACCATCTTTATCCGTTTTTCTTATTTTTTACCTTATCCTTTTCCTAAACTTTTATCAGTTCTTATTTATCGTCAATAAATGATTCCTTATAGTTCCGATCTTCATATGCATGCTTTAGAAGAGATGCTCAGGACAATGCGAAAGTGCGATATCTGAGGTTTCTGTTATGTGTTTACACACTATACGCCCTCACATGGGACTGGAACATTAGTATCTCCCTCACCGATGCCGTCAACCAGCTTGCCATTACGTTGGCATTGACTCAGTGCATGCGTCAGACCTTATCCATTTACATGAAGAATATCTATATTTAGAAACATCACGCATCAGTCCATATTTGAGTTACCATGATAAAAAGAAGCTTTCTCGTATTCTGCACGTTGTGAATCTCATTACCTCAGTCATGCGTGGAACAGTCCGGAGAAATGAGTGTATTCCCCAGCTCTTAAACCAGTTCCAGAAAGCCTTCCTCAGGCATCAATTCTGACATGCCAACCGATGATCACGTTGGCGGACGAAACAGAGCGTCAACCGCCAATGGATCGTCCTGGAACATCTTTGGCGGATCGCACCAGATACCAGAAGAGCACACCCGTCACCCGTGGTTCCCCAGGGCGCTTGTCGCCCTGCTTAGGAACAGGGTGGGTGCCACACAACGGTTTATTCGTGGTAGGTCTAAGGGCTTTTCCCCTATGCAGCCTATGGGTACTGTTTGTTGTTCAAGTGCATCATCATATCATATTCATCAAAAGAATCCGCTGGATTAGTGTCATGTCCATGTACTAGCATCGGTTTTGTACATATATGGTTGTTTTGTAAAACGTCATGCCCCATACCCCAAAAAATTGTTAGTGCATGTGTTGTTTCAGCGGACATATATCATGGTATGCATGTAAAGTTCTAGTCGGAGGGTAATGTTGTATACGTGCTATTGCCTCATTTGCCTGTAAACACACAGTATGTGAAGTGGTGCGCATGTGAGTTGGTTTTGCCGGTTGTCACCGGTCGTTGCATCGGCCCACTTTCGGCTGATGCAGGCACTTTATGTATTATACGCGATATATAATTAAGTGGCAGCGGCCACTCGACAGCCAGTCCGTTTTCCAGTCCAGTTGAATAAAGTTTCTGCAGTTGTCGGCAGCATGTGCGACCATTTGTTTGATCGTTCGCCATATCATCTTTGCGTTTTTACCTTTCCACACTCGTTCTGGACACATCTCTTGTCATACACCAACGTGTTACTAAATTTTGAAATTGATCCTTAACCGGCTTTCGGCTGAAGGCGTCTCAGATGAATTTATAACAAGAAATCAACGAAAGCTGGGTTAAGTTTTCAAAATTCTTCCGGCGTACAAAGCGTTCCAGTTTTTACCTCAATCGGTTTTCCGTGTAAGAAGACAAATGGCTAAAAAGAGGATATGCAATGGATCAGTGACACCTGTAAATGTTTGTCGCTTATACTGCTTTAAGAGATAAGAATTTGGCCAGTGTACTTTAGCACATGAGTAAAAATTGCGGCTAAAATGGTACCATACAAGAAATTCGCTGCGATGGAAAAGCATCGGGCAATGGCGGAAACGATAAGCGTACTTCATGTTGTTTTCCTTGTTCATGAGATGGCGTTTTAACACCTTTTTGGCGTTTAACATCCGGCCACACCCGATAGACAAAGCTGTTGAGGGCTTCCGTCCAGCATAAAATTTCGCACAGGGAGTTTAACCAACTTCGCCATAATTCGCCAGACCGTTTGGCCCGATAAATCACCACTTGATTTTATTAGGCCAGCAACTTTGGCCCCATTCTCTTCCCTTCCTATCGTTCTCTCCACTGCCTCCTGGTTTAGCCGATCTTAAAATAGCCACTGGCCAGTCATCTTCATTGTCTGAATTAGGCCGCATGCTCACCGCAAACTCATCTTCTCCAAGCAACAAGTAAAGACGAAGACCGTTACATCTTTCTTTTTCGGTGGACATGATACCATATTTCGAAGTTACACGCGAATTCTTCCACCAGCTGCACGCTCTAGTATGCACAAAAATATGTTATGCGCCGGCCAAACCAGGACAAGAGATGGAACGGTTTGAAATATGATTCGGAACCGGAAGGAGACGGCTCCCGGATGCGCAAGGTCACTTACGAATATATTATTATATATGGTAAGTAAAGTTTAAGTAAAGCTGCTGACGTACTTATTTAGTACAAAAAGCCGCGGTTGTCTGTAATCCCAAATTTATTTTGACGGTTCTATAAAGGTGAACAATAGTTATGGATTCGAAACCTATTGGCTACGATTGGCTACAACTTAGCTACGATTTTTTTCCTGTGAAACAGATTACGATTTGGGTAATTGTCAGGAATGGACGCAGAAATCTCGGTTGTTCCACGTTCCAGTTTGACCTGCTGGGTCGACTGGTCACTTTGGTTTTGATCCAGTATAGCCTGTGCTTGATGATCAATGTTTAAAGCTCAAACTTGATTGTTTCGAAAGTTCTAGATCGCGTTTTCCTGCCAGTAAAATAACTCAAATTTCTCAAGATTCACGATTAACTCATGTGTTTTCTTAAGAAATTTGAACAAGCTCAAAGGTGCTATCGAGTTTTTAAGCCTTCGTGTAGACATAAACATGTTTTTAATGAAAACCTTACCAGAAAGGCGGACGGACTGCCCTAACACAGATTCACAACTTGTCTACGTAAAGGAAAACTGCTGCGTTCGACATTCACAACATTCCATCAGTGCAGTGGCTACAGGGTTTTCGTCCTCGCAATCATGTACAATTATCGGAAAATAATCTTCAGTGTAACGTTCGCGCAGACTCTGCAGAGTAATATCTTTGTTAGTACAGATTTGATGCGCATTGAGAACACAAAATGATGTTGAGATATCTGCAGCTAAATGTTCTCCAGTGTTTCTTGGTCCGGTTAAGACAACAGCCGGAACGTGACTAAATGTGTACACACAAAAGCAGTAAAGCAAACGTATTATAGTTGCGTGACCTGAAAACTCACAAGTAAATAACTGTGATAAAATAAGTAATTAAAGAGTTTGTACCGCAAGTCAGCAAAAAGTTCGAAAACGTTTCGTCGTGCCGTCCTCATCCAAATTTTCTCGAATGACCTCCAGTCGATCCCTTGAATTTTTTCCGATATAAAGTGTCAAGGGAACTACATTCGTAAGCTTGGAATAATGAGAAACCTAAACATATTTGGATTGATCGGAATCTATACGCACCATTGTGCGAGCCGCCTGCTTAAAATGCAGATTCGGACCAAAACAATAATTTTGGTTGTCGTCTTGCACATCTTGCATGGATTTGGACGATTGTCCACATTCTGCCGGACACCTGTAAGGACTGTAAGGATAAATGAACATATGCAGCACCACTTAATTAAGGCAGTTAACGTAACTGCCTGCTCACCGAATACAGTGGGGGGTTCTGGTAGAGACAGCCGCCACTTGTATTGCGGCTGCCCTGTACTGGGCAATCTCTATGAGGGACCCGGCCCTCCTGCTGCTAAGCACCGACAACCGCTCTGAAGAAGCGCCGGTCAAATACAGTTGTCGTTACTGCGAGCAGCTTATCACGGGATCAAACCAACGTATGGCCGTTCCGACAGGCCACGACAGAGTCATGGAGTCCGGTATTACTCTCCAGTGGGTTGAACAGAAAGCAGATAGGACATTGTTTCTGTTGTCAAATGAGACACATTGGTTCTTTCAGGCCGGTGCAAATATTGCCGTGTCCTTGGATTTCTGGGCATTCACTTGCTCCCGGCCATTGTGCTGTTTCCCAAATCCTGCACACAGTGCTGGCATGATGTGCAGAAGATGGGGGAGGGTGAGCATCGTGGCAAACACAAAACATCCTGCGGAAAAGCTGCCCACGGTGTTGAAGGCTTTCATACGACATGCCGAGTGACTGCTTACCTGACAAGGAAATGCACGTGCGCACGATGGGGCCACTCCTGATACTGGTGTCCTGCCCGACGAGTTCACCTACAAATATTGACACCGCGTATTTTGATCCTGCTGATGAAGTGCCGATCCGGCCCGCTGGCATCAACATGAGCAAGCTCTTTCCCCGCCAGCCTGCGAGTTGAAATACTACAGTATGGATCTCCTGTTGAAAGCGTACGTGTCCGGCCAGTGCAGACTGGCATTGTTTTCGTGCTTATCTTGCATGCTAGCAAAAAGGAGAAACAGAAACGTCCGTCCGTTGGCCAGTATCTGACGTTGCCGACGGTGACTCAGTTACAGCAATAAACCTAAGTTCTGTTCGTTATTATTTGGAAACTGGTAAACTAACATTGTTGATGGTAAGTTTTGGCAGGAGAGGCATTATAACCGTTGTAGATTTCTAACACACCGAGTGTAAGTTGCTAGTCGATCTGGATGACCTTTTGGACGAATTCACCTGGTTCCTATCCTTTTCTTCGTCGACGGCTTCCTTGTGTAAACATATGTAAACATTCTTGTTCAAGGTGGTACGAAACAGTACCAGTTCTTGCGAATATAAGAACCGAATAGAACTATCGCGCTAAGTGACGTGTAGTGGCTGTATTAAAAAATCTGTTGTGGATCCGGACACAACAGTTATTCTTCTTCTGTGGTGTTATTTCTTTTGCTTTGGTTTTACTTTTCACGTTCAAATGGATCAGTCAGCATATTTGAATGTACCAAGTGATAAAGTCTCTCTCTTACTTATGTGAGAAATATCAAACCGGAACGCCCTCTCAACTTCCAAAACGGATCTACGTTTGCACGCTATCTGTCACAGCTCCATCTATACAAAACGTCTGATGCCTGTTGAAGGGTAGCAAATTAGGCTTGGTGCGCTTAGATATGTCTAACCCCAACGACGGTCGAAAACATTATCTGCCTAATATCACATATGTCGCTTACTTGGCTACTGTTGGAGACACTGCATTTGAGAAAAAAATTATCGAGAAATTAGTCACATTTCTTGAAACGTTGCAATTGACATGCTCGTATTAGAAATCTTTCTGGAAGTCAACCCAGAAGCCTGTTACAGTTACTTTAGTATCGCTACTGATAACGGCTGCTGCTTGGAATTTCTGCATCCGCTTGGGGAGCTCCGAAGAAGTCGGCATAAGTGAACCAAGGCAAAATTTAAGGAATGGTCCCAGCAATGAACATATGTCGCTAACTGTTGTTCCCTTTTGACGAAAGCCTGCACTCCGTTACGAACGTCTGACATAACGTTCGCGCCGTCGTGTCATTGGCCCCGCACTTTATAGAGATCAATCCCCCCAGTAGCGAAGGCTCCTCAAAATCAGCGCGCTCATTCGACGTGTTGCCCGAATGCGCTGTGGCGGTGTACTCTGCCAGCACCGGATGTCACTCGGGTTCCTCTGTGGGTCCGTACAGCGACCTCGTTAGTCAACAAAGCAACACTGCGCTCACCCGAGGAAGCTCCGGTGCACCACTTGCGGAGTTCTCCTGCTGGCGGGCTGCTCCTATCGGTTTCGGCTCCTGGCCATCATCAGGGAATGTGCCACTGCCAGAAGACTCCATGGTTCTATGAACTGCAGATACTCCACAAATAGCACGCCAAACAACTACTCCCCGTTATACGCCGTCACACTACACGCTGTAAACGCTGCTGATCACACAAACTGTCACCGAGCAGGCTGCTCGTACAGCAATCAACGGGATAAAATGGCAAACAATCACGAAATCAATCGCACGTTAAGGGAAGAAATGAAAGTGTCGAAAAAAAATTGTCAGAAAAACAAACTTCAACAACTGCAAACTGCTTCAACGCTTCAACTAAGCTCTGCATGCCCGGCTGTCACGTCAGTACATGTTTGTCCCCACGACGCCATTATGAACTCTGCGCGGCTTCAACTGGTCCGTTTCAAATCCAATACCCAAGTCAAAATGTCGTACTCGTACTTGGGAAGTTCACATAAAAGCTCTGTGCAGGTTCGAATGTGGTGTCACATTTTCCATTGGTTTAAACGGGTACTACATTTGACCTGAATATCTCTGCCAGTTCTAAGTTCTAACCGGAAGTTTGAATACTGCGTAGTAAGGAATTCTTATTCTTTGTTGTGTCAGTTGGAAAAGGGTACGCACAGAATTAGCAATTTAATGAACATTCATCTCATCAGACGCTGTACGTCTTACAACATACTACTGAAGCAAAAACAGCAAAAACAAAGGACTATGGTAGTCCACAGTCTCACAGCTACGACTTACGGTTATAACAAAATAAAATGCGTGGCAAAAAACGGAAAACGGTACTTTTGAAGTATAACAGAAACAGGACTACTCGGCGAAAAAAGCACTATTTTGCCAATTCGTTGTAAGCCAAGACCGATGTCATTTTTAGCAAATAAGTAACAAAATAGAATTCCATTTCCGTTGTGTTCAGAATAACTGCGGCTTTACACTGATGCCGATCTCCGCTTCTGTTTTCCCGTACCACTCCGTCTTCCAGTGCAGCACGATAACATTGCGCCCTTGTAGACGCTCCACCAAAAAGCGCTGTTTATTTTTTGGAACTGGGAATGGGAATCGACGAACTGCAGTGCCCAGTGGGACGTATGGATGGCGACCAGCTCCAGCTGCTTCATGCATTGCCAAAGGACAGCGGCGACGCGGGCAGACAGTTTCATGGGGCACTGATAAGCAAAGCGGTCCCGACACAGGTGCGAAGCATTTCTCACAGTGAATGTAAGTTGCATTCTGTAACACATGTATAATGTTCCCATGCAGTAATCTTGACTAAAAGGTGCGTGACATTTAAGGCACATGCTCCAGCTTACCGGATGGTCTTCTTGCATGTGTTTCGCAATTTCGGTGTGAAGCGGAGTCTTTGGGCAGAATGTGCACTCCAGCCAATAATCAGTTTTTCCACTCCGTTGTTCTTCCTCACTGTAAAGAAAACACCGCTGACAACTGCCTATGTTAGAGAAAAACGTCGCTTATTGAATATTGGTTAAGGGAAGTGGGCCGGTACATGGTACCCGGTTGGTGGACGCGGACGAGAAGTTTCGCTTTAGCGCACTCCCAAACACATTTTTGTTCTTTTATGACATTTTGTAGCCAAAAGATTTCTTTACCCTGGCGCGAAAACCGTTTGTGCACGCAAAATTCGGTTCGGTATTTATGGCTGTTAAAAATTAGAAAAAGTTTAAGTGCATTCAGGTGTACTCTCATTATGAACAGATCTCCCTCAAATTTTGCTCGTAAAGGAACATGGCCATGAAGATCGTTTTTACATCGATCCAGAATTCCACGATTCTCTTTTAAATTTTAAAATTAATTTTAAAATGCTTGAAAATTCATTTTGAAAATTGAAAAACATGCTAGAACCGTGGATCGGTGTAAAAACGTTCTCCGTGGTTACGTGCATGTACATGCGAAATTTGAGAGATCGGTCCGTAATCAGACTTTTGGCACACCTGAATGCATTTAAACTTTTCCTAATTTTCTAACAGCCAAAACTCCCGAACCGGATGTTGCACGTAAACGGCTTTCGCGCCAGCGTATACAAATCTTTTGGCTACAGAATGTCATAAACGGAAACAAAAATGTATTTGGGAGTGCGCGAAAGTAAAAGTAATCGTGCAAAAACACGAATTCGGTACCATGTACCGACCCACTTCCTTTAAGATAATGTTTTCGCGATTAAAAAAGACGCGTAGCGCTACTGGTTATTATACACGAACTGTTAAACGAAAAGATCCTGAAGTGCGGTTATGCTTACTGTGTGTACTACTGCCCGAAACAACACAATATATCATAAATGATAATATCTTACAGTACGTTGTTATACAACGATCAAAACAGGTCAGCACAACTTCGCGTAAAAAAACATTTGTTCAACTTACTTCATTAGCAAATGGTGGGTTTCGTTGCGGCAGGAGGTTTTTACAGCACAACGGATACATTGACAACAGCCCCAATCGCCTCTCTTTCCGATTAGTCCAGGTAGTCCGCAATTCTTGAACACAGTGTCTACCAACTAGGCAGACAAACTCGCATTAGTGAGGCTTGTTATGTAAGCGCGGCGTACTTGAATCAAGCGAATTACTCAGCAGCGCAGACATTGTGTGACCCAGCACTTCTTGATTTTAAACCAACACACTCATGCATTATGGCATCAGTTTAGCATACCTCGTTCCTTCGCTCCAGTAACGGTTCAGCCCAGGAGCAGACATATTCAGCCGCAAGATGGTCTTTTTTCACATGAGGTGGCTTCACTAATCCAGGTGGAAGAACAGCGCAATCAAAGAATTCCTTGGACACTCCCATATCAGCCATGATGCCGACATAAGATTTAATCAGTGCTGGAGATTTGTAGTTCCAGCTGGTACAAAGAAACCGGTAGAAATCCGTTCCTAGCGCTCTGGCTGCCGCACGAGTATCCCTGATAATGTGAAACATCTGAGGTTGCGAAGCTCCCGTAAAGGTAAGTGATCCAGTGCACGGCACCAAACGCATGTACGTCAATGAAACCTTCACTCTCGCGCACTCCCTCACGGTTTTCAGCTTTGTTTTATGACTTTCTGTACCCAGAAGACTAAGATACAGAGGCGTGGAAACCGTTTGTGCGCACAACATTCAGTTAGGGAGTTACGGGTATAAGAAAATTTCAAAATTTTTAAAAGCGTCCAGGTGTTGCAGGTCTCGTTTTGACCGGTCATTATTAAAATTTGGACTTAAATACACGTATCTGTGAGGATTCGTTTTGACACCAAACTTCTTCACCTTCTTTTCAAATTTTGAAATGACTTAGAAGAATTTAAGAGATCGACTCATAATACGACCCATTAAAGAGATCGGCAATCCACCCATAACAAGACTTTCTGTGCATTTAAGCTTTCTGAAACTTTCCTACACTCACACCTCACGAACCGGAAGTTGCGCGCACAAGCGGTTTTCACGCTTTTTTACACAAGTAGTCAGCGATCAAAAGTCATAATACAAAGTGAAAACCCGTTTGCGAGTGCACGAGAGTGAAGTTATCATGGAGCGGTATCTACACGGCCATGCATTTCGTGCGATGTACCGGATCACTTCTATTAATACTGCCGTTACGAGATGAACACGAGACCAACAAAAGAGCGCAGTTGATGATAACTTAATAACACCCAACAAGCGGTTGAAAAGAAACACCCGGCTGCCCCATACGCGTATTTACTGTTGTAGCTCCAAAAGTATTTTGTTTCCACAAACCTGCTGCTGAACAGTACACAACAAAGCGGATTACTTACACTGTCAGATCATGGGATTTTCCCAGATTATCCAAAAGCCACAAAAACTCCAGATCACACCCGTCGAGATAGATTACTTCGCCATGCGTCCGTGCGTTCAACCATCTTGGCAGCACAACACTCAACGTATCGACACGTAAAGCAACATCGGTAGCAAACGGCTGCAGGATATGAGTCCGCACTGTGTCTGGGGTCAGCAGTGATGCGTCCAGTTCCCTGACAACGTGGTCCGCCCATCCAAGTCTCCGCAGGTTTGTTGGAAGAAACCCGTTGCTGAAATGCACTCAGTTTGCACTTCTTGGATAAAGGGATAAAATTAATTGCATATATCTTTAACACTCGGACTATCCGCAGTGCTTTCGTTGCGATAACAGCCTTTTAAAAAGAGTAAATCCTGGACTGTTCATGAGCTCTTATTTCAACCTTAACCTTGTTTTTGTTGAAACTGATTTTTTCTCTAACATCGTATACTGTACATTTGCAAAAACTTGAAAACTTTGAAGGAAGAGGCAACTTAAGGACTTCCGGCGCATAGAGCAGTAATACCGCCTGTTGTGGCAGCGCAATGCAGTCCAAATTTATTAGATGTTCCGGAAATGGGTTAATCGTTAACGTTTTAAGCTTTTTCATAAAAGGATCATTCTTTTCAATAAAAAATTATAAAAATTATAAGAAAACCTTTTAAGTTGGTAATGTTATTGTTTCGGCCGAATCGAGGCTAGAACAAAACCAACTGTTTTGACTTTGCGATAACACAAAAAGGTTTGTATCGATGGCAAAGTAGGGCAAAGGGTCATCACTTTTCAACGGATTCAGAATTATTTTCCGAAAAATCTGCGCCAATTTGTACCTGCGACACTTTGGGCACGTTGGGTTTACGCGGTCAGCTGGCTGGAGATCGGCATTATTCTGAACGGCAATCTGATTCAATTTGACACAGGCTTCATGGACGAGATTTCCGCAGCAAACAGTTATGGTAATCGGCGCATTAACGCTTTCGTAGCAGATAAAGCAATCGATCCAGCTCTTTGCTTGCTGCAATAAAGCCATTTTGTAAAATTTGAAAGGTCAAATGGGCTAAACATAAATCAACTCACAATTACGTGGGCTTTCATGGAGTCGGACATTTTACGTAACGGGAAGAGAAAACAGTAAACAAAGATTCACACAAAGTCAGCATGAAGAATAAAAATAAAAATGAACTTCGAGTTGCGTGTTCATAAAAGCAGAAAAACCGAAACGCATATGCTCAACCAGTATTCCATTTTTGTGGGCCGGTGTTAACTCTTTTAGTTAGGCAATAAATGCGCGAAGTTTCGGCTTCCAGGATTGGCAGATTAAAAAAAGCCGCATAAGGGTAGGTGGAGCGCGTGATAAGCCGCGCTGTGCGGCACTGTGACAAAGGAGAGAAAGGCAGCCATGCATACGGCTGCGTGCATCTGCATGTTCTTATTTCTCATAACAGACAAAGGAAACTCGGCCGAAAAGCCACAAAGGCAGCAATAGAGGTCAACTAAATGTGTGTGCAAGGGATTTTAAAAAAAAAGCGAACAAAAGATGTTTATGCAAAGTTTTATGCAAGAAAGGCTCTGACTGGAAAACGTGTTAGTTTAAACTAATTTACCGGGAAGTTATTTGCTGCAATTGCGCTCTTCGATGAGGTTTGGGGTTTGTTTAACTATATCCCCGGTATTTACTAATAAAAATGGCCTGGCATTTACGTATACCCTAGTCCTTACGCTTTATTTAACAATTTTCATATTATAGCCAAACACTACGGCAAAAAATTTAACAAGAAAAATAACACCGAAGCAATCCATAGTTTAATGCGTTGTCGATTAGTGAAGACCACAAAAAAACTAACGGTACTTATACATGTCACACGTTACAACCAAACACATTAGCTACTCTCAAGCATTTCGCTAAACACAGTTTGCTCAATTGAAACATCGCAATTAGCGGTGCACATTTACATAAACCCTCGCTTCTTCGGTTTAGGAATAGCTGAATCCGGAAAATGCCCGTTTCGCTTTTGGTTACGGTCTGTGGCTTGGATTGAATCGTTGCAGTTGGCTGCACTACTGCCAGCGACGTTTCCCCTAGCATCCGTTAGATGGAGTCCACCCTTTCCAGCTGCGCATGACGCGTTTGTGAGAGCAGTGCTGTTTGAACGCCTAGAAAAATAATAAGAAACAAATCACATGCAAAATTTTGACAACCTTGTGTGACTTATGCACGCCGACCTTTATAACTTCGACCGAGCTACCTTGAACGCCACGGTAGCTAAGAAAACTATAAAAACCGTAGAAACACAACAAAATTTGTTCGACTGCGTGCCGGGTCGACATCTTGTCGGATTACCCTAAAGAAATAGGATGAGGAGATCGAAGTTACCTGGCAGGTGCATTCTCGTGCGCACTGCTATCCGTGTACTCAATTTCCCAAGGCTCGTCAAAAAGTCGACGTCCTCTGGAAAATAAAATTGCTGTTTTATCTCGTCCAAATAAGGACTCCCAATAAGCTCGTGGCTTCGATAACAGATCGGCTGTAGCGCATTTTTCAGCCAGCGGATCAACGACGCAACATTGCGTGGTAATATCAGCAACTCGAAACGGGTAATGCTGAGAACAAAAATACATATTATCCAAGTATAGTGTTTTCACCATCTTGAACTGAATATTGGCAAAAGGTCACCTGAATATTTTCGAAATAAAAGACGGTAAAGATTATACAGCAGATCAGTAACACTGTAAATGAACGGCTTACCATCGCTGCTCGAACTGCAGTTACTCGTACTAAAGTAAACAACCTCCCAGCAAGCTGCTGAGTGGCCGGCACTTCTGGTAGTAAGAGCGTTATAAATTCCCCGCTGAATAATAGCTGCAACGTTAAATTATTTTATCAGGCATGTGCCTCTCTATTTGCGCAACTGCATGACGGGGTGGGTTCGGAAGTGGCACTGTTATCAAAAAACAAGCGAAGCGCCACTGTCCTGTTATTGTTGCTAGAAGTTTATGATCCGACAGCTGACTGATTAATCGATTCTGACCTCACTGCATTAATAAAATTGTCTTTTATTGGACTAATAAAATTAACTGCTATTCAACGATTGTATTTACTGTACATGTTCATAAAGCCGTAAAGTTCAGTGTATCTAATACAAGTAACATAATCAAACAGCGCCGCTCTTTTGTCCCCCGGAGGTAGTGAATTTCTTGTTAATTTAATTTGTTAGAGTTATACAACATGCTTCGCATTTGGTATGAAAACCACAAAAGCAACATCAGAGCCATCTCTACGCACTGCTACGACAGGTCGAAACAAACAGTCGACATCAAGCACGGTGAACGTCTGACTTTTAGAAAGACATTTTCGGATAAATTCGCACGGTGTACCATCAGCTAAGTTAAAAAATGGAGCCGTTTTGAAACGCTTTACAACGGCTAAAATGTTTTGCTTATCCTCGTAACATAAGAAGCCGTAAAGTTCAACAATTTCACATCCATAAAGCTGAAAAATACTATTACAACGAGTCGTACGACGGTCATAACTTCCAGCTTCCAAAGGTAAGTGGTCACTGCGCATCAGTCGCCTGTACACAAGGACATTATCAATGCTTACGTTACTAAGAGCATGCATCCATTCCGGACTTAAGGTTTTTTCGGGTCGACCCTTTGGTACATATTGAAAACGCCCAGAAGTTATTGAATTAGCATCGCGTAATTTTTCGCTGTTTGTGCGAATGAATTCTTCCTGCTGAAAGCTCCTAGTTATTTGGCTCAGAAGATCAGTAGTGCCGTGCACAGCTCGCATAAGTGTCCCAAGGAAATCTTCAAAACAAAAGGTAGAAGTATGGTAAACGGGACCCCAGTGCTGCAAACTTTCGGGCAAATGAAAGATTTGATGCAGATTGAATAACATTTTCCTTTCACCGTACAATTCCTGAAACGATTCCATATATCTGTTAAGCAGCGCTCTCGCACTAGCAGCATGAGCATTCAGGTCACCATGACACAAAGTGTGGTCCATCAAAACAAGATGGATGGCAAGAACGAGGTCCATAAGGTTTTTGTACAGAATATCCGGTAGTATGCCGTCTAAGGAATAAAATGCCGCGTACATAAGAAATTGCAAGTATTCAGCACCGGTTTGCTTGACACGTGTGGACATCTGTGCGTACGTGCGATTAAAAGTGCTGGGAAATATAAGACATTTCGATCGGGAATCAACACGTTCTTGCCATTGCATTCCAAGTAATTTCCGTCTTTTATCGCGCATGTCCGAATACACATGAATGTCTGCCATGTTATCTTTAGTCCAGTACCGGAAAAGATATCGCACGTGTCCAATGCCAACCGCATGCAAAATATCTGGTGGTGCTCCGGAGCTAGGGTCGAAAGCGTTTATTCGCAGTAAACGGCTAGGACGCATGATGCCTTGAACCGCGGTTCCCGTGCGAAGAGCCTCTTTTGCGTTTTTACAAGTTTCGCCTTTACTGCGGCATTTGTGACTTGTACCAGGTGAGTAGGGATAAACGCGGACGCTTCGACTGCCACTGTTACACCGCTTTCCAGGATGGTAGCATAACGTGCAACCGGAGTCTCCATGAAATGATCCGTGTCCCAATGACGCCATTCTCGCAATACTGTCAGCAACAAATAGTGGTGCTCTCACTGAATACAACCGTGTAGACACTAGCAAACCGCTATACTCCAACGATGCCACTTCCCGAGAAAACAAATCCAAAACTATCTGCACTGGTGGCAAGACTGGACCAGTGGCCAGTGCGAACAAGAATCTGGTCCGGTATCGAAGGCGGGTCGGCAGCTCGTTGATAATAAAACTGACGGCGAGCACTTTTCCATTTTCGCTTCCGTTGATCCCAAATGTTGACCCTTCGTCGACATGAAATGTGAGCGAAATGAGGTTATCGGCGTTAATATGCTTATATAAACTCCCGTTCATAACATCCAGCATATGTGATTCAGCAGCACATGCAGAGTTAATAAGCTCTCCTGGATTTATTGATAACAGGAAACGTCGTAGCAAACTTTCCAACGGAAACGTCACGAAAACTCCTTGGTTTCCATTCTTGGCAATCGGCGCGGATTCACAATTAACGTGGGAACAGTAAACATGGCTACCAAGCGACTCGTCTTGACCAATGTATTTACTGTGGTACAAACAGTAATGATGACGCACGTATTCCACTAAGTGCGGCTTCAGCAATTTGTCGAAGTAATATAAGTTTTCCGGGAGAGCATGCCGCTGTCCACTGATAAAACCCAACATGCTGTTTTGCTGCGACCGTGACATCTTGTGCTTACGAGCTGCTCGAACGAACGCAACAATATCCGTCATAGTATCCCCAATTAACAGATGTTCAGCGTCAACAACTTCCGGTGAATCGTTTGATGGGAATAGCTCATTATTTCGCGGTAATGCGGATGGACCGGCTACGGGTATTTCGTCAACAACCTCTTCCTGAAAATGTACACCAATTATCTGGGCACAGCTTCAGCAGACTTAATATAGGCTCAGTAATGTAAAATAATATATCATTCTTAAAATACCCACTAAGGCGGCAGTTTTTGATATATTTGTGAACCCGTTTCTAATCCTTTTGAGAAACTGAAAACTCGGTGTCCTAGTATATAACTCTCACATTCGATAACTGCAAGAAGCACTTACTTGACTGTTGGCGTTGGTGTTGCGTTGTCGAACAACAAAATTAAAGTTTTTGTGTTCCCGTCTTTTACGATAATACGTTCTGTCAGGCATAAAATCTCCAAACAAATGCGCTTTATATCTGCTCCGTTTTTTCGGAGGACAAAAACCGCGTTTGGACGACACGGCTTTTGGCATTTTAAAAAATCTAGCATATGACCTACTGAGTAGCAGTTAGCTGTTGAAAGCGCTAGCAGCATTAGCTATAATATTAGCGCGGTTGAGTAGACAAAGACATTTTGTACTGTATAACCGGGTTAAGATTTGCGCTTGTTAGCTAGCATCGGCAAAACTAGCGCAAGTTTTACCCCGGTCTGTTAAAACGCGAATCGAACGTCGGGCTAATAATGCCGACAAAGTCCTTTGTGCTAAGTCCAAGTCAGCCGGTGCGAATCCTCGCGTAAGAGGCCTAAATGAGGTTTCGGAACGCTATTTTTCCCTCGGTTGGCAGGGTTAGCTGAAGCTGACGCAGTCACGCCACCCAAAGGTTAGCTGATCCTTGATTTTGCTTTTATTTAACCGTCAACGTCTTCGAATTGCATCGAATATTTCGATTAATTACTTTGATCTGAATTCTGTGACTTTGTGCTTATTCTAGCATCACTGTTTGTTGGTCATAATTAGCGCAACGTAACTTGTGACGGATACTATGTCATTTTCACCGAAAAACCTGCGCCGACGCGGTTCTCAAACCCGAGATGTTGGTTCTACCGATCTTGACGCTCACGAGCGAATGCATCAAGCCCATGCTGATCGAAAAGGTCAGTCATTAGTAGCTGTATTAGACTGATCTTTTATTGGATATTTACGTGGCAGTAATGTTGCCTACATTTTGCTCACCAGATTATATGCTTGTGCGATTCACCGAGGATGGTAAAAGTTTAATCTTAAACATGGCTAAATCATCCACGAAGAACGATTGGAGGCTCCTGGAAAGCCAGTACTACGGACCAGTTCTAGAAGAAAAGGACCTCATTCTTGTGCGGGCAAGTAAGGCCATGGATCCTTCCCGAAGGTTCTACCAAGCGGCTGTGGTGCGAATCGGGTCCGTACATGAGAAAATACAGGAAAAAGAAGACGACCTTTTAAAAATCGTAAGTTTTCTATTACAAATGACAACGTCCACGCTTTTCAGTTATTACCGAACAAAACTAACACGCAAATTTGTAATAGTTAACGCGAAATTGAGTTACCTATGTTGATTAGGTACAGGTTAACAGGTGATTGTTAGACTTTTAACCACAGTTGTTCTTGATACGTTATGAAGGCTGCGCTCGTCACAGTACGTATCGTTCGATTACTACCTGACGCTTTTTTATGTGCAGCATCTCAACTGTGTGACTTCCGCTTAGCTTCTTGACAATTTGCTAAACGACAAATCGTTTATCGATCAGTTTACTGATTGACGCTTTGCTGAAACTATTTTGTTGACCAACGGCTTACTCTTCGGTATGGTTTTTAGGTTTCTTAAAATTGAAGTGTTTTTATAGGGTTTTATTGCGTAACTTTTTCTCGTTCACTTTCTTTTGTTCAAATACGCTCGTATATTTTGCTTTGATTTATTGTTTCTCCTTTTGTTTTTTGTCCTTTGGAAAAATCTTTTGTTTTCGCGACCTCATTTCTCGCGTTGTCGTTTCAGCAGTTAGTTCGGTAAATACTTGGTTGTTCAGCAAGACGTTAACAGCATGGTGCCAGTCAGAAAAATGGCGACCAGCAGAATGTAGCTGCTCTATTTTTACGCTAGGGTCGCTTCGGCGCCATCAAAGGCATACACACAGGAGCGCACTGTTTTTAAATTTGAAATTTCTGGATTCACCTTAGGTGAAGCCGCAGAAGCGTGGTGCGGAAGTCTCGCCAACCAAGAAGGCTGACGATATGGAGTTTCTGGAATCCCTGCATTCCCCAAGCACGTCTGCTGGAGGTCGTTGGATGTTTGATCCGTTTACCGGGGAAAAATTGAGTACGTAGTGACAAACTGTCGGCTGCATGTACACCTTGGTGTTTTGCATCTGACTGTACATCTGCTTAGCCGGCACTCTCAAGCAAAGCAGTCGACATTCCCCTGCGATGTATAGCACTCATGGCAAGTAATCTGTTTTCCTCATTATTTTTTTAAACAGATACTTTAGCTTGGTAGAATTTAAAAGAATCGCGTAGCATTACACTCGTGTAATTTATACTGAATGCTTAACTGCTTTCTACACGAGATCAAAAAGGTTTTTTCTAAGCAATGCCAACCTTTTTAAGGAAAAGAGCTTCGCTAAATAATATCAAAAATGGGTTGTATGCGCTAAAACCTTCGCTTCTGCGCACTCCGAATCGTGTTTGTGTAACACTTTATGCCATTCTAAAGCTATATGGTTCGTATACATTGCTGTGTAAACCGTTTCCGCGCGCAACATCCAGTTGCCAAGATATGGCGAATAAAAAAATCAAAAAGTTTAGAAGCATTGCTGTGTACCAAAAATCTAGTTATTACCGATCTTCTTGAAACTTTGCTGTAAAAGCCATTTGGCCATAAAGTTGAAAGTAAACCAATATCTGATTCACAGCACTTTTCCGAATTTAAAATAAGTTTCACGGATTTTAAAATTCCTTTCAAAATTATAGAAAAGTGCTATAAAATTATGGTAATGGAAATTAAAGGAAAGTGAACCTGAAACTGGCTCACTTTCGAATTTATTGCCAGATGTCTTTTACTGCAGTTTCAAAAAGATCAGGTAATAACCAGACTTTTGATACACAACAATGCTTGTAAGCTTTTCGCCATATATATTCACCATATCTCGGCAACCGGATGTTGTGCGTGCAAACAGTTTTCAAAGCAATTTATATGAGTCATTCAGCTTTAGAACTGCAAAAAATATTACGAGAATTTGATTCGGATTGCGCGAAAGCGAATGTTTCAGTGCAGGTATACCAGTTTTGACCACATGTACAAGACCATTCTCCTTAATAAGACATTCAAGCTATAGATCATAGGTAAAGCAGCCGCTATCAGTAATTTTGAAAATATCAGAAAATCTCGTATCTTATAAGATTAACTTTGTAATGTTGTTGCTGACTTGCTGCAGTAAAAATCACTATCAAGAGAAAATTAGTTAGCAGTTAGTTTTTCCAGATGCAGAAAAACGCGTTTCGTCTTTGGGTGCTGGTAATAATTTTGCTAAACCTGCAAAAGCGACCTCCCGCATTCGAGTGATGGGTAAGAAATATATGTACTCGCAATGATCAGTGTTCGAAAAACATCGTAGTAGTACTGCATATAGTAAGATTGCTCGTCAATCCCCACATGACTGTGTTGATTTTCTAAAATTTAGAATACCCCGAAGATGATTCTGACAGTAATGAAGGTATAGCAGACAAAGAACTCTTCTCTTCAAAGAGCAGGATCTCTCTGGGCATGCCACTGCCAGGACTCGGTGCGGCAAAGTTGGCCAGTCTTAAAACCCAACTTGACCGAAGTAATGACAACGCGGGTAACGAATTTAGATGTGCGGCTAACAGAAGCGAAACATTCTTTTCCAGATGATGACAAACGTAGCATGAGTGGGTATCGCTCCAGCTCAGGTATAATAAAAAAATTTGAGATACTGTACTTAACGTTTCACTGCAGTGCATATATTTTCTAGATGAATTGGAAATGGTCAAAGAGCAAATTCGTCGTCCAGATCAGGGTGTGGCTACAGTTCATGATCACATATTGCCACAAACCGAACCCTAGTTTAATTGTAGTTGCATCTCCATTGAAATCGGGAAGTAAACATGTCGCCAAGCCTTTACCAAGGAAGCGTGAACGTTTTGGTACGTACTTTACTTAATTAAATAAGCTCTTGCCTGCCTACTTGTGCGTACCCTTGCGCAGACTCAGATATCTCATTGCATTTTTATGTTAAATGACAGTGTTGATAAATCCAAGATACGAGTAGTTAATAGTTATAATAATAATACAAATAAAACAGCTGTGAATTCTCCGTTTACAATAAGAACTGAAAAAAATTTCGAGCTCACTTTTTTTATTGTAATTTATTTTTCAGTTTGCACATCAATGAGCGCCACTCAGTATATACAATCAAACAAAGAATCTGTTCCAATTAACATGAGAAGGGACTCTGCACAATACACTTATAAATTTTTTGATTTGTTATAGGTGATATCATCAAAAAGAGACGTGTCGACGCTTTTCAGCGTGGAAAACCAACGGCCGGTAATGAACATAATTATCTGAGCTGGATTTTGGGCAACAGTAACCGATAAACCGTGTAGCTGATGAACACGTACTGTAATAATTATATATATTGCAGTACGCAGCCTTTCAGTGCGCAGTTGCTACATGCGTCGCCAGTGCCCACACTTTTTTTCGTTCACTCAAATGGGATTTTTCAAGATATTTCTATTTTCATCACCCTTTTCCACCTGATCCGGTTTTACAGGCTGGTTACTCATAATCCGGACTACCCGGTTCAAATTATTTAGGCTTACTAGACATCTTTTCAACGATTTTAGTCTTTACTATCACATTTAATTTTTTTTATGACAACAAAGGGTTTTCAAAACTTTAAATTATTCTTTTATTATTATGTTATTCCGTCTTTTCTATGGAAAAAAAAGCAAATCTACGGAGTAGAAAAGCATTTGCAGGAGATATCATAAGGAGGTCACAGCCACAGCTGTATAATTTATGAATACGAGAGGATATTGTGTAACACCGTTTTGAAGTCCAGTGTAGTGGTATGTTAAGCACAAGAGAGCGTCGTAAATAAACAATACATGGCGTAAAAGTTCGGAAATGTTTGCCTAGTGACTGGTTGTGCAAAAATTAACTGATCGCAATATGTTCAAAGTTGAGAGACTAGCGGTTACTAGTTCATTATCTGCTTATGTAGACAAAAAGGAACTGCTGCACGGCATCAAAATATCGCTGAACACCAAAGGTTCAGACAAAATGGAGCTTTTTCCTGGAGCGGGCCGTTATTACCCACGCGGAAGGCTGTTGAATTTCAAGGCCCAGTGGCACACTAGCCACCCGATGACCGATGCCGTGAATCTTGCATGCATGACGTTTGGTACGACCGACAATATTCTTCAGTTGTTTGAGGGTGCGCATTTTGGCTTGAAGGCTGCACTTGGAGCCGACGTAGTGCGGGACTTGCTGGGTGGGTAATCTTGATGGACTAAATTACACCAAAATGCAAGCTACGATCGAAATGTTAATATTTTTACGAGTATTTTTGCATTGTCGGTTGCAGCATTTATTAACAGCGAGCATCCGGGTATCGCTTCGGGAAGCCAGACAGCAGTCAAAGAAGAGATGCTCTACAAGGCGTTTAGCCGCAGAGTATGGTACCTGCGCACCGGAGGCAAGGGCGGCGCCAAAGAGTCGACTCCGGAGGTCTGAAGATCTGCGCCAAAACGTATGCGAAGCAACCGACATTAATTCGGAGAAAAGCATTGTTTTTTTTTTCGTTTTACTTACCAGTTACCAGTTTCTTATCATTCCAAGCATTATGTTAATTTTAGTAACTTTTAATTTTGTATGGTCTGAGGCTGTGAGCTGCCCATTATGGATACCTCAAATCATTGCGGTAACTAACTAGCTAATAGCGGTTGCTGATGTTTTTTGCTTTTCACGGGTTCTCCAAGTACCGTATGTATGTTTCTTTCGCCAGTCCTCAGTGAACTGCTGTACTGAAAGTTGTTAGTAATATCCACTAATGTTCCTCAGTTGGTTCGTCATAAAACCCTAACAAGTATTCGATCCGGTACGGAAAACACTGCCAATTTAGTAACTATAGGAGGTGCAAACTGGAAGTTCTATGTACTATCCAGGTCGTCAAAAAAGTTTTCAAATCAGTACGACTTTTTGACTTGGGATATATCCACAGAGGTTTAACGACTGTGTGCGTGTCAACAGTGTGCCGCCTCTCACTGTTGCCCCGTCAGCGCCGTTTCTCTCACTTGCCCCGTCGGTTTGGCGCATTGCATCCTGTGCGCGTCCGTAATGGGAAGAATTATTTCCCAACCGTCAACCAGAAATACTTTAGGTTGTTGCTGAGTGCTCCCACACTCAGAAAAACATGGCCGATTAAACTGCCATCAAACCCGACTCCTATTTCACCAAGGGAACTGAACGAGCAATTATTTTCCGAATTTCTCAACCAATACACTGTGCATTTCCCTTTGACGGGAAAACTTCTGTCACAAATTCTCCACACGCTCTTCCCGATTGTTCTCTCCGGTTTCCGTAATGCCACGTGTAGCAGATTAAGCGGATATGAATCGTCCACCCTCTCGTATGTTGGGGAATTATTTCCCAATATTTTCCGGAAATATTTTCCGTATTATTCGTGTGCGTTATTTTAGTGGTGGAAATTTTGTCACAAATTCTCCACCTACACTTGCCAGATGTTTTTACCGGTTTCCGCAATGCAAAAGCGCCGCTGATTCAGCCGATATAAAGTCTCTGCGCAGTCAGGCATTCGTGAATATTGTCACAATAATTATTCTAGTACCTTTTTTCCGATCTGTCAGGTTAATAAGTTTAGCGGATTTAATTCTGTCAGAAATTCTCCACACGGCAGAGCTGGGTGTTCTTACCGGTTTTTGCAACGCCAGAATGCCGACAATTTAGCGGATTAAAAATATCCATCGGGTGTCGCATTTGGAGATAAATCCCCAATATTATAGGATTATTTTTTCCGAATTATTTTGTAGTACACCAATATAATGCGATCCGTGGCATTTTGCCCTGCTCGAAGGCCAAGATCGCAGATGTCAGTTGGACGAACTCGTCCTTACACTTCTGCTGGTCAGCCTACAAAAGTACAGAGTATATGGGATTTTCTCTCGTTTCGAAGCTGAAGGCTTGATTAGACAGCTCTTAAGGCGGAGAAAGGTTCTGCAAGCCATTTTTTTATCCGGAATCAAATTTGCAACACACAATAACTCTTCAAAAACGCGCTTTAAATTTTACAACTCTCACTATCAACAGCCGTCTCAGCAAGACTACGACTGTCTAGATTGACAGCATACTAAAATTTCTCACAGCGATGAACTACAAATTATTGGATAACAAGTCGACGTCTTCCCAGTGCCAACAGAAGAAAGCTCTCCTCAACCCCAAGTGGACATTCCTGGGTCAAATAAATTAAACTGCAAACGATATCAAGCCGATCCTAAAAAAAACTGTTTACATAATTATGGTGTTTTGTGCTGAAGCCTAAACGTAATGCGTATAGCAGCCCAGTTCACCTTTTTTTCTAAGCTAGTTACGTTAAAGTTAGTATAATAAGGTGTGGTAATCGATTTGCGAGACATATTGAACGATATTGCCTGTAGCGGTGAAGGGGCAACTTTTGGGTAGTGTGTCGGAAATGCCCTCCTGTGCACAAGAAAGTGCTTCAGGATTATACCCAGCCAAGTCTTTTGAAAAACTTTTTGAGATTGAGATTATTGAGGTGGCAAAAAAGCGCCATTAAACGGGTCAATTATAAAGAACGTACGTAGCATTGTCGAAGTTCTTCTGAAACCCGCAGACAGCAACACGGGCAGCCAACAGCTTGCTACAGTATACCAACCCAAAGTGAAATCGACCGTATTAAGCAGCACCTAGACGCTATTACAGAACCGCCGATTATACGTTGTACAGTATGTCAGACGAAGTTTAATGCGGAGAAGAAAGCTTCCAGTAAACAAAGCGCCTATATCCATGTCGAAGACACTATGACCGTGGCGAAATATTTAGCAGCACTGAAGCTAGTAGCGCCGCGGTACCTCAAGTTCCGGATAATCCACTTGATTCTGCTCACGTTTACGAAATCCCATCACCGTCATCAACATGCACGGTGTCTCATGATGTTGACGAATGGGACTACATTCCCATGGAAGAACTGCTTGATAATGCCACGGAAGTGAGAACTATTAATTCATTTTTTCCTTCACAACATATTTCTTATCTGTTTTATATTAATTATCAGCAAGCCCAAACGGGTATATTGTAACAGTGCTCACAATTGAAATGCTGGGACTTCTTACCTGATCTTGATCTTAACTAGATTGTTTGGTATCTATAATCATTAATTGCGATCAAGGTGTAGTATTTGCCTTTTGGACTTAACCTGTGAAGAAATTTTTAGTGAAATTTCAATTACAGTGATTCAAAATAACTGAGATATGCGTGTTGACCTGTTCAGAGTTCTTTAAAACATGTCAAATTAGAATTATGTATATATTTGCTACTCGAACAACTACTCGAACTCGAACTACATATTGCTACTCGAACAACTGTCCCCGATGGTCAGTTTTGAAGAGTTCGCTCGTGCAGTATTTAATGTTGGAAAAGGATCAAGCAGAACCAGAGGGTACAATCGACCCCGCTGCAACATCCGGCTGGCACGAAAAGGCGTCACGGTAAGCATAAGTAAACGTATTTTTCCGGTTTTCTGATTTCTCGATCTTTTACCGGCAAATTTCGGCCCGTAATTCTTAAGAACACTGCCCATTTATCAGAATTATGTTCAAGCTGTTCAGTTTTGAATTTTCTGAAAGACGGAAATGATCTTTTACAGCCATCAAAAATGTATTTTTCGCGTGAACAATTAACGAAATCCAGCTGAAAGCAGTGTATGTTCCGGCCGTGCAACAATTTCGTGGAACTGTTTCATACGGTAACACCGTGATGGCACCCCTAATCGAGTGGCACCGTTGGTTTTGCATAACCTCTATGATCTTGATTCTGTTTTGAATGAAGTCAGTCAAAGTTCTCGGTCTATGCGTGGCAGTTTGCTAGCTCCTCGCGGAGCCAAGATGCTTATTCGAGCTATTCATGAAGCTCTGCATTCGAAACACCTAGACGCGGCTCATGTTATCAATACGCTTATCAGTTTTTGTGACAGTATGGAAATCAATAATCAGTTCAGGATTTATAATATTAATCTGAATTTTTTATCTTTTCACTTGAACAGTACGTCGCAAACGCGGTCCACTTTATAAAAAAAAACCTCAAATGCGACAGCACTGTAATATTAAATTGAGTGCATGCTCTTTTTGCACTCTTCCGTAACACTAATTTTAGGAATGAAAATCACTAAACGCCCTGTTCAGGCATGAATCAGTTGTTTTTATTATTTCGCTTCTTTTTGGTTTTATTTGTCAGTACTGTTAATTATGTATCTGTGTGAAAAACGAAATCGCGGCTGAAATGGCGAATTGATTCGTAAAATTTCTGTTCCGATCTCAATAACGCCATTTGCCTTCCGTCGATCACAGCATCTCCAGCCATTTCTTCCATGTCCTCATCCATTGTTCTCTTTATCGCATCTTCCACTAACTCTCGATAAAATTCAACTTCACTGCTCGATGCCTGTGAATGTCGGGACCATATGCTCAGGCAGTCACCAACCAAAAACAATTCAACGTTGCGAAATTTCCTGACGTCAAATACGTGCCGCCATAGCAGCACTGCGGACTACACGCCATAGGAGATGCATTCCTATTACTAAGGACTGTACGCCATAATCTTTCACTCACCGTTAAAGACTCTGTCTTTCAATGGGTGCAGCTAGTGATTACCGTAAAGGCTGCGGCATATCTGCGACCGAAAACTAATCGGTTGCAGTAGTGAAGCAGTTAGAATCGGTTATATTGCACATTTATATTTCAGGAGCACATTATATAGAGTGAAATATAAAAGTTTTTTTCAGATGCCATGAGAGCTGACGTACAAGATGCCGAAACCAGCAACAAACCATCCGATCATAACCAAAAACAGAAATGCACTTTACAGTCTAGGAACATTCTGGCAGCTTTAATGATTCTGCAGGAAAAAAAGACATCCCGATGAGATAGTATCGCGTAAAAAAATTCATACTTTCATACCAAGCCACACCAGTGCGCCGGCTGACGACGAGCAGGATGCCGCGCTGTTTTGGGCGAACAGCGCTCTTACGAACGAACGAACAGCGCATCGCAGCGAACATTTAGTATGCTCGATAAGGGTAATAATTGCCTTATTTAGACTGAAAATTCGTAACAAACGTCAAATTGGGTTTTGGCGTATCGGTAGGGATTAAATCTGGAAAATCGTCCGGAAGATCGTAAAATCGTCAGTTTAATCTGAAATATCGTCCAGTCAATGGAAAGATTCAAAATGCCAGTCTTTTGGAAGATGCTTTGTTCTCGCTATCCGTTTTGGCAATCCTTGCTGTATTCGAGATTCAGAAACATCAGGACCTTTCCTTTGCTCTCATGATTGAACAGCCAATTGACGGGGCTGAGCTTGGCGTCTTCCTTTTGCATGGCAAAGCCACTTCTCGAACTTCCAAAGTAGATGTATGGTTTGTTTATGCCGGCTTTCACACCTCGTCCTTATATACCATCAACATTACGCAACACACATGGGATCTCGCACCCGGGAAGCTAGACAAATGCCGAAAGCACTAAATCAATGGAACGTTAACACTGATCGCTGATCTAGCAACGATTGCAATTGATATCACGCCGCCGAAAACAATAGGGTATTTGCCCAGTTCGGTCGCTCTCGGGGGGGGTCATAACTGAAAGAAATTAAACAATCACTTCGGATACGCATGGGAGGTCGAACAAGGCCTATACAATCGACTCCACGATTTTTGGCTGCTCTGGAAATTTTGGTGCCCAACCTCCGGTATCAGCTTCATGGTTTTTTCCGTCACCATGCAATAGATAAAATTCATCGGACACTTTCTTTATTGTTTGACGAGTAAGTAAAATCTCCACCTGCCTGCAGTTCTTCTTTTCCCGAAATTAGGATCCTGGCTAGCAGCCGACAGGCGCATGATGACATCGTTAGTCCCACAAAGAGCAACACCCCAAGCACCTGGACAACGCTGCTCTGTGTCCCGGATCATTCGGCAAAGAATTTCAAGCGCACACCACCAACTCGGAGCGAAAAAGAAGGTCGCTTGTCCTCACAAACGCTCCATTTACTGACCACAGTATCTGAGTTACGCTAGCCGGGTTTCTCCGGTAAAGCCAGGCGATCAGCACGGAAACCGAGTTTCGTGATCAAATCACCGTAATACAAAACTTGGGCAGTGTTCATATCGCAACTTTACGCTTGTTGATGACCCAGCGATTCACCTTAGCTGGTTTGTTCGAATTTAATAAAGAAGCTATCTATGTCTCCTTACTCCAATGTACGACGGCCTTGGAACCGGCTGTCGCATTGCACATCGGATAAATCGGCTTTTTAAGTTGACGATTAGCGGGGCTTGAGCTATTATGAGCCGACTCCATGCGAGAGTGCGTGTTCTCGGTCTTGCCAGTGCGCGCTCTAGCTGGTGGCCTCACTTTATAGTCCTTGATTTTCTTCGGCGGAGGCCATCGTCTGATGATACGTTGTCAACAGATTGTTATATCTATCGGCCAATATATTAAACTCTAACCGGCCTTTTGTGACTGTCTGTTGCATACTAGAGATCGTGGTCAACCGGTCGTTGGACTCGGTAAATAGCTTTTCATTTTCGTGGACTGCACTTAAATACTGGTCGCAAAATCCGGTCGACGATTCCTTCTCGGTCTTTAGGTCGACTTTTAACTGTTTCGTTTTTTCATGAAACTGACTAATTGTCCTCTTACGTTGCACTACTCAGGCACCAAGCCATGCAGCAGCCTCCCCAGCTTTTGTTATGCGACCCCTTTGCATCCCGTTAGGTTGTCCTGTTCGGCTGTGATATCGCAAATGGTTTTAGTACGCTTTGCTATATCCTGCTTGGCCTTTTCAGTTCGGACTCTATGGTCCGACACTTGATTCTGCAAATCGACCACTGCATCTGCAGCCTGCATTAAAAGGCTCGAACGAAGGCATTTTTCTCCTGTCGGCTTTGCTACCGGCATCTTTAAGGCCGAAGTAAAGTCCTTGCTCATGATATTATCGATAAAACTGGGACTGAATGGGCTTTCTGCATTAACAGTGCTGCCGTTGGCGTCGTCCGTCCTCTTTCTCTACCTCTTGCTCTTCCTCTTTGTCGTCCGACGTTTCGGACGGCTTAAATGATTCGGGATCGCTAAATAATGATAATTGAAACCGACGATGTCGACATAGTCGATTTGGTTACGCTATTAACCATTTCAAAATTCGGCGGTACTTCTTCTATAATTGCCTCGTCCAGGTTCATCTGAACCACTGGCGAGGTCGGCTGTACTACCAAAACAGGTATCGGTAAGTCGGCCAGAGATGGCCTTTTATTGACCGCTCGCTTTTTAACGGCTAGTAGTTCCTGATGAACTACTTCATCGCCACCGGCTACCATTTGCTTAGCTTTGTTACGAGTAATTTTACCAGAAGATTATCGCGTGCCCCATTGGGCCAGCTAGCATCATTGGTTTCAGTCTGACTCGGCTGGTTCCGAAACATCCGGTTGGCGGTTCTTATGATATTACTAGCTAATTGCCCCGTTTTACCCAATAGAGTGCGCTCCGTATTAGCGAAGTTACTGAAAGCAACCGGTAATTATTGCCATTATGTTGCAGCAAATCCTTCGGCAAATCAAGCGGCAATTCGCTTTCCACTTCCCATAATTGGGTCGGTGTGAAATAAACCAAATCACGAAAGAATTCCGGTTGAAATGAAAAGAAAATATTCGATTAATTTCAGCAGATTTTATTATCGGTAATTATTAACCAATAGCACTTTCGGCACTCTATACTTTATACTGATACGATCAGTACTTCGTAGTTTACAATAATTCAGTTATTGAAATGATTAGATAATTGATCGGCGATCTGTAATTACGTAGTGAATGCCAGGTGAACAGTATTTACTGCATCGACTTTGTATAACAACACAATGCCGGTATCCTCGGTATTGTGTTGTTCCAAATGCTGGTGATAAGTTTCCTTAATTTGGTTCAACTCTAAAAGTTCCACGATAGAATGGTAATGCAAGGTCTTTTGCTAACAGTTTTCTGTATTAAATTTTCCGGTAATTCATTACCGAAAGTACCGTTTTCCGGTAAACTCAACTAAAATTAGCGTCGGCCAAGATGTACTCTGCCTGACTGGCGACGAAAATAAATGTCTGCGATATTGCGTTGATGCAAATTGATGTTAGGTGATCATTCTGTTTCGGTTTCCTAAAATGTCGAATATCTGCAGGTCCCCGGAAACAAACAACTTTGCATATCGCGAGAAGACATGCAGGCTCATCCCGCTTTTAAGGGGTTTGAAAGGAAAGGATTGTTAACGTGTTCCAAGCACTTCTTCATGGCAAACTTAACAGCTTAGTCCTTACTGAGAATGCTGGCAAGCAACACCGTCCTACTGACGAAGGGCTTACCTGGGATGGGTGTGCCAAACGGGTGCTTTGGAAGTCGGTGATAAGCATTTTACCTCAGCCTGATGGCAACGATGTCGTAATGGGATATCCCGGGCGCAGCGAAGATGATGCAGGCGCTAGATTCTTAGCCGCAATTCATCATTCACAGGCAGCATTCAGAAACGTTAGTTATTATGCCTTTGTTGATGAGGTAAACATTGTTCCAGATGCAAGCAAAAACTGTGCCCAGGCTAAATATCTTCTCTGTACCGGGTTTTGTCATATTGAAAATAAGTGTCGTTTTTTAGCTATGCGATCTTCAACTGCCTTGTTTACTCAGAGTGCTGGATCGGATGTTCAAGCGCGGTCCTCGGTTCGGCATCGCACAGAATCAGTTATTCATATCTACCAGACTCACCGGGTTCAAATCCCACTGTGAGGATGGAATGTTGGCATCATAATCTTCCTGCTCACATTGGAGAGCGCTATCTAGTCCTAGACTGGAATTCCGGTTGAGCACTTTCCGCCTGCCAAGAAAATATTTGCCGGTAAGGCACCGAGAGAACCATTGCAGCGGGCGTGATTCGCTTTATAAGAAAGTACATTTAGTGGCATCTGTTCGTTTTATCATACAGATAAAGTATGCCCAACTTATTCCGCCCGACCTTATTCCGCGACGGCGGCCGCGCGTGGTATGTCGATCAACAAGCTTGCGATATCATTCTTGTCGGCTGCGGTGTGATAATCAAGGTGGTCAAACTGGACGTAATAGGCAATCGCGGGAAATTATGCCGACATTCATAGCTATCGGGATGCAGTTATCAAGAAGGATCTCTATAATCAGTGCCCTGATGAAATTGCCAACAATACCGATCCAGAGACTACCTCCCGCGGGATTTGCGAACTGGAATTATCCAAATCGAAGCCTGGTTAAAAGCGCTGGACCAACTTGCCAAGCAGACAAACTTGACTTGACCTCCAATTCGCCGCTGCCGGAGTCAGTGAAATGGCATCACTATTTCGATCGGGCATATGCAGCTCAGGATCGCATGAAGCCAGAGGATGCCTTGTTGCCACAAAACACTCTTCCTTTGAACCACCAGCCCTAACGAAGCTGTTCCTGGTAAGGAGTGGATTCCCCTTGGTTGCCTGGTCTGGGACAGCAAGGCCAGGCACCCGGATGTCCGACCAGTTTCTCCAAAGTATGCCGGCGATCTTTACGGTCATTTACATAACCAGCGAAAGTGTGAAGTACATGGGTGGCAGCTACCAGATAGAGCTCATGTAAGAACAGCTAATCTACTTCAAGGCAGCTGAAAAAAAAGGTGTTACTGCATCGTCGGTCCCCACTCAACCATGTCTACAAAATCTTCTAGTATCCTTAGACACGGTTTCAGGGATATTACAGCGCACGCTAAGTATCACCACACGCGCCGTAAGGCGGTATTTAATCGTTCTACAAGATTCATGGACTCGTTCAGGGACACCGCCTGTACGGTCTTTCCACTGATCTGACAATTCGCCCCCGATTGCTTCCCTCTCGATGATGTTGTTTTACATACGGCATTTGGCGATGGCACTGTGTTTGGCCTGCCATGTCTCTGTTAACATGGCAGCTTTAATGCAGATCTTGCACTGGCAGTTAGTGCTTGCAGTCGTGGGAAATTGGAAAATTCATTAAAATAGGGCAAAGCCTTTTGCCAATTGTTCCTTGGGTTTCTGTGGCTAGGCAGCTGTTGGCTGAAGATTCCTGTAAACTGTCCGCGACTCTCTGGTGGGTGGGACATTGCAGCGCAATTCCGTTGGTTGTCCCAAGGCTAATCGTAAAATTACGCTGTCTTTCAGAACAGCGCTCGGGGGCTGACCCTTTAGTTCGATCCAAGTTTGTTCTTTGTTGGGGTAACCCTGCGGCATGGATGCCGCAAACTTGGCGTTCACTATAAGGAAATAAACTTTCCAACTTTTATTGTTTATATTTCTCTGCTGGTCACTTCGGTATTTTCATTCTTAATATCTCACATCAGGCAGACCTTTCTGGGACCCTATCATTTTTACCACCGCTTAGATTTTCAGGGTTACATTTCATTCGTCGCCGCTTACAAGGTTCACTGTGCACTTTGGCCACTGTTTTACACTTTTTGATTTTTTATTCATAACCTTTTAACGCTCAAATCGTTGGCAAACGACAGGCATTAAATATAGTTAACTCCCAGCGATAACGATTACTAACGTGTGTTCTTGCAGGCGTAACGCGCATCGCACCAGGCGACTTTTGGGCTCTCGTATGTTAAATAGCCAAACAAGGCTATGGTGCTCGAACCATACGGTATCTGGGCGGCCCAGATGGTGATATCTGTACTTTTCACGACGACAGACGATGGCTTATAATTCCCTTTCGGTCGTTGTGCAGTTCACTTCTGCCAGTGTAAGGCGACGACCCCGTAAGCCACGACTCGTTCGTACTCCTTGTCGTCCCTTTGGGCAACTACGAGTCCTATTGCAAAAGCGCTTGCATCCAAATGCATCGGTGCTTCGTCACGGCTTCTACTTTAGCCTGTTTGGGGCGTATCACCTGCTTGGTTGCCGTAATTCCCAGGACACAGACTTCTGATTTCAGAAACGGTACTTCGAGGTCTTAAGGAGTAGTCCGTACTCCCGAAGGCACTCTAAAGCTGATGTAGACGATCTAAATGCTCCTCCAAAGTAGTTGGTCCGCAGACCACTTCACCGAGGTCAAGACCTGTCATCATCCTCTGAAATTGGCTAGACGCGTTTCTCAGTCCAAAGCACTAGACTCGATATTCGTAGAAGCCTTGGCCTGCCTTGGCGCAATGGTACATGGGCTTACAGTCGCTGTGCTTCCCGCACATTCCGATAAGCCATCCGGCTGTTATCCTTATTACGAGCAAAGCATCCGTTTAGCTTTTTTCCAATTAAAACTCCCACGCATATTGTGGCGTAGCAACGCCTTCTGTACTATTTTCCGAGCAAAAGCATATGTGTTTAATCGAGCGAGAAATTTTTCTTTATAAAAGCTTCGCAAGAGCGATGCGACGATGTTTAGTTTCACCACACCGGCCTGAATTCCCTAGAGTATCCCTACTCTAGAAACTTTGCCCAATATATCGACAATCTTCGCGGCTGTCCAATCAGCTTGGATGTTAGTGGGTATCAGATAACGAAGATGACCTTCAGACACCGACTGACTGCTAAATATCACAAAGAAGAACGCAACGTGTGTGATAGCGGACGCGAGAAGGCTCAGCCCACTTTGTTATTTATCATAGGCTTATATACTCGTATTTATCACCTTATCATATCTATCATTACGCTTATCTTGTCATAATTATCTTATTCTCCATCAGTGTCCGTCTGGACAAGGCACGATCGTGCAATATCGATTTCTTTTGTCGAACATATTGAATCGACGGGTGTTTGTTTATGGAGTGCCTTTAAAATGCGCCGAGCAGCTGAAAGACATGCACACAGTATCGACCAACGACGAGCCCGACGACCTTCTAAAGTCAATACAACAGATACTCTTACCAGGCTCGTCCACATGGACGCAATTGCCATCATCGATTGCAGACATTTCCTGCAAATCTAAACGAGTTGGAACCGCAGAATGCCGAAAAAGCAACCCCATTGAGCGCCAATAAAAATCAAAGATCTTGATAGGATAATGATCATGGAGGTTGGCATCCAACACAAGTACCAAATCTTCCTGGATGATGTGGAACCGCTCCTTCTTAACGAATAATGATGGCAAGTTATCTGACACCTTGTCAAGGCTAACATTGGTATAAAAGTGTAGACATCCGATTCGAAATCGGTTATATCCGCATACTGATCAACGTTTTCCCGCATATCAACAGGATGTGACACTTACGTGATTGATGCACATATATTTGTACCTTGAATTCTAGATTAACTACGAATTTGAAGCGCACATGCAGAACTAGGAACCCAAGAATTTAAAATACAGGCAGACCGATTTGTACAACCATTAAATTTAAACGGATAACACTTGGAGAAGGAATCAGCAATGCTCGTAGTGTAACGGATTAAGTGGTGCATTGGCTGATATCAAACGGCTGTCTTAGTCCGCATTACGACGCGTAAATCAGCGAAGATGCGCATGATTTAAATTCATTAGTCCATGACCGGACGCTAGCAGACGGTGCAGATTGCACATGCTCAGTTGAATGGTATTTTTAACTTTTCGCCTGATAAGGCAATCTTCGAGGGCCTTATATCAAATGTTTCATCGATCCATCAAACGTTGAATATGTGGTCAGAGGTGTCCGCAATGACCGGCAAAGCGGAAACAAGATTTTATCCGACGTGATACAGAACAGCTTTAGTGCTCTAGTTTGCCAGATGTTGGCAGTTGCGGTGTCTTTACAGCCCTAAGGGAGGTATGCAAGCCGCCTGCATGCTGCCGGTGCCGGTAAGCCGGATGTGCGCGTGTGTGGTGGCGCGTGCCAGCCAGACGCCACAACAGGATGGCGCCAGTCGCGTGGATCACTGATTCCCACCATTCCTAGCTTACCTAATTCACAGCTGCTTATGCGCGGTCATGTTTGCATGTTCTTGATGAGAACTGTTACAATGGTGCATATATGGAATGTGGCGATGGCTGTTCTCGTAGGCTATTACAGCGAGCGTTTACTGTACGCTGTTTATGTTAGTCTACGAGTATGTTCGTCTGATCTGTACGGAAGGATACGTGATTTCTGTCGATCATATTTAATCGCTTGTTAATGCTTACATTATCATTATTCTACACCGAATCTGGAGTTCAGTCTGTTATCCGTTAAATCATTAAAACGTTAACAACCAGTTATTGCGCAGTGTACGGTTACGAGTCTATCAATAAAAATATGGCCAAATTGCACCGCGAGCTCCAGCTGTACGAACTGGGACGACGTCCAGGTGAAGTGTTATATTCTGTGACATCTTTCGCTCTAAATTTGATAGCACTCATGAATTTGCCTCCACACCCGGACAGCTGCACTGCCTGTCGCGGCTACGGTAATCTGGCGAAGGACACCGGTCGTTTTCTTCCCAACGAGAGTGTTGCCCGCATCGCTGGTCCGGCGATAAAGAAAGCCGAAGCTGCGCAGGATGACACCGACGCCACGCAAAACGCTCCGTGGCGTCGGTGTCACCCTGCGCACCGACGCGAAAAGCGAAAAGAAGCCGTCAAAAATGATTGCCATGAACTTCCTGGGACCGCTTTAAAAATCGAAACGCGGGAATCAGTACATCTCTGGGTAGCGGATCTGTTTACGAAGTATGTTTTGGCAAGGTTTGCAATACCCCATGACTGTGGCTAAATTTCTAGTGTATGAGGTATTCCATAAAAACTCGTTGCCACTACGCATAATCAGGGATCAAGGAACACCGTTCCTTGCACCAGTTGACAAGTGATCGGTATCAGGCGCTGGATGCCAAGCGGGTGACGACAAGTGGCCACATGCCCCTGACCAACGGAAGCTATGAAACGTACAACAAGACATTGGCTCATACGCTGACGAAATTTTTCCATTCCGATCAGCGGACATGGGGTTTGCTGGTCTCAATAGTGCGCTTAAATCTACAGTACTATTATATGGTAGATTCTGCTGCTACGGTTTCGCAAGGTATAAAGAACTTGGTACGGGTTTGAATGGTTGCAGTTCTTGGAGACGCTTCCCAGAAAGTCCGTCAAAATTTCCGTCAGCTTTTGGATTTTCTGTTTTCCAGATTTGTGCAATCTAAATTTCGCGCAGCGCTTACTGAAAGGGGGGGAGTCCCGGGGAGCACTGGGTGGCTTTCTTCTGCGTTCGTCAAAATGTACTGGAGGCGTTTTATTCGTATGGTCGAAACCCTGCGGAATACTCGTCGGCTATTGCAGAATGGAAGGGGGATGATTACGTCATTATGTCCAATACTACAAGACAAAACACCGACAGCACCGTATGCGGTCAGTACTGTATGTTTTATGTATTAGTGCGATGCTACGGTTTTTCGTATAAAGACCTGATGTCGGTATTCACCAAGCATAAAGGAGTGAATGATAAATTTGTATGTAAATTTATCAATAAATTCTTCCGCATGAGCACGAAGCTGAGAGACAACGAATTCATAAACTCACTAATAAATCATGGATAAACCTACAATCAAAGAGATAATTTCCATTATTTTTGGAATTTTCATCAGCATCTTATTATTGATTTTTAATATTTTAGAAATATGTGGCCACTTTGCTAAACCCAACGTAACCCGAATAACGGAATCCACCTAGCTAACAAAGAATGTACTAGACGTAATGATGAGTGATGACTCACCACCATTACCAACTGGCGATAGCGACAGTACTTAACGTTCGCAAAGCGTGCAATAAACTTCATTCCTCCAAAATCGCGCAACCAGACATGACTATTGTTGAAAACTGTGTTCGGTCTTTTGTCAGTTGGCCATGGCCTTTGACGACTCCAGCCAGACTGGTGCTAGCCGGTTTGTTTTTTAAGCAGTTTCCCGATGAAGTCGGTTGTGCATATTGTGTGTGGACTGCGCATGACTAGGAAGGGGATGAAAACCTTGTACTGCGACACGACATGGAATCAGCCGATTGCATCAGAGTAGGATGTTTGTCATACTCCCCGATTGCTGATGTTAAAGCAAGATTTCCTACATTTTACAACTGGACATACAAGCAACATCCACGAGAAATGGCCGAAGCGGGATTCTTTTTTACCGGACCAAAGGATCGCGTCCAGTGTTTTTCCTGTAACGTTTATCTGGAAAACTGGCAGGTGGAGGATATTCCATGGGAAGAACACGCACGTCATGGTGTTGGGCTGTACAACTGCAGCTTCTTGAAACAGGAGAAAGGTTTAAACTATGCCGAGGAAATCATTGCCAAAGCCGTTGTCAAATCGGAACAAGTGGCCACCGCGGCGGCTGCCGTCTACGCTGAGCGTAAGGAGACTTCAGAGAAGCCGCAATGCACTATTTGTTTGAATGCTGATATAAAGTGTGCTTTTCAACCTTGTGGTCATGCTGCGTGTTGCGATGCATGTTCTATGCGTATGTATCATTGTCCTATTTGTCGCAATCGTGTCGGGAAGCGGATTACAATTATTATTTGTTAAATTAAATGCTATGAAAAAAACCAATAAAGAGAAAGGGGTGGGGAAAAATTAACAAAAGAAAGGGGGTAAAATGCATACATAGTCAAACATGTGTGGCGAGCAATAGCCGCGAATAGTAGGCGGTTATCGACAGTTTAAATACATGAGACCAGACACAAACTAGGTCAATCGCCAGTCGTGCTGAATGAGACTAGACACAAACTAGGTCAATCGCCAGTCCAGCTGAATGAGACTAGACACAAAATAGGTCAATCGCCAGTCCAGCTGAATGAGACTAGACACAAACTGGGTCAATCGCCAGTTCAGCTGGCGATCAAAATTATTTAAAAGTCGTGCGTCGCTATGGCTGACTGGCAGTTGAAGCTTATTTTTTGACGCTCATCATGGACGATTATCAGCTTACGGATGTTGATCGTATGGATATTGATGCTATTTTCGACGAAGGGCCATGGAATCTTTCACCATCGCCACCGTACGTTATCACCAATACGGATCGTCAGGATACCGATGCCATATTTGCGGCTGGTGACTGGGATGATTGGGTGAGTGACCTTTTTAGACAAGAATAGTTTTTTGTTACAAAATAGCCTAAATTTCAATACTGACATATCTGAATTTTTTTTTTCTGAAACAATCGTTACTGATAACTACGATAAATTTTCTTTAAATCCAAAAATTTTTTGAAAAATAAAAACCAGGAGGAAGCCATTTTTACCACAGTCAGCGGGTTGTTTATGCGACAAAGTCTTCGAATAACGATAATAATCTTCGACAGAAGGCGGTCGTTTGATCTGTTTTGAATATTGAAATCAAAACTTTCTGGTAGACTGTAGCTTGCTAAATATTTAAACTATTTAAATTATTTGCAAATCCGATAATGATTTACCTTTTCCACTTGGAACAAGCATTTGCTGATAACAAACGCAAAAAGCTTACAATAATAATAATATCAGATATAGATATCAGTAGATTAATACTCTGCTTTAATAAACAGTAGCTTAGTTAGAATATTGATTTTAGGCACCAGTCTGTCGTTTGACCTAGTGAGAACAGTAGCTGCCATTCAGTCGTTTATACCATCTTAGCAATTGTTTTAATACTTTACTCTAGTAGACAGTAGCTAAGGTGCCATTCTGAACTAGCTAGAACATTTGTACTGATACTTTGTGTTAACTGGTCGTGATTGATAATAGACACCGTTGGACATTGACGAGCTCCCACAAGCAGGTGGTACGGAGAATCAAGCTACGGATATTGATAGTGTCCCCGAGAGCAAAATACTGGTAAAAAAATTAATTTTACTTTAAAGACAGCAGATCTATAATTACCGTTTTTACAGAGCTTAAATGGCATTAAAGATATTCCGGATTTTGCCAGCCTGTTTACTCTGCGTAAAGTAAAAGACCGTACCTTCAAGAAGTTCAACAGTTCCGAAGTGGAGTACCGCATTCAAATTGCTTCTCTTCCCCGCATTTTTTCCAAAGAAGAAACCGTTGTTCTCATGCCACTGGTGTTGGAGGCGGTTCTTCAAATGTGTCTGGAATCGTTTAATCTTTCCGACCGTATTAACATCTCCGTTCATTGTCAAACGCTGGATAACCCCATCTACTTATCTATGCGTAAACTGTCGGATTTTAATATTGCCGACCTCGTTGCTGCTTTCACCAAAGCCAACTCAAGCCGCACCGTGCTGGACGACACATTTTCCGTTCGTATTTTCCGTACAACGTTTCTGAATGGAGGTAGATTTAATCGTAAGCACAGGCACGTGGCGAAGGATGTTATGGGGTTCAGTAAATCTACGGTCTCCGTGCATGTCGCTTATAACCTTTGTTTGCCCGCGGCATTGTACCTTGGAAAGTACCGACTTACCCACGATGTTCTGAAGCAGCATAAGAGCCAACGGAAGCATCTATACAGCAAGAAAAGAGTGGAAAAACTGGAGTGTCACGCGAGAGAGATTGTCCGACTGTGCGATTTGCCACCCGGGCGCTGCTACAATCTGAAGCATTTGACTGCCATGCAAGAAGAGTGCTTTCCCGAATTTCAAATTAAGGTTATCTCGACAAACCATGGATGCGCGGTGATTGCGCGGGTACCTGAGAAGAAAGAACCGGAAATGCAAGAAATTTACCTTTGGCTGGACAACAATCATTTCGATTCAGTTACAACGGTTACCGGTATTTATTGCTCCTCCTACTACTGCTCCAGCTGTGACAAGCCTTACGACCACAAGAAGCAACACCGTTGTGGTACAACATGCTCAATGTGCTTCCGTTCCGTTAGTGACTGTGTTCCTCTGAACATTATTCGCTGTCCGGATTGTCGTCGGGGATTCAACAATCAGCAGTGCTTTGATATCCACAAAACTGTTCGTAACAATGGGAAAACTTACTGCGCCCAGATGTTTTTTGTGCCACCTGCCGTCGTTTTGTCAACCTAACACGCCGAAAGGGGGCAAGCATCAATGCGGATAGATGTTTTGTGTAGTTTGCCGCGAATGGGTCCAACAGTACGATCACAAGTGCTTCATTAAGACACTACCAAAGCCACCACCTGCTGATGGTCCGGCACAACCGTTGAACTATATTTTCTTCGATTATGAGACATACAACGATCCTGTTTTTGGCCACACACCCGCCTGCGTTGTCGCCCAGTACGAAGACGGGACCGAGTTCCGATTTCCGGCAGACGGTCAGCCAATGACGAAGGACGTTGCTCAGAAATTTGGCGAATGGCTTTTTTCAGAGAAGCACCGTAACCACACCATTATTGCACATAACTTCCGGGGATACGACGGACACTTTATCTTAAAGTACCTTATGGACAATAAACTGAAAGGTGACGAGGTAATCAAGCGCGGTAATCAACTCTTGGAGCTGCGGTACAGCGGACTGGCAATGACCTCTCGGGATACGTTAAACTTCCTACCAATGCGATTAAGTAGTATGCCAAAAGCTGTCGGCCTGGAATTGGAAATGAAGAAGGGGGATTTTCCACATCACTTGAATCATCCAAGCAACTGGGACAAAATATTGCCGTGGCCTGAACTGGAAATGTATTTTTCGACGGTCTGAAAGGCAAACACAAGCATGAATTTCTCCAGTGGCATGCCGAGGCCAAAGCGGCGTCCAGTAATCGCTTCGACTTCTGAGCGGAAATTATGGCCTATTGTTCCAACGATGTCACCGTCCTGCGTCGCTGCGCTTTACAGTTTGCTCAGGATTTTCGTGGTCTAACTTTGCTGAATCCTTTGGATAGTATAACCATGTCATCCGCTTGCAATAAATATTACCGGACATTCCACCTGGAGAAAAACAAATTGGGCGTTTTGTCGGCACATGGTCCTCATCGGAATGGATGTACCAGTGTACAGGCAACGCAATGGTTGGAAGTACTTAACCGAGACTTGAGCGGTCGCATTCAGCATGGTCGTAATGGTAAAGAGGTACACATCGGTCCGTAATACGTAGGTGGCTACGATGCGGCAACGCGTACTGTGTATGAGTACAATGGTTGCGTATTCCATGGGCATCCTGAGTGTACGGAGCAGGAGGATCGGTCACCTTTCTCGCGTAAGTTGATGCGTGATGTATACGAAGAGTACGTGGACCGTGTACGCTACCTGGAGGATGAAAATTACACCGTTGTGACAATGTGGGAATGCCATTGGCTGAAGGAGCGAAAGGAACCAGACATTGCTGAGTTTCCCCCCAAGAAAAACCTTCGCGATCCTATGAATCCACGTGACTCCTTTAAAGGTGGTCGAACTAACGGCAGTCGACTGTATTATGAGGTTAAACCGGGTGAGAAAATCCTCCACTTTGATGTGGTCAGCCTGTACCCTTTTGTCAACAAGACAAAAGCGTATCCAGTCGGACACCCGACAGTCATTCTCTCGGACTTTGAGGACGCCAGGAAATATTTCGGTCTGGTGTACTGCAAAGTCCTTCCACCGGATCAATGTCTGTATCCTGTTTTACCTGCCACCATCAACACAAAGCTGGTGTTCGCACTGTGTCGCACCTGCGCCGATACCCAGAGCAATGATTTCTGTAAACACACGGACGCGGACCGCTGCCTTGAGGGTGTCTGGTCAACGCCGGAACTCCACCATGCTCTGGACCGTTGATACACCGTGCAGGAGGTGTATGATGTGTACAACTGGGAGCAGAAGGAATCCGGTCTGTTTGCCAAATACATCAACAAGTTCTTAAAAATCAAGATGGAAGACCTATGCAAGAACAGCAGAAGTATCTTAAGCGTTTAAAGGCGCACGCTTAGAAGTGGTACTGTGGTTTCCTGGAAACACTGCACAAAGCGATGAGCGGTCAAGGTTTCAAACTTCGAACTAACAAAACTGTACCGTTGAGTCAGCGTTCTTTAGTATATGCACTCTTCCACCTGGACTCGAACACGTGCGATACAGCGGGATGGCTGCTTACCGCCGGAGAATAAGGCAGCACGGGTGAATGCAGCTGGTCATAAAGAGTGCAGGTTCAACGCCCAAGTACCGAGATAGGCCTTGATCGAAGACCAGGACTATCGGCCAACTATTTGCCTTTTTCAATATGCCCAAAACACTTTTACGGACACGAAACGATCGAGAGAAGGAAACAGTCGAAACGTATTCAGAAGAACGGCCATTGTCAGAAGTGACTTGAATTAACCTGACTCCAAGGATCAGTCAGTCTCTGGAAGACAAGGTTCAGCACAAAGGCAACTGGAACGATGAAAATTCGGGGATGCATTGATTATTTTCTTGCTCATGTCTTTAAAAAATCATTGGATCTCCTTGCTTGACAAGAAGTTAATACACCCTTGCAGTGACACCACCCGCTTGGTCAATTCGGTGGGTACAGTTACTGTATTACTGGCATGGCTCACTTCGTATGCCTCGAAATCATATGTAAACGATGTTTTTAGAAAAAAACGTTTTGGTACGAATGTCCACAAATTGCTACATTTGGCAAAGGTGTATGAGTGGGTCTTCCTCGGTGTTACGTGTTCGTTTGAATCAAATAACGGTGCCAGTTTAGTTCCTGTGGACGGCTTATCCTCAACAGTCCTCACTCCTTATCAAAACAAACTACCGTGCCTGCGATGTAGAATACCAGATTTGAATGATAAAGTTCTGATTCTATTAAGAAATGGAAGTTCTTTGGCTGCTTATTTTACAAATTCAGTTTTGCGACCCGCTGATCGACCGGCAGTGAGTGCCGACTGCACACAGAGTTTGCAGTTATTTCGGCACAGCGTCATTGCCTCGGATAGGAAAATATTTTACGCCAAACACGTTTTTGTGCGCTGTGCTATTGTACTTTTAAACGGTTAATACGGAACCATTAATACGAGCCCGCTCACCCTATACAATCTGATACTCATACTGAAAAATTTTTTACTGATGACCTTTAGAAGGATGAACTTACCTGTTAAATATAATTTAGTTCCAATATGTTTGGACGACTTTTCCCTACATCTTCCTCTGTGGGTTACAAACCACAGATGTGCGACCTTTCTTCGCCTGGTCCCTTCTGAGGGTTTGGCCGGGACAACCTTTATCTAAGACTGAATGACCCTTTCACACCTGACCCCTACGACTGGATGTTTTTATTAGTATAAGAAATGATTTTGCTGATAATTCCCTGATTGAATATGCTCAGAGAAAGAAAACATTCACCAGCATCCGTTTACTAGGTCTGAAATCGAAAGATATTGCGAGAGCCGGTTCTTTTCACGTTGGGGGATTGCGTTACCCGTGTTTTTGCTGTAAGCAACAACAAATAACCAGCTTGCTGAACGGTTTTTAAACATTTTTTTCACACCAGATCGCAAAATTGGCTGCTGTACTTTGATCGAGCACACCGTCATTACCGGCAGTGCTGTACCGATCAAACAGGCCCTGCGCCGCTTTTCGCCGAGCCAGGAACTTGAAATCGCACGCTAGGTACAGGAACATCCCGATATCGGCATGCGTTTAGGCCGACTCGGAGGAAGTCATCAATGGCGGACACTGGGGAGCCAGATGCGGCAATCCCAACTGAGCCGTCACTGGCAGATCAGCGTAGTAATTGTAGTCTTCGGCCAATTGGTGGTAAGCAAGCTTGGTCCAACAGCGACATGAAGCTGGAAGGCTGCTGCGGAGCAAATAGGCCGACCTCCGCCAAACAGGGCAATATGGAAGAGAACACTAATATCCTGCAGCACGATGTTAACAAGAACATTGATACGTGGGAAAGTCAAAATGACGTGAAAAGTAAACTGGCATACCGGTATTATGGCGAGTTTTCATCACATCGTCTCGTAGCTCTTTCGTTACGACAAAACAATTAAAATTTATGGCAACATAGCGCCCCTTGTGGTACAAAATTCCATCGCGAAAGAAGAAATACCTATGCACCTTCAAGCAATCACCATCTGTTGAAGAATCCATGAATGGGAAAGAGCTCATGTACTTACTCATCCTTTTCTGGCTCTTTTCGCAGCTGTCGACCGTCCTTCTACTCGTCGATAGCGACCATCGCGCTCTCGGTAACGTCCGGTTAAGAAGGCGCCGTTAGAAAACTAACGGCTCAGGCAGGCTGCGTCATGTTGAGCCACCCCCGGGCGGTACCGAATGTGCATACTATAACGGATGAATCACGTCTACTCCCGTGGGTGACAAATAAATGGTGAGATTCACCGGCACTTCCTCGCATGCTACCATGGCCACCACCGCAGGACACGGAACTACCTCCCGAACCAGTGCCAGACATTACATGGGATCGACATAAAATTAGGAGCTACCACAGTGTTGCCAGCAAAACAAAGCGCCCGAATAATGGTTTAGCGTCTGCCGGGGTGTGCCAGATGACGTTGCTCTAATTACGAAGTTTCGAAACCATGTAGGAAATATGTGTGTAAGTGTTATATGGCATTTGCTTGTACAAGTATGAAATAAATATTAATGTAGCACTTATACGGCTAAATGAAAACCAAATTTGGTTGTGCGCTTTTCTAAATATAGAACAATCTTTCAAAGGACGAAGAGCGAATTGGCTGCACAACTCTTGCGGACCGTGCAATCGATACAGGGGATGCAAAGTCGGTCCATGTTCCACTGTACAGACGTGCCACTAAGCAACTGAAGGAGTTTTTTAATCCTTGGCGAAAGAAGGATTGCATAACTCCATGAATGATTACAGATTACTAAATTAAAAAAGAACAAAGTTATGGAATTCGTCAACTGTTTGCCCCATATTAAAAATTATTTATCCAGAGGATCTCTGTTTGCGATCATTATTTCCATGGAGTTGAAGAAAAGATCTTTTTGTTTGGGTTTGAAGTATATTTGGTTCGATAAGAGTAATATATTCCTGTCGGATAACATTGTCCAAAGTATTGGTAAGTTCAAGTTGTTCAACTACCAATTCCGGGTTTGGAGGTTCGAATCCGTTAGATGAAGTTAGATGATCGCGGATGTTCGTAATCATCGTGTCCGGGAGTGCGAAAAATTGTAATTCTTGGAATACACGTTTAAGGATATCGTTGAAATAAGAAATGTTTTGGATTTCTTTTTGACGAACTTCTGGAGGGTAAGTCGACCTGTCGACGTAATATTTTTGTAATTTTATAGGAAATCGGATATTCGATAACATTTCTCCAAGTATGACAAACAGATCCTGGGGGTTTTTTAGTATAATTAGATCAGATGTTCCATGAATTACAGATAGACCGAGGAGGTTTTATAGTGTAAAGCACACTCACAGTTATATTTTGTTCAAATAAGTATGGGTGCGGAAATAAGCCCCATAAGACTTTTCCATCTGCTTGTTGGTAAATTAGTTCGACTTTGCTGGGGCTGGGACTCCACGCAATGAAGTCCTCAGCGCGATGTGTGGGAGTTTCCAAATTCGAACTTCGAATTATATAGTCCTTTGATAGTGTACGACCTCGGCTAATGAATGGAAATCGATATCATCAAGGAAAGCGTTTATTTCTCCCACTAAATCTAAAGCATGGTGTTGTGTCTTATGACTCTTATCTGATGTATCAAGTCCCTCTAGCTGCGCCTGATCCGTTTTATACTTGAAAGATTTAACGAACCTAGTGTGCTGTATGGCTATGGATTTGGTGGCCTTTTGCCAATCGTGGAGCAAACTGTTATATTATGAAGTTTAGTCTCCGAAAGCCGCGAAGCCTCCTTTGTGGAGGCAAGTTGAAAGCCAAAACCTGTAGTATACTGAGTTCACGTGTTTATTGTCCTTCTAATACCTTCCTATTTCTGTCCTTTGTCCTTGTCTTCTTAGCAACTTCTCTTGTGTTTTCCCTGTTCTCTAGTTACGATTCCTTAGTTTCCTTTCAGTTGTTTTCCTGACCATTACGATACAATAAAGATACGATTCCTACACATGACAATACATGACAATGGCGTGAAGCTTGTGTAATACTGTAGATCTCTATCATTGAAGTGTACGAGTTCTTTATATACGGCTTAACAGCGCTAGTTCGCTTCTTAATTCGTTCGAATATGGCGACACCAGAAACTCATCCCATCCTACGGTTTAATCCCGAGTCGATGCAGTGGGATATGTGGAAAGAAAACCTCCACAGCTATATCGAATTCGCCGACATCCCCGTGGAGAAGCAGAAAGGGCTGCTTCTGAACTCGCTGGAGGTCAAGCCATTCGAGATGCTTGTCTCGATGTGCAGGCCGACTGCCATCACGGACAAGAAACTCACCATAGAAATGCTGCTGGCCAAATTGGATACAGTGTACAACAAGTACACATTCAAGGTCGCGGAGTGGGCACACCTGTTCCGAACTGTCCAAAGGAAGGACGAATCGCTGGCGGCATACTCCAGCAGGTTACGGTACAGGAGTACCGTATGCAAGTTTCCCGCTGACATCATCGACCCGATGCTCAGCGCCGTCTTCATAAACGGCATCCAGTCGGATTCCGTCCGCCGTCACCTACTAATAAACGAATACCAGACCCACGAAGAGACCCTGAACGCCGCCAGGAAGATGGAAACCGGCATTGAAGAAGCTACGGCCAGTACGTCCAGCCAAGACCGTGAAACTGTGATGAAAGTCACAGCTAGCAGAAGGTCAACGGTTGTCAAGCAAAAGACATCCAATTCCAGTGGTCAATCCAGTGCAAATGGAAGCCACAAGCCACCCACCAGCAATCAAAACGAGTCCGATTCCGATTCCAGTTCCCTAAGCGAAGATGCGATTCCTGTGGATCAACCGATCACATGCGCGAGCGCTGTTTCTACAGGAAACACGTATGCCATAACTGTGGGAAGAAAGGTCATATAGCAAAGGCATGCCGCTCACAGAAGAAATCCGACGTCGCTACGAATAACTACATTACGGATTACGCACCGCGTCCTCCATACGACATACTGTGATTCCAGTTCCGGTTCCTACGACGCTTCGTCTCAGTGGTTCAGAGTTCACTAACTATATGGTTCTGTTGCCGTGGTTCTTGTTGCTATGGTTCTATGGTTTGTATGCTGCTAAATATATGGTTCTGATGCAATGGTTCAACCCAGCTCTTTTTGGGCGAGGGAAGGGAATGTAGTATACTGAGTTCACGTGTTTATTGTCCTTCTAATACCTTCCTATTTCTGTCCTTTGTCCTTGTCTTCTTAGCAACTTCTCTTGTGTTTTCCCTGTTCTCTAGTTACGATTCCTTAGTTTCCTTTCAGTTGTTTTCCTGACCATTACGATACAATAAAGATACGATTCCTACACATGACAATACATGACAAAACCGATAGAATTAAAAGCTACCACATTGTTGTAAACGACTGGACAGCGGATCCTCATATAAGTTCCTCTCTTCATTACGACACCTGCCGGACTCAGGGTCCTTTTCGGGCTGCGGCGGGGACACGACCTCGTAACGCGGTAGGTACTGCTCCTTCTGCGTATCAAGATCCATGAATCCTTCCCGTTCTTCAGGCACCACGCCAACATCACGCAAAATTTGATCAACCAAGTCAAACTGGGAGTTAAAGGATGCCACACTATCCTGAGAATTACAGCCCCAGACCTCCCAGTCCATGTCGAGAGATATTCAGACATTTTAAAAAATCATCTCAGACAATTGAACGCCCGCTATGCTTTGTCACACAGTGAAAGCTTGTTGTGGTTACACCAAACTTATCCTGTCGAAACTGGTGGATTTTCGGCCGTGTTCGAGCGCGCCATGAAACGGTTACTGCGGAAAACAGAGATGCGAACGGTCAGTGGAAACCTCTGTCTTCATCCATGTGTGGACATGTGGTTTCGCAGCTTACGTGCTGAATGCTTGGCTACCGAATTCTCTCGCATATTTTTAGTTTAAATTCACGAGCATTTGTACACGGCAACCTTTAGCTATATAGTTCACGGTAAAAAGCTTTAGGAAATCAGTCCTGGCAGGATTAACTTCCCCAAAAAATTCGAGGACGGAGAATTGAATAAACGGCAGTTGAAAGAGCTTATAACCTGACACGAGCAGTTGCTCGCCGCTGCTGGCCTGGGTGCACTTCGCACCAAGTGGACGGTTGCATGCTACGACTGCCGGTCACCCTTTTTGTCACCGTACCGTACTGCACTGCTGCCCTAAACATGAGACCTTACTGCACCACTGACCATTCCTATCAACAGCTCCTTACTGAATAAGTTTTTGTAGTATTCTGTTAGGCTATAGGCTGATAGCGAAGATACGATCTACAGACTCATTTACTCGCCAATGTTGGCAGGGAAATTAATGGAGATGACTGTCTACTGTTCAACTTTAAGCTGGAAAACCTGAAGACTCACATCTATAGTGCACTATTGCTCGATCCATTGTTGGTGGATTATCCTAAAATTCTCATCCGACTTTACGGTATTGTTAAGATGTAATTTTAAAGATTAAATTAAAATTTATAATCATCACTGGTAAAGGGATCCATGATTTATTTTACAGGCTTGTCCGTATTTTTACTAAAAAACGTTGCCTAGTTGTAGAAGAGCACGAAAATGCAGCTTTCGTTGTGATTTACCTATTTTGTGTCTTGAAGTGGATTAGCTGCTCTTAGATCAACGCCATCACGCATTTGCCCTTTCCATCAACACTGTAGGCATGCCGTGGGTTTCGGTCACTGTAGTTAATACAAAAAGTTCATTAAGTGATTCTCCCAGTTAGTTGGCCCCAATAACGGCGAACCGTTCATTTGGGGCGAAGCACAGAAACAAACGATCGAAGCGCTGAAGACTGCAATTGTATCTTCGCCAATTTTGGTACATTTTGACACATTAACGGATGTGGAGATGCACCCAGACGCTTCACGATACGCGTTGGAACTGGTTTTGGTGCAGCGCGACGACAAGGATATGGAAAGGGTCATCGCTTATGGCAGCCGTTCTCTTTTGCCTGCGGAGAAAAATTACTCCACAACGAAACGCGAGTGTTTGGCAGTTGTGTGGGCTTGTGCAAGTACCGCTACTATTATATGATCAGTCAGAACGTTAAGGTGTTCACTGACCATCATTCGCTTTGTTGGCCGGTGTCGCTGCAAACTCCCAGCGGATACGCCCCCGGCACCCGCAGCCTTGTCCTGTGCCGCAAGGCGTGCAGCTCCGACGGATGACGTCGCACCCGTTCGTAGAAAACCTGGACGCCATTTCTCCGACCGACGATTCTTTATTCTGCTACGGGTATGGGACGCCCGTCAGAGAACCGCGGGCTCCCTGGCCATTCCGGCAAGCGTTTTCGGACTCCACCCCGTTATGCTGGGTGGATAGATGGCCATCTATCAGTAAAAAGGTCCTATTACTAACACAAACATCCTATTTAGCAGTATGACGCATTGCCTTGTTGCCACTTCTGTCTTGATGTGTGTACGTTTATAGCTACCCAGCAGTCCGCAACTCGCAACGCGGCACCGATGACAGTATGATTTCATTAATTTGCCTGTTGTGGCCACTGCAGTTTTACCCTTTTCACCCAAATCTGCATTAATGTGGCCTTCATCGTGAGATGAAGGATAAGTAGATGAGCAGGATGAGGCGACGGCACCACTGCTTCGAATGCAATACATCCTTCGGCTTCAGGTACGACGGTTGATTAAGTCTCGCCTTCCGCGTCGGAGCTCCGTGCTTTCACAGGTTTTTACCGCGGGGACAGTTTATGTTCAGATATTCTGAATGATGTAATGCTGTATCGTGAAGAGGACCCTGGACATAGGCATCTGTATCGAAGGATAAGACGCCGATACCGCTCCGGATCCGCAAAGCTAACCGCGATAGCGACTTCGGCGCTCCACTTGGCCTCCGCAGTGCGGCCATCCATGTCTGGCCAGCGCGGAAAGCTGCGTAGTAAATTGGCATGTCGAGATCAATCAGTCGCTTTGCGATTGGTACATAAGCGCGCTTGTGGTGGTGACGAATGGCATACTGTGGGCATGTACATTCATCTTCCAACCAATCTGGGCATTATTGTTATCCACCACTTTCTGAACGATAGGACCGTGCTCCGGCCGAGTAGTCTAGACCACCTTCACGGCTTCATTGACCAAGTGAACCAAAAGCATTGGTCAAACAGGTACGGCTTAAAAGAAACTGGCACCATGCCGGTCTGATAACCGCCTTTCCGCGATTGGTCTACTAGGACGCACGGGTGGCTGGGTGGATATTTATTTCACATGGGTGGGTTTCCTGAGCAGCAAAATACCCTGCAAAGAATTCGCATGCGCTCTTGAAACCTCGAGCATCCTGGTCATCTGCGCGCTCCTGGTCATCCTATTGCTTATCTAATGTTTCTAGGACAGCAAATGTCCGCATCATGTCTGCGAAGTAAGTCTGTATACTTTCTTCCGGTAATTTTTTTTCGTTTATTCAAATATCTGGTCATATGGGACTTATATCCCGGGAGCCGAAAATTATCAAATGTTTCAGTTTTTAACTCACTCCATGTGGGTGGCTCAGGGTTCTCCCTGATGACCGGTTCTGAAGTAGGGCGTCGCATACACCATGCGAGAGCCGACCCCTGTTGGTAAAGCGGTAATTGTGCGTTACGACTGCATCGGTCAATCTAAGAGCCGTTGTAATGGTTTCATATTTTTCTAAAAATATCCCAATATCATCTTTTTCTGAATGAGCAGATTTAGGTGGTTCCAGACTTTGCGTTCTTGCGATCCCCAAGCCAATTGCATGACGCAGTATCTGTGCTTCTTGTTGTTATCCTTGTTGTGATTGTGGATTCATTGCTGTGTGTGGATTAGGAATTATCATCCACTACCTGCTCTTCTACATTAAAATCGTCTTCTAACTGCTGTTCTTGCAAAGGCTGTTGAAATTGTTGATCGCTATCTTTAAGCATTCAAGCTAATTTTTAATATTCACACCAGTTGATTCGGCACTTAATCCAGTACTCCGTAAAGGGTGTTACTGGGTTAACTTTTATTGCTGTCTGTAGAAGTTGAAGGCTATCGTTGATTTGGGAAACGGGGCAATAATATGTGTGATGACTTGTGAACTAAGACGAATTCTAACCCGGGGATTACTGTAGAAATATAGGTTAATAGTTACAGAATATAGGTTAAAAACACATTGGATTACTACCAAAACAAATTGGGCTAATACCATAGAATTTGTGAATTAGGAGCTATTACTATGTAGTTTGTATCCTTACATCAAGAAAGGAGGTTGACGATTAAGATAATCATACGGACGTTAACTGATTCACACTCTAATTCTCTATTTGTCTCCTTCGGAGCATATCCATACTGCGGGTCGATCGAATGATCCACATTCGACCAGCCAAATCCAATATAATACAATAACCACTCTGACACCATCCACATCCAGAGTGCATTCACTGTGTAATAACAAGTAATCAGTACACTCACAGTGTATGTGGGAGAATCCCACAAGATTCTTCCATTCGGCTTCTTTATAAGCACCGGAATTCCACAAATATTTTGCTAGCAAGCAGTTTATTATGTATACTTTATACTTGTCCGAATCGCTGCTGGTCCACTCGTTCAACTGGTATGCAGCTATCAGTTCCAGGTGGCAAAAGATACTGAATTAACCAATCAGTTTCTGGAACGCGTCAAGATAACGTTATTCTCTGAATGAATAACTTTTGTCTATTCTTTCGAGTCTCCCGTTTTGAAAAAATAAAAAGCTTACGAAAATTAAGAACGTACCAGATGACATTGCGCTGGAAAGTATTACGAACAAAAATGAGCCTTCATAATATTAAATGCAACATGTTATTGAAGATATCGTATCTCTTTTTATTTCTGGGACGCACCACTCAAACCATTCCGTTATAACTATTAGAAGAATTCATTTAGTTCGCCCGTTTATCCAGGTGGTCGATGGCGACCACAAGGCAGAAGTTTTATTTGGAAATCCGCGTAAATAGACCAATGCACCCTGATCCAACGGAAAGGTCCAAAAACTGGTATTCGCCGTAGACACCCGGCTAAACGCTGATTCCGTGATTTGGCTATCTGACATGAGCGACAGGAAGTGACATAATTATCCGCTTTAGCGTTAAGTTACTGAAATTCTAATGAAATTTATATAATAAATACATTTCTCAACATCTTTCGTGCGATGCCTAAATTCCTGCGTCTGTGCAAAGATATGGTTCGCCCTCCGTATTGTACCGCGGATAGTAGAAGCGTTTATTTGCACCGCAGAACCACGTATGACGGCCCTGATTTTGTCCATTGTCAAAAATTGAAAGACATCAGGTTTGCGTGGTTTTTTGTAATTTTCGTGAAACCTTTGGAAATAAATTAATATATCGACAATGTGAGCAGTGGCAGATTTCCATCAGCCTAGAGATTCTGTAAGAACTTATAGCGGCCGTTGTCTGAAGTTTTTCCATCTGTAATCTCCCGTTTTAGTCATCCACTAGGGTAATGACAACAAGCATTTTCTTTACTTTGTGCGATAAAGCACCTAAGCAAAAACTAACAACGTGCTGAATGCGAGCGTGAATGCGAGCGTTTGAAACCGGCACCTGGTGCACCCCGGAATCCGTACTTTAGGCATTTCATCTATTTCGAAACTTATGTGCTATAAAATTACATTTACTATTTTTTGGGGCTGGAAACCGAACAGGTCGCTGGTGGCATATATTCGATACCATAATATCCCAAGAGAGAAAGCAGCGGATACAACGCGGCCATCTAGGTATCTATCCATTAAGGTATCCAGGTATCTAGGTATCTATCTAGGTAGAGATTACGCGTCCATCTAAGTGTTTTTTCCTCTTGGTGATATCCTACTTCCGACAAAATACTTCCCCGAATTGAAAAAAAAAAATAAAAACATTGGTGCCCACCGCGGTCCCTGGAACATACAGCGAAATACAGCAGATATACCAAACTATGAATAATTTCTGACGGTGTGGCGTTTTGCTGGCCGTGCATTTGCTGTGGCATAACATGTGTTATGTGATTGGATACGCAACCACGAGGGAATATCCCCTTCCTGAGTGTCCAAGGCAGGGACAATCACGTTATCATGGCTGACGGCAACCGCGTTACTAGCCTGCCGACGGAAACTAGAGCGATGGCAAACGCAGCACGCGGGGCGATTTTGGCTAAGATTGAGAAAAACAGAAAGAAGCAGGATGTCAGCTAATCCACGGAATCAAATGAGCGCGTGCGCGGTTTCACGTTACCGTGCACTGACTCGGACATGCAATTGATTGCGATAGGTTCCTGTCGGCGGGCGCGCATCTTAAAGGTCTTCTTCAAGTCCTTAACCTTTTGCTTCGACAGCTTTCGCGGCCATTTAAAGTTAATTTTGGCGGCATCTTCCACTGTTCATCACTTGGATCTCCTTACTGGAACTGGTACAGTTAACGCGGAACGATTTACGGAAACTGGTAGGTTTTCACGAACTGGCGTTCGTACGCGGCTGCCCTGTCGCATAACTTCAACGCTTTCAAACAAAAATAATAAAACGAAATCTACTTATTTGACTTCGAAAATTTTTTTATAAATTATGCACATTATATTTCTACAAAAAATTTACTTAATGTAATTAAGAACGTGCCAGATCTGTGGGCAGTGGCTTTTTGAACCAACTCCGACATCACATTATTGCTACAGGATCGTGGGAGTTTGCAAGTCTGACTGATTACGTTGGGATTGTGCAGATTTCAGTGTTAAAGGTTATGGTGCGTACGACTAGAAACTGGGAACCTGGCGTCAGCAGTGGTGACATTATCTGTTTGTCGTGAGCAAATCGATCAACGCAATCTGACGAACCGAGTTTCCAGGAGCTGCACGAGCATAACGAGTTTTTGGCCAGAGTTCATATGGAACAAACTGCTCATTTCCGTTCGGTGAAGCGGGCAGACAAGACTTGTGATCAGATGGACAAAAAAAAATAAATCTAGTATTAATAATGTAAAGAGCAAGTTCTCAGACTTGGACACCCCTTTCGCCCAGCCCAGGTCGGGCGCCCGCAGTACTAATGTGGTCCTGGCTCACCGCACACTGTCTCCCGTAAAAAAGGCAGCGCTGTCCCTAGCGCAAAAGAAGACATGGTGCCGGATATTGATCATCCTGCATTACCTGATGTGCCGGCTACGGCGTCGGGTGCGACCGATAAGATGGCGGTTGTGCCCTACTTACTTGCGCACCTTGAGCCATCGCCTCTGTATCACCAAAGCGCTATTTATGGACTGAAAAGCACGGTGCTACATAGCACGCACTCAATACATGGTACTCTGTGTACTGTGCTTGTTGCCGTTTCGACTGATTAAAAGATTGAGAGGGACTTACGCCCTCGTCCTAGCAGCTCAGACGCAGTGCAGTGGCTTTCACGCTTGGATCGTATATACCTGATCGCAGGTATTACGATCCGCCCTTCCGCTATCTTCCGCCAACGGCATCGCGCCGTACCTTTTCGGCGATTGCGTGAGGCTTACGTAGCGGCGGATGGTAGAGCAGCGTTAGCGCAGGTATATTGTGAGCTATAGATTGTCAGTTGGTGATTATGAGTTTTGGTGAGATGTTATGTTTTCGGTTTTATGATAAAAAGTCCCTTTTTATCCTTGTCTCGCTCCCGTTTCCGGTAGATCGGCACTAGAGAGTCTCCCACGCAGAGAGGAGGACTCTCAGATGGTAGCAGTCTAAGATCCGTGGTTACCTGTTTTCTGAGTTACTTTTCAGATCTATCGGACAGCACCGTTTTCCCGTTTGCCATCAGGAGGACGCGGAAACTCGGCGCACACCCTACACCCCGTATCCCGTAGAGCCAGCATTGGACTACAGGGATAGCAGCGTATAAGCGTGCCCAGCGACTTCGCGGTGGAGATTTGGACTTGCTTCTGGATCTCTTCGTCTGTGCACCTTCTCAAGCGTTTCCTGCGTAGAAGTTTCGGATCCTAAGGATCGTCAGGCTCATTCTCGTTCGGAAAAGGGTAAGTGATTGTGGCGTATATGGTTTTCGAGGCTTATCGTTGCATTATGTTGATTTAACGCTGTATGTGATATTAGGCTTATTTTCTCGCTAATTTTACAGTATAATTAGGCTGAATTTCTTTGAGAAATTAGGCTCAATTTTTAAAGGTTTGTAACCTTCGAGATTTAGGCTTTTCTTCCGCATATTTTTGCATAACTCTCAAGCGCATTAACCTCTGTCCAGGCTTGTTTTTCCGTGATCTTACAGATAGCAGACGCTACAGACAATAGGCGCAGTTCGGTTACCTACCTGGGTAATTGCAAGCTGAATAGAATTCCTTAGATTTCTCTCGCAGATTAGGCTTTTGTGAGTTTTAAATGCAGAATTAATATCTCCGCTTTAAACTGTTTACCTATAGTAAACGTTTATCGTTTAATGCCAGGTATTACGAAATTTCTTTCCTTGAAATTGACTACGCTTATGATAATACGATGGAAACTATAAAAGCTTTTCTTTCTCCGCGTAGTATTGTGAAAAAACCAGAACAGCAAGCTGAAGATTTGCAAGCTAAAAATGCTCAAAAACCTAAACAGTCCGCGAAAACTAAAGGTGCACCTGTTGCCGCTAAATCAACAGCTGCACCGACGCATAATGTAAACACACGGCTTAAGCAGCGTACTCGAGCTCATAACCCGCAGCTACCGCAAATACCGCAATCGTCAGCAAAAGAACCACAGCCGGTTGCTACTCTCCCGGCAGAAAAAGCTTTCGCGCGCAGTAGCAAAATGCAGCGTTCACCATCGCTTATTAATGCCGCTTCACAGGTCGACAACGCTCCAGAACAGGAGGAAAGTAGGCCGCATTCGCAGCTTAGCGGTGTATCCCAGTTTGACAGTATTCCGCTTTCAAGTGACAGTCGTCATTCTCATTCAGACTCTGATATGTCGTTATCGGAAAATGCGCTTACTTTTATTGAAAAAGATCAAGGCTTATTGGCTGATCAAGAATTGCTTAATTTTGATGTTGATGAAACGCTTAGCGGTAATAACGCTATTAATCAGCAGACACCGCCTGCTGATAACAGCCAGCCTAATACAGCTAATTTTCATACTCCAGGCGAATTAAATGACGCTCAGAATGAAATCATCAATTTACGCCGCGTTAATTCATCGCTTGAGAAAAAGCTCATACATACTGTACATGAAGCGAAAAATGAAATTGCGCAATTGCGACAGTTTATAACTGAAGCAGTTGAAGCCCGCGATACGGCTCAAAGTCAAGCTGCTGATTTATTGCAACAGCGTAATGAGGCTTTCACTGTAATCGCGACAAAGGAAGAATTTGAGAAAAAAGCGCATAATTATATACGCGATTTAAAAAGGCGAATTGCTGATCACGATGATGTGGTTAAGCAATACAAGGAAGTTAAGCAAGAGCTGTATGAAAAGCTACAGATTACAGAGCATGTGGCACAGGGATATAAGGCTAAATTAATTACATGCGAAGGCGAATTAAATAAGGCACTTGAACGTCAACGCAAATTGTTGGAAGAGCAAAGCTTAAATGTGACTACTGTACGTAAGGCTAATGAAACCGCTGATTATTACAAAGAACAATCAACCCGTTTAGAAGGCGCTTGTGTTAATTTAGAAGCTAGGCTGGAACTGTCTGAAAAGGCGAACGAAGAAATGTTCCAAGAATTACAGGCTTATAAATCTAAGCGAAATTTCTCTGTTACAAAGGCTATCAGTACGCAAACTGATAATACTCTCCCAGCTATCCAGGCTCCAGTTTCATCTGCACCACCTTCACGCTTTTTTCCGACAGCACGTGATACTGGCAACATGCCATCGGCTCAGTGCAGTGTACTTCCGGGTTTGCCTGGCAGTGCACCTGCACCGGCTATCACAGTATCAGATCTTACGCAAGCTTTAAAGGCAAATAAAAAGTCACCAGATTTTAAAGCAAAATTCAAAGGCGATAAGAACGAAGTTGAAGGCTTTTTGGAATTATTTGATCTTAACGCTAAATATGGTCATTGGGATGAAGACGAAAAGGTCAGCCGCTTCTTTAACGCTTTAGAAGGCGATGCAGCTTCATGGTTCAAGGTCGCGATTGTAGGCCCGAATAAACCACAAACTTTCTCCCAGTGGAGATCGGCTTTTCTGGATCGGTATTCCGATCCAGAAAAGGGCTACAATGCGCTTAACGAGTTGTCAAGCCGCAAAATCAAAGTCGGTAAAGAAACGCTTGACGAGTATTATCAGGCTATGATCGCTTTACGCGCTCGTGCAGGCGTGACAGACGACGCTCATTTTTTGACGTATCTGATGAAAGGCTTAGATTCGCATCACACTTTAAGGCAAAATATGATTATTATGAAGCCAGCTACACCGGCAGAATTTTTGAAAAATGCGCGATACCTTGAAGCTACTTATAAAGATGATGAGGATTTCGCTTATGGCAATCAAGCCCAGGCATCACAAGCTAAACCGCTTTCATATGCACAAGCAGCAGCTAATAATGGAAATAAAGCTAATAATTTTAAGCGCAATAAGCAATTCAAACCGCACTTCAATAAAGGCAATATTCAGCAGAATAATAACGCGACTAACCCTCCCCACGCTCAAGCGCCGGCAAATAATAATAATCAGGTACAAAATAATACAGCTTATAATACGGCTAATCAAAGTGTACGCCGTCCAGGCATCGCTTACTGCGCAAACTGTGATGTCGAAGGTCATTCACGTCAAGCTTGCAGATATGAAGGCATTCCTCAAAAGCAAAATCCAGTGTGGTGCAAGTTTTACTGGCCCACCACAGGCAAAAGCCGTACTTTAAAGGAATTCACAGAATGGAAAGCTAATCGCAGTAATACTAGCAGTCCTTCAGGTAGGACTACAGGCGCATCGACCCCTTCTGGTGGTCCCAGCTTAAGCGGTCCTTCGCCGGCCCGGCAGTGTACGCCGTCCGGTGCCAGCGTTTATTCACAGTTTGAAACGGCTTCAGAATACAGTGAAGGCGAAACCTCAGCGTTAAACAGCTCTTCCAGCGAATCTTTAAACGATTAAGGGGCGCATACTCCGGCTATGCAACCCCCTTCCCACCGTCTCCGCCGGATAAGGTTGAGAAGGAATGCATAATTCAAAGCGCGGGAATATATGGCTACATAATACGCAATTGTACATGTAATCTCTCACAAGCTCATACAGATAAGCAAAATTTCCGCGTAAATTATAATGAACCTCTTAAAGCAAAAATGCTTAATCACGACGCTTATGTAAATAATATTCCGGTAAAAATTGTAATTGATACAGGCGCTGAAACAAGCTTTATATCTGAACAGTTTTGTAAGAAAAATAATTTAAGCACGCTTGCCATTAAAAAGCCTTTTCATATACGCGGTATCAGCTGTTTTTTACGCATTTTGTGTTACACACTACTGCAACGCTACAATAACAATTAATAATTGTACGCTAAATCATTCCATGTTTGTAAAGCCCGCACGAGATGGTATTCATGTTTTATTAGGCCAGGACTTTCTAAGTCAGGCTAATTATGAAGTTAAGGCGAATAAAATAATTAATTTTCATGTATTACAGGAAAAGCTTGTAAATTGTAATGTAACTAGTCTGGGCGAAGTGCAGTCGGCCGCTGCAGTTCCGCCGTCACAGGCTTTTTCCGCTACAAATTTTACGGGTGTACCTGTATCAAATATGCGCGCATCACGTAAAACGCCTTCTGCAGAGGCTCATGTCAAAAATGTTATTTACAAGAACCACACTCGTACGGCAAAAGCTAAAAATGCAAAAACACAAACTGTAATGACGCTTTTCCCCATACCAGTGGCACCTACGTTAGCCACTGGTAAAGGCAAAAATAAATCATCCGCTTCTAATTCTAAGCTTTTCCCCGTACCAGTGGCACCTAGCGATGCCACTGGTACGTCTATCGCTAAAAAGTCGCGCAAACAAATACATCGTGAGACAGCAGCGTTAATGGAGTACAAGAATTATGTTTCTACCTTAATGAATACTTTAAAAAAGTTTAAGGAATTAATGGCTGAACTCAATCAGGCTTATAATGATGCTGTTAAAATCGATAACATTGAAGCTATTAAAAAGGCGAGCCAAGAACGCGCTGATGCTGAACTTGATTTGGTGAGGCGATTAGAAATCTATGAAGAATGGCGACAGGCTATTAATAAAGCGATTAAGCTATATTACGGTAAATCTGCACGCGGAATGAATAAACCAATATGCGACTACGCAGAATCGATAGGCGAAGCAAGGCGATACCTGAAAGAAGTTTACGCGAAAATTAAACCTGAAGAAAAGCTACAAGTAACAGCTCGCAGACCGCCTATGAATATTGTGAAAGTAGTGCGATTTCATGATACGCTTGATTTTCCCACTGTATCGGTACGCTATTTTAAAAAAGATGATGAGCTGCCGCCGCTGCGGCATAATCCACATTCAGCTCCTAAACGCTCTTGTTTACCGCTAAATAAGCCATTAAAAAAGCCGTATAATTTACCGCTTTGGGAAAACAATTCGGCTAAAGAAGAACAAGTATGGGCAGATTTTGACCGCGTTAATAAAAGCTTTACAGAAAATGCAGATAAAATTCAAAAGCAATTGCAAAAATCAGCTAAAGTGCGTGTATGTATTGCAGATCAAGAAACAAAAGCTACGCAAACAGAAGGCGCTAATTATCTCATTGTAGAAACACCAGAAGGCGATATCCCGCTTGTAACTAACAGCGAGAACTATTTCGAAGATCAAGGTGATATAACTGAATTATTTAAGTCAATAGGCGACAAGCTTAATGAAAACGAATTATTCGCTAATAACCCGCTTAAAAATGAGGAACTATTAGCTGATGAGCAACCATTTGCAAATAAGCCAGAATGCGAAGAATTAAGCGAAAAAGACAAAGAAAAATTCAGGCTCAAAATGGTGAAAGTGTATGCAGCTGATAACTACACTATTGTACCTGGTACATCTTGGGTGTCGGCTTATGCACACAAAAAAGCTAATTTGCGTACACCGCAATTTATATTTTCACCTAATCCAGCTTTATACAGCGAAGGTAGATTACTACCGCTTCAAGGCTTAGTCGAACCAAAAAATTTTCAGTTTGATATTTTGCGTGTCTAATTATTCCGCTCATAAGCGTACAATAAAGAAAGGTACATGGTTAGGCGTTATTGAAACGTATGAAGAAGTTGAGCCAGATAAAACCGCTTTAACCGCTACTGCAGCTAATTATACGCCAGAAGAAGAAGCTGAAATTTGGGAAGCAATACGCGAATTTAAAATATCGGCTGACTTATCAGAAGCTGATCGTAAGCGCATCGATAATCTATTGTTTGAATTCGCTGACCTGTTGCCAACAAAATCGCGACCGTTTGGCAATGTAGATGCCTCGATAAAGCACACAATAGACACAGGCGATGCACCGGCGATAAAATCTCTACCGCACCGCACAAGCTGGCGCGGTAGACAGCTTATCCAAGATCATGTGGAGGAAATGTTAAAGCTTGGCATCATTAGGCCATCGACCTCTAACTGGAGTTTTCCAGTTGTCTTGGCTTCAAAGAAAAATCCTGACGGCTCAATCGGTACACGCTTTTGCGTTAATTATATACGCTTAAATAACATCACAAAAAAGAATAACTATACGCTTCCTAAGCCAGATGAACTTCTGGATACGGCTTCTGGTAATAAGCTTTATTGCAGCTTTGATTGCGAAAAAGGCTTTTGGCAGATCCCTATGGATCCTGCTAGCATCGAAAAAACAGCTTTTGTCACACCAGACGGCCTGTTCGAATTTCTTCGAATGCCGTTCGGCGTGTGCAACGGCCCCGCGACTTTTCAAGCCGCAATGGACCGTACGCTTTCAAAGCTCCGTAAATTAGGAATATTCGCTTATTTAGACGATTTAATCGTCGCAGCTAAAAATATGGAAGAATTATTGTTTAAATTACGGCTTTTATTTGAAGCTTTACGCGCATCAGGCTTTACGCTAAAACCGGCTAAATGTCATATCGCTTAACCAGTTCTTAATTTTTTGGGACATGTAATATCAGAATCAGGCATCCATACCGATCCCGAAAAAATTACAGCTATTAAAAATTTCCCACAGCCTAAAACAGAAAAGCAATTACGCTCATTTTTAGGCTTAGCGAATTATTATCGCAAATTTGTACAAAATTATGCCCCGATTACTGAAAATCTTTACGCGCTTCTTAAAAATGTTAACGATTTTACCGACTGGAATGAGGCTTGTGATAAGGAATTTGAGGCTATTAAAACAGCGCTAATAAATGCTCCAGTCTTGGCGAAATTCGATCCAGAAAAACCTACGCTAACAGAATGTGACGCTAGTACAATAGGGATCGGCGCCATATTAAGCCAAGATGGTCATCCTGTTGCTTACGCGAGCCGCTTATTAACTACAGCTGAACGTAAATACGCGCCTACTGAACTTGAATGTTTAGCAGTTGTTTACGCTGTCCGTAAATTCCGCTATTACATAGATTATATGCCGTTCACCGTAAAACCGATCATCAGGCGTTAGTCAATTTACTGCGCTCAACCTCGAATCGCGAAGGGATGAATCCCAGGCTTGTACGATGGGCTTTACAATTAGGCGCGTACGATATGACAATCGTATACAGGCCAGGAAAATACGCTCATAATGCAGATGCATTAAGCCGCGCACCTGTCGACCCGGCTGTACCGGAAGAGGATTTTGACATCCATTTCAGTACACCTACAGTACGCGTAATCAGCATACCAGAAGCGCCAAACAGCTCTGTACGCGATGCAGAAGAACAAAATTATATTTTTCTGCGTAACGAACAGCTTAGTGATCCGGCGTTAGAGAAAATCATATTGGCCATAGAAGACGCTGATAAATCACAATATCCGCTTCAACGTCCCGCTAATTTCGAACTATGGAATAATGTGTTATACCGTACAGGCGAAATTAATGATCGGCATACAAGGCGTTTTGTCGTACCAAAACATTGGCGTTATGATATTCTCAAAGCTATGCACGACTCACCAGCCGGTGGCCACCTTGGCCGCGAGAAGACGCTATCGCACATTTGTGTACGCTATTATTGGGACGACATGTTTCGCGAGATTAAACGCTATTGTCGTTGTTGCTTAAAATGTCAGCTTCGTAAAGTACCGCGAAAACCGCTCCCAGGAAAGCTACAACAAATTGAAATAGGCGAACCATGGTTCCGGTTACAGCTTGATTTTAAAGGCCCGTTAAAGCTAAGTAACAATAAAAATAAATACATAATTGTGGCTATTGACCAGCTTACTAAATTCGTAATTGCAAAGGCTGTACCTGACGACTCTGCTAGAGTTGCCGCTGATTTTCTGCTTAATGAAGTCATACTTCCATACGGCGCACCGCATGAAATAAATACAGATCGCGGTACACACTTTATGTGTAGTACAATAGAGACTGTATCTAAGCTTACTAAATTCGATCACCATTTTGGAACCGCTTATCATCCTGTAGGAAGAGGCTTAATAGAAAGGCAAATGCAGTGGATAGGTGACTGTTTATCAATTTTCGCTCAAAACATACCGCTGAAAAATGGGATGAATTTTTGCCTTATGTTGTTGCCGCTTATAATCGTACAAAGCATAAAACCACAAGACAATCACCGTATTATATGCTTTTTGGCCGCGAACAAACGCTTCCAGGCGATACGATCACAAAAACAAATCTTCCAGAAAATTACGCTGATATCGAAGATTATTTAGATAGTCTTCAATGGCGATTAAAAGAGGCGCATGAAATCGCTCGTTCCCTTGCAAGTGATGATTTTCTTAAAAAAGCTGAACGCTTTAACAAACGCCGTGTTGAACCTAATTTTTGCACAGGCGATTATGTAATGTTACGCTTACCTATTCCTAAAACAGGCAGCGAAACGCTTAAAGATAAATACGAAGGCCCATTCGAAATAATGGAATTTTCGTATCCTAATACAGTTATTATTAGGCGCTTACGCGATCGCAAAGAGGAGCAAATTGTTAACGTAGAACGGCTTAAACATTATCATCCAGAAGATGACCAGCTTAAACCGCGATTAATATTTAAATTTCCACCTAAAATTAAGCAGCTTGATAATGAAAGTGAAATAACCCCGCTTACATCTGTCGATAATAGTACGAGTACATCTGCTAATAACAGCGTCAATAACACTCAGCAAGACCACGCTCAGCTACAGGCTAATAATCTGCAAAATAGTACTGTAGATTTACCGCTTAACTCTGATAATAATAATTCCGGCGAAATTAACGCTGAACAGAGTGCAAAAAAGCGAAGAACGCGTAAACATCCGCCTAATGACTTGTTATCTAAACAGCTTGATGAATTCTTTGATGGCGAAGATCCAAAGTTACAGGAGACGCTTAATAAATCACGCTATCCTAAGCGAACACGCAAACGCCGTTTTACACTGTGATTTACGCAAATAGTCGCTTAATTACAGTTAACAAACGATATCTTAGATGGTAGCTACAAGCTTATAATTGAATGCTAAATAAGGCTAAATTAATACAGGTAATTATGCAGTAGTTACGGCTTAAAATGTTTATTTCGCATTACCGTCTCAGATGGTAGCTAAAATGAACTGTAATACAGCTTTTAAACCGCCGCGGTTTAATGTTGGTTGAATTATGCTTAAAATTATCATGCTAATAATTCCGCTTTTATCTTGTTCTGCAGGATATCGCGTAAGAACATGGCGTTCTCCGGCTTATACAATCCCGACAGCTGTTTTCCTTGCAAGATTAACTTAAACAACCGCGTATGTGTCGGCTGCCTTATGAAAGGACGAGCGGAAATCGAAGATCGCGTTTACGCTTTGTACTCGGAGGCAGTATGCGGAAACTCAGAGGCGCTACTTGGCTTGAAGCACATGGGTTTGTGGAATTACGCGATGAACAACCAGCAGTATCACCGCGGCATCACTCAGGCTATTCAGCATTTCAAGGCGAAAAACGAACCCGGCTGGCAGATGGTTGAAGCGATCGCGATTCCGTCTATCCAGTCAACTCCATCTACCGCGAATAAAGCGCTTCTTCCTCATCCGCCTAATGAATTACGCCGCGCACAGTTGAAGTACGCTGACGAAACCGAAGAGAACATCAGCGACTGGAAATCTGTCCCGCTTAAGCCGTCGTTCCAGAAAGCTTCTTCTGACGACTGGACGCGAAATGCAGATCGCCCATTGGGAACAGTACGTATTGAAAATAAACCGCGTATTGATCAAACGCTTGTTCTTTTAAAAACACAACCGGCTAGTTATAACTCTGAACGCTTAAATTTGCAGAACACGGCTAACCACAGTCAAAGCGATGACCAGCGTCAGCCAGGCGATGAGCGTCAGTTCACCGAATATCGCCAGCCTACAGATCAGCGTGCAGATCGGCGTTCAGAACAGCGAACTACTCAGCAGAATACGCGCACTGGACAGTCTTCCGCTACCAGATGGGAGCCATTCCCTCAGCGTATGAACGCTATTGACCAGGCTGAAAGGATTTTTAATCATCTCGGCTTATCCAATGCAGCTAAGACGCATGGAAGTCTAGCGATCACCTGTGAAATGTTCGTCAACCGCTTATACACGTTTATGGATGAAGTGAATATGGAGAAAGCGATGCAGGATGTGAACTATTACACGGATAAGCCGAAACCTGAAGACACACAGCTGATGTATAACGCTTTTCGCGCGAATGGTATGGAATCAGCTCTCAGCTTGGATACATTCTCCAACAAAATTAACACCATCGACTATGAACGGCTGAGCCAGTTTAAGTATTTCGGCAAAACTTCCCATTTGGCGCACCTTTTCCAGTTTATCTCCGCGAAAGCTAATCCAGCTCTGATGTTGTATGCCGCGAAATGTACCGTGCATCTGATGGACATCTACCGCGATTTGAAGGCTCGTCGAAAGGCTAATTTTAATGACCCAGCGATTAAGGCTCAGTACGATGAATTGTTTCGCTTGATGTTTGCCGCCATGTGTGGACATGCTTACAGCCATTCCCAGTTGGAAAAGCGAATGAAAATGAAAGAAAATGCTGACCATCCGCTGAAGACAGTAATTACCGCGCTTGGACCGCTCACCAATGAGCAACTGCAGCTTGAAATGTTGGAAAGTGCACGCGCACGCGGATGGCAAATAAGGCTACAAAGGCTTAGCGACCTTGGTTGAAAAGCCCCAGGACGCTTATCAGTACTGGACTTCAATCCTGCGACAGCGTATGGAGACTAAGGCTTCCAAGATCACTCTTGGCAAACGCTCCTGACGTCTCGGAAGGCTCATCCGGATCCCACATTTGCCACCAGGCGAACCGCTGGTTAAGTGTATGTACGTGTCTACGGATGAAGCAGCTAATGAAGCGACACTGGTGGATAAGCTGGGTAATTTGAATTTTACCGCTTCCCATATGCGTGATATCGAAAATGGAGGCGAAACTGATCAGAAAGCTGAAGGCGAAAAACTGGCTACAGATATCAAAACGGAAGGCGATAAAACTCCGAACGCTTTAAACGCTGATATCACTGATGATGAGACGAGCGAGAAGGATAAATCGGATTAAAGGCGAAAATTCATGGGATTAAGGACGAATTCATGTAAATCATCCTTGGAATGGATTAACCTTCATTTTCCTGTTTTGCTCACCCGGAATGACCAAAGTAACATGTGATGTTTTTGTTTAACTAACTCATTTCGATGGATCTTATTTTTCTTAGCATTTGTTTAGAATTTCCTTTTATTGTAAGGCAAATGGTATACTTGCGCTAACTTTGCGATAAAGTTGTCCGCTTAATTGCAGCATTCGTAAAGTATACAGCTCCGCGTAACCCGCTTATTGTCTCTATTTTTGCGAATTTAGGTAAACGCTTATAGTGACTTCGGTCAGCTGCAGGCTTATACGCAGTGAAGAGACCATGCAGTCACGGGAATCCATTTCCGCGCTTCGGTTTTGCGGCAGTATCGTGAAACTGCGGCGTGATGCGGATTCTCCCACTTGCACACTCATGCATATCGCTGGTATCGGCACCGGGGTGCCAGGCTCTCGGAGGACCTCGAGTCCCCACCAGTGGCATGAGAGGACTTACGCCCTCGTCCTAGCAGCTCAGACGCAGTGCAGTGGCTTTCACGCTTGGATCGTATATACCTGATCGCAGGTATTACGATCCGCCCTTCACTATCTTCCGCCAACGGCATCGCGCCGTACCTTTTCGGCGATTGCGTGAGGCTTACGTAGCGGCGGATGGTAGAGCAGCGTTAGCGCAGGTATATTGTGAGCTATAGATTGTCAGTTGGTGATTATGAGTTTTGGTGAGATGTTATGTTTTCGGTTTTATGATAAAAAGTCCCTTTTTATCCTTGTCTCGCTCCCGTTTCCGGTAGATCGGCACTAGAGAGTCTCCCACGCAGAGAGGAGGACTCTCAGAAGATGTAGAGCGAACGGTCTTATCAGTTGCCGTATAAGTTCTGCATTGAAAAGAAGCCATTTAGTAAGTTCAAAAACGGTTTTGTAATACGGCGATTCGCATCATCTCATTCGAACGCACGAAAAAAATTCAAAAACTCAGAAAAGCCAAAACGGTGACTCGCTAATTGTAAATACCGGTACATTATACATCTATTTACACGAATTACGTCGTTAAATATTATTCCCGAAACTTATCGCATTTTTAACGCTAGAAATAAGCAAAATGGAAGCTATACGGCGGGAGTTCATGTGGTTTTTGAGAAATAACAATACATTTCCGAAGTGTATTATCTATGGTCTGATAATTATATGGCCTGATGCGACTAATGCCTGGAGCTGGAGCGTGAGTTCTGTAAGGACAAATACTAAACCGCGGAACGAAAGATGGAGTCAGCCCATCGTGTGAAACTTTCGCGGCGCCAAATAAAAATATGGTTCCAGTAAGCACAATAAATATTTCTTTAGGTTTCGATAAGTGGACGCACGATTAGTATGTGATCACTAACTAAGAAATCGCCGAATTAAAGAGCGAAAGGAAAAATCCAATCCAATTATTCAGTCCCGTCCATGCCAATGCGCTTTTGTTTGCGAACAATGCATGTTTTAACATCCTTTATGATTTTTATATATATGTATATTATATGTGCACACAAGGTCCAGTTACTTGTCCCTGTTTTCTGTGTTATAATACTGCATACGTATTAGCGAGTATGTACCATGTAGCAGCCGTGCTGAAGCTTATTCGACGATGTCCGGTATACCAACCGAGGAGGCAGCCACTGCTCCGGTCAGGAGTGCGCAAGCCCTCTGCGATGCGACGGTCGGCCAAAGTCGCCCGTAGTTGGCAGTCGACCCCCCTTCATTGTAACTTTGAGTGAACATTCTTAGGCTTCGGTTGCATGCAGTCTGCCATATGGACTCGATGCACGTGCGGCCCAGCGGGAGGGCCGGTTACCGCCTGAGTAATAAGGCAGCACAGGTAAATGCAGCTTGTCATGATGGAAAAAGACCGGAAGAATCTGCAGCTGCGTTAGCTGTTGCCAAAAGAGCTCGAGGTTATGGTGATAGTTACGATTTCTCGTGATCGATTTCCTTTCAACACCAAATAATTATGGACCACAAAGCGTGCGTATAGTTGGAGTAATATCCAGCCCACGCAGAACAGTTGTAGAAAATTAAGCCTAAATTAATACAGAATAGTAAGTGTACCTGTGCATGTCCCATGCATGCAACAACCGATCCTTTGAAAAGCTAAACTAATATTACTGTGGGCCTTTGGCCAAAAATGACTCGCGCAAAAATTCATGCAAGGCGCCATGACACCTTTTAAAATCTGCAGATTCTTTGTCGCTCCATGGGTGAATGGATTGCTTACGGGAGCGACAACATCACCCATCGTGATGCTATCCTCCATAGCGTCAATATGTTTTGGAATTTTTATGTCTGTGCTATAACCAAAAATCACGACCGCCGTATACGGAATCCATACCTTTTTGGTGGTGAACTAAAGCCAAAGCAAAAACGTGTGCTGGATATTATATTTTTGCTTGCATTACTAGCAAAACCAAAGTGCATATTGTCTCAGCGGCAAATACCGTATTTTCAGACAAATTATGCTTTCTTCCTCATCTCTTCCACGTCTAAGTAACCAACGGGCTGAAACTGTGAAGTCAGTAGTCTGAAGGTATACATGTTGCACTGTAACGATCTACTATGCCATTTTCTTCCGTAAAATGCGATTTTTCGACTTTACAGGGAACGTATATATAACGTATTACTCTCGTTTGCTTTTTGAATAACATTTGAAGCCTTCTGGACAACACATAATTACTTTGTGCGGGGATTCTGACTGCGCAGTTTCTTGCTTGACCAGTCAATAGTATGAGATCTTTTTAACGAAAAACGTCTCGGTGAGGCATGGAAAGTCGGTTGTGTCTCTAGTTCAATCGTAAATTTAACCACCCGTTCCGGCTTCCTGGGATTTGGCAGACGCCTAAAATGCCTTTGAAGTCAGGCACCTCCCGCTTAAGCAGGAAATTGAGAAGGAACGTTCCGAAGATTTTTATTTCAGCTCAATTTGCGAGATATTTTCTCCCTTGAGGAGAACCAGGTGGTACAAAATCGACATCATAATGCACTCGTTTATCCCCTATGGATGCACCTTAAGGACTGTGATATCAACAACCTGGTTTTCACTGCATTTGCAATCGGAATCCGTCCCGAGCAGAAATCCGCTTATGATTTGCTGAAGAGCATAGTCATTCATCTTCGCTCCGCCAACTGCATCCACGTACATCAAAAGATCACCGTCTTCCATTAAAACAGCTACGTGTGCTCGATGGAACAGTATTTGCGAAGCCTTGGCGCCGATACAGAAATTGTTCGACGAAAAATGGTTGAACGTTTCCACTAAATATGCGCTTCCCCCCAACACCCAAATTCCGTTCTGGCAACATGATGGGCAATTTCAAAAAAATCCGTATTAACAAATTTATCTCTTTTCAGAAATTCGTCGTGAGTAAGCTCGGAAGTACTGAATAAAAGCAGAGGGTCCTCAGCGCGGTGCTACGCTAAGTACATATGGCAGAAATCGTGCCTCAAAAGTATGGGTACACCATCAAGTGTGGGTAGGACAAACTTGCGTTTCCTCACTGTAGAGCTGATAGTTTAAAGCGCCTGCCGCGACGCATACATCAACAGTCTTTTAACTGACTGCAGGGTTGTCGTCTGGAATCTGAAAAAACCATGAGATAGTTGGAAACGTTTAAATAAACAGGTAATATGTTGCTTCTTATTTTCAAATGCATTAGATTATCTAATTTTTCAAGAGAATTGTCAGAGGCACATGACTGCGCCTGGTGCATACGGCCCACCATGGACGTATTTGCACTCACGCTTGCCATATCGCCTCTCTCGCTGTACGTACGTGTGCTGCTGCACTGCACTCATACCCGCTGAAGCGGATATATGCGGCGCACACACTGAGCATACTTGCTCTCTCGTCCCTCTCGCTGTATGACTCAGCGTACGCTCGCGTTGGATTGAGTCCAGTCTGCATCACAGCTGATGGCACACAGCACGTGCTTGCCGCCAGTTGCTTCTTTCACGCCTTGACGAACGCTCAAGAGCTCTTCTAGCATTCACTTGCTTGTTAGCCATCAGTGCTTTGTTTGGCTTTCCCTGCTATTACGCAGCATTGTTCCCTTTATTTGTACAATAAAGCACACTCGTGATCTCCTCGCGCTTGCCTGTTACAGAATCTACTATCTGTATTGGATAATTTATTAGATAATAATCATACGCATTTAAGCGACATTTCACTTGTGCGTTAATTTACTTAAGCTAATTAACCTTGATTCTGCAGCGATACAATGAGAAACTAGAAAAGAATTTGTACTGATTGCCTAAGGTCACGTTAGTTAAACGTTAGGAACATCTTACCGAGACCAGTTTTGCCGGAATGGACGTATGTGTCCGTGTCTTTAAAAGGACCGTATCAAACGAGGAAAACGGGTGATCGTTCTCGGAAATATGAACCATCAAGGTTTGTAATGGATGAACTTGTATATCGCAGTCCAGCTTCGCTAACCGCAACGAAGCTGTGCATTTCCCAAACAAGTTCTGCATATGGCTGGTTTCAGTTAAAACAACCATTTCCGGATCACGAATTGGATTTACCAATGCGCATCGAGTTACAAAGATTTACATCATCTCTGCGAACGGTAAGTCGCCGAACGATACATCTCCGCGCCCCGTACTTCGGGGATACGATTGCGGGGAACAGAAGCTCTCGGAACTGACGATGCCGGGTCGTTGATTTCTGTTAAACGCAAACTCATGCGAATCCTAAGATAAGCCAAACCAGATGCATAGAATGGATACCTTGAACGGATAGATGGTCTCATCGCACTGGGCAGCCTTATCTGCGTCGGTTGAGCGTGAACTCTCGTCGTCCAGTCTGCTGGCGTTAGCTTTTCAGTAGTCTATTTCTTCTTCTGTCCCGTGTCGACGCATCGTAGCTTCTGATTCTCCTATATCGTGGAATCAAGGAGATCGATGCTCCAGGTATCGTTCTTTGGATTCCAGAACGAAACCGTAAATATGTTCCGCGTCCTTCAAGTGCGGGATTTTGTTATCCATATGTTTTTGAACTGTAAACAATAACCAACAGAGTCTATCTACATCGCGCTCAGGTATACCACGCTTGGATCTGTTTCTAATTTGTTTGAAAGTCAGAGTATCTAAATTAAACAGATGATGTATTTAAATTTCAATCGATGATTGATTAAAAATAGTAATCTATTTCAATTAACACTTTTTAAAATAGTTGATCTAAAGCAAACAAGATTATTTCACTTAATTTCACTAAAAATGTACAAATGTTTACAGCAAAAATATACTTACATTTAGCAAGTTGAAAGCTAAATAAAAGGAGAGAAGCTGAAGAGAAGAAAAGCTGAAGAAAAGAAACATGTTTACGGTCGACAGGGTGTAAAAGTACGCAATCTGATTAATAAGCAATTTCCGCAGCCTTACTTTGCTCGGCAGATTGCTGGATGGACAGTTATGGTCCCCACTTGTAATCTGCAACATATTCTTCATAAGCGTATCTGGGAATGATCGCACATCAATTATCGAGAAAAACGTATCAAGGATTTCTAGGACCTCGGGACTCCCCGCATAGTAACAGATCAAATTGGCGCCGGATACGTGCTGCTGTGAGAGGCAAGCCACACGAAGACCTTCAGTTGGCGCCACGACCATCTCAGTATTTGATAATATATAATTAGAGTTTGGCACGTTTGATGTTCTACGAAAAACTGCAAACGTATTAAGGAGGTTCATGTACGCCGCCTTCCTCCTGGTCTTGGTCGTGGTATCGACCATATCCGGATTATCCTCGAACCACCGAATTAAATGCCGATAGCCGTCCGATTCGGTGACAACCCCAAGTACAAAAGTTTTAAGGAGGAAGTCCTGAAAGCCAAGGACGAAGACAAAGATGACTACTTGCCAACCCATGTCCTGGTGGCGAGTAACGAAGAGGAGTCGTTATATGGCATACTAGAGGACACCTCAAAACATCCTGCTGATGTTCTAAATGAAAGATTGGATCTTCAAATGCGAGCCAAGCTTGTCCCGTTATCCCGTACGGTAACTTAAGCGGTCTTGAGAGAAATGCCGTACAGACAGGCATGGATTTCACCATAAAGGTAAGCGTTCAGGTCTGTATTCCTGAAAAGTGAGCGAATTAAACTTCAAACAGCTAAATTTCTTTTAAGCACATAGATTAAAATTTTGCTAGAAAAGATTGTCTACAAAAGAGTAAATCATCTGAACCATGAACAGATTATCTAAACAAAATACAAAATAGATTTTCTGTTTAAGTAGGTTATCTAAATAAACGGAATATCTACAAACGGTAAATTAACTACATTTTGGAATATATTTATTGAAAATGCCGAATATTAATCAATAGATTACGTCTTCCGTATACTACCTAGAATATATAAATAAATCGTCTACGATAAATAGATAATCCATATTGATTTTTTGATACATAGTAAGGCATTTTGTTTGCGTTGTAGGTCTGGATTTTGGAAGAAAATTTTGCCGGACGACCGACGCCTTCAGATTTGCACAAGTTTCCTGCCTACTTGGAATAAACCCGTGCCAGCGGAGAGATCAAAATGTCGCTGAGCAATGCCTTTCCCTTTCGGGTTGTCTACAACAAAAATAGCAAAATTCAACAATCGTCAGCAGGGATATCTACCACAGCCTCAGTGATATCAGCCCAAACGCCGATGACTCTGTCTCCATAAAATCCTTCGCCGACATACTGACAGTGTGGTCTTCAGCATATCACCAGTTATTAGATGAGCTGAAAAGGTCATAAAAAAAGAAGTGCGCCTAAAATTAATTAAGAGACCGCTGTTAAAAACGTTTTCGATCATCACACACGTAGGTATAATTTTTGCGCTTCCGATTTTACCTTTATAAATTTTAATTTTAATTTTCAATTTCCAAAAGAACAAAAAAGGATCCATAAAACCCGCTTCTGCTAGTATACTTAAATTCTTTCGATCCCGACTAACAGTGTTCCACACTTCTAATTCTAGTTGACAAAAAAAATGAATAAGTCAAAAGGTGATTTTAACCATTTCATAATCGTCGCTACATTCAACATGGCTCGAATGAATGTGTGCCTTTCCCGCTTGTTTGCGACGCGGCTGAATTCGGGGATCCCGTTTGCTATGGATGTTAAACGGACATATCGGATGGAAACTGCCCGATATTCCATTCTTTACTCGAACGGATGGCACATTCACAGCTCCGAAAATTCATACATTCATTGTCCCATCTTTGGACACACGGATTGGGCTACCTATTTCAAACATCAAATCATGAATAACTGATGTTATTTCTAACCTTTATCTCCTCCGCCTATTCACTCCACTGAGCACTCGATGTGCAGCGAAATACGCTCCTCGCCCATCTCCCGTCTGTCTATGCTCCATACCAGGTTTGCTTACGCGCGCTCCGCCAATATTGCGCCGTTTGCCAAGGGACGGCAAACTCGCGGTCACGGTGCAATAGCAGCGGTAAACACCGCTATTGCACCGTGAATTCCACATCGTGGATTACGCCGATAAATAGACGAACGCCGCTACTGTATCAACACCGCCGCCGCCGCATCGCACCAACGGATATAAATAGCTATGCACGCCGCTTTACAAGTTTGGTTCTGTTCTCTACGACTATACTCTCTCTCTCACTCACATAAACTCTAACTAGTACGTAATAAAGTTTCAAGTCATAACGGCCATATTGATTGTACTCGTATAGTCCTGGTAGCCAGTTCACGGGCGTTACCGTTCTCCAGCAGTTGCTCCGCGAACTTCTAGTGTTGTTTCGAACCCTTGCCGCCCGAAATCAGAAAACGTCAAGGGCAATGAAACGAAGATCTCTTTAAGAACCCTAGAAATGCCTCCTATCAATCCAACTACGCTTTTGCGCATGCAGTTTTTAAGGCCTGGTATCCACGCGCCAGCCGACTCGTATTTTTAATTCTTGCGTAGTCTTTCATTTAGCAATTTATACGTTTGCATAATGGAAAGGATTTGTTCATAGCGGTGACCTAAATCTTTGTCAACGTGCTTCTTATGAGCGGAAATGCAAAATTTTTTCGGCCGCGTGGGATAAGGCATTGCTATTGCGCGGATTTTACTTTCTTGTGTCCCGATTATTGTTTTAATCATTATGTCAAAGAGGCGAGCATCCTTTTCAAAGAGCAAACCGAGAGTAGGCAGCAGGAGCCATTGTTATAGGCAGCTGTCATCAGCTGCATTATCTGCTTTACACGCAACTGGTTTCCATACGGCCGGACAAATTTCTTGGCTGCTTTTTCGTAAATATAAGAAGGCTTTTTTATATTGAGTACAACATTGCGCCTGAATTATAACCGGAATCATCATTTTGTTTCAGTGAATAACTATTTTGTTTCACTCGTCGACACTAAAAGATTGTGTTAGCTGCTGAAATTGCCCATCTTACAAGCCTAAACAGTTTTCATTGGGCCAACAAACAGCGCACATGTTTCTTGTTGCTTGGCCGCCCGTACTCAGCAGTTGTTTAGCAGCTGGGTTTATGAAAAGTCGTATAATATTATTGTATATAACGCCTACCGACTTTTTACGGCTAGTGTGCCGTGCAGCCGGATGTTCAACGGTGACATTTGGCATTTATTTACCAGTAACATCCGGCATACAGTATATCTTCTTTGGGGACGCTCGTCGAATAACGTCATATCGATCTTAACGATTACTGTCTCTGGTCTGCCTTCGCATTAACAGACCAATCGACCGAATTTCAGCCCCCCCCCCCCGGGTGGCGAAATTCATGGCTTCCAGGATGCTAAAGCCGGTATTAAGTATCAGGTAAAACTCGACGAGAAAAGTCATGATAAAACTCGCCGGTTTTCTGCTCAACGTTCCAAAGGACCGTTTAATATTAAGGTCTGTAGTTATTAAGTAACTAGATATCTAGTCGTGTACTGTGCTGCACACCAACTTTTGCTGATTTTTGCTCGATTAACTACATATCCCATAAAGCACAGATGAACATTAATATAAAATCTAAAATCTAAGATCCCCCGCCTTGCTCCGATGGTAAATCCTCTTCCGCAGCATTCTGCACAGGTCCCAGGTTCTAAAGGTTGTTCTCTGGCGACGACTGGGCGGATGGTGGCAAACCGTTAATACTGCGAGATGTTCGGTCGATGACGTCGACGGCATTGGTAGCGAAGCGAAATTGCAGGATTTATTCTCGTTCCGCGATTCCCATTTCCTCTTCATACTCCGAAGCTGCTAAGACATCATCGAATCGGACATGACGTCCGCAACTGTTATGCGATTGGCTTTAAAATCCAATGGAAAAAAAGATGCGAAGCCGCTCGTCGCAAATTATCCGTAGATATGCGTGTGGCAACTTCCGGGTCGTCACCCGGTGTCTGCACGTAGTGGGACGGTCGTCTGAGTCAGGCCATAATGCACCTACGGAAACCAACACAACGGCATGCGAAGATAAGTATGATTATACTTACCGCACGGCCAATGGCTGTGAAGATTGTATTTCTCCAACAGCGGAGAAAGTTAAAAGCCGGAAGGCTAACATTCGAGGACGGTCGATTTCGAGGCTATTCCCTCGATTCCGCTTTATATCGACTGGCTTTCTTCTTCCGCAGCAACAGCCGCTAGCTGGCCAAAGAGCTCCAAGATGGACCAAATAGATTGGTTCGGTCTTGTGGCCTGACCCTGTTCGGAGCTCGTGTCGGGTGGTAAGCCAAATTTGGCGACGAAATGTGTATGGTCAAATTGAACGATCGAATTCACTTATGACAAACTCTGCTTGAGGGGACTCCACTCGTAGTTGACGCCTTTGATGAATGCGTGCGTTCCGTCCTGGACACATGGGGTGAACGAAGGCATAAGGGTTTTGCCGTCCATGGCGGTTGAACGCTTGTTGGCAACTAGTTTGATACGTGGCCATTGTCTTGACCTCCTGCGTATCATGGACTCACAATATATACGTTTGTGCCCCAGCACGTGGGAGGTACTCTAAAATTCACGAAAGGGCGCATGTGCCTGTGAAGCTCACTTGAAAATGTTTTTGACGATGATCTTGACCAACTGGATAATAAGATGGAATAAGTTGAAATTATTTAAAACTTCAGCATCACAGGAGAGTTTCTTACTCGGCCAGCTCAGTGAAGGGATTATCTGCAGGCACAAGCATTTCTAACTGAATACGCAATTTAACGGAGGCGGAAAATGATAGTATTCAGCCGTATTAGGGATTCTCCATGCATGTGCCAGCCCCTGAGCGGACCCGACTGCCGATAACTTCGACGAAGTTAAGTTTACAGTTCCATCACCAAAAAACGTTGACTGCTACTACCACGTCTGCAACAAAGTTGAACCTAGAGCAAAGAAGATGGTGCGTTATGCATTCCAGCGTAGCCAGGGCACGCTACTGCAAGTGCACGCTGTTAGCCTGTGGTCAGACAGGCAGCGGCTAAGGCAGAGCGCAGACAGAGATCTTGCGAACGCTCAGTACAGGGCGGGACAGGCCAATCAGCGTGTCCGCTAAATAGTCGGCCGGAAATTCCTGCTGACTGTGCGACCCCGCCCTCCGCCAAAACGTCGACCTCAGGGTCCGCCAAAAATCGACCTTTTATTACGATCAGGAAGTAGACTTCTCTTCTACCGCCAGCCATACATATATACTCTCGCTTTAATAACTCCACCGTTTCTTTCGTGGATCCGCATTGAGCTCGGGTGATAATAATTTCAAAACTCAAGACAAAGCGGCCCACAGGGCTTGAGTGGACTTACAATAAAAATGGAGTACGTGTTAGAAACCTCTTTATTTCGTATCGCATCGAAGAATGTCCGTAACGAAAACAAAGCACCATAAAGGGCATGTTTAATCTCGAGCAAGGTCCAACTGATATGTCATGCTCGCCCGGACTATCGCAAGTGGCCAGGCTATTGCTAGAAACCTGCCGACTGCAGATAGCATTAAAGATATTGGTAGAGCTGCTCGATCGAACTTTGCAAACAAACGACGCTAGTTCTACAGTTGGAGTGCCACCAAGGCATTTCCTGTGTTCTAAGAGTGCCTGGCCCCCGCGTCGGCTCCTTTATTGGCCATCAGTGAGTCAGACCAATTGATGCTGGATCTGGATATCGCTGAGGTATATTGTGCAGTATCCGCGATACTGTTGGATGTGGTCGTCCAAATGCTTCTTTTCAACATGCTTCTTTTCAACATCCTTGTGTTGCGTTTGCAGCTCGATACGTTAATCGAATCGCGACAGCCGCTTGTTGAAACTTGCCAGGGAAGACCAGGTGGCCCATGCTAACCTAAACGGCATCGTGTTGGTTTGGTTAGTTACCTAGATAAAGATTCTGTCACTATCGGCATGAATATAATGGAGCAAAATACTAAGAAACTGAAACTTCAAAAAATAAAATTAATATTGAGAAAAACAAAATTAATATTAATATTGAGTGAAACAAAGCTAACGTGCCATTTTCGACATTTTCCATAAGTTTAATTTTTTCTATCTCGAAAATTTGGAGCAATAAATCTGATAGGATAGAGACGCTGAGGATGTTTGAAGGCGAAGTCCCGATATCGTTTATTACGCATGTCTGTATGGTTGTAGTACTAATATAGCTTTGTGTTTGAATCTTTGAAGTCTTCCCGGCAGACTGGGCAAACGTCGTTGCGGATGCTTACTGTAGGTGCTGTTACAGCGGCAAAGGACCTAATTATTGCAAGTAACGGTGATAAAACTTCTGCTTGTGGAGAGGATACGGATGGTGTTAGGCTTCTAGTTGGTGTAGAACTTGTAGAAGGAGTTTTGATCGGACGTATTCAAATACAAAAGTCATGCGACGCATTTCTGGACAGTAGTAGCAGATTTTTTTAAAAGTATTTGGTTAGAGAGATCTCCAGACTGTGGGGAGGCTGCGCGTAATATCGATCTTTTCCTTAATATAATAATGATGTTAGAAGGATAGACAGCTATGGTGACGGGAACCAAAGGCATGAACCTTGCAAAATGTTTGGCATTTCGGAATATTCTCCTCAAATTTAAATAAATTTTCCAATTTTAACTTGGAAAGCGATCAAATGAAAAACTTTCTAGTCATGCTGTTACCTTTATTACAATTTTAAGTCTGAAAAGAATTTGTGCAAGTGTGAGAAAGATTCTCATTGGGTGCTCAGTACTCGTGCGGGTGTCCACAGTGCAAAACCAGCGAACCACACGAGTGACTGTCCAGAATAGCACCAGTGTCAACTTGTAATAAGTATCAGTAGACGACAAGCGTGAACTGCCGCAGGTAAGTCGAAACCTAACGCATGGTCAGCCAGACTCCAACCGTCAATCCATTGATTCTCATGACGTTATATTCGTGAGCAAAGTCGGACTTCGCAGTAGGAATGTCCGTTGCACGCGATATTGCATCAATAACCTGCAAAGGCCCAGCGGGAGGGCCGGTTACCGCCTGAGTAATAAGGCAGCACAGGTAAATGCAGCTTGTCATGATGGAAAAAGACCGGAAGAATCTGCAGCTGCGTTAGCTGTTGCCAAAAGAGCTCGAGGTTATGGTGATAGTTACGATTTCTCGTGATCGATTTTCTTTCAACACCAAATAATTATGGACCACAAAGCGTGCGTATAGTTGGAGTAATATCCAGCCCACGCAGAACAGTTGTAGAAAATTAAGCCTAAATTAATACAGAATAGTAAGTGTACCTGTGCATGTCCCATGCATGCAACAACCGATCCTTTGAAATACTGAACTAATATTACTGTGGGCCTTTGGCCAAAAATGACTCGCGCAAAAATTCATGCAAGGCGCCATGACACCTTTTAGAATCTGCAGATTCTTTGTCGCTCCATGGGTGAATGGATTGCTTACGGGAGCGACAACATCACCCATCGTGATGCTATCCTCCATAGCGTCAATATGTTTTGGAATTTTTATGTCTGTGCTATAACCAAAAATCACGACCGCCATATACGGAATCCATACCTTTTTGGTGGTGAACTAAAGCCAAAGCAAAAACGTGTGCTGGATATTATTTTTTGCTTGCATTACTAGCAAAACCAAAGTGCATATTGTCTCAGCGGCAAATACCGTATTCACAGATAAATTATGCTTTCTTCCCCATCTCTTCCAAGTCTAAGTAACCAACGGGCTGAAACTGTAAAGTCAGTACTCTGAAGGTATACATGTTGCACTGTAACGATCTGCTAAGCCATTTTCTTCCCTAAAATGCGATTTTTCGACTTTACCGGGAACGTATCTATAACGTATTACTCTCGTTTGCTTTTTGGATAACATTTGAAGCCTTCTGGACAACACATAATTACTTTGTGCGGGGATTCTGACTGCGCAGTTTCTTGCTTGACCAGTCAATAGTATGGGATCTTTTTAACGAAAAACGTCTCGGTAAAGGCATGGAAAGTCGGTTGTGTCTCTAGTTCAATCGTAAATTTAACCACCCGTTCCGGCTGGCAGACGCCTAAAACGCCTTTGAAGTCAGGCACCTCCCGCTTAAGCAGGAAATTGAGAAGGAACGTTCCGAAGATTTTTATTTCAGCTCAATTTGCGAGATATTTTCTCCCTTGAGGAGAACCAGGTGGTACAAAATCGACATCATAATGCACTCGTTTATCCCCTATGGATGCACCTCAAGGACTGTGATATCAACAACCTTGTTTTCACTGCATTTGCAATTGGAATCCGTCCCGAGCAGAAATCCGCTTATGATTCGCTGAAGAGCATAGTCATTCATCTTCGCTCCGCCAACTGCATCCACGTGCATCAAAAGATCACCGTCTTCCATTAAAACAGCTACGTGTGCTCGATGGAACAGTATTTGCGAAGCCTTGGCGCCGATACAGAAATTGTTCGACGAAAAATGGTTGAACGTTTACACTAAATATGCGCTTCCCCCCAACACCCCAAATTCTGTTCTGGCAATATGATGGGCAATTTCAATAAAATCCGTATTAACAAATTTATCTCTTTTCAGAAATTCGTCGTGAGTAAGCTTGGAAGTACTGAATAAAAGCAGAGGGTCCTCAGCGCGGTGCTGCGCTAAGTACATATGGCAAAAATCGTGCCTCAAAAGTATGGGTAGGACAAACTTGCGTTTCCTCACTGTAGAGCTGATAGTTCAAAGCGCCTGCCGCAACGCATACATCAACAGTCTTTTAACTGACTGCAGGGTGGTCATCTGGAATCTGAAAAAACCATGAGATAGTTGGAAACGTCTAAATAAACAGATAATATGTTGCTTCTTATTTTCAAATGCATTAGATTATCCAATTTTTCTAAAGAACCTATCTGTATTGGATAATTTATTAGATAATAATTATACGCATTTGAGCGACATTTCACTTGTGCGTTAATTTACTTAAGCTAATTAACCTTGATTCTGCAGCGATACCATGAGAAACTAGAAAAGAATTTGTACTGTTTGCCTGAGGTCACGTTAGTTAAACGTTAGGAACATCTTACCGAGACCAGTTTTGCCGGAATGGACGTATGTGTCCGTGTCTTTAAAAGGACCGTATCAAACGAGGAAAACGGGTGATCGTTCTCGGGAATATGAACCATCAAGGTTTGTAATGGATGAACTTGTATATCGCAGTCCAGCTTCGCTGACCGCGACAAAGCTATGCATTTCCCAAACAAGTTCTGCATATGGCTGGTTCCAATTAAAACAACCATTTCCGGATCACGAATAAGATTTACCGATGCGCATCGAGTTACAAAGATTTACATCATCTCTGCGAACGGTAAGTCGCCGAACGATACATCTCCGCGCCCCGTACTTCGGGAATACGAATGCGGGGAACAGAAGCTCTCGGAACTGACGATGCCGGGTCGATGATTTCTGCTAAACGCAAACTCATGCGAATCCTAAGATAAGCCAAACAAGAAGCATAGAATGGATACCTTGAATGGATAGATGGCCTCATCGCACTGGGCAGCCTTATCTGCGTCGGTTGAGCGTGAACTGTCGTCGTCCAGTCTGCTGGCGTTAGCTTTGCAGTAGTCTATTTCTTCTTCTGTCCCGTGTCGACGCATCGTAGCTTCTGATTCTCTTATATCGTGAATCAAGGAGATCGATGCTCCAGGTATCGTTCTTTGGATTCCAGAACGAAACCGTAAATATGTTCCGTGTCCTTCAAATGCGGGATTTTGTCATCCATATGTTTTTGCACTGTAAACAATAACCAACAGAGTCTATCTACATCGCGCTCAGGTATACCACGCTTGGATCTGTTTCTAATTTGTTTGAAAGTCAGAGTATCTAAATTAAACAGATGATCTATTTAAATTTCAATCGATGATTGATTTAAAATAGTAATCTATTTCAATTAACACTTTTTAAAATAGATGATCTAAAGCAAACAAGAATATTTCACTCAGCTTCACTAAAAATGTACAAATGTTTACAGCAAAAATATACTTACATTTAGCAAGTTAAAAGATAAAAAAAAGGAGAGAAGCTGAAGAGAAGAAAAGCTGAAGAAAAGAAACATGTTTACGGTCGACAGGGTGTTAAAGTACGCAATCTGAGTAATAACCAACTTCCGGAGCCTTACTTTACTCGGCAGATTGCTGGATGGACAGTTATGGTCCCCACTTGTAATCTGCAACATATTCTTCATAAGCGTATCTGGGAATCATCGCACATCAATTATCGAGAAAAACGTATCAAGGATTTCTAGGACCTTGGGACTCCCCGCATAGTAACAGAGCAAATTGGCGCCGGATACGTGTTGCTGTGAGAGGCAAGCCACACGAAGACCTTCAGTTGGCGCCACGACCATCTCAGTATTTGATAATATATAGTTAGAGTTTGGCACGTTTGATGTTCTACGAAAAACTGCAAACGTATTAAGGAGCTTCATGTACGCCGCCTTCCTCCTGGTCTTGGTCGTGGTATCGACCATATCCGGATTATCCTTGAACCACCGAATTAAATGCCGATAGCCGTCCGATTCGGTGACAACCCCAAGTACAAAAGTTTTAAGGAGGAGGTCCTGAAAGCCAAGGACGAAGACAAAGATGACTACTTGCCCACCCATGTCCTGGTGGCGAGTAACGAAGAGGAGTCGTTATATGGCATACTAGAGGACACCTCAAAACATCCTGCTGATGTTCTAAATGAAAGATTGGATCTTCAAATGCGTGCCAAGCTTGTCCCGTTATTCCGTACGGTAACTTAAGCGGTCTTGAGAGAAATGCCGTACAGACAGGCATGGATTTCACCATAAAGGTAAGCGTTCAGGTCAGTATTCCTGAAAAGTGAGCGAATTAAACTTCAAACAGCTAAATTTCTTTCAAGCACATAGATTAAAATTTTGCTAGAAAAGATTGTCTACAAAAGAGTATGAACCATGAATAGATTATCTAAACAAAATACAAAATACATTTTCTGTTTAAGTAGGTTATCTAAATAAACAGAATATCTACAAACGGTAAATTAACTACATTTTGGAATATATTTATTGAAAATGCCGAATATTAATCAATAGATTACGTCTTCTGTATACTATCTAGAATATATAAATAAATCGTCTACGATAAACAGATAATCCATATTGATTTTTTGTTATATAGTAAGGCATTTTGTTTGCGTTGTATGTCCGGATTTTGGAAGAAAATTTTGCCGGACGACCAACGCCTTCATCGTCTGTTTCGTAACCCAGATTTGCACAAGTTTCCTGCCTACTTGGAATAAACCCGTGCCAGCGGAGAGATCAAAATGTCGCTGAGCAATGCCTTTCCCTTTCGGGTTGTCTACAACAAAAATAGCAAAATTCAACAATCGTCAACAGGGATCCCTACCACAACCTCAGTGATATCAGCCCAAACGCCGATGACTCTGTCTCCATGAAATCCTTCGCCGACATACGGACAGTGTGGTCTTCAGCATATCACCAGTTATAAGATAAGCTAAAAAGGTCATAAAAGGAAGTGCGCCTCAAATTAATTAAGAGACCGCTGTTAAAAACGTTTTCGATCATCACACACGTAAGTATAATTTTTCCGCTTCCGATTTTACGTTTATAAATCTTAATTTTAATTTTTAATTTCCAAAAGAACAAAAAGGATCCATAAAACCCGCTTCTGCTAGTATACTTAAATTCTTTCGATCCCGACTAACAGTGTTCCACACTTCTAATTCTAGTTGACAAAAAAAATGAATTAGTCAAAAGATGATTTTAACCTTTTCATAATCGTCGCTACATTCAACATGGCTCGAATAAACGTGTGCCTTACCCGCTTGTTTGCGACGCGGCTGAATTTGAGGGTCCCGTTTGCTATGGATGTCATACGGACATATCGGATGGAAACTGCCCGATATTCCATTCTTTACTCGAACGGATGGCACATTCACAGCTCCGAAAATTCATACATTCATTGTCCCATCTTTGGACACACGGATTGGGCTACCTATTTCAAACATCAAATCATTAATAACTGATGTTATTTCTTACCTTTATCTCCTCCGCCTATTCACTCCACTGAGCACTCGATGTGCAGCGAAATACGCTCCTCGCCCATCTCCCGTCTGTCTATGCTCCATACCAGGTTTGCTTACGCGCGCTCCGTCAATATTGCGCCGTTTGCCAAGGGACGGCAACCTCGCGGTCACGGTGCAATAGCAGCGGTAAACACCGCTACTGCACCGTGAATTCCACATCGTGGATTACGCCGATCAATAGACGAACGCCGCTACTGTATCAACACCGCCGCCGCCGCAACGCACCAACGGATATAAATACAATAGCTATGCACGCCGCTTTACAGGTTTGGTTCTGTTCTCTCCGACTATACTCTCTCTCTCACTCACATAAACTGTAACTAGTACGTAATAAAGTTTCAAGTCATAACGGCCATATTGATTGTACTCGTATAGTCTTCGTAGCCAGTTCACGGGCGTTACCATCCTCCAGCAGTTGCTCCACGAACTTCTAGTGTTGTTTCGAACACTTGCCGCCCGAAATCAGAAAACGTCAAGGGCAATGAAACGAAGATCTCTTTAAGAACCCTAGAAATGCCTCCTATCAATCCAACGACGCTAATGCGCATGCAGTTTTTAAGGCCTGGTATCCACGCGCCAGCGGACTCGTATTTTTAATTCTTGCGTAGTCTTTCATTTAGCAATTTATACGTTTGCATAATGGAAAGGATTTGTTCATAGCGGTGACCTAAATCTTTGTCAACGTGCTTCTTATGAGCGGAAATGCAAAATTTTTTCGGCCGCGTGGGATAAGACATTGCTATTGCGCGGATTTTACTTTCTTGTGTCCCGATTATTGTTTCAATCATTATGTCAAAGAGGCGAGCATCCTTTTCAAAGATCAAACCGAGAGTAGGCAGCAGGAGCCATTGTTATAGGCAGCTGTCATCAGCTGCATTATCTGCTTTACACGCAACTGGTTTCCATACGGCCGGACAAATTTCTTGGCTGCTTCTTTCGTAAATATAAGAAGGCTTTTTTATATTGAGTACAATATTGCGCCTGAATTATAACCGGAATCATCATTTTGTTTCAGTGAATAACTATTTTGTTTCACTCGTTGACACTAAAAGATTTTGTTAGCTGCTGGAATTGCCCATCTTACAAGCCTAAACAGTTTTCAGTGGGCCAACAAACAGCGCACATGTTTCTTGTTGCTTGGCCGCCCGTACTCTGCAGTTGTTTAGCAGCTGGGTTTATGAAAAGTCGTGTAATATTATTGCGTATAGCGCCTACCGACTTTTTACGGCTAGTATGCCGTGCAGCCGGATGTTCAACGGTGACATCTGGCATTTATTTACCAGTAACATCCGGCATACAGTATATCTTCTTTGGGAACGCTCGTCGAATAACGTCATATCGATCTTAACGATTACTGTCTCTGGTCTGCCTTCGCATTAACAGACCAATCGACCGAATTTCAGCCCCCCCTCCCGGGTGGCGAAATTCATGGCTTCCAGGATGCTAAAGCCAGTATTAAGTATCAGGTAAAACTCGACGAGAAAAGTCATGATAAAACTCGCCGGTTTTCTGCTCAACGTACCAAAGGACCGTTTAATATTAAGGTCTGTAATTATTAAGTAACTAGATATCTAGTCGTGTACTGTGCTGCACACCAACTTTTGCTGATTTTTGCTCGATTAACTGCATATCCCATAAAGCATAGATGATCATTGATATAAAATCTAAAATCTAAGATCCCCCGCCTTGCTCCGATGGTAAATCCTCTTCCGCAGCATTCTGCAGAGGTCCTTGGTTCTAAAGGTTGTTTCTGGCGACGACTGGGCGGATGGTGGCAAACCGTAAATACTGCGAGATGTTCGGTCGATGACGTCGATGGCATTGGTAGCGAAGCGCAGAAATTGCAGGATTTATTCTCGTTCCGCGATTCCCATTTCCTCTTCATCCTCCAAAGCTGCTAAGACATCATCGAATCGGACATGACGTCCGCAACTGTTATGCGATTGGCTTTAAAATCCAATGGAAAAAAAGATGCGAAGCCGCTCGTCGCAAATTATCTGTAGATATGCGTGTGGCAACTTCCGGGTCGTCACCCGGCGTCTGCACATAGTGGGACGGTCGTCTGAGTCAGGCCATAATGCACCTACGGAAGCCAACACAACGGCATGCGAAGATAAGTACGATTATACTTACCGCACGGCCAATGGCTGTGAAGATTGTATTTCTCCAATAGCGGAGGAAGTTAAAAGCCGGAAGGCTAACATTCGAGGACGGTCGATTTCGAGGCTATTCCTTCGATTCCGCTTTATATCGACTGGATTTCTTCTTCCGCAGCAACAGCCGCTAGCTGGCCAAAGAGCTCCAAGATGGACCAAATAGATTGGTTCGGTCTTGTGGCCTGACCCTTTTCGGAGCTCGTGTCGGGTGGTAAGCCAAATTTGGCGACGAAATGTGTATGGTCAAATTGAACGATCGAATTCGCTTATGACAAACTCTGCTTGAGGGGGCTCCACTCGTAGTTGACGTCTTTGATGAATGCGTGCGCTCCGTCCTGGACACATGGGGTGAACGAAGGCATAAGGGTTTTGCCGTCCATGGCGATTGACCGCTTGTTGGCAACTAGTTTGATACGTGGCCATTGTCTTGACCTCCTGCGTATCATGGACTCACAATAATATACGTTTGTGCCCCAGCACGTGGGAGGTACTCTAAAATTCACGAAAGGGCGGATGTGCCTGTGAAGCTCACTTGAAAATGTTTTTGACGATGATCTTGACCAACTGGATAATAAGATGGAATAAGTTGAAATTAATTAAAACTTCAGCATCACATGAGACTTTCTTACTCGACCAGCACAGTGAATGGATTATTTGCAGGCACAAGCATTTCTAACTGAATACGCAATTTAACGAAGGCGGAAAATGTTTCCTAATAATACGGTATTCAGCCGTATTAGGGAAAAAAAGGTTTCCCTAATACGGTATTCAGCCCTTAAGCGAATTTTTCTAACTAAATGTCTCAAGGGACAAGCGCCCAGTTCTGGCGTATGATTCTCCATGCATGTGCCAGCCCCTGAGCGGACCCGACTGCCGATAACTTCGACGAAGTTAAGTTTACAGTTCCATCACCAAAAAAACGTTGACTGCTACTACCACGTCTGCAACAAAGTTGAACCCTAGAGCAAAGAAGATGGTGCGTTATGCATTCCAGCGTAGCCAGGGCACGCTACTGCAAGTGCACGCTGTTAGCCTGTGGTCAGACAGGCAGCGGCTAAGGCAGAGCGCAGACAGAGATCTTGCGAACGCTCAGTACAGGGCGGGACAGGCCAATCAGCGTGTCCGCTAAATAGTCGGCCGGAAATTCCTGCTGACTGTGCGACCCCGCCCTCCGCCAAAACGTCGACCTCAGGGTCCGCCAAAAATCGACCTTTTATTACGATCAGGAAGTAGACTTCTCTTCTACCGCCAGCCATACATATATACTCTCGCTTTAATAACTCCACCGTTTCTTTCGTGGATCCGCATTGAGCTCGGGTGATAATAATTTCAAAACTCCAAGACAAAGCGGCCCACAGGGCTTGAGTGGACTTACAATAAGGAAATGGAGTACGTGTTAGAAACCTCTTTATTTCGTATCGCATCGAAGAATGTCCGTAACGAAAACAAAGCACCATAAAGGGCATGTTTAATCTCGAGCAAGGTCCAACTGATATGTCATGCTCGCCCGGACTATCGCAAGTGGCCAGGCTATTGCTAGAAACCTGCCGACTGCAGATAGCATTAAAGATATTGGTAGAGCTGCTCGATCGAACTTTGCAAACAAACGACGCTAGTTCTACAGTTGGAGTGCCACCAAGGCATTTCCTGTGTTCTAAGAGTGCCTGGCCCCCGCGTCGGCTCCTTTATTGGCCATCAGTGAGTCAGACCAATTGATGCTGGATCTGGATATCGCTGAGGTATATTGTGCAGTATCCGCGATACTGTTGGATGTGGTCGTCCAAATGCTTCTTTTTCAACATCCTTGTGTTGCGTTTGCAGCTCGATACGTTAATCGAATCGCGACAGCCGCTTGTTGAAACTTGCCAGGGAAGACCAGGTGGCCCATGCTAACCTAAACGGCATCGTGTTGGTTTGGTTAGTTACCTAGATAAAGATTCTGTCACTATCGGCATGAATATAATGGAGCAAAATACTAAGAAACTGAAACTTCAAAAAATAAAATTAATATTGAGAAAAACAAAATTAATATTAATATTGAGTGAAACAAAGCTAACGTGCCATTTTCGACATTTTCCATAAGTTTAATTTTTTTCTATCTCGAAAATTTGGAGCAATAAATCTGATAGGATAGAGACGCTGAGGATGTTTGAAGGCGAAGTCCCGATATCGTTTATTACGCATGTCTGTATGGTTGTAGTACTAATATAGCTTTGTGTTTGAATCTTTGAAGTCTTCCCGGCAGACTGGGCAAACGTCGTTGCGGATGCTTACTGTAGGTGCTGTTACAGCGGCAAAGGACCTAATTATTGCAAGTAACGGTGATAAAACTTCTGCTTGTGGAGAGGATACGGATGGTGTTAGGCTTCTAGTTGGTGTAGAACTTGTAGAAGGAGTTTTGATCGGACGTATTCAAATACAAAAGTCATGCGACGCATTTCTGACAGTAGTAGCAGATTTTTTTAAAAGTATTTGCGTTAAGAGATCTTTTACCTGTGGGAGGCTGCGTAATATCGACTTTTCCATAAATGTTTAGAAGGACCACTATGGTGACCGAAAAATTTTCAAACCTTCATTTGGTTTTCCTCAAATTTCAAATACCAATTTTAACTTGGAAACAAAATGAAAACTAAAAGTTTGCTGTTACCTTTATTACAATTTTAAGTCTGAAAAGAATTTGTGCAAGTGTGAGAAAGATTCTCATGGTGCTCAGTACTCGCGGGTGTCCACAGTGCAAAACCAGCGAACCACACGAGTGACTGTCCAGAATAGCACCAGTGTCAACTTGTAATAAGTATCAGTAGACGACAAGCGTGAACTGCCGCAGGTAAGTCGAAACCTAACGCATGGTCAGCCAGACTCCAACCGTCAATCCATTGATTCTCATGACGTTATATTCGTGAGCAAAGTCGGACTTCGCAGTAGGAATGTCCGTTGCACGCGATATTGCATCAATAACCTGGTCCAGGATCTCCATGACTGGGCGCCCGGGGAAAGCGAACTCCTTTAAGAGAGCTATCCAGACATCGATTTCTGGATGGATGTGTCAAGTTTGCTTGAACATGCGCTTAACATAATTACATCAACGAATTAAATGAGTAATCCGGTCGCCCTTTACCCGTAATTGGCAACAATACAAATGTCTTGTGTGCGGTATTAGCCTTATCTTCGCAATGGATGTGATATGGGGATCGGAAATTAAGTGCTGTTTCTGGAAGGGCACGGATTCAAACGGCCAATTCTGATTCGACAAAAAGAAGGACTGCATATTGTCTTACACGACACTGATTTTTGTCTAATGACGTTGTTGCAGTCCTAGGTATTATCTGTTTACACATCTGTAACATCCGGACGTCCCGGACGTCCGGCGAACATTTTGAACGATTACAAACGTCTTTGTCCCGGCGTGTTTGAATTTGGCTCATATTGATCGGTGAATCAACAGGATCAAGTGATTCAATTGAATATGAGGGATACGCTTTGGGCAGTGATTATTATTTGATGGTGTTATTGATGTCATTGATAAAGGTTTCTGTCGTATACCTGTAATGAATAAGTATGTCTGACAAAGTAATGCAATTTTCTGAAAATTCGTATTTGGATAATTTGAGTCCTGTCGAAGAAATCTATGCAGATGGTTTAGATGGATTTGTTGATATTTTTCATGATGCGGCGTGTAGCGTGGCTACTACGTGCGAATGTAATGCTGTTATGTATAGTCAAGTAGGTCAAGTAATTGGCACCAGTAGTTTGTCTTAGACAAACTACTGGTGCGGATATTGCCAGCTAGGGATAGCAGCATTGCCAAGAAAAGTGCGGCAGTCTGGCTGCTTCTCTGATTGGTCAGACACGCCCCCTTCTCAGACACGCCGTTCTCTCTGATTGGTCGGAGCTGATTCGGTCAGAACCGAACCGCCCAGAACCGAGACCGGCCGAACCGGACTTAATTTACCCCCTTTCTTTTGCTTATTTTTCCCCTCCCTCTTTTATTTTGTTTTCACCGAATAACCAGTGTAAGTAAAACAAATCAGACCGCATGCACATAAGCAGGAGTAGCAGTACAATCTTTGACAAAAACACAATTTCGGTTAAATTTCTGATGGTCACTGTAAGGATCTCCCGGTGTCCAGCTGCTCATTGTAAACCGACAGAAATGACATTCAACTGCATCATCAGATCCGGTGTAGTACAGTCCCGTCCTTGCCATAGCGCCGGCAAAGAAAGGAGGTGTGGCCAGTTTTCAAAAAGGCTGAGTGGTCCGTTTGGGCCGTGCAGTGAGGAAACGTACTTGTACAGTTCTTTGGCTAAGGTATACACCTGCTCCTGCCCGTCCCAGATGCCGAACATTTCGTCAGGTATAACTGAGAATCCGGACCAGGCTCCTGCAATGGCACAAGCCATGGTCCCAATGGCCCTCGGTGCATCCTGGAGTAAACACTGCCGCATGAAGGGTGGCTTCAAAAGGGCAATCGCTGCGGCGATCAATAGCAGCACAGTAAATGGCAACACGAACTGCGTCCAAAGGGCTGGTGCCAACGCCAATGGCTTTGAACAGTTTCTCCTCTGGTTCAGCGCGTTGCGCGTAGTCCAAAACAGTCATCATACGTTTATAAAATTCCTGACGTACAGAATCGGGGAGAGATTTATTGATGTAGTCAACAAGAGCGGAGAAAAACTCAAGCTCCTTCATCTTTTTATTCTTTAGAACTAGACTTATGGCGTAGGCCTGCAACTTTGCTCCAGCAGCGGCGTCATTAGAAGAGCGGGTGAGTCGGGCTACACGGTCTACAGAGAAACTCATCTGCTCCGTACGATTGTAAAAGTGCAAGGGAAACGCTGTTATCCAAGTGGCAGCGTTACACTCTGTGCCCCGGTTACGGACTGTCGTAGCCGCAGCGGTCCAGTCTTTTGGGGGAGAATGTTTCCAACTGGCAATAATGGCGGTCAGTTCACCAAAAGCTCGACGCTCAGTGTGGTTGTGGTAAAAGGTTTGGCCACATTGCCGTGCGGCATTCTCCATAGAAAAGAAGCCGGTATCCAGTAGAGACTTGGCGTAAGCATGTGTTATTAAGAATTTCTTCCAGTAAGTCGAGACCTTGCTACGCACTCCCGCCAAGTTCATGTGGCAGGAGGTAGGGCGTCTCAGGGGTGTTCCGATGCATTCTCCGATTAGAGCGCCTAACAAACAGCCTTTGTGCTGATCCATTGCGTCCAGAATTGCAAATGAATACCTATTACAGCCAGCTAAGACAGACCACGTCGTTTTCAGAAACAAACTGGCGCTGACCTGTGTTCTGTCTCGGCCTCCCTCATTTTTCAATAGCTAATCCAAACTGGCGCTGACCTAGATTTTTTGTTCCTTAGCTAATCCAAACTGGCGCTGACCCACGTTCTGTCTTATTCTCTAACATTTGACAATGGGTAATCCAAACTGGCGCTGACCTAGTTCTTTGTTCCTTAGCTAATCCAAACTGTCGCTGACCCACATTCTGTCTTATTCTCTAACATTTGACAATGGGTAATCCAAACTGGCGCTGACCACGTTTTATTCAGTTATTACGAATTCTCCACAAGATAGTTGCTGTCGCCTGTCGGCAGTTAGTGTTTCGGCGCTGCGCTTTCAGAATGGATTTTGACCTTTCAGAATTAACTTCTACTCCATCGCAACATGAATACTCTTCTGGATTGTTCCATTTAAAGATTCTAGTTTCTGGAGAAATTCAAATCTTCGGCTTTCGTTGTTACAAGAAGTCTTTGTCACTTTCGATCGCGGATTTTTTGCAGATTCTCAGCTTTGTACGTGATGATTCGTTCAACATACCTGTTTCTGTTGACGGCGATTGTTGACACCAAAAATCCTCGTTCGCGAAGGATTTCGGTAATGGCTTATTGGTGAAATGCATAACTGTTAACGGGGTCATCGTCATTCAAATCGACCGTTTTACAAGTACCGACGCGAATTTTGATAGTCGAGCAAGAATTCCCAGAAAAGGAATTACTTTATTGAGGGATCTAATGTGGGATGATTTACGTCGTTCACTGGCATCCATTCAGAAATTTAGTTTTCATCCGTTACCCTTGCAATTCCGTCACGAGTGCGCCTTGGCCATTGTTTCGCTTGCCAACGACAAAACGAATGGTGACGTGTGGAAAATTGCACAGGACGAGTCATTGCTTTACCGCTTAGAAACGAAGTACATCGATGCACTGTCCAAATACAGCGCCCATGACGTCATTGGCGCTCCATCGCCAGTCGAGTTCTTTCGCCAATGGAATTTCAACTTCGTAAGTCTTCAAGCGTAACTACATTTCAACAAACATTTAGTTTGGTGTCGACCGCTCTACTGTTCACATCAAAATGGCTTCAGTACGCGCTTTGGGAGTTTTGGGGGTGCATGAAAATTTACTATCTACAAAATCAACGCTGTAGTTAGCATGTTTTGGAACCCTAAAGATTTTTGCTTCTTTCTAGTGTTCGATGCCAAACCGGGCGGTTCTGGGCAAAAGAAAGCCATGGACAAAGGAGTTTGTCTGACACATGCCGATATCAACTGTTTGTTGGGTATGATTCGAAACGGCAGGCTGCAGGATTGTATGGACTGGGCCATTGTTGACAAAAGCGCTGAGAAGTTCTCACTTCCAGGTCCCGGCTGTTTGGATGCTACTGTCAGCAACCACCCGATTCGACAATCTCATGGAGGAAGTCTTCATCCAGCACTGGGGACGGGATATTGTTGTCTGACTGGATGCTCCAATTTTTATTAGCATATCTTACGTAGCGTTTACTCTGTTCGGTTTGTTGTGAAAAGAAAAAAAAAGGCTTAGAAACCATTATCTGTGACAGTCTTAACTTGAAAGGTATATAAATGATCCAAGTTGACACTGTCGCAATTAATGCTCGTAGCCATGGATATCCGTAACGTCATTCTTTCCGTCCAATTCGACAAAGCGATTTGTTTGGAGAAAGTTTGGAAGTCATTTCCACTTAATGCAAAGTTCGTTAAAGGATTTGATGCTGTCACTTTAAGTTTACAAAACAAAACGTTCTGTCAATTATTCCCTAATGGTAAGGCTATAATAAACGGTGCTGAAAGTATTACAGGGTCGTATTCACTTTTAAAATGTTACCAAATGATGCTTTATACTCAAGGCAATGAGTTAAACATTAAAGACAGCAGTGTCGCAAATACCGTTTGCACGTACAAACATACACACAACGTTAACTTGATAAAACTTTACGAGAAAGCAAAAAATTTCATCTTTCAACGTCTACTAGAACCAGAGCTGTTTCTAGCACTAAAATTAAGGCTTTCGTACGCCACCATTCATATTTTCTATACCGGCAGCTGTGTAGTCCTTGGTTGTACTTCTTCGGAGCAAATTCAAGAAGTTTTTCAATTTATAATAAAACTCCTCCTTTCAATTTATAATAAAAATAAAGGTTCTTCAAACTGAGAACTCCAAAATCTGAATCGATAACGGAATCTTTCAAAGTCAAAATCAAGAGTTCTTGAAAAAAATTTCTCATAGGTAAAGCATACAATAGCAATATGAAAAATGAGTTTTTTAATATGGAAAAGTTGACTTTTGATTTCAGATTTTGAACTCCTTGTTCACTTTATATTTCTGGTCCAACTATGTCCGGAAAATTGACATTTACGAAGCAACTTTTACGGAGTATTCCCGAAAATTTCACGCCCGCACCCATACGTATAGTATATGCGTACGGTACATGGCAAGAAGCATTCAGTAATTTTGGTAAGTCCATCGAGCTGCTGCCAGGAATCGATAAAATCATGGAAGATGAAAATTTTTTCGATAGAAATACACCTACATTGCTTATTTTTGATGATCTCACGGAACATCAAAAATAAGCAACCTCTCACGCGCAGCCGAGGGTACAACCCGGACTCTAACTCGAGCACCGAGGCTGCCAGTGGACTTAGACTCAGCAACCGAGGCTGAGCTTGGACTCTGATTTTGCAACCGGAGCTGACCCTCGGTTACCGAGGCTACCATCGGACTTCAAAACCTTGAAGTCAACCGGATACAGGGTTGGCCTCCCGTACAGAGGCCATATCATTGTTCGGACCAGAACGTGGTTTACACTGCACAGTGCAGTGTAAACCACGTCCATCGACCATTTAACCCTATGGAGACCAGGCGTTAACCGGTCCTTGTTGCCCAATAGGCGACAGGATACAAAATTACGGTTTTTGCCCGGATGGAACCTCGAATCACCGGACTTCCCCGGAGGATCCACTGCTCAATAGACCCAATAGGTCTTATCCTGCACCTAGAGAGGGTACCTTATGGTATTCGCGAATGCGACGGTGCCTCTCCATTAACCTGTTAGCACCCGTGCTGCTAACATTACTTTACGTAACACTATGAGTAATATGCAATATACGAGTAAAGAGATACGAATACATAGTATGTAATGAAATAGACTTTAATAAGATGGGAGAGCGAGAGCCGCCGATGTTCTGCGGCTTGGTGCAACTAATCAATGCTTAATTCCGGCTGCACCCGGCTTTTAACCATTACCGGAATATACGAGTACAACACAACGATCGCACATCGGACGTTACAGATGTACGACTTCATGCAATATAGGATAAAAATAGGTTAGGCTTGGTAGCGTCTACCAAGTGCTCCCCGACTAAGTTGATGCCGTCCCTTGGCATCAAAAAGATGGGAAAGAGAGCAAGCAGACAAGAACATATCTTTTAAAAATAAACATTAGAAATAACATCGTGTTTTCGTTATGCATTCATGCAAATGAAGATACAATATGAGAGAACACAAATCATCATACAATTGTGCTAACAAAAATCCACTAAGTGCGTGTCCAGTGCATATCCATGAAGTTCCGTTTCCAATGCACATCGCGTATTATTGTGATCTCATTTTATCCGGATGGTTGACTGCCGCATACCTCACGTGTATCCAGTGATCATGAGATTCAATGCTCAAAGGCAAGTTATTTCGGTACATCCGCGGTCAGGATCAGGTTCATTAGTGCGCTGGCCGTTCGCGGGAGTTGTACCAACAGCTCGTAGATTTCTTGGAACAGTCATATCCATCCGTACTTTAGCTGAGTCGGCATGATGAATGATGCAAAAATTTTAGAAATTCTTCTTGCTAAATTATTGTTAATGAACAACTAAATTAATAAGCGGTAAGCGCTTTTACAGGCACTTAATTTTTATTTTAGCGAAGCAGATTTATGTGCCTTTTCTTTTAAAAATTCAAATGGATAATGCAAATAAGAAAATAGTGTGAAAGCAGAAGCAGTAAAAATACTCACCCATATTCAGGAACTCTTTTAATGCATGTCTTGATGCATTTCTATTTCAGGAACTCTTCTCACTGCGGTCTTTTGACTACTTTAGGCGCTTCAGTCATAAGTTATGCCTTTTGACTTTTTTATGCCCAGGTGGAGAAAACAAAAATAAATGAAATAAAATGAAATTGAGTTCGTCCCATTTAATCTTTTTCCACCTTTTGAAATTTTTTTTATTAATGTTAACGCCGCTTTGCGCTCTTTTTTTTTAGCTGGTATGCGGGACTTCTTACACTGGGGCTCTTAGGCTGAAATGTAATAGCACAAAATTAATAGCATATTTTTCACACAAGTAATTTCACACACACAAAATTAGAGACACACGCAAGCACAATCTAGTACTCATCACTGGCATCGGAGTCGTCGTCATTCATAATTACGTTATTAGCATCCCATCGTGGAATATACTCGTTGTTGAAGGCTCTGTCTTCATCCACATTCTCCATATAGATGTAATAACCATCCTCATCACAACAAAAACTACAATTTCCGCATCCACCACAATCAGGTGGCATGTAATAAAAATTTCCATCGTCGTCACAGCAAAAATTGCAATTACCGCATCCACCACAGTCATCTTTCATATTTTTAGGGCTATTAAAAAATGAGCTGCCACAGCAGATATCACAATCACCACAATCACACTCGTTATATGCGCCGCCTGGGTCGATATCATGATCAGAACATGCAGTCTGATACCCTTCCTCAAAACCATCGTTGTAACCGCTTTCGTAAGCGCGATCAATTATACGGTGTAGGTAAGCTGCCGTTTTGCTTGTTAAATACCCCACTTCATTGTTTTGATCGTAATCCATAGCCATTAAACAACCCTCGATATCACTTACAAGGTTGGGATCAGGTTCTACTTTACGAAAGTAGTTATCCAAGAATTCTTTTAAAGCTGGCTCAGTCTTGCATAGTGGCTCCATAAAACTTCTGAAGTCACTCCAGCCCAGAATAAGATCATAGTTTTTTGGGTTATGCCTCATGACATAACATTTTATAGTACGCTCACTACCGAAAGCTGTAATTTCAAGGTCAACGGAACCTAACGCATATATCCTGTGACCGGACGCTGTTCTAACCGACTTTCTATCTGTTTTATCAATAAGTGGAGGGTCTCCCATTTGCTGATATGTTTCCAAATTTAAAAAAGTAAAAGTTGACCCTGTATCGAGTAACGCTAAAACTTTTGCATTATAAATGAATGCCTTAATTAATGCTGGTCCTTTAGAATCCATTTTTAAATAATTAACCAACACACACTGTTAACACAATTACCTGTCTACCGCTGGGTAGACTAGTTCCTTATCACTGGGTAAAGAACAATTACAGTAAACAATTCGAGCGTAAGTGAAAACCAAATTCTTTCACAAGCCACACAATTTCAACCTGCCTGTTTACCTCTGGGTAAACTGCCTCTTAACCACTGGGTAAAGAGTATAACCAATAAATAACAATATTATACAATTATTTTTTTGTAAAGTAAATACAGTATACTGAAATAATAACTGCAGTGTAAAAGTGTTATAACAAGGTACCTGTCACTGAATAGGCGCCAATATCAAAAGATACCAATCAGTGCGAGCAATTCGTGCTTGAAAAAGAGCTATAGATTCAGCTCGAATATCAGCCGGCATAACGAACAAGGTATCAAAGATAACAGCTATTGTAAACCAAAGGTCAAAAAGTTTCATTTACAGCACAAGGAGAAGTTTCATCAATGTTATACCAAAGGTCAACTTGACCAGTTAATCGTATGCATACATAAAGATTGAACGTGTTAACTAACGAAAATGTTTCAACTGAAACAAAGACTGCAACTGTAGCGGGTTTAAATTACAAAAACTGACTGTTTGCTGCACTTCAGAAGCGCTTAGTACGAAATCGCGTAGTACGTACCTACTCATAACCTCTTTCTGCATTCGTATGAAGCACTGGCCACCGGAAGATAAGGAAGCAGCTAATATTAGAGCAGCCCTTTAGGCCCTGTCCCAATGACGTACGCAGCTGCCCATAAATGGTAATCAATTGTACCAGATTTAAATATAACAACAGTTATACCATCTTGTTAGTCATCGGAAAACAGTTTAACTGATCTTAATTTAGACTTTTTTTTAGAACATGGTTTTATAATTTGTTCCGAACAACTTTGTTATATACTTCAAGCTTTGGTGACCTTTAAAGAAAATTTTGAGCAGGGTTTAGTTTAATATTGAGCAGCTTTCCAGTGTCTCATGGTACAAAATTAATTTTTGATTGCAGTTATGATCTTTCTTTGCAGTCTTTTTAACACTTTGACCGGTCGAATAAATTAAAAAGAAAATCGAAATTACAAGGTTTATTTTAATAAAACTATGCGTTCACAGTAACGAAGCTAAACAGCTAAATTTTTTGTGTTGCAAGACACTTTCAAGCAAATAATTCCTCAAAAATGACGGTAATTATTCTGCCTAAATTTTCCTTCAAAAATGTACAGAAAATTTTATAAGACGTCTGTTTTTAACTTTTGCATTTCATCTCAACACTTCTCACCCGGGGAAATAAAATAACAGTTCCATTGTAATTCTCTTTTTGAAAAGCGAAAAAGGCTTAACTCGAGTAATAATAAATTGTCTTTCAGTGACACTGGCGCGCAAATAATTTATTTAATTATGCCAAAGGAAACTTTTCTTCCTTCAAACCTTTCTTGGCATTCCGGATCCGGAGAAATAATAAATACGTAAAGGAAAATACATAACATTAATATCGTGAAAATTTCTACACAATTAAAATATAACATGTTGAATCCACACAATTACCATAACACGGAATATGAAGATTCCGCTGATCAGCTGTAGCAGCGTGCACTCCGCCACAACCGATTTAGACGGTTTCGGCACCAAATGTTAGCACCCGTGCTGCTAACATTACTTTACGTAACACTATGAGTAATATGCAATATACGAGTAAAGAGATACGAATACATAGTATGTAATGAAATAGACTTTAATAAGATGGGAGAGCGAGAGCCGCCGATGTTCTGCGGCTTGGTGCAACTAATCAATGCTTAATTCCGGCTGCACCCGGCTTTTAACCATTACCGGAATATACGAGTACAACACAACGATCGCACATCGGACGTTACAGATGTACGACTACATGCAATATAGGATAAAAATAGGATAGGCTTGGTAGCGTCTACCAAACCTTACCCGATGAACCTCGGCTGGACACAAGTACGAACTTGTTTTACCCGGCTATGATGGTTCCAATCAACCTTTTACCGGAGGATCCCGGTCGGAAAGTGTGTTTCACGCCCGTTTCACACCCGACAATGGAGATCCATACCCTTACCCGAAGTTGATAGGGTCGAACCTTTGACCCTCGAGGGTCGAACCTCCGACCCTCGGTGAAATGAACCGGTACCACTTGGTATCCCGAGAACCGATGCCTCGGACCTAGATGGCCGGATATCCTGTGGACTGGAGCCCCCGTGAGCGGACCAGCTCTAGTCGGAATGAGCACCCGGACCAAAGCCCCGGACCAAAGACTTTGAGTTTACTTTTTCTAATCTCGAAATGATGTTCTCAATTTTATTGATCTTTTCACTAACCTGCTCACCAGGAATTGTTATGTTATATTTTTATTAGAGAGAGAGAGAAATGGAATAATACTTTATTTTTTTTTTACTTTTTCGCCGTTACGGACACGACCAACAAATGCCTACACCGGTCCAACAATACCACCGACCGACCTTCGGATTTCGGCCGTGAGTTGTATCGCCACCACGGGTCCGGAGGAGAACGCGGCACCGAGAGACCTTCGTCATCGGACACCCCGAGGCGCAGCCACCGACCCCAATAGGGTCGTGTGCGGAGCGGGCACTGGAGCGGTACGAGGCCGGTCCTTCGCAGGGGCTCGGACTCCCGCCCAGAGGCATGTTGGGCCAGTCGCTATGGCAGCCTACGAGTAGGCAGCCAGCGACAGTCCCGCTTCCGGTGTGCTGACTCACACCGAGTCGCACTCGCCGTCGAGCGCTAGATCGGCCTCGACTCAGGCAGCTTTCCGCCCAGCCTTTCGTCTCGGCCAATCACCGGCCTCGATGTAGGCGGAGCCACGCCTCCTTTCCACATCTCGGCCTATCAGCGTTCGTTCGCTCGTGTTGGATCTGCCCAGTGCCGCATTAGGCTTTTTCCCATGTTATGGCTCGATGTGCCATTCATTTTCATTCATTAGCTGACATTCGGTGATTTTCATGTTCCAGCTCACATCGAGCCTTTGTGTTTGGGTTTTCTGTACTTTATTGCTATCACAATAAAGCCTTCTACGTGAGTTCATTACCTTCTCTTCATTATCTACGTGAGTTCTTTGTGCGAGAAGCAGTGCACCTTCACTTTCACCACGTCAAAGTTGAAAGAAAAATCACTATCGTCCTTAGCCGTCAATTTGGATGTTAAAATCCTCTTGAAATCACTAAAGAAAACCAATTTGGGATAAGAAAATGCGGTTACGTCCAATTCGGCCCGCTTTAGTTTTTATACAATCAGATTCTTCACGGAACAGATCCTACGAAGCCTGGCGCGGTCTTCTTAGGATTTTGCAACTTCACTGCGTTGATAATTTTGCTTTGGTCGAGGCACTGATGCATCCGTGCAAAAGTGCAGCCAGGAAAAACTTTTTGTGGTAGTGATACAGTGGCTAACTTGTACAGTACTAACTTACAATTCCGCGCGGGCTGCAATCAGTTCGTATTCATTTCATTTTATTTTCAACCAATAAAATTCAAAGAGAAACTGAACCGCATACGGAAAATGCATACACTTTTCTAACAGTAATTTGAAACGGAACACAAAAAAATTTCGGACATTTTCCATAACCAAAGAATTTACTTTTTAATTAGTACTTAGTGCCAATATGGAAAATACACAAAACCGGCATCCCGAATCGGTTAATATCCTCACAAACTAATGGACCATAGAAACCCTTCACTTTTTTTAAGAAACCATAATTTTGGTTTCAATCTCGCTAGAAAATAGCTTTTTTGACAATAATAATTTTGCGAAATGATCAAAATGCGTCCATCATAAGGGCCCACCCACGGGAAAGATCTCGTTTGTTGGCAGGTAATTCGCCAGTGACACCTTCCACACACTGAATATAAATGGCAACCTTTTTCTCCTTTTTAACGAGAGTTAAGGAGATCCAACGCAAACCGGCCATTGCAGATATCACTACGGATAACTGAGACCTCGGAAGGGCGTTCTTGGGATTCTTTCGAATCCCTTCTTTAGAAACGTGAAAACAGATAGGCCCATCTTCGAAATCAAAATCGCTCTTATTCCCATCTCTTGGGGTGCAGCTTGTAAGCTAACCGGCAGACTAAGCTCCAGTATGGACCCATCGATGATTTTTTGCAGCTTAGCGTCCGACGTTGCACATCCGTGGGATAGGTAAAAGGCGTATTGGACGCGATACTGTTGGTTGTACTCACTAGAACCAGCATCCTGAGCAGAAACACAATTAAAAATTTATGGAGATTAGGTATTTCCATTATACCAAAAGAAAACAATGTTATTCGTACCTTTTCAGACCCAAACGACTGCAAATCACCAGCCGATTGAGGGTCCACAGCAGTGATACACAGCAGTGATCCTAAATAAAGGCACAAGTGTGTAATACACGTTTCTGATTTGCTTCGCCGATTTTCGGAAAGTGGACAGCAATTTAAAGTCGTATTTCATCCACATATAATACAGTTGCACGTGTGGCCAAAATTGGAGCTTGAAAAGCCATAAGAAATGAGAAACGCAAACCTTACGATGGATGGACAGTGGTCAGGGCGTCGCCGCAGTACACGATCGGTTAAACCTCTTCCCTGCATGCTCATTCAAACCTTTTATTGGGCCGCAATGTGACGGTGATGACGCACCACCATGTTTTATGCTGGCTAATGCGTACTGAATCAGCAAATAGCCGACTTACGCGTTGATGTTTGGCTCAAAGAGTTTTTGATGACGATTATTCATAAACCGGGGAAAAATCACCACGATGGTGACTGCCTTTTGCTGTTTCCGGTAGAACCGGCAGTTATTAATGCAAGAAAGATGTCACAGGAGGAGTCGTACATCGAAGTTGGCTTTGCTCGTCCGGATATGCACAGCGAGCAATTGAATGACCCTTTGGCAGTTGACCTTTTAAAGAAGTTAGATATGGAGGCGCGGCTACGCAAGCAGTACGAACTGCGCAATAATATTTTGTACAAGATGTACAAGTTAAAAGGACAAGTTATCTGATAACCAGGGAAAGTAACCAAGAACATGCTAAATGCCTGGAGTCGACGCAAGGCAGTTGGGAATCAATTGAGGAAACGGTTTTGTGATCGCCCCTTGATGAATGAACTGAAACATCTACGCTGGATCTTGCAGCCGACCATTAAGCTCTTATAACAAAGGCATGAATGAAATACCCCAACAGAAATTACAGTCGGTGTAAATTTCAGACAGCCAGTGTAGAAAGCAACACACTCATGTGCAGCGTTGGCCTGATTACTGTGCCAACAGTCGGTCGCATCCGAGCCAGTTAACACGTGCCAGTGCACTTGCAATGGCAAAAATATAGAAGGTATGCCAGCTTCAAAGTTTGCTTCCATGTCACATGAACATAGTGTACACGCTTGTCCGGTAATTTCTGCCGGTTCAATACAGCGAAATATACAAATTTGCGTGTTACGCCAAACGTAGTATAGTGGCAATCGCTACAGCGCAAACTTCGCGCTAAATACGTGCTATGTGTACTTTTACGACAGAAATTACCGGACATGCTTGTACTGTAGATCGACAGTTCCGGATTAATATCGGATTCGATCAATTATATACTCTATTGCTGTACGGATAAACGATATCCGTAACCGACACAACACATTGCCGTATCAACCAAACGACTATGAAGGGGCTTTCGCAACGTCCACTAAAGGAAATTGCCGAGTTTCTCTAACTGAAACAGCCCTTTATCATTGAATCACAGAGGTGGTGACAATTATCGACCGGTGTCGGATTTTTTAGCATTAAACGAAATTCCAAAAAAGTATTATTACCCGTTACCTAACTTTCATACGTGTCTAGATCTGTTGGGAGGCGCGAAATGCTTTATCGTTCTTTATATGACTGAAGCTTTTTGGCAAATCCCTTTGGGAAATAGCTCAAAAGAAAAATCGGCGTTTGCAATGTGGGAGTTAATGCTTTAATTCGTAGATATGCTGCCTCTCACATTCAGTTGAAGAGCTTTTTATAGCGGGTGCTGTGTCAGCACAATGCGTTGAAAAGTGCTTTAGGCAAAAGTGCGAAAACATCCTTGTCAGCACACAAATATCATCCGCGCTCGTCTGCGCGTATTGCAAATCACATGCACGCACTTTATATTATTATAATGCTATTAGCCATACAACGGTTATCCTGGTATGTGATACTTCATATTGCCTTCTTCCGGTGGTAAACGCTCTCGTTTACCGGATCAGTACTGCGCTTCTGGATCGTTGACGTCAATTTCCTCATAGTAGAAACCGTATTCTGTCAAATCCTGTAGCTTAGCAGGATCATATAGGGGAAAGTACTGAACGCATTTCTGGTGAAGAATCCTGCCAGTGATCTTTCCACCGATGCAATATATCTTATTTGTCGCGCGGGCCATTCTATTGACTGTATTTATGGTTTCCCTTACCATGGCGAGAGGAGTAAGATGTCGGATGACGCGTCCCTCTTCCGTGTCAAATTGGGGATACGGCGTAGACACTGATCCATTACGAGTTTGCGTCTGACGTACGGCGCGTAAGCGATGAATCCGTTTCATAGCGAGTTTTGCTTTATACAGGTGAACCATGGCGTGGACGATGGCGATTCGCGGGGTCGGATAAAAAGTCATTAACGAACTCGCTGTCCAAGGATGAGGTCCAGGCGGTTGCAGCTATGCACGCTGCGGCACACAGGAGCACTGCATATTGCAAACCGCTACGGCGGTTATACATAATCGCGGCGTCGTTTTGGACGTGGTCGATGTTGTAGTGGGCGTGGTGACTGGCGTCGTGGACGTCGTTGCTGGTGACGTTGGAAACGTCGTGGAAGTCGGTGTAACCGACGGAGAAGATTAGGAGATATCAATGGCTGTATCGTCGTCGTCTCTTGTATAGTTCAGCCAGTACTGAACGCAATGACTGTGTAGTTGCGCTGGCTGTCTGGCGCAAGGCAAAAGTTAGCACATGCAGTGTAAAATATGAGGAAGTTAAAATATTTAGCAAATTTAACAAACAAACGCTGAAGTGCATCCGGGGTAATCTCGCTTGCTTGCTGAACTAGTTTATGGCACACGCACTGTGCTGTCTTGTACCTAGCGTTACCGGTTTTGGCTTAATGTACTCGTCCATCATGATGAGTGTATCCGTGTTTACGTCAGGTGTATAATAAGGATTATGGATTGAAAATTTTTCGATGTCAAGGTTCCTTGATCAAGCGCGTTGCTGCGCGCCCAGTTGGATATAAATGAGTTAAGGACACAAATATCCAACCAATTATGCGTTGAATCGGATTGGTCTCGGACGGTATTATCATTGTAGACATATTAATAAATGCTGAATAAGTGTAAAGGTCCGAATTTGAAAAGCTTTTACCGCTAAGCTTGCGCTAATGGCACGCATTGCTTACCGGTTCCGGCATGTCAATTGCGATGGCTTTTAATGCTGCTGAGGTGATGACGGCAACCACGGCGATTTTCCAGGCGATCATGACGGTGATCCTGGGAATTTCTTGTGGTCACGGAACCTGGTATTGGAACGGTGTGATGATGCCACAAACTTCTTGGATGTAGGCGTGTTTGGAAAGTTTCAGGACTACGTTCTGGGTGTCTCCGGCAAGTACGACTGTTCGGTTCGGTATCCCTGGTCTGTTCGGACGGGTCCACCGATTATATATCCGTTCCGTCCTTGTGAGCTCTTGTAACTCTGTATCTTTTTGGTTCCATATCCGCCGATAGATGTGATATTTCCGTTTTGCCCCACGGCAGAGGCTAAAACATTTCGCAGCGCCAACACACTTAATTCACACCAATTGCACTTACAAGTGTGCCGACAATTGCTGACGTGGCCCATGAGGGCACTTTTCCAATGGAGGAAACCAGCCGTCCCACGTGAAGACAGAAGTGTCGACTTTCCTGTCATCGAATCCGGATTTAGACGTTATGCCTCGTAAGGCTGATGTGCCGGGTTTGTCGGCCTCTTTGCTGTTTGCCATTGACGCGAGCTGCCCGAAGACGTCCATGATACTGGATAGGCTACTGTCCGGTCTGACGTCCGCACTTTGTTCGGTTGAGACTTTGGCTGCAAATCGAATTTGGCTGCTATGTAGGCAGGTTGAATGGCCACCGTTAGCTTCTTTGGGATTAAATCTTTGTTATCCCATTCGTACGTCGTGCCGTTGATGACGGCTACAGTCCCGTCCTGGTAGCACGGGATAAATGCTGGTAGAAAGATCCGGTCGTCGCGCGACAGTGACCGGTTTACTGCTATTGGTTTCGTCCCGGATTTCGTCTTCTGTCCCGTTATTTCTACAGTTAGTTTCCGGCAGTGGTATAGTAACGATTGTTAGGCCTGTGGTCCCAACGTTTGGCATTGTGTAAAGCCCTACTGCTCTGCGGCTAGAACTGGGGAGTAAACGGCCATTATTTTTATTATTGCCAAATTGTTTTTTTCTGACCGTGCAGTCCAACAGTCCGGTTTCTTTTGCATTTTCGTTCCCCATTTTCAGAAGCTCTCGCTTAAGCCATTCTTCGTGACAGATTCTGTACTGTTCCCTCGAGTAGGGGTTGTCGGGGTTAAATGGTTTCGGTGTGGTTTCTGATTCGGTTTAATTTGCGGGCGGTGCCGGTGGTGGTGCTAAGGTGCAGGTTTGCTTTGGTATCTGTGAAGCACTCGTTACAGGAGCTACAGCTGATTTTATGGTTTGCGCCGGCCTGCTTATGGCTGGGAAATAGCGTGGGAGTTAAAAAGACAATACTTGTATCCACATCCAGCTTTTTCTGTTCTTTTCGAAGCCTTGGGCATTCAACAAGCAGAAGTCAGGGCCGCTGCAGAAAACGCTCAAGCGGAAAGTGATGAAGGCTCCGGCGACGACGCTGATGCTGAGGATGCAGATGAGGCAGAAAAAGAATAGGGAAACAGTGACTCCTCGAATATGGGTACGAGTCATGCCACGGACAAATCAGACAGCTCGGAAACCAGCGAGAAACCAGAGCTGATTGGGAAAGACTGCAGAGTATTTAGGCGGAACGCTGATATAAATTTATTTCAAGAAATATCTAGCGCTCATTAAAATACAGAACGTTGCTTTTCAGTTAGGATGAGTTTCGGCATGCGGTCCAAATCCAGCACCTTCCCGACGGTCAGCCAGTTTTTGCGCTCTTGTTGAGCTTTTGCCTTTTGGTGTTCGAATTTATTGCGCGCATTCTTCAAGGGTTAAAAGATGACGCACAACAATCCGGACAGCCGACCCCGATTTATTTTCCGCCAGCATTTTTTTCTGTTTTAAACTGACTTGTGATAACTGGTGGTATCGAACTGTGAAAGATTATCATACTTTACCTTGTGGTTTCAAGAAATAAACGTGCCCATAGTTTTCAAGCTCCGCAATACATTGTAATTGACTAATTGACTTCAGCGACGTCAGTAAAAACAAATTTGCACGGTATCACTATTAGCAACAGCCACACGGTGGTATCCTAGCGCGAGTCTCCATGGTGCTGGTCATGTTTACAGCGCCTAAAAAGCGCACGATTTCGGCTTGCTTGTATGCTTGTTTAAGCCTTTAATGCTTACTGCTTGTATATTGCCGGAGATAAGTTCAACTGCATAACTTGGTCCGCGCCAAGTTATGCAGCGCCTACATTTTGGATAACTATTCCGTTATGCAGATTTGCTTCTCAGAGAAAGACTAGCTGCAAACTTTTTCTGCGCCATAAAAGATGTCTGATCTAGCCATTTCTAATCACGAGAGAAAATCCCATTCGCCACTGTACTTTGTTGAAAGCAAAATATCCAATAAACATTTGCTGGATGTCTCTAATTTTTTTGAAAGCAGGTGAAATCATTATCACCTTCCCTGTCAATATCATGCTTGGTTCAGTTGTGGAGTATTAGTTTCCAAAACTACGAATTTCGCAACTGCTCGATCGATCAGATATGGAAGCTCGGCACGGACAGTCCTTTAGAAGGAGGGCATTGGTCTCCTAGGATGCGTTCCGCGACTGCTAGCCCCATGAAAGTTCCGTGTCACCTCGTGCGGTTGCGGGCTTCACGTTTTTTTTTAACAATACTATGTTATATTATTTATTTTGTGAATGCTATTGAACCTCGTAACAATAACTTCTGTCAGTACAAGAGTTTGCTTTGGTTCATAGCGTGCAACTTCACAGTTCTTACATCCAGAGCAAAGCGCGCTTTTGAGGACTACAAACCACAAGATCTGTTTCCAGTGCCTGCCAGACGGTCAGCAATAATTTACCATTATCAATAATAAACCTCGCTGCAACAACTTCTTTCAGCATTTAAGCCATAATAATACAAATACTTTTTTCCATAGTTCACCTCTTATTCTTTTCAGGATATAACAGTAGATCCTCGCTAGAAGATTGTCTAGATGCGTTAAGAGGTGCACGTTATTTTACTGGATTGGAACATGCGCAGGGATATTTACAAAATCAGGAAAAATGACTGACTGTCATGGACCGAATTACGTGATATCGTGCTGGTTTCAGTGGCACCAGAAAGATTGTTAACAAAGCTGTAGTCATTCTTAAAATGAGTTGATACGAGAACTCGCCGAATCATTAGGTACAAAGCAGGTTATAACAAACAAACGCAGAAGGCAGGTTGTAGGTAAAATCAGATGCCAAATTTAGCCGAAGGAGACAAGTGCCAGTAGTCACTGCGATAACCTGGAATTTACCAGTAAAGTTGTATTTTTTTAGCTTTGGAAATTTTCATACTTATGTCCAATATCACTCAAGCACTCTTCGTCGTTCTTTTGTATGGATGAAAATGTGTCTTGCCGGGGAAAAAGTTGTAGCAGTTAAAAATAAGTCCGGAATACACCGCGAGCCGGAACAAGCTTTGGAAAAAGCTCATGCATTCCGCAACAAAATGCCTCGGTATTTTCTTAAAGGTGTTCATTGAAAGGCACGGATCACTCAGCCTCGCATTTCGCTAGTAAGCAGTTTTGCTTGCCATTCTGTAAAATTTATTATATTGTTGCACTGTCTTAGAAGCCCGAACTTTCTTCGATTTGCCGCAAAAGCTACCCAAACCCTCATATTTTTCTGGCAATTCTTCTGGAAGGCATCAAAGGGAATTTAAGATTTAGCTTTCATAAAAAAATCATAAGAATAAAAACACAATAATCAAAAAGCAATAATGAAATCAAATAACGCATTTAAATTTTGTCGGCCATCGTCACACTTTTTTAAATGTATTAGAGGTTGCTTTCTTCAGGTCAAAAGTCCTTAACGCTTCCCAAACAAACATTGCCCGTTATCTGGAGGAGAGGAGCGTTCGAGCCTGGTACACGTCCGCTTAATCCAGTACTGATCCAGAAATGTTGGAGCCTCGACTAGGTGTGCATCCTGGGTCCCGGTATACACAACTAAACTCGACAATCCGAACAAATTTCGCGTCGCTTAAAAACATACGGATGTATTCTTATTCCTTTCATTTCGAAATGCGTAAAGGACTTCTCCATCCAGGTGTAGTTATCAGAATAGTCACGGTGACTACCAACAATGTTTTGTGAGTATTGTGCAGGTATAATATGTAAGATGAAGTAGCCTCCTGGTTACTCCCAGGTTTTGTGCCCTCGGCGTGTGCGCCGCGTCGTGTGCAACAACCGCGGCTGTGTTAGAGGACCGGAGGACCGTGTTAGAGGATCAGAGGACCAGTCCAAGCAACAGTTCTTGTCTCCTTCGTTGTATGTGTGGACATATTATGTTAAAATAGCCCGAGTTCCATTATGGGGCGGCCTGCTAAAAATTGTCCATACAGACAACAGGAAAACTCAACATGCTGGGCGTCGCCCCTTGTAATATATTTGCTATTAAACGTTTATCCAGGCAAAATCGGTACCCCGTTTTTGTACCGAAAAATCGAGTACAAAGGCGTCACAAAAAGGATCATTTCGGCCCAAAGGAAAGCCAGCAGGTCTTAAAAATACGAACGCTCATCAAGTCTTCCGATGTAGCAAATTGCCCAATCTCCTAACGGACTCTCAGGGCACCAGTGTGCTCCTGTGTGCCAATCGGGATCCTGATGATGGATGGCGAAGCCGGGACAACGTGCGGGGGTGCATTTTCTCCACCCTGTAAGACGGCGAGATCTGCGTTGACGCACACCATGGCGGTAAGACAGTGAAGGTGATTGGAAACTTCCAGAGCCGGCTGTGGGAAGAGTGTCCCCGCGCGCGGGGCCATCCTCCACCACAACATCCGACGCCAGGCCTCTGCAAAACATTTGCCTGCGGCAAGTTTTTTCTTTGGCTTTCGGTTGCGTTTTTGCTGGCCGCGGCCGGACCGTATGCGGGCTATCACCGAGGTTTTTTATTGGCACTAAAACAAATTCCTCCATTCCGGAGTCAGTGATTGCGTAGATTCTTGGGTAACGGTCACTTACTCCTTCCTCGAAAATGTTAGATCGAACGCGTAGAGCGTCAGGCGTGCGCGACTTGTAACCTAAGAAATGGTAGCCATAATCTCTGCTTATAGCCAATTTATAGGCTTCCATAAAACGAGCCGCGCTACGATGATACATTTGACGGGCCAGAATTTCGATTTGCATCATGTCTCGTGGTTGTTTCCACAACACGAGATAATGTGCATCGAGCGATATTGTTCTCATCATGGGATTTTGAAAGAAAACAACATTCTGCACGGTACGTATAGCAGATCGATTTGAGTGGTGTGTACCGGGAGTGAATAGTTAACTACACAGTCACAATATCTTTATTGATGTTTTGTATCTGATCGTCCAAAATAATTAGCGAAGGCTCATTTTTATTCGTGAAACTTTCTTCAGTGTCATCTGGCATATTCTAAATGAAAACAACGTTTTGCATATATTTTTATCACTTTGAAAACAGGAAACGCGTAAGAATAAATAAAGTAAAATCGTTTGGGAAACGGTGTGATCTTGCGGCGTTCGAGGAAATGTTTAACTCAGTACGTTTTGCCGCCCTGGCTCTGACGAGTTCATACTAAATTAAACGGGTGGATTAACATAGGTTCGAAAGAAGCATACATCGTGGTTAACGACTTGTCAAAAATTCCTCCGCATGGCAACCGGCACCCAGTAAATGATAGTCTCCTCCCCTCCGGCTTACATACAACGTTCGCTTTGTATCAATTTCGGCGAAATCCAAATGGCTCAGTGCGAAAGCCACATTTCTGGTTTATTACCCGCTTATCAAAATTTAAACCGAAGCATCTTCCTCTGCTCTTGTGTTTGCAGTTCCAATTTTCCTTTGATATTTTGAATTGGTTTATGAAATAATGCATAATTTTGGGGTCCTACACAGCATTTATAAAACAATTCAAATAAAAATGAAATCTTCTGAAAAGACAACTGAACGCGTCCCATTTTAATATCAGCTAACAAAATCGAGCTGACCTTCGGCTTAGAAATTTGTCACGTAATGTCCTCGTATTTTTTATCTATATATGCACAAAAACAATTTTGAGCAAGCTGATACTCACACTTTCTTGGCGCACTGATTTCCGGGCTGTCTGCGTGCCGCGTAGTATTTATGGGTGAGCACTTAGAACCGGAATGCCTTCAAAAACAGACGGCGCCGCTGATCGTATACCTCGGACCTCGGTTATCCTTTCGGTCGCATCGAGCTGTGTCTGACAACGTGTAATCCGCTGAACGAGGGGCTGGCTGTTAATTCTGCTGTCTGCAAAACGTGCAAACATTCGTCTGAGCGGGTGAGTGTAGCGCCGATCATTCGGGTGCGAAAATCAAAGAAAAACAAATCCTATAGCGTACAAATTATTTATAAAACCTATTACTGAAATACTGCTGATTAATAAAGGAAATGTTTATTAAGAATCAGATTTTGTTGTGAATTTCCGTTGACAATTTTTCGAAATCTATTTAAATCGTCAGAAAATTTGATTAAAGCGAATTATAGTGCAGCAGTTATTTTTTGATATCAAAATAAATCTCGAATTTAATCAAAAATTAAACTGGAAAGAGACCTGTTGAACCCATGGAAGAATATGGAAGAACGGGCTTTAAGTTGCCGTTCCCCGTTGTTTCCGTTTCCAGACCAAAAGGACCAAAAAAGCATTTCTGCATACGGGTGCCGAGATTGACGCCAGTATACCCGTAGCTGGATTCGTTTATCCATAAAGAAAGTTGTGAAAACTTTTTGAATTTATGACGCCGTTAGGTCAAACCGTCAACCCGAGGAGATCTTGTAAATCTTGTTTAGGTATTGTTTGTCCCATAAACTTGCCGAGATATATTGATATTCGGAAGCCAGACCTCGGGGAAGCTTATCAATTTGTTGAATTTTATTATTTTGAGTCTGATAAATTGTTGTTTATGCTGGTTTGATAAGGCATGATTCGGCTTGTCCCACCACAGCAACAAACGAACCTCGACGGCGGTGGAATCAGAGACCGTTTAGGATTTTAAGGTAAGCCGATACCGTTTAAACTGTTTTGCTGCTTTATTTGAAAAGACACAAAACGTTAATCCCTCATAATTTTAAAGATCAGACAGCGGCATGCACTTAGCACGGGCTGCTAGCAGTCCAGTGTATGTGAACTTGTGAAGTTTGACCGTCTCCGTAATAAACACATAGCTTACTTTTATTTGATATAGTATTGTACTCATTATGTGGGTTTTGATGGGATTCGCTTTAAGAATCTGGTCAGGACGGAGAACCAGTGATGTTTTTGACAGAATCTTGGCCGCTTTTAAAAAAAGTCCACCTACGGAGGATGGTTGTACCTTCTTTCACGTAATCTTGCATGTCGCGCCAACCGTTATCACTCGGGCAAAATATACAGATGAGATGTTACTAAAGGCTTCGCGGGACCACTCCACCCCGCCAAATATAAAGTTTGGCTTGGTTGGGAGAAATCATCGAGTCAAGTATTAGCAGGTCGTGAAAAACGACGACTACCTTCTGGTATCGGTGGGTACCACATTAAAGCTTCGTTAATACATTCGTTGTTCGTAGTGTAGGTTGTCGTGATTGATTTGCTTCGGACCCGAAAACATTTGCTGGATTTAGGGTTTCCGCTGACCAAAGATCGGTTGATGGTGTGGTTCTTAATTTCCGTATGTTTGCGTCCGATTCGTTATGCCTCTAACGTAAGATAATTTGTGCAATGTCAGCCGATAATAAACCGCCGCTGCTGTCTCTTCCAGCTTTCTTCTTGAATCATCGGATTGGACTTAGGGGGATTCCGCACGTTGTCGGAGCTTCTATAGTTTTTCTCAGGCCACGAGATGCCTTGTTGGGATCCAAGTCAGCGAGGGAGCGAGGCTGACTCGTTAATTACATTTGAGGGTTTCGAGAGCACCCTGTTGCTCGTTTGTCCATAAAAATGGCTGGTGTTTTTGAGCTGATTTATCCATCGGATTTGCAATAAGCGAAAAATCATAAGTCTCGAATATTTTATTCGCCGCAAAAATATTTTAACATGAACTTATCGTCCACATAAAGGAAACATAACAGCTGCTTTAAATCGCCAAACAGTCGGTCATTGGTTTTATTGCTGCTACGTCAGCCAGTAAAGCATCTGTGCATCTTTATTGCGTCATCCTTAACGATATGAGTTATTTACTCGAAGAAATAATTATTCGGACTTAATGGATTTTTTGGCGGAGCCGCGTAGGAATTATTGGCTTTCTTGGAAAGTTGCGGTTGAATCTGCGGAACAAATGTTGTCAAATCGTGTTCGCAAAATTTTGTTGAGCCACCTGGGAATTATTAATTACCGGCTTGTTCAGGCTGGTGTGTTTGGATATTTTCAGTTACTGTCGTTTAACTGAAAATAATTTCAATTTTCCGTTAAATTCTTGCAGTGCTTTAGTATCTCATGGGTTTTACCCTTTGTCTGGTTATGAAAACCGCTTCTATTATTCTTTTGCTTGTGAATTGTCCGTGTTTGCTTTATTTAGATTACCCGGAATTTCTAAGATTGATTCTAAGAAAAATCAGGAGCTGTTTATGACAACCTGTGCGCAGTCACACAGCCGGTGCAACAAAACACATCCGTGAGCGCGGAGCAATCGTCGTATGTTTATGCACATTGCAACAAAACGCATCAGGCGCATGCAGCAGTCGTAGTACGTCTGACAACGTTTGTGTAGTCACACGTCCGGCGCATAGTATAACATGCACTGTCATGCAGAGGAAAAAAGCAGAACTGTACAGCGTGAACATGCACTTGTACAGCGGAAACAGGCACCTATGGAGCGAGTCACGAGCACACGTACTTAAATAGCCGGAATATTCATTTTCGCACTTACTGTGTGCCGCAGTATGCATCACTGACGCCGGGATACGCATTTAAACAGCCGGGACAGATCCTGAGTGCCGTAATATGCATTTTATACAGCGGAAACTCGTAATCAGCTAATTTGTGAGAGCTGCGCTGAAACATTGCCTCTAAAATGTGCACTGCGTTAGAACATTATCTTAGCAGTGTATCCTAAGATCGTTTTACGTGCACAGCGTTAAGATATCTGCACAATTTACACTGTAGCTGGCCGTTTTGACGTGTTTGTTATCTGAGACCTTAGTGCTTATAGGTTAATGCCTGTTCTACAAACGAGAACTAACTTTTCTGCACCGTGAATGCACTGACTGGTTAAACTTCCAGACCATCATTTTCTACCATCTCACATGCTATATCTGTTTAGCCAACATTCCCAGGGTTAGATTACAGCCGTCATTTCAGAAAATTCCTGTAAAAATGCCTCGCACGATTCGCGTGATTGTGTTGCAACTGTTTCGTCTAGCTTTCGTTGATCAGGGTGATAGCTACGTCCCGCGCCGAGAAGCGCTCCCCGTGTTCCCGAGCGAGCTGGCCGTAAAGTTAGTCAGGAGTCTTTTTATAAAGCATTTCATAAGCTTTTTCCTTTGGTACTGTCGAAAGATATTGCGAGGTATCTTCAAGACCAACACCCACGTAGATCCGATGTCTTGTTATTCGAACTTCATACAGACATTCGCGACCTATTTGCCCGCCATAGGAAAGGTCTTTTTTGAGATTTCATCGTTTTTTTTAAAAACTGAACTGTAACGAACGTTTAAATAACCGGTTTCCTGTTACACTGATTTTTGTATACACCTTAACAAGTCATAATTTTTATTAAAGTGACATCACTGTTTCTAGGTGCCTCAACCGCTGCGTCCCCCACCAGGGAGTGCGGCACACCAGCCAGTGCGTCAGTTGCAAGAGAATGTAGGCAATGCTGGCAGTTCCATATGTCTTCTTCCGACCTTAATGGTCACTAGCTGGCGTATCATCATCACGTGCATAATCCTCACATTACAGTTAAAGGTCGACCATTGCAGGAATGTATTAAGTTTATCCCCGCTTGGATGACGAAATTCAAGCGCCAAAATGTTCATACTGCCGCCAATTTATCAAACCAAGTCAGGCTCAAAAGTTTATTATAGATTGGGAGAGTCCATGCCCATGGGCTGGCTCAATAATACCTTTGTGAGCTGATTCTCAAATCCAGTGTTAGTCTTCGGTTAAAGAAAATTGCTGATACAGTTGAAAAAAGGGTGTACTGCTGATGCTACCAAAGTGTCAGTCTGCAAAAAAACGCGAGAATTTTATAATACATATATAAAGTTTTCATACGAGCTGACGTTTGGTTGGTGGGCGGTCTATGCAAACAAGCATATAGATGATCTATTAAGAGCACATTTGCAGCTGTAAGAGGGTATTTCGAGTACAATTTTATTCCTAGTTAACATTCCTAGTTTTTCAGCAAATAGATGATCTGCTAAAATCACATTGCCGCTGGTTTTTAGGATAATTTTATTAATAGATGATTATTCGAGATATATAGTTGATCTGTTTTTTTATTTTCAATAATAGACGATCTTTTTATAAAACATTTATATATCAGTTATTACGATTACTAATTTGAAAGTTTCTCATGCTGATGGTTATTTTAGGCGAAAAATAAAAAGCCACCCTCAACTGACGCAGTTGAAAAAAATTCAACAAGCTCGGCGGAAATAATTATCAGCTGTACAAAGGAGACGGAAGAGCTTGTTTAACCGATTTTGCATGGTGTCCCCGTGCCTTTAAGGCACGATGTGCGACATTCTCATGCCACCCTGTTGAATGCAGAGGATTCTTTGCCCTTTTTGAACATGACGGAGCGTACGTACCGGCTGTTTCAGATAGACGGTGAGGAAATAAATGTGGAATCATTGACGTCGCTCATTTAATTGAAAGAACTCATCCCGGCGAAATTGGAGGGGGTGTCTATTTTATCGAAACGCTGACAAATTTTCTGGGCAATAACTCTTTATGCCAAAACGACCGAGCAGCCCAAATTATTTTTCATGGAGATCACGCTAGACTATTACAGCGGGAAGGAGACAATGTGTTTTATGTTGATCCTCTGGGTGACGCGGATTTAAGTTTGCCCGGCCTGCGCCGCATAATAAGCGGATTCTTCCAGAGCGACTCAGGAGACAGATTTCAGCTAGGTCAAAAAGTGGACATCCCGGTTCTGGACGTTCCTTACCAACGAGACAATGAATGCGTTGTCATGGCCATCGTTTACTATTTCCTTTTCCTCCTCGGTATCGACATTTCAGCGACTGTTGTGGTGATGCGCCGTATTCGGAGGTTTTTGCTGCCGTTTTTGAAAGCTCTGAAAATGCCAGATTTCAGCACGGTTCTGGAAACGTGGCTCAACGTTACTTTGCCGGTCTCCTATCCGGCTCCGTTTGGCGTACAGAAGATCTAAAAATGTGATCCATGAATTACCTGGCGTAGGGAGCAGCAAAGTGGTGGTTGATTGTTCGCCGGCGCAATAGCAAACGTTTAGACATTATTGCTGGAAATGAGTGCTCATATGAGTGTAAATAATTTAACTAAATACCTTCGTAATGTTTGCTAAACACAACAAATCGTTGAAATTGGTTTTTTTTCGTGGTATTTGTTGGATGATGAATGCTCTTTGTAGATTGGCTGAAATCGTATAAGAACGCACCAAAAAAGGATTGTGCGGAATTAGTATCCGGATGTCGGCACGGCCACCGATCGAGTCCTATTCTCTGTTTTTAAACTTATGCAGCAGCCCAACCACAATATATCTTAAAAGCGGAAAAAGTTTTCAATACAGTGAAACACAAGACTGGTGCCTCGTAATGAGTGTTGGATTGCATGGCGTCTTAAAAAAGTCGAATGCTTCTAACGGACGAAGAAAATCTTTGATCTACTTCAATAATACTCGGATCAACAGCCAATAAAATCAGGTAACTTTTGTCCATGATATCTTTGGGCAAACCTCAAAAGACTACTGCTGAAAAGCTAATTTTCCACATGTCCTTCGTGGTGCCATTGCAGTCGGTTGCTGCAGCCATGGTCTGCACGAAGAGTTTCCGCCGTTAATCGAGATGACCGAATAACGGCGGAAACTGTGCCAGTTGGAGCTTAAATTAAAAAAGCGAAAGCCTGTTACCGTAGACGTCTGGATCACACAGTCCATATATATAAATTTTCGTTTAAATAGATGTTTTTGTGTCTTATGGACGGCATCATAAGAAGGAAGAAACTCGATGACTTCAGTATCATCGGCAGTTGGATATAGCGACATGATTTCTGTAGTGGGGCCTTATTCTTTGATCGACAGTCATACCGGTGGATTAAACAGCTAGAGCCCTTCTGGAAACGTCGTTCCCATCTGGTCTTATACGTTGCCGTGAGGTGATGCGTGGTGCTGGTCCCGGTGCGGTGCAATGTATAAAGTATAAATACTGCTTTCTCTTGCTGCTTTCTGAGAAATATCACATTGCCAGCTGTCACTGGCCCAATCACTATACGCCTCCCGAGTGGAAGCGGATACAAAGTTTCATTCACTTTCTCGCACACCCGTGCAAAATGAGTGATACTATATTAGTCAGTTACAGTCGTCGATTGTAAAACCACGATTGTGGGATTGTGTGATGTTATGCAAAACTTTCGCAACCAATAGCAATACACCATTGAAGGTGCAAGTAATTCATAACTGAACCCTGCTTGTGTTAAAATGGTAACTGCGTTTTGATTGATGGAGAATTGTGCGCTCCTAACGTTTATTTTCAATTGAAAATGAAAAATTATTCACTATTAAGATGTTATTCGAAAACACATGACATCAGAGCAGTCAGATTCAAGTTCGAAGATTGGCACCTGGACCTTGCTCGGATTGTTACAAAGAATCACGAAATTTTGTGATTCTTTGCTAGTCGGATTGAACGATTGTAGGAGGAGCTGGATTGTGCGTGCAGCCAATCAGTCACTCCTCCAACAATCTGCAACCGCCCACAATCCTACAATCCGCAAAAGAATCGACGACTGTAACGGACTATTATTACAGTTCACTGGTTACTGTAGCAGAATGGATGCAAAAATGCATCTGGCGTAACATTACACCTGTATACCTCATCAAGTCCAACCCACATAAGTCCAAATAATACAACCCACATTGGAATTTCAAGTAGCAGACTGTATCATTAAATATAAATGTTGAAAGAAAACTAGACACGTGATTGACACCTTAAACAATCTCACTCTCTCCCGCACTTACCCACAAATTTCGGTCAAGCAATCCACCTGCAAGAAAAGACCATCTGGGCACTTCCGCCCACAACTGCCATTATTTGGCGTTTCAATTGGAAATGCGATTATCAACTGATCAAATGCGGTCGGATGCTTGTGACGGATTTGCAGTTTAATCGGCATTCAAATTGTAGCCAGATTCCGTGGTGGTGTGACCCTAACAAATGATTGCTACCCTTAAAGACACTTAAGTGGGCCAGTATGCTAGGTGAATGGACGACATACACTTAAGTGGGCAACCTTCAATTATTTCTCTTCTGATTCCTTTTTCCACCAATTTTTTGTTTTGTCAGGTTCACGAGATCTTGCTCTTTTTAGAGTACTTGAAATATTTAAAAATATTGAACCGTTTTTTAGTTATTTGAGTTGTAAAAAATCAGTGACGAAACAGTTAAGTCAAGCCACCGAAGCCACTACACTACGTAATAATGACACCATACAACTACCACACTTGTGCGGCTGCAGTGTACACAAAGCATCTGCATTATGCGGCTGTGTTTATTAAACACACCCGCATCCTTTATTGATTTGCGCCCGTCCGTCCGATATAACATTTATTGTCAAAAATACCATATTTACCAACAGGATTGAACATACACATTTGGCAAACACACCGTATTTGTTTCGCATGGTCCCTGCTGAAATTTGGCTGACAAGCACGAGGACCCAGTTGACGTGTGGAGAGGAGTACGTACGAAGATTCCACCGTACATCCACTGATTGTCCGCCTTCACCTGCAAGTGCAACACGGATATCAGTTAATCAGTTCCATGATTCGTTACTCAGTTATGGCTTAGCGGTGTATTTGATGTTTACTTTTGCTAGTCTATAAATTCTCATGTCGTCTCTAATATCGACAGCAGTCTTGGATTTCTGATTTCGAGACTACTTGCTTTTAACTTTCCAGTGTTGTGCATATGATTGTGTGTTAGCGGAGTAAAGCATCTTCTGTGATTATCGACGTTCGTAATTTGTATCGGATTATAGCGTGGTAAACACGGTATGCTCGTACTACGTCCGACCCGCATATGTAACGACCGGAAGTTAGGAGTATCCAGCACAATTGCTTAGGGATTCCAGATTCTTCGTGTTCCTGATAGTTTCCTCCAGTTTCTACTGTAACAGTTGATTTAAGAGTTTGCTCTACCGATTGAGTCGTGGCAGGGAAGTGGTTAGTCTCTTACACTAAACCGTACAGAGTCACATCACACGACATGGCGCCCACCGATGGTTCGTGATTTTCCGATGTTACAGTAAAATCGTGGATGGAATTTTGATGGTGTTTTGAGTGTATGAATGGTCCGAGAAAGGCGTTGAACCGCAAAGGTACGCCGAAGGAGGTCAGCGTTCCTGATCTGGCCTAGGGTTTTATTTCAGCGTGCTTCCACGCATTGGGTGTGCTTCCACACCGGGCTGAGCTTCCTCGCCCAGTAATTTAATTGATTTAATTCGGACCGAAATCATTGCAGTGAAAAGTAGTCGAAACCTTAAAGGTCGGCTACGATATTCTGCGGAAAGCAAAGAAAAAAGTGGGTAATTTCCGGGTTAGCTGCGCAAAGCAGTAACCGCGGCGAATAAAGTGTAAGTGCAGTGTCAGTGTGCCTGGCCTGCAGTCAGTCAGTAGCTGTAGATTGCATAAGGGCTAAAGCCATTGTTTCTGGCCAGCCTAGATAAAATCTTCAGCAGTGCAAACAAAAGGCAGCCGAAATCGGTAGCCAAATCAGCAGCCAGCAGTGGCTGGCGGCTAAAACGTAAACAAAACAGGCAGTCGGTGACTGACCTGCAGCAGTAGGAATTAAATAAAATAAAATTGTGGTTGAAGGCCGCAAAGGTCGCCCACAGTAAATCATAGGAAATTACTACATACTGTTTCAAACCTAAAAGGAGGAACGGGAGCAGAAATAAAAGGCGGCAAAAGCGCTGCTGGGTTTCGGCACAATTGCCGAAATAAAGGAAATAAAGTGTAGTTTAATTGGGTAGTTTAACCGCAAAAACTAACGACCAATACAGCTACAGCTACACCATGTCGGATACAGGAAAGAAAAAATCGAGGGCGATCATAAAGATTGACCCGAAAATTCTTGCACTGTATGCGAAAGGACCGTATGATGCGTCAAATCAAAAAAGGTTCAAATTCAACGTGGATGTAATTCCACTGGAATTGATGTATCGAGAATTGGGCATTGAAGTGCCAGATATACAGTATTGCGGGAAACCGTGGGTTCAGTATCAGGAAGACCCGACTTTACCGCAGTATCAAAGGAAACGGCCCAATTATATCAAGAATTGGTTAACGACGGACAGGTGTATTCCTGAACCGTATATTAAAGAATACGTCACTGACGAAGAATTTAAGGCAGCTGCTCAGCGTGCACTGGAAAAGGTGCCTGAATTCAAAAAAGAAATTGAAGCTAGGAAGCAGTTAGCAAATCAGAAAGAAAAAACACCGCAAGGTTCAGAACCGTCAACCCGATCCGCAAAGGAGCAGGTTGTCGACACAGTCATAAATCAGGAAGAGAAGTTGGCACCAAAAGAGGCGCCCTCTCAGCCTGATGTGGTGAATGAACCGATCTCAGTGGGAAGTTTAATCGACTTTAATGAAGCAATAATGGAAACAGAGGATGATCACTCCTCTGATTACGAATCACCAGTCAGTAAACTGGATGATGTATCGGACTTACCCAGAATGAAAATAACCAGAACGGGTGATTCCACATTTCACGCCTCACAAGTGGGATTACAAGGATTCCTCACTGATAAAGATTTCGAATTCACAGATGAAGAGTTTATGGAACAAGCGGCTAGTGTTGATGACAGACTAGCTACAGCCACAACAGAAAAAGATTTGGAGAAAATTGCACGAGAGTCACTTCCGTTTCTCCTGCGTGGAATCCGGAGAATAGTGGCACAGGCAAAGATAAAATTAGATTCCATTGGTGAATCTAAACGTATGGATCAGCTCCTACAAGAGGAGAAGCAAGCAAAATTAAAATTCCAGTCGGACTTTAACGAAATGAGAAAAAGATGTGAATCGGCTTGTAAAGAGCGGGACACCGCACTTTATAGAAATCGCTCATTAAACGACAGTCTGGATAATTACCGGGAAAATGCGGCAAAGGATAAAAAGGAATACGAAAAATTGTTGGAGGAGTACCAACAATTAAAGGACGATAGTCGAAATATGGAGAATGCGATGGAAGAACTCCAGCGGGAGTACGACGCTATTAAATCGTCCAGAAATTCAAAGGTAGATCAGCAGGCAAACGCTGACCTGCAGAAACAAAATCATAAATTAGGGGAACAAGCGAATACGTTGCGTAGGGAGTTACAACAACAGAGAGACGCCTACACGGAACTGTCAAACAAAAATAGACAGGACACGAATTTAATTGAATCATTGCGTAGGCAGGTGTCCGAGGAACAAAAGCGGATTAATCCGGACGTGGACTATGTAGCACAGTTACAGGAAGAACTGGCTATGGTTAAATCCCAGAATGAAATGTTCCTATCTTCGTCAAGAGCGGCAACGGCAGCGGTCTCTAAGGACAGAGAAGAAACCTTGTTGGCAACAATCGAGCAATACAAGGCAGAAATCGCTACAGAAAAAGCGGAAAAGGAAAAATTACAGAAGGAACGAAGAGTAAATAAAGCATGTACAAAATGTGCCGAGTCAGAAAAGGAAGCAAAGGAAGCGCAGGCCGCAGCCTACCTGAAACAGACGGAAGTGGATCGTCTCAGAACGGAAGGTGATCAATGCAGGATAGCTATCCACAATCTGCAACAGCATTTGCATAATGGGGAAGCAGCGTATGCTGAACTGCAGGAAGAAGTACGGCATTACCGAAACCAGGCTCAGTATACTACAAAGGAAGTACACTTTGAACCGGAAGCGCCGGTGAGTACGGGAGATGATATGCCTCCGACACATAATGACCGCTACGATCAGCAGACTTTCGCCCCGTCGGAAGTGAATCCGTCGTACATTCATCGTGAGCCCAGTGCGGCGCCGTCGTCAAAGCCAGTTAAACGGTCAGAGAAACCGGCAGATGTCACTAAAACGAAGGAAAGTTTTATTAAATTGAAGAAAAATCCGCCTACCATATTACGAAAGGAAGTGTTGCAAAAGCACACTATTGAAACGGAAAAGAAAAAGACAAAGAGTACCCGTCGCGGAGAAACAGATGAGGATGAAAGTGATGAAGAGGAAAAGAGTGATGACGAACACCGTCATCCGCCGAGTGCGACAGAATCAGCTTCCTCTTGTTCCTCCCAAAGAATTATTTACAATGATCCACGGGAACAAAGACAACGGGAAACGGAAGGAAAAATAGTGGACATTTTGGAAAAAATTAACCGAGAGAGGCACGGATAAATCAGAATCCGGCATGAAATTACAAAATTTCGATGATTCCCGGCCAGAACGGATACAACAATGGTTGATTTCCGTTGATCAATGCCGTACCACAAATGGGTGGAATGATAAACAGACTTGCAGAGCGATTTCTGGCGCATTTAAAGGACCGTCCTACGTTTGGTTTGCGGACCTGTACAAAGACAATAAAACGAAAACTTGGAACGAATTTTTTAAGCCCGTTATCATCAAGCATTTTAACGGTGCGTCTTCTAAGGCAGAAATGAGAAGGGCAATGAATAATCGACACTGTCAAGTAAATGAAACAGTGCGCTCATACCTGGACAGTTTCCTTATCTGGTTTAAGGAGCTGAGAATACAGGAAGAAGAGAAGGTTGAAGTCCTTCTGGAAGGTCTGAAAAAATATAGAAAAGGATGGTACAGAACAATATACCAAGACAGACCGGAAACGTACGAAGAGTTTGAATCACAGTTACAAGACTGTGAGAAATTACAAAAAATACTGGATGGTGATAAAAAGGAGGATGAATCTCAAAGAGTAACAATTCGAGAACCACGGAGTGCGGGAAATAAACCAGAAAATCGTACCGGTCGTGGTGAATTCCAATCACGCGGGAATTATTACTCGACCAGAGGAAACCGTGGGAATTATCGTGGAGGATATTCCAGACCGTACTTCGGTTCGGGTAATTATCAGAATGTGCAGACTGGAAGTCAAACACCTCCGCCACCGCCGCTGCAGGCGCAGCCTATCCCTGTTCCGAACGTATCCCAGCCGCAAGTGCAATATATACCGTATCCGGTGTATCAGCAGCCACAAGTAATGGAAATGCAACCAGTGCAGTATGGGCAGTCATTCCCTCCGCAGTCGATAATGCAGCCTCAGCAGCAATCACAGATACAGGCTCAACCGCCAGCCCCAGTGCAACAAATGCAGCCCACGCCTCCACTGATGCAGAATTTCCAGCATTTCCGGCTGAACGGACCTGTAAATAACAATGGTGGATTTAATCAGGGTAATTTCCGACCAAATATTTACGGAAATAATTTTCGCGGAAATAATTTCCAGCGTGGCGGAAATAATAATAATAACTACCGACAGCCGTTCCAAAACAATCAGAACATCAGACAAAATGCCACAGCGTAGTAAAGTCCTTGCCAATATCAAAGTTTACTTATTTACTTACAAAATTCGACACTTACATTTTAATTTCAAGGACACACTTACTAAATTAAAGTAAATTTACTAAATAAATGTAATTAGGACTGAAAGTGTCGAACTGCGTTAGTTTCAAAGCGCTGAAAAGTACTGAAAACGGCGCAGAAAATTTTCTTATGCATTAATAGAGCTATACAGCGATGCAGGCGCATACTGAAAAGTAAATACTGCTGCAGGGCGGTAGGCTGTCAGCCAACCACTGCGCACTCACTTTAAAGGCGGCTAACACGCCAATTTTACATAACGCTTGATAAAACGAATTAGTAAATAATTTAGTAAATGATTTTTAGTCAACGCTAAACCTTAATACTTACTTTTTTACTATTCCGGCAGCACATTTACTTACTTTTACTTATTTTGTTTCCAAAACCTTACTATTTACTAGACTTTTAATATTAGGCGGACTTTTACTAAGTAAATGGCCGTTATTTAATTTTATTTAGTAGCACAACACTACCCACAGCCCAATCAGGTGGAAGTCGCTCCGTTTGATGAACGTAATGTAGTTAAAGAAAAATGGGCGAATGCGCGGGGAGTGGAAATCTGCTTCCGTTGTCATGCACTTCATGCGGCAGCATCATGTAGAAATCCGTTAGCTATTCCCAGGCTTTATGAGCCAACACCAGAAATTTTGAATAGAGCTAATGCTCCGCAAATGAACATGATGGAACTTGACTTACCCGCGGGTTTAGAGGTTTCCCCTATCCAGCGCAATACGGTGGAAGTAATGGATGTAAATCAGTATCCGTTGGCGGATCATGTGTGCCTAATGCCGACACTTGATGCACAGGCGTGGTATTCGGTGATCGATGTGAATTATAAAAAAGTTAAAACTATGATTGACACTGGTTCCAGTATTTCCGTAATGTCTTACAAAATGGCAAAAGATATGAACTTAAAAATACATCGATGCCCAGACCACATACAAGGAAGAGTGGTACATACAGCTTACCAAGGACGGCAAGTGATTGAACCAATGTCAGTATTGGTTACTATTCACGAGTTCGGGATGGCATTTGAACATGCCCTGCTGGTCAGCTCCAATTTTGACCGGGATCATATCGTCCTTGGTCTTGACTTTTTGGCAACTAAGCCGTTTATATTGGATATGAATACGATGACTTGGAGACTCTCTCGTCGTCATCCAGAAGCGCCAGATTGGCATCCACGGAAAACTCACCACATGGCAGACATTATTCGGGCGCATCATTTTGATCCATTAATTCCGCCTGGTGTGAAACCGTCGCCGTCGATCCCAGCATTAATGCTTACAGAGAGAATTGGCGTTGCCAAAGAAGCACAGTTCGTGCCATACGAATCGGCTCACCTGATTTTGGCAAAGGCGAAGCCAGAAATATGCCTAATGCATATCCAGAAAGCAAAGGAAGAATGGCCGCGGCCGCCAAAACCGGACAGTTCAGCAAAACTAGTCTGTGTCATGGCTTCACACAACATGGCGCCCAAACCGATGCCACCCGGATCCGATAAAAGGGATAAGGAATTCCTGGAAGAAGCTGTAAAGGAAGCGGTCAAAGGCTATATACAGCCAAAGATAACAGAACCTGTCGTACCGGCAATGGAAGTAACTCCCAGTCCAAGTCAAGTTTGTGGGGGAGGCAATGAGCCGCAACAGAAAAATAAGGAGAATAGGAAAAAGGATAAAGTGCAGCAGCCGCCTCCGGCAGTGCTCAACGTATCTGAAAAAGAGATGACAAATAAAACGGGACGCTGTCCAGCGATAAATGCTAGTCAAGTTTGTGGGGGTGATAATAAACCAATTAAATCTCTCACCACGTTGGCAGCGTTGTTACACATTTTACCGGACGAACAGTATACGTTTGCGGGTTTTCCTAAAAAGACAAATAAAACGGTTGAATGCGTGGTGTTCGGCAATAAGGTTCTCAACGTTGTACCGATTGATTTTACTCATCAACACGTCGATGAGACGCACGATCGGGAATATCCGCCACGCATTGCGAGAAACCCAGAATTGATGAGATGGATGATGCCGCCAACCAGGCCGCAGGACAAAGACAGGTTTCCGACGGAGAAAGAATTCCGGGATGTGGAATTCTGGAAAAAAGAGCAGCAGAACTGTATGGATAGTCGGATGTGGTTGAGACTTTTAAATAGCCCGCAAAATGCCAGTACAAACTTCCTGAAGTACGAATTGAACCGTTTACTCACGTTTGAAGGGTTGATCTGTCGCATCCCCGATCATGATGGACAATGTCCGCGGATTTATGTGCCATTTCAGTGGCGGGAGAAATTGATTGCGAAATTCCACGACTTATTGATACACAATCAAGTCTATGGACCACGGGAAAAATTATATCCTTACTTAGTAAAAATCTTTTATTGGCCGGATATCATAATTCAGATTGAACAGTACGAAAAAGAATGCGAAGTATGCCGTAATTCAATGAATCTACGACAACACTTTATGAGTACGCACCGTAATGAACACTTAGCTGCACAGGAGAAGAAGAAAAGGGTCACATTTTCCCCGGAGAATCCTGCTCCGGCCGGTGAGTTTGAAAATGGCAGGTTTATCCCTGAGCCAAGTATGCAGCCAATCGACATGGAAAGAGTTCCAGTCTCCTATGAGGGTAGACAGGCAGAGAAGCAACAATTAACACAAGAGCAAGCGCTGTCAAAATTACCGTTCGGTTTGGATATCTCGGCAGTGCGGCCGATGGCCAAATCATGTCCAAGTGATACAGTAGTATTTTCTGGAGCTCCGCCGGATCCGTCTGTAGCATTTCATGGCCAAAGGAAGAAGATAATTCCAGACTGGAATAATCCAGAAATCCAGTTGAATCAAGCTGCAATAGCAGATGTCAGTATCGAAGAGCAGCACCGGATATGGAATCAAATACAGCAGAATAACATGGTCATTCCGCCGCCAGTGGAGTTCGCGGACAACTCAGTTCACTCGGGAATTTTCAGCCCAGTGGAATCACAATCGGATGATCAGGCAGGCTTTGTGCGTAGAAAAAGGAAATCGGGTGCAAGCCGCCGCCGAAAACAGTATCGCATACAGCAGCAGACGGTAAAGCAGTTGGCAATGGAAAGCCAGCCACCGCCGGAAGTGGTGCGTCATAGCTTGCCTAAAAGATCGCAGGATGTACGGGAATCGACGGAATGCCCGCTTGCGTGTATACACGAGATGGTGTGGAGCTGGCATACAGAGAGGCACACATTCAACAAGCGGAGGCAACTACAAGTAAACCAGAGAACAGTACATCACACGACATGGTACTACCAGAAATGGACATTTATAGTGTCGAGACGGAACCTGGACCAGTGGAATTCTTTAAGACGGAATTATTTCCGGTCTTACCCGTTATAATTCAGCCGCACAGTCAAGGAATCATCCGGGCAACAACGGATCTATCGCCGGAAAGTCTACAACGATTTAATGATGCGAATTTGCAGACAAAGCCGTATCTGTATGAAGGGAAAATTCCCGAAAATAATAAAAATGCGTTGCTATTTGACGGTGTCGTATCTTTGAATGAAAAAGGCAATTGCCGTGTATGCGTTATGAATGTATCCGATAAGCAATTAATTTTAAATAAAGATACGAACCTGGGGAGTATCGTCGCCGTTGACGAGGTGTACCAAATGGACACGCCAGAGTATAATGAAAATTACCACGATGAATTTTGTCGCGTACCGAGGGATAATAATGGAGTGCCGGTACAAGAAAGAATATGTGAATGCCGTGCAATCCAGATCCAAAACGCAGTTCCAAATAACGCAGTTGACCCTGAAACGGAAGAGACATTTTCTAAAATTAAAATCGGAGATATTTGTCCGGATAAACAGGCGTTAAAGGAAATTTTCTATAAAGCAAAAGCAGTACTGCCCACCAAAGCTCGTCCGGTTGGATGCTGCACGATATACGAGCACTCAGTAGACACTGGCAATAGTGCGCCGGTACGGACGCCGCCGTATAGGACTTCGTTTGAAGACAGGAAGTGGTTACAGGCTAAAACGGCTGAAATGATTAAAGACGGAATAATAGAACCTACTAATTCAGCATGGGGAAGTCCTATATGTATAGTGAAGAAAAAGGATAAATCCAGAAGACTTACAGTTGATTTTAGAAAATTAAACGAGCGTCTTCTTGGTAGTTCGTATCCACTGCCGCGTGTTGACGATATTTTAAACGCCCTAGACAAGGCGACAGTATTTTCGAAAATCGATCTAAAATCGGGGTTCTGGCAGATAAAAATCAAGCCAGAAGACAGAGCAAAAACCACTATGGTAGGAGAGGAATTTACCTTTCCATATAAGGTACTCCCGTTTGGGATGAAGGACGCGCCGTCCGCGTTCCAGCGTGCAATGGATTTGACATTGGCCAACATGAAATGGCGCAATGTGCTTGTATTCATAGACGATATCATCGTGTTCTCCAAAAATTTAAAGGATCACATGCGCGATCTCGAAGAGTTATTCCTTCGTCTCCAAGAGTGTGGATGGACGATAAGTCCAGAAAAAACTGAGTTATTTGTAAACAGTATTACTTTCCTTGGTCACACTGTTGATGAACACGGAATTAGTACAGACCCTGATAAAATTAAAGCCGTACGGGAATTTGGTCCAATTAAGGATAAGAAGGACATTTTAAGGTTTTTAGGAATGGTTGGCTATTATCGCCGTTGAGGAATTAAAAGATGCACTTACCTCGGCACCGGTTTTGGCTAGATATGACCCCGAAGCCACTTCGCGCGTCGTCGTCGATGCGAGTACAATTGCAGTAGGTGCAGTTTTAATGCAGTGCCCTAAAGGACAGCAAACGGAAGTTGCGTCTAACTGGAGGCCAATTGCCTATTTGAGCAGGAAATTAACTGATACACAGAAGCGATTATATTTCCCTACGGAACTTGAGGCTTACGCACTGATTTGTGCCCTTAAAAAGTGGCGACATTATTTATCGGATTACCTGTTCGAAGTGCAGACCGACCATCAAGCCTTAGTCTTTTTGCACAACATGAGAGACGCAGCGGGTCGTCTTGGGCGCTGGGCCTTGTACGTCCAGCAATTTAATACGAAACCAGTTCACATTCCTGGAAAAGAGAACGTGATCGCAGACGCGTTGAGCCGTAATCCAGGCGAGCAGCCGGAACCAGCATCTGACGAGTCTGATATCGAATTCGACTATCGTCAAACATATCCGTTTGTCGGAGATGCAGCTATGGTCGAGTTGTGCTACAAAGTATTGGATAGGGATTATCCCGATAAATTAATGGAAATGACGGCAATGTCGATGGAGTTAAAAGTAATAAATAAATTCGAGGAAGAAGCATTTGACGCAAATAAAATTCAAAAATTAGTACAGGATGAAAAGGCCGCGTACTGGGCTAATGAACAGTCGAGGGATGCACGCATCGTTCGTTGGAAATTATTATTGGAAAACAACAAGGAGAAAATGTCTGAGCATGAACGGTTACATTTAAATAAGTTTACAGTTCGACAGGGCGTAGTGTACTACAAATTCGAGTTAAATAAAAAGATCTATTATTGCATGTATGTACCTGTACATCGTCGAGTTGATTTCCTGCGGGAAAACCACGATTCCCCGCTTGCAGCTCACCTTGGAGTATTGGCAACCTACAAAAGAATTTACAAATATTTTTACTGGCCCCGTATGTACGAATCCGTGAGACAGTACTGTGCATCGTGTCATGCTTGCCTTGCTCAGAACACGCCGGCGACAGCCCCGGCTGGTCAATTACAAACGAATCCTACTGTTCCTCCTAGAATGGTATGGGCAATTGATGTTGCCCCGGCACTTCCCTCAACGGAATCTGGCAACAAAAACATAATTATTGCAGTTGACTACGGAAGCAAATACGTAGTCGCAGAAGCCGTTGAACGCAACGACGCAGCGACCTTGGCGTTATTCTTTTATCGCAGAATTATGACTGTCTTTGGAATGCCTGCGCACATAACGTCTGACAGAGGAAGTAACTTCATGTCAGAGTTATTTCGGGAATTACTAGCGCTTTCGGGTGTAGCCCACGCTCCCACAGCGTCTGGCCACCAGCAGGGCAATGGTCTTGTCGAGAAGCGTGTTGGAGAAATCAAAAGAGCATTAGCGAAGTATGTTTACGAAAAGCAAAATGATTGGGACGTATTTTTACCAGCGCTCACAGCGGCATTTAACGCCAAAACCGTTGAACGAACGCAGCACTCACCATTTTTCATGATGTACGGACAGGAAATGCGACTCCCCATGGCAAATTTCCTCCCTCTGGATGAAGATTTCGTAGTACCTGCACATGTGTATGTGCAGCAGATGCAGCGCGGTCTTGGTGAGGCGTTGGAGATGGTGAATGCCGAAGAGTTTAGGCATAAACTAAAAGATAAAATACGGTACGACGTTAATACTTCGGAGGTAAAATATAATCCCGGTGATCACGTGTTAGTCTATGTACTACACAGAAAGTTAGGAAAAAACCCCAGTTTAATGCCCAAGTGGACCGCTGGTTGGGAGGTAGTTAGGCAAAGTAGCCCAGTTCATTACGTGGTGAAAAGTAATAAAAAAGGGAACGTTAAATTAGATACAGTACATGTATCTAGATTAAAACCTTACTGCTTCCGTGATGTTGACGCCATTTTGGCAGATGAGCGTCCCTTGAAATTGCTTTCGTGCATGGAGAAAGAATGCCCCGATACAATAGAGGAAGCTCCGGCTCCTCCGCCTGTGTTGCCGACTCCGGAAATGGCAACTTCGCCTCTTGATAAGGAATACGCCGAGTATCTGGAGAAACAGCAGATGGCCCCGGTGGTTCGCACAAGATCAGGTCGAGTCAGTAAACCAGTGGTGAAATTCGCCGTTGAACATGCAAAAAGGAAACGTGATCGAAGCACGGACAAATTAGTCGGGAACGACACCGTAAATAAAGAAGTAGAGGAACCAAATGCCTCCCAGATGATGATAACGGTGGAGAATTGTTCAGTACCGTGTAAACGTATTAAATCGGAACCTACGGCATCACCACAATTTAAAGGACAGGATGAAATACGTTCTTCATACAACATGGCCCCAACTGAAACAAAAACAACTACTAATATTCCCCTGAAAACCGACATATTTTGTGGAATATTTGAAACGGAGATTAACAGTGCGGAAAGTAAACCGAAGCATACAGATAACACGAGTAATACGGTAGCCTCACCGGAAATTCCAGATTGGGCTAGGCCGAAAGAACAGCATTGGCCGATTGGACACATAAACGACGATATCCTGGAGCGTCCCGAGTTTTGGCGTTTCCGTCAGTCTGAATGTTCTGATCTGCAAATGTGGAAGGCGCTGGCCGATGGCGTCCTGGAAGACAATTCCCGATATGTCCAGCAACACTTACCGAACATAATTAATAAGAGCGGATATATGTGCTATGTTGATAAATCGCCTGAGAAAGTACACAGAATAATCGTACCGTATCAGTGGCGCACGTTGTTACTCGAGTCAGTACATTGGCGATTGAAACATAAATTTTTCAGTAACGTGCAGGTAATGGATTACATCCTTTATGAATTACGGTTATACTGGCCGGAAATCGAAAACGAAGTCTTACAATATGAAGAGGATTGTGTTCATTGCTGGAGCAGAACAAGTGAGCGGAAATAAAATCAAGTTGATTAGGTACACGGTACCTGTGTAAATATTGTACATGATTTCATCTTTTAATTTCAGTTAAGTTTCAGCGTTTTACCTGTATATACTAGATTAATTAATGCGTTGCGGGCGCATGGTGATTATAGTGTATTCGAAAACGATAAAAGTACGTACAAAATCGTACAAATGGGCATTGGACAGTAGAGCCGAAGCTAATATAATCCTGCTTGTTAACTTATTGAAAATACAGCATCCGGGTTGAAAATTACACAGTAAGATTTTCAACCAGTCAGTCGAGAAAGGCGTGAAAAGGCAGTTTAAAATTAGTTACGAGTGAATAGTTCTCCCTTTCACTTTTAAAGCTATCCAATAATATTTACCTGAAAACGCGATGAATCCTCGTAAGGATCAAGAAGCTCCGGCTGATGGCAGTCAAATGGCAGGAAATTGGCCTGAAATTCAGTTGGACACTGAATCGGAAACTGATGGTGACGAAATGCTGGAGGAAGAATCGCCCAGCTCTGTATCTGAGTCGGATAGCGGACAGGAAACTGAGGAGGACGAATATGAATTGCCTCCGACGGATAAGGATTTTGCTCGTGGTGTTGGCAACTACCTAAAGCCACATAAAATCATGAACGAAGGAACCAAGGATGAATACATTACGATTCATCCAGATACTCGCATTTACATTGGAGAACTATGCATCCAGGCTGGATGCGTGATGTCCGTCAGGAAATTCAACGAATACTTGGCTACGCTGAATTTCGAACATCCAGCTGACAACCGCATTTGGCGTTTTCTGTGCACCGATCCAAAGAACGCGCGGGAGATTGGACATTTGGCCTATGAATTACGCCGAAATCACAACATTAATATCGTGAAATATCCGGTTTTCACGATCTCTGCAGTCGGATTGGACGCAGGAGAATTGGGAGATAATGGTGCGACAGAAACTTACGAGCAAATGCTGGCTCGTGTCGACAATCAAGCAACCCAGCCAAGGGATGAATTCCCACTTCAGGATGCCGCTATCTTGCAGGATCAGAAGCAGCGTGGCACAAAACGAGGATATGACTCGGACTGAGAGGAGTCCACCAGATGGGCAAATGAACGGAATGGAAAACCCGTGACAAATGAGTAGTCAACTTAGTGCAAATTCATGTTTAGTTTTTAACGGTACGCTGTACACGTTACTGATTCTTTATGATCTTTGTACTTACGTTTTATCCGATATCGATACAATTCTCCGTAGAAGATTTATAATTGATGTTTTGATAAATAAATTGGAATGGTAACCGGAAACGTTCGAATTAAGTCGAAATAAAAAGAATTTAAAATGAAAAATTCGAAATACCGTAAGGGCGAAACGACGAAACCACAACAAACTGGCATCTGGCCAACCACCCTTAGTAGTGACTGCTTGGGGCAGGCAGAAACCGAAACACGTTGTATCGCGCATGTTTCAGTCTCAAACAGCTAAAGCTCGGTGTATAATGTTAAATCTGAGAATTCTCCGAATTTCCATTAACTCTTACCAGTTTAAATAATTTTAAAGTATGAATATGGCGTATTTCGATCTGGAAACAGTCCCTATTCTTGACGAAGCTTGGGATACAGAGTCAGAGCACACAGAGCAGTGGAGTTTTCAAGATTGGCTTCAATCGGAAGTAACTCCGATTGAACGAGAAAACCCCAGCGAGATTTGGCTTCGGAAAATGCTGGATAAAGCCAGAGAACAAGACCTGGGATCCAGCGACGAGGAGAAATCTCTCCTCACTCAGAATTATCTGTTGAAAACACCGGAAGTGGACTCGGATCACTTCTGTAGTTTCGCGTTTCGGATGTTGGAGGCGCGCGCAAATCTGCAGCAGACACAGCGCGATTTGGTTGCTGCGGGCAAGTGGTACTCCAAGGAGGAGGCAGAAGATTATGCTCGAGCCGTGCAGACGCTGGACACAATGCAGCGTGGTGCAGATCTATTCGCGGATGATCGGACCCGCATGGTACTGAAGCGCAAACTCGAGCACCTGGAAACTCAACTGGCCGAATACCCCAAACAGGAGAAGGAGAAACAAGAAGCGGAAGAAGTCGCTTGTGACGGGCCCTCACCGGAAGTAGTGGCTCAACAGATGGCCAAAGCCGCCGCCAGCGTTCAGTATTGGCGTGCGCATCTCCGTTGGGCAGCTAGAAAAGCAGCTGTGCGCATGGCTTATCGGAAATGCCCGAAGAAGGCACAGGAAACCGAACAGACGGAGGATAGACAGGAGGAGCCACCAGCTCCAGTTACACTGATAATCCCTCCGCCACCTCCGCCGCCGAAGCCGAAGAAAGTCAAGAAGCTTCACGCCCGTCCAGTCAGCCAATACAGAAATGCTGAGGAAGTGGACGCAGCGGTAGCAGCTATTTTGAGACAGCCGCGGGAGAAACAAGATCGAAAACAACTCCGTTGGCTGACACAGCAGTATATTCGTTTAGCGGGCGTTCCACGCTAAATTTCCATTATACAATTATAAGTTTTGAATCTTTAAACCCGGGGAATTGTAAACCTTAATTTTACTTGTTTAAATATATTGATGATTCGATTGTGATAATGTGTGATCTTCAGTTATTTTAATGAGTTTTTGGGCCAAAAATGTGCGTGAATTGTCACGAGAATTGGAATTTCGAAGCTTGAATTAAATTAATATTTACAGTGTAATTTGACGGCCGTATATCGGAACTAAATATTTAATTTCCCTCTGTCGTAAGTACAATGCTAAGTGTGCAGCAGACTGCAATCCGCATAAACACTGCAGCACCGTAGCGGTTGTCAATTTCCGGTAATGTTCTGAACATATCCCAGTGGGATGTATTCAGTCCGAAACAACGGGAACATAGGATCGTTTTGCGCACACGTTGTAAAATCGCAGTACAGCATAAGGAAGCGTATAAATGACTCCCGATATGAAAACGTATTGAATTTCGAAAACAGGAACACCTCCGAGCACTATACTTAACAGTAATTAGCAGTAGTAAGATGTAGGCACAGGAGTGTATATTGCGGGCTGCAAACCAACAATTGCCCCTTGGGAAGTGTTCCAGTAGGAGCTTAAAAGTCTCCTTTTAATTTCAAAACGCTTTCGAAACACAACAGCTCTGCAGCGCGGGAAGGGGAAGCTTCCGTTAAGGACTTCCGGTGGATACAGTATACTAGTGAGCCGAAGCCTAGCTAAGGGGATATCAGTAAATTTAACAGCCCCAGCATGTAAATATTGATATCTTAATTCCAATAAAGAAAAGCTATTCGGTCACATCAAATTAACACATGAGATGGCCAAAACTTATTTTTAATAAAAAGGAAGGAGAGATTGCAGAATGAGGAACAGAAAATAGTGGAAGTCATGACTGGAACGTAACGTAGCGAGGGTTTGTGTTTACTTCCGCTTACGTCACATGCTCGTATGTTAATAGTGCTGGTGATTGCGGGTTACAAATGCAAGCGCGAAACCTCACAAACTTTTGAAATCGGCGTTTTAACGAAGAAATTTTTGGTTTATTGAATACAGTCTCGATTCTTTCTCAAGTTAAGATGCCTCGAGTTCTAGCAAAAGACGAGAAGATGCCAGAGACGATCAAACCGCTGGCGATGCAGAAGATACTTCGTGAACCGGATCTGCGAAAGATTCGTGAAGCTCCGGAACTGTATGCAGAGTCTTGTTGGAAGGAACCTTATGACTCTTCGTCTTCAGTTCCTATGCAGGAATCAGATGTGGGAGACCTTCTTCAGTTTGATGATGAAGAAGTCACCGGGCAAGAAGAACAATCCTTACCAGAGGATCTGGAGGCAAGTGGCAGCGAGACAGTATCAAACAGTATGCCAGTGCCTATCAGGTTCCCCGTCAGCATTGTTGGCGCAGTGCCGAAGCGCGTCTTGATTCTTCAACAGCATTTGCTGGAAGAAGAAGAGTTCCGCAAACGTGACGAGGAACCGGATGAAGACAAGCCTCGCCAGCCAGAACGACAGAGATGGGCAGCGGAACAATTACGTTTGCGATTGGCCGAACAGCGTGGCGGAAATTACTATACCTCCGCCAAACCGAAACCGAAGGATCTTCCTCTCCCGGACTGGCATGTCAAGTACACCAGTCGCATGACTCAGGAGCAGATTCAGCAGCTCACCTACGACAAATTCATGCGTATGTGGCGACGTCAGCAACAGGAACACTACGATAAGATCCTGTGTGGACGTGGTCCGTATTGCGAATATGCCTATCCGCGGGTTTGGTTCTGACTAAAGGACTCGCGAATGTCCTCCTGGATGAATTTCATTGTATATTATTCTATAGCATTCTTGTGTTTACGAGTCTTTAACTTTTGATAATTAATAAGTCATGTTTATTTCCTTGGTTCCGAGAAAGGAGCATTCTGGGTGCTCGTATTCAGTTGTTGCCCCGTGTACAAATTTTATTCGAATTTTATTCAGATGGACTATATTAATATGGTGATTGCGCTTTTATTAGAATATATCAGAGTATTGGATGACGTGCGAAGGTATTAAAATTTACCCAGTCGTCAGCTGGTTGATTGTAGTAAATATTAGGACGTACTAACATGTAAACTCCCAGCGAAGAGAGTTACGAAAATAAAATCTGACTGCCATGTGAGTAGTATACCAATTCCGCAGAGGCGCTATAAAATACACACAGTTAACATATGGCTATTCAATTGTTAAAATTATAAATAAAAATCATTATGACTGTGTAGTCGAATGGTAATCAATCCACTGGTTCGTCTGGACATCCATAGTTCGAATACCAGTAAAGGAAGAAATTTTGGGAAGAAAAATTAGTTTTTGTCCACTTTTCTGTCGCGACACAGCGGGATATAATTTCGGCATTTATGAATTCAATTTAATAAATCTATTACGATATCTAAAACGAAATGGCGATATAACCTTACACTCTACACGACTTGGCGCCTGTACGATGGTCAGATTGATCAGTAAGAATTACAAAATACACGGTAGTTCAGCTGTAGTAATGACGACCAGCTTGCGGTATGTCTACAGTTCGAATCCCACTGAAGTAGAATATTTTGGGAATAAAAACTTATTTTTGCGCGTTTTTATATACGCTAATAATAACTATATTTACGGGGATGGTGTTGTGCACCTTAAAATATGGAGATGCGAAATGGCCCAGTGTACACGCTAAACACAAGTTAATCTGTGGTCCTCAGGTTCAACACCCAGTGAAGAAAAGCATTTTGTAAATAGTACTTCCTTTTTACGAAATTCTAAATTGGAAATATTAAGGTGATCATTACGGCGATAAAACTAACAGCCTAAAATATGAAATGCCGTAGTGGCAAAGGGTATATGTAACCATTTGTCGGATCCCAGAGTCCCTAGTTCGAAACACAGGGCTGGCAAGAATTTTGTAAAACATCTTTTTCCTCTTATCGTTTTTATGGTTTGAATATTTAAATTGACAGTTACGGTGAATTTTGAAAGTGTTAAAAAATACGAATGCCGTAGTGGCCCAGTCGTAGTAGATTTTACCAGCCATGCCCAGGTCGCAGGATCTAACCCATATGCGGATAGAAATTTTGCAAATAAAGTGCTGAAATTTGAGTAGAAAACTTTATTTTTGGGTTTTTGTGCTGATGAATTAATTTTTAATCTGAATAATAAATTCCGGAAGCAGTGTGGTAAATTATACGGAATAAAACATGGAAGAATACTCAGTGGAAATTACGGCTAAATTAATATCACATTTCATCAGGGAAATACATCGGCCGTAATGCAGAATTATCGAGAGTACATAAATTGATAACGGTTATCGGCGTTAAAATTATCTGTATGAGTACAAGTAAATAAAGTCAGAATTGTGAGAACACTAGGAATAATGAACATTCTGTACGGTTAATTCAAAACAACCAGCAAATGCAGTATTAATCGGAAAACAGAGCGGACGATTACGGAAAGGATTTAGCAGATTTCGCGGTTTTTCTGGTCTGCTCTTCATTCATCCGACGCTTCAGATTGTTCACGCTTTGTCCAGCATGCTTCAGATTGGTCCGTAGTGAATCCGCGATGGCATTCAAAACTTTGCCAGTTTCAATTGCGTCCTTCTTTACGAGTTCACTGAATGAAGATACTTCAGTACGGGCGCGAGCAGTCCGTCGGACTTTAGCAGATTTGCGACCCGACGTAGAATACTTGAAACTCAGCGCTACGGGCATAGCAGGGAAAGAAGAGCTCGCGGAAGGGCCAGAGTTGCCCGCCTGATCATCTGCAGTACTCCCCAAAATTCCGGTACCATCTTTTGCAGTAGACCAGATGTCAGCAACAGATAAATCACCAAAACCCTTGCATCCGAGAGGACAATCGATCGAGTGCGGTTTCATATCAACATCTCCAAGAAGAAAATTAACAAATTAATTACTGGTTGCGAAATGTGTTGAAAGTATGCTTTAACAAAATTATAGTGGAACTGAATAATTAAAATTAAAATTTTAAGACCTACTTAGAGTGCGGCCGAATTCAGTGGACAGTCCTCCAACTCCAATACTCTTCATTTTTACATCCACGCAGGGATGAATGAAGAGAGTCCCGTTAGCAGTCTGCAGCTGTCCTTGACGAATGAGCATCGATACGGCTCGTCGAAACTCCAGACCGAAATGTTCGATCTTTACGGCATACGTCGTCCGTAACCAGACAAGCAGTTCCAGACGATTCAGACCGTATCCACCCTCTAACAGAATACCAGTAATAGCCATCCGTAGCTTGTATGGTTGATCCACAGTGAGACAGGAGCGTCGACTCCGTAGACGCTCAGCTTCATTTAAGATGAAACGGCCGTCATAATTCAGTTGCTTCAGCAGAAAGCCAGTGGAAATCGCTTCCTCCAGATACAGTTTAACACGGGAAGGAATAAACTCGTCATGTAAGGAACTGAGGAAGTCCTCCATCCTGACTATATCGACCATTTCGTTCTTGAGGAAGGCATCCAGAAGGCGCACTTGTACAGCGGCCTTTAACGCATCATAACGTCGAGCCTTAGGAGTTTCTTGGAACTCCAGTGGTTTTCGTAGCATTGCCTCAATATCCCCACGAAGGCGGCGAGTACCCATTTGATCGCCACGCGCAGGATGGTCTAAACAGTACATTGTTTTAAATTACAAGATTACAGAAACAACAGACCACGACAAACAGATAGCACAAGAAAAAAGAGAGAGCTACAACACAAGCGGATAAATTCTACAGATTAATTCGAAGAACCTGTTTTAAAATTTCGAATTCCGCAACATTTTCCGTTCGGTAAGCTGTCGCGTGTCAACCGCACAGGCAGACAAGCTACAGTGAGATACTGAATGTATCCCAGCCTGTGTACGCCTTGTAGAGTACCCGCCTTTAATTGGCCCGGAAAACTCTCAATTTGTAATTCCTATCCTTCAAATGGCAAAAATTTATTAAATTTCTTCAAAAGGAACTTTTTCATCCATAAAAACTACCGGGAAGAAGTCCCAGAAACTAATAATAAGTGGATTTAAGTAACCGGAAATGTGTGTCTGTTGTCAGACAACCGCCTATTGGTGGCAGTGCAGTTCAATCTAATCAGTTCAGTATTTAAGAGCACGCCGGTAGGAAATTCAGAACTTCAAATTTCTTCTGAGTTCCTCATTGCGCCAGTACCAAGCACCATAAGCATAATTGTGTGCTGGCAATTTAAGTTTTGATTTTATGGGTTGTTTGCCCCCATCCCTCAAATTAATTATGTCGCGACAAGCATCTCCTGAGATTCCAGAAGAGCCCCCTACTACGCCGCCGTTTATTCCAACCAGACAACAGCGGGCGCAGGGTATCCATGTACGCAATGGTGATCATCCCTTTGGATATCGCCCGGGAACTTCAGCGGATTTGTCAGCGGGCAGAGTGACCAGATCGCATGCTGGCGGATCATCTTTTGGCCCACAGAATGCAGCAGCGAATGCGGCAGATAACCAGCCATCATCGGCCGATACTGCTGAACGGAGTGCCTTGGTTCGTGGTAATGCGCGCCGCGGAATTTTCAATGAAACACCGGAACAGACGCACTGGCGTAATGCCCAGCCGTGGTCTTCATCTTCGAACAGCAGCACCCCGCCGGGGAAGGTGAATCCTCGCATTCGCTTGGTTGGTGCCTTTAGCCTGTCGGAAACGAGCTGTGAATCGGAGGAAGAAGATGATGCAGGTACTGCAAGTGTGTCTGTCGACAGACAAAATTAGTCAAATATTACGTTAAAATTTTCGCAGTTTTTAAATAAAGGTTATTCTATCGTCTAAACTTGTAGATTTACGAATGCTGTTAATTTTATATTTTATTACAACTTCTCACGACATGGCAGCCCGCGATGGTTATAAATTTTGATATTCTGCTGAAATTCAGATAGCTTTTCTGTCCTTAATTTTCGCACTTGGCACACTGATAAACACCGTTTTAAAATGTGCAATATGCTATTCCATAGTTAAACCGCAGCCAGCAGTGCGTCCGATGCGCCCTGGTTTTGCACGACGCACAGGAGTTCCAGAGCGTCCGATCCTGCGCAGCCGTCAACCAGTATTGAATGCTGTGGGTTTGGGACGAGTTGACTCGGAATCCGAGCCGTCATCTGTTGATACTGTCATTCAGAAATTCCCGGATTTAGCTGTCGCTAAAGAATCTGATGAAGCAGCTATTACTGAAGCCCATCACCCTGGCATTGACAAGGATGGTGAGTATTATTCACGACTTTGGTTGTCGAAGTTCTTGTTTTATTCGGGAAAGCTTATACACCGTTACGACTTTGCGAAATGGACTGACAAATTACCGCCTGAATTATGTTGGGAATTACGACGGCAGTATATCTATGTACATCCTGGTTTTGCTTGTATTCTTAAAGATTTGTCCGAAAAGCAAGCGGATATTAAAGCGGACGCGGAAAGAGCAGCTGAATCGGATAGTGGAAATACTGGAGAATCAAGCAGTGACAGCAGTGGTCCGCTGGATACGGAAACGGATAGCGGTTCCACTACGGATCACTCCACCAGTTCTGTAACCAGTGAAGAAACTAAAACGGAATGGGAGCGCCTTCAACGCAGTAAAGCAGAGCGCCGGACTCGTTTTAACAATCTGATGGGCTCCGTTAAGCGCAAACTTGACGAAATGAATGGTGAAAGCGGAAGTAGAGCGGAGAAACCGAAGGCTGTTAGCATTCTCCAGCCTTTATCTATGACTACCAAACCGATGGAAAAGAAAGACGCTCAAAAAGAGGATGAGACTGGTGACGATAGTGAAAACGAGCGCCAGATGCAGATCTTTGCCGACTCGCTCATCACGTATTCAGACGATGAAAATGTGCCCATGCCAGATTTCGAGCATCCTCCAATTATCCCAAAGAAGACAGCTGCAGAAGTCGCAATGGGCAACGCGACTTTCGACGAGTTAGTGGCGGTACTTAATGCAGATGATACGGAAGAATGTCAGCCGCTGAAAATCGTCGAGCAAGAGGAAGAAGCTCCAGCCGAAACTGCTAACGTAGCGGCAGTGGACATGGCCCCACAAGAAGCAGAAGAACCACGCTCAATGGAGTTAGAATACGGTCAACCAACGCCACCTCCGAGCACTATTCTCGACAACAAGGGCATGTTTCCGCAGAATCCGTTTGTGCCATCTATTTTTATTAAGGCTAAGTAATTTCAGCAGTTTAATCGTTGTTACCTGTGCTTCTTTTGTTGTTCATCATGCGCTTATTGTTGTTGCGGAGCTTTCGCTATTTTGAAAGCTTCCGTGTTGTTCACAATCTCGCAGTTGCGACCGGTAGTTTTGAACGCCTTTAATTTGCATTTTATCTGATCGCCAAATCGCCTTGTTGGCTGATGATCTGTAGTCTTTTGTTAACGTGCCTAGTCTAATAGTTTTATCGGAAGATTGAATCTGTATCCAGTCGCCGATGACGTAACGGAATTTAAGAGAATTAAAAGAGCTTTAACCGCAAGTTGTGATTGGTCAGAATTGCCGGGAAGTTTCCACACGTACCAGTAGCGGTACAAATCGGTAAATTAGCAGTATAAAAGCGCACACCTGCAGAGTGAATCGGCACAGTGCTGTCTCATTTGAATTTGCACTTTTTCGGCGCCGCACCGGCGTGTTAGAAGTTTTTCAGTTCCCGGTGTAATTTTTGGTATTTCTTGTTGTGTGAGCGAAAGGGCATCGTTTTTGTTGTGTGTTATGCGGAGTGATGCCGCCGATTGATCCGAATCGAGCTTTTGAAAAGCTCGTAGATGCCGTTTTCCAATCCTCCCAACAGCACCAGCAGCATGGATACCGTGGTGGGTACCACCGTGGCGGTTTCCGTGGAAGATTTCAGTCGCGTCGCGGTCAACATGTGCGAGGCCACGGAGTCGACAATCTCCGTCGTGGCCCACCAGCTTGGATTCGTGGAGGCAGACCCCTGGGGCAGCCGCCACCTAATCAGATTGCTGCTGGACATGATGATCCATCTCAGCGCGTGGCGGATCCCGGCGTCCCTATGGACGTCGATGCCGCGCAACCTGCGCCGCCGGCTCCACCAGCTGAAAACCCGAATCATGGACCTGTGGTTCCGCCTGGCCCCGTTGGTCCTCATGCTGATCGGCATTTATCAGGCGCGAATAGTGGCGTAAGTGACCTTTTGCCTGTTCCTTCTGGTGTTGTTGTGCCTGCAGTGGCCCCGGTGAGTGTGCAGCTTGTTCCGTTGTCGTCGCATCCAGGACTGCCACCGGGTGTTGAACCATTTGTTTCACCAGCAGCAGTACCAGTGCGTGACCGCTCAGCATCGCGTGATAGGATCGGAAAGCCGTCGCATGATTTTGTACCGAATTTCGTCGCGGATCAAGAGTTACTGCAACAGAAACACCGCGAAGCAGAGATGGAAAAGCGCCGTAAGATGACCGAAGAGGTTAGTCGCCGTTTGGATGCAGTCTCAGCCTCGTCGAATGTTGGCCAAACCGGATTATTCTCCTTGGCGCCGAGTAGCAGCAAGTAATGCATTAATTTTCGATTATTTTTGTTTAATGCTGGTCATTTTCCCCATGTTTTGATCTTGTTATTGTTTCTGTGATATGACCCTGAATCTTGTTGCTCATTTTATTTTTTGTTACTTTTGGATTTTACTGCTGTCAATTATGGCTTGTCATTCGGAAGGCCATTGTTGTGTTGTTGTTGTTTTACTGATGTGTGTTTTGGGACAAATTCGGATTAGACCGTCGTCCCAGTGAAGGATTGACCGTATGCAACCCTCAGGGACCCTAAAATAATGAAAAGTAAAATCCAAAAAAATAATAAAAACGAGAAAAAGTCGTGCAGTTCTGGTTCTCTTGTAATCAATAGAAAAAAAGAACTAAATCCGAATTAAAAACAGTCAAACCGGAAATAAAGTATGCACTGTACACTCGCATAGTAATCGCAGTTACGTTGAAATTATATAGCGCGTTTGTAGCAGTGCAATACAATGCACTTGTACGTCGTATCCGTATTCGAACTCGTAAACTTTTAATTTCGCAGTAATTTTAACTCCGCGACCGGAGTTGAATATCAGCCAGTATCGTAGCAGTTTCAAATTATACAGATTAATTTTTAGCTATTCCCGCTAGTGTATGTGTGATACTGTGAGATGGCTCAACGCAAGCGATCTGTCTCCTTTTTCCAACGTTATACAGCGGATATTGAAGAGAAGCGTGCAGCTAGTGCTCGTGCTGCAGTGTCCCTGGAATCTATCAATAAGATTCCTGTTGTCGGATATGCCTATCGACGAGGATCTCTAGCCTCTACGCAGTTTGGTTCGCCACCATTGTCGGAGCGAACACTGTCGACATCTTCAGCGTTTTCCGCACCGGAGCTTGGATATTCTTATGCACAGAAAGACGAACCCAGTCATCAGATGGTTCGCGCCGCCCAGTTGATTGGTAAAGCGTTGGATCTCGTGGACACAGTGCAGCCTAAAGATCGTCTGGCTTCGAAAACCTTCATTCGCCAGAATGTGAGTGCTCAGCGTTGGTCGAAAATCGCACCATTGTTGTTTGGAGGAACAATCGTCGGACAGAAGCGCAAAGCTCACGATGAACATGTGGAGCCACACTCAGCACCACCAATCGTGAAGGGATATGCCACCTTCCATCAGCAGCAGTTATCTCCGTTGAAAGAGTCCAGATCTGGATCAAAATCCAGTAGCTCGGAGAGCAAGCCGCGTAAATTCTACATCGATGATGAGCCATTTTCTGTTTAAATTAAAATTATTAATAAAATTCATTTGGACTGTTTTTTAGTGGTGAAACGGAGAACAACTGTCCATTGTTAATTAAACTATGTTAATTGGATTGATTGGATTAATCCATATGGAACTTGTGATACTGTACAATAACGTGTGGTAATAAAATTGCTATTTATTTATGGGTAATACGCGATATAATTTTAAATTAAAAAGAATAAAATCCGAATTATCACCACTTCCGGTGCACACTCCTTTCATATGGCAGGTTGCGTAAAATCACGCACAGTGTACTGTACACAGTTCGATGCAGCTGGTGGAAAAGTCGCAGTTGTTATCTAGTATCACTTTGCACTGCACAGTTCAGATCTTACTTTTCAATTCTGAATACTTTTAATTTTCAATTGCGTCCCGATCTTCATTATGCCGCGTCGTATCATTACCGGTCGAGCGAGACGTTTAGGCATTGAAGCATTAGAAGCGTATGATCGTGCGAAGGCAGAATGTGAGCAGATGCTAGCTGCCACAATGGTTTATATTCAGTCGACGGAAAACATGGAAGAAGTTCACCGTCAGAATGAGGAATGGGATCGACAGTATGCTCTTGAGGAGCAGGTTGGTTCGATTCTCGACGTGATCGAGGATGATGAGGATAAACAGCGATGGATTCGATCAGTGAAGTTGCATCTGACGAATAATTCGTCGGGTACATTGATTAAGAAGAACCCTGACGAACCGTGGTCTGCTCCTGATACCTTAGATGTCGATGCATACGACAAATGGTCTGAAGGATTGTATGAGCAGTATGAGAAAGAGCCGTCTGAACCAGGAGAACAGCACCAGGATGAACCTGAGGAGCCAGTAGCTGAACTTGTGGTTCGAGCTCCGTCTGAAGAGATTCCGTATCGTCCAGTCATTCCGATGGATGTCGACGAAGACAAGGAAGACGTGCAGCCGAAGTTTGTCTCCATCATTAGCCTGCATAATTATCCACGTAAGGAATAATTGTTGCTGTGACGGAAGAGCAGTTTTGTGTTGATTCTGCACTTAAGGTTTTATTTTGTATAAATTCCGTAGTATAATTTTTGCGTTGAGTTTGATGGATGTTAGATTCCGTGCGTTTTCGTTATTGCACTTTTACGCAATTTTGATCAAAAGCAGCGGAAGTTATCGTTTCTGTTTCTTGCGTTTATAAACCAATATTCACAGCGCATTTCAGTACATTTAAACGCGTAAATAAAGCCTTGTGCCAGTCGGTACATCACAGACAAATATCACAATTATACCGCACAATAGTAGTTAGTAGTAGAAATTAGCCTCCCTGGATCCTGGACCTCCACTCGCCAATCCCATGGACTTCCGGATGCCATCGACGCTGAGGATCCTATACTAACACTAACCGGATCAGGCGTACAGTCATTGGGGCATCGGATGGACATGCGCGGATTGTGCAGGATGGGAGAGAGGATCAGGATGGACGATGGAGCGCTACACAATCCAGCGGGATGGACTGGATGGATTTGTTTATGTTTGCGGGAGCAAAAAACCGTTTGTGGGGGTGACGTGTGGAGAGGAGTACGTACGAAGATTCCACCGTACATCCACTGATTGTCCGCCTTCACCTGCAAGTGCAACACGGATATCAGTTAATCAGTTCCATGATTCGTTACTCAGTTATGGCTTAGCGGTGTATTTGATGTTTACTTTTGCTAGTCTATAAATTCTCATGTCGTCTCTAATATCGACAGCAGTCTTGGATTTCTGATTTCGAGACTACTTGCTTTTAACTTTCCAGTGTTGTGCATATGATTGTGTGTTAGCGGAGTAAAGCATCTTCTGTGATTATCGACGTTCGTAATTTGTATCGGATTATAGCGTGGTAAACACGGTATGCTCGTACTACGTCCGACCCGCATATGTAACGACCGGAAGTTAGGAGTATCCAGCACAATTGCTTAGGGATTCCAGATTCTTCGTGTTCCTGATAGTTTCCTCCAGTTTCTACTGTAACAGTTGATTTAAGAGTTTGCTCTACCGATTGAGTCGTGGCAGGGAAGTGGTTAGTCTCTTACACTAATCCGTACAGAGTCTCTTCACACGACAGCGGTACATAAGCACAAAACAATAATTTAACGAATATGTCGTGCGCAACAGCGAAAGTAATGTCGAATGCTTGAAAGTTGAAATACAGCCTAATATCATGGCGTGGCGCCCCCAGGTTCTTAGCGTTTCCAACAAATTGGCATGTTTCGCTGTTCCGTCGCGCAACGGTCGCAACCCATTTCAAACCTTGCTTACTGTATACGCACCTCAACATGTTGCCGAATGCGGCGGGAATGAAGTCGGGAATGTCGATCGGCTCATCACATTTCTCAGGCAAACTGCCATAGAACATGGTGTAGAACACCGTGCTTCGCACACTGAAAATATACCTGAAAAGACAGTTAATATGAAGCAGATAACCCTCAACTTGAAAAACTGTATCGTATCGCCAATGTATGTACATGGATTTCGTAAGCATAAGCTTTAGGTAGTAACTAACTAGAATGATTGCATGCAATACGCATTTATAATTTGTTAAATATAGATAGTTAAATATGGAAAACAGTTAAGTACCCTCACTTGTCACTTACCTGTGTGACTGAGTTGTGTCTTATCTGTACTCGTATCATCGGTAGGTTTACCTGTGGGCTGGAAAGATTTTTACGGATCCAAATTGCCGACCAACAGCGAACTCAACATCACTCATATCTGCGCTGGCGAAAGTTTTCTTGATGCAGCTGACAATTCCCGAAACTGGTCTTGGTTGATCAGGACCGGGCGACGAAGGATTCGGGGACACCATGCTGACTTCCGAATATTCTGCTGTTAGTTAAGATCCGGATTCATAAAAATGATTAATCTGCATTTCAGAGAAAACATTAACGTGGCAGCAGGAGCGTACAGAGGGTGATGAATCGCAATATGCTTCCACTCTACTCATAAATTTATTATAATCTCCGCTGCATTGACTTTATTTTAATATTTGCTCCATCTGAAAGCCCTTCTTCTCTGCCATCAACTCCACACGATAACGCCAGAAAAGAAGTATATGACGGCTCAGGGTAATTGAAATACTAGACAAAGATCGGCGCGCGACTGTTAACAAACCGCGAAGCGACGCTGCATACTTGCGATACAAAATTCTTTTAAAAATCCCATTCGTTCCAAAATCCATGGATGTTTAGTCCGGTGGGTTGCTCGGCCACAAGCCCTTCGGAATGTTTCGGATGCCGCGAGAAGCTAGCCGCTGGCAGGTTTCTTTGGAAGTATGTGCGGGAGAGGAGTCCTGATGCAGTACTACCTTCCTTTCTTCACCTGGATAGACACGGGGGAAGTCTGCTTGCACCAATGGCTCTAACACGTTTTGTATGTAGAGATCGGCGGTTATTTTAGGAGTGGGAGGAATGAACCGGATCACTGTTAGGCCACGATAAAAAATTCCGGCGATAAACATAACACCTAGTGGTTTTTTAACTTTGCAAAATTTTATCAAATTTTCGGGATTTTTGGATCCTTTAAACTAGTAGCAGATCTTTCTTCGCTTGCCCGTATAATCAAGATAGACTCATGCTTCGTCGATTAAAATGATGTGGAGTAAATTTCGCTGGTTCAGAAATTTGGCAAATCGGGGAGTACGAGAAACACGCTGTTTTGCCTGCTTATTGGATAGGGGATGTACTTTGACTCTTTTACGTACTTTAGCTTCAATATCCTGAAGAACAATCTTCGATATCATGTACTAGGATGTCCTAAATTTCCTTGCCAACTGACTCTGAGGCGGTGGATTCGGTGTTGAGATAACCCTCTTGACTTCGGCGATGAGGGACTTTGTGGGAACTTTGGGTAGGCACTGAGTTTCTCGGCGTTTTACAGGCGAAACATTCCCTTCACTCTCGGGCCCATAAAGTTTCAAGATCTTATTCACTGTAGTATGAGAAATAGCGATCCCTTTGCTCATCAAACACTCGGCGATTTTTTTGTGGCTTTTACAAATTGTTGATAGCGCCGGCACACGGTACCTTGTTCTTAAATCGGTTTTTCGTGCCATGTTTATCGCTCGAACTAAACAAATTATTTTGAACAATTAGGCACACTTTATCCCACAAGACTAGTTGCCAAACAGATTAAAAGAATAGAAAGGGAAATTTTCGGGAATATTTTCCCGTGCTGGAAGCATATTGCGAAATCACCCTCTGTAGTAGATATCACAGAGAGTACCCAAAAACCGTTTAAAACGCAGCAAAAAATGTAGCAAGCATAACAAGGGTTACATGTCCCAATTAAGACAAAACCTTTAGTCACATACTTCCAATAAAAACTACCCTTCGCAGGTTGTTGATTATTGATTAATCGAAATAAGTACGCACTAACGATCGTAAAAAGGAGTAAAGGCATTTAACTATTAATTTTTTTAGTCTTGTTAATCTTTACAGTACCAAGGTGCGTACCAGTACACCGTAGTAACACGAGAACAGCTGACTAATGACAGCTGCTGTAAAATGCCAAAAACAGCAACAAAACTCGCAACAGCGATAAAGATCTTCCCGCGGCAACAATCATCGTGGCGGTTGACATTCGACTAGGCATTCTGCATTAACGCAGACACGCACTTCCGTTTCACCAGTGTCCTGTGCGGTTGGCTTTGCGATAGGTTATTCAGCACCATTAGTTATCAAAACTTCCGGTGCAATCGATTTAGATTTGTTTCACTTATTTATTGTTTTATATATATTTTTAATGGCGTTACATAATTTTTGGGTGGCGGTTGCCGGTTGATATCGCTCACTGATGACAATCGACAATCAAAATACAAATTTCCCCCAGCTCGGATCACATTTTGTTGAAATTGTTGCGCCTTGAGAATTCTAAACTCCGCTATCTTCGAAAATCTTATCTTAGGAGCATATTGCATGAGTGGCATTCATCAGTTCTTTTCTGGGCATCTTTAAATCAATCGCAAGGCTGCTACTTAGTATTCTAAGCGTCACATGCAGTCCCAGGAAATTAACATCCATACGTACTGTAGCAGCGCATAATCCATTCTGTTATCGGTACACAAGCTCCGACACACTGTATTATTGACTTGCATACGTACTGCAAAATTAATATGAAAGCTTTCTAGTCTTTTTATACTGGAGCCTTGTCTTTTTAAAGGCCTCGGTTATGCTCACAGACACATGACAGGGCAAGATAAAGTGGCAAAGTCTCGCGAAATCACCCAAGAATACATGTTCCGTGCAGTAGGCCTCGAAACACTCCGACCGAATGCCTCCCGCTTGGTCACCGAAGTCGGGAAGATGATCCGATAGGAAACAAGGCGAGATACGGGCGACGGAGTATCCACGCCAGCGGATCAGCATCGAAATCCAGCGCGGGAAAGCGCTGGATTTCAAGGCTCATCCGCTGGTTTCTGTCATGGGAGCAGCACCCGCTTCGGCTGTTTATTTAGACGAAATGTTCTGCGTGATTAGGCCGCATATTTCCGTCGTCGGCTGAGGCGGTGTAATCAGTCAAATCTACTTTATAAAAATCTTGTGAATTTTTTGCACCGCCAGTTTGAAATAAATCCGGCGCATCGGCTTCTGTGTCATGGATACCTAAGCTTAAGTGGTACGTACCGATTATTCGTTATGACAAGATACAGAAGATAAATATTTTTTACGTTTGTGAGGAAATAAACTGTACGAGTATAACTACATACCCATCAGCTATGATGCTTTACTTCGGCCAAAAAATATGGAAATCAATAATCCCAAGCCTGGGCTGGCAAATACTAATGCTCAAGCACTGCTGTGGTTCGAGGGGTGCGAGAGGAATGAATGTCACTCCTAGAGCAACGGCAATGGTTGAAGTAGCATTACAAGTTTACAATTTACTCACGGAAAAACAGGGGGGGAGGGGGTCGGCAGTGATCAGAAAATCATACAAGGCAGCGCATGGAAATACTTACCTGACTGCGCTGACAAGTATGATTTGCAGAACCCACAGCCGCTGCTCATTTCCTGTCTTTCTTCTCATACGCCAGAAAATGCTCCCAGATCTCGGGAATAAAATAAAATCTGGAATATCGAGATGGCATCGTCACGTTTCTCAGGCAAGCCGCAAAAAAAACATAGAACATGGTGTGGAATACCGTGCTGGGATTGCTTGAAATATCTGCAAAGCAGAAAATTATTGCACTTCAAATAGTAGTTAATGTGTAAGCAATTATAAATTTACACCCTTGTGGGTTTTTGACTTTTAATTAAATAATTTTTAAAATAATCCAAGCAATTAAGGAAATTTTGGCAAAAGAAGTAGCAGTACGCATTTTTAATATTAAACCTGACGAAATAGCAAAAATAACGAAACTTACCGGGAGCCGATACGTAACTCGATTTTATTTTTATGATAAACTGCACCTGGCCGATGTTCATGCACTCACCCACAGGACGGCAGGACGAGCTGCTCTGCAGAAGATAAGCAGGTCGGCCTGGATCAGAAAATCATACAAGTCAGTGCATGGGAATATTTGACTGCGCTGACAAGTATGATTTGCAGATCCCCGGTGCTGCCTTGGAACGCCGTGTATTTCAAAGTCCTGCTCCACAAGCGTTGCAAAAGTTTCCTGGCTCGACAAATAAACCTTTCACGTCAGCCTTGTGAGATACGCAAAAATGTTGCAAGCATAAAAGCTTTATTCCAGGAAAATCGTTGCGCACAAGCACATACCTGTACTGCCATGGAATGCACTTTTACCCAAGGCCGTCGCGAAAAATTCAAATACGGAACAATCAAGACCTACTACCAGCAGCTACAGCCTACAGGGTAGGCTGTTTGGCCCAGTTAGGGGCCACTAAAATCCTATCCGTTGCATCTTCGCATAACAGGGCAAAAAGCAAAGGGGAAGATCGAAATTAACTTTCGGACAGGAGGCCGGGATTTTTGTCTTTTTGAGGAACTCCGCCAACTTACGTGAGTCGCAGCCGCCGAGGCTGTTTAGCGAAGCAAGAGCTTGGCTGGGGATCAGAAAATTACACAAGTCAGCGTACGGGAATTAGTCTTACGGCGCTGACAAGAACAATTTGCAGATTCCCTGCAGCCGTGCAACGTCACATATCACTGTAGGGCGCCTCCGATTTCCAGCGCAATAACATTATTATAATAAGGACAAGGTTCCCGGAATCCACAAGTCAATTATTTGACGCAAGGCCGGCAAGGGACAATTCACTAAAATCATCAGTTGCATGCAGTCACTTCCACTCCGCGCTGTCTGCATATTTAACCCTTTCAAACACACCTTCCCGGAGGACCAGAGAAAAAGCTACATTCCCTTATAAAAAGAATCAAACAGCTTTTACTAAAAAACCAGCACTGAATTCGAAATGCAGCGGCGGGAATTTAAAAATTTTCAGGTACTTACTGTGCTCAGTGGCCTCAGTCTGCTCAAGCCTCCAGCCGTCAGGAAACAGTGAACTATCATGCCACATCGTATTGGGCCATTTTTGAGAACGGAAGCTGCACTCCCCCATCAGGCGGCGGTGTGCTGTCACTGCGCTAATTGTATTGTTCGCCTTTCATCCATTGGAATTGTGCAGCTTGCATGACACTTTGCTGGCAATATATACCGTATGAGCGTGTTGTGGACGGTCCCATCTCATGTTAATTGGTTATTTGGGACGAATTCCCAATTTCCGAACGTTTTCCCGAAAGATTATCGGCGTTCAGTTGGATGTTGACGAACAGTAAACAGATGTCCATCAGCTGTGGTGGATTGTAGTTTGTGCGTATTTGTCAGCACAGCAAAAATGAATTAAACAGTCTCGAAAACATTCCATGGTTTTGATATAATAACCTAATAATCTTTATCTATTATCCGCCTGTGAAGGCGCTATCAACCAACGAAAGTGCGTTCATAACAACAACAATCTCTCTGCAACTTCCGTTGCTATGTCCAAAACATTATGACATATTCACGAGATTCCGGCCACATTACACTACACACCCGAATCCGAATACGTGGTAAATTTGACAGTTACTTATGACAGCTTTCTGTTTTTTCTCTTGGAGCTTTTGGAGGCCTCGGTTATGCCCATAAATTAATATTTAATCGACTTCTGTGACCGAGGTGTTCAAATGCCGTTAAGCAATTCACATTTGTTAATTTCCATCACATCACTAAAGAATCACCTGCAAAGCAGCACTGACTGTCAATAATACAAAAATTCACATTTAAAAAACATAACCCGCATCAGTAGAGAGCAGCAGAAACAGGTTAAAAACACGGTTACGACGTTACAATCCACTTTCTCAACCCCATGAACCAATGGGCTTTGCCGTCGACATCTGTCTGGTAGCCAGCACGTATTCCGCGTCAGTCGCCAGCATCAGCTCCTCAAAGCGCACCACCACTTCTTTACGGTTGAAGAGGACGCAGTGCTTACCACCCGGCATTTTCTTGTCATACACCGCGTGACGATAGTAGCCCTTCTCCACTAAAGCATGCAGACCCTGGCCTTTCGTTAGGACGGCTGCAGCGCGCATCACATCGCAGCGCATCGCTGTGCCTTCCTCCCCGTTGTAGCACCACGTCAGCAGGAGATGGGCAGCCCGATATCCCTTGATTTTGGCAGGATAGTACCAGTAACCCGCCGGGCTCTGCGCAAACACCTCCTCGCCCACCTTGAAGCCCGCCCGCATCAGGGCATCGCGGCGACGCTCCGTGGAAAAGGGCAGCGCTGACTGCGCTCCGCCGGTCTGGCACATCAACACGCTCAACACCTCGGCGTCGTTAAGGAGACCATCCTGCCGCAAAACAACATTTACGAGGTTAAGTATTTTTCAAATTACAGTAAAACCTGTGTAATCTAAACACTATCTGGGCGTTCAATATTCGCAGTGGTTCACTTTTCGCAGTTGTTCAATCTCACAATGTTTACTGTATATCTTTGTCGCTGTTGTGGTGTTTACTGTAATGACCAGTCCTCAAATAACCAAAAAATTATTAACAAAAAATGTATTACGTTGATTCTAACAGAAACACAATTGGGTGCATCACTACCTTAATGGGACCGGAAGTCAGCTGGGCGCTGGACAGAAGCGGAAAACGGATAAGGAACAAAGCGTCTCCCAGTACTTGGCGCCGGTTAGCGGCCGAAGCCTCCATGTCGGCGCGTTGGCATGCAGCCGCGGCCCATCTACAACAAATTCCTCCAAGATACGAAATTGCTTGCAGATAATACGTAATGCGCTCCCTTGATGTTTCTTCCATTCATTGGTTTAGGTCAGTTTATCCATTGAGCAGACAAACCCTCGAGGCACTCACAAGTCGGACCACAACTGGCGCAATATATTTTCCCTTTAATTAAGGACACGGAATACTTATACTGATTAAGTGAAAATTATTATCGTTATTACTTTATGCATCCGATTTTTGAACAAATATACAAGCCTTCTTACGTAAAACAACGCACACAATGCTGTGTCTCTCGTGTCACAAAAGCCAACCGTATTTACTAGTTTATACGGTGCAACACTCATTTTAATAAAATACAACATAATTTCCAATATAAACGTCTGCATACAGTATCACCAGTTGTTTGTACAAGTCATTAGCCAGTACAAACTCCTTGACTCTCCTCACCTTTCCACAGCCAGGTAAATGTCGTACTCCTCATCAGCCGAAAGACTGCTGCGCTGCAGTAACCCTTGCAGCGTCCGGGGAGCGATGTCGGTGAACTGGTCCGAATGCAGAACGGCGCCTGTCTTGGAATCAATCAACTGCCAACATTTCGTCGTAACATCATCCGCCTGCCAGTGCATCGCCTGTAAACACCCGACCTGTCGCCGACATTATGAAACAGTAATTTGACATTGATCGCATTCCGGTCACTTCCACCATACGGATTAATGTAACGGACACGAGATGCACGGTATTCTGCGCGTTGTTCCGCATAACAAAAACTTTTTAAAATTTGGATTATGTGATCATTATCGTTTTTATGTAAGATTGTATCACAGGGGCAGCCATAAGTCGGCTGTCCGTGGTGATCTCAGCGAGGGAGGGCGGTCAGATGAAGTCCTGTCTGTGGAGGAAATTCCGAAAAATGGCGATGGAGCGGAATCGAACCGCTGGCTACCGAGTAAGATCCACGTAGCACAGCCACTGTGCCATCGCCGCTGTTGGCGAAGATCAAGATATTTGTTCTTGAGCTTGAGCCAACCAGGTAGGCGGCGGATAGGCGGCTGCTGTGTGGAAAGAGGATTCTCCTCTTACAATTGTATGCGAAATAAAGAAAATTTAACAAATTCAAATATAGAACAACGCTGAGAATACCGTGTCTCTTGTGTCCATTAACCGAATCCGTATTGAGAAAACTTCCGTAATCAGCTAAACATCGAATTATATAGAACTTAGGCGCGGCAACCAACCTGTTCCAGAGTAGCCAGAATGTCGTCTTCAGTAAGCCGGCTAGTAATGAAGTCTGTGCAAGTTTGCACAAGCTCTGGTAGATCGTACTTGTCGGCGCAGTTCAGCGTTGGGAAGACATTTTCCAGACTGAGGTTCTCCAGCGAATCGGTGTACACGTAGCTACAGGATACGGGAAACGAACTTAATTTTTCACCGACGCAACACATATATTACGTACTCGACCTACCTGAGCATGTTAGCGAAGGCCTCGGGAATAAAATCAGGAATATCGATGGCCTCGTCACATTTCTCAGGCAAACTCCCATGGAACATGGTGCGAAACACCGCGCTGCGAATACTTAAGATATACCTGCAGAGCAAAAACACACCTAACATTGTTAATAATCGTCGTTGTCGATGTTACGAGAGCAGTTACACACTTGTGGGCTGCGAAGATTTTAGCGGTGCCAAACTGTCGTCCCACCGCGAATCGCACATCACTCATCTCACCGCTGGCTAATGACTTCTGGATGCAGCTGACAATTCCTGCAGCGGGTTTGCCCTGTTCCCGAACGATCGACGAAGCCGGATTCTTAGTTGCCATTGTAATTCCAGGAATTTCCAGCTGGAAAACAGAACGAAAAAGTGATCAGTCAGCAATTTAAAAAGCAGTTAGCAGAAAGAAAGTCGTCGACATTCCCTTCTTTCGCACAAAAATACTGTAGTAACTGTACCTTCAAGAAGCCGTGCTGGAAAAAAAACGACAGGCAAGTCGACAAGAGAAAAACAATCAAAAAGATCTTAAAATTTCACAAATGTCTATTTGATTTGTTCAGTTTTCTACTGCAGACTGCAGAGCCAGAGTGCGGAAAATTCAGAAATTTCAGACTCGAGCAGTTTGCAAGCCGTTTGCAAATGCTCACGTAACTTCATCATCGTGGCGGTTGCAGCCCGGATGTGATCTCCAATGCAGGCGCATTTCCGTTTTAACAGTTTCTCGAGCGGTCGCCCTCGCGACAGATCTTCGACACCGAGTAAACACTTACTTAATTACGAGTAATTAATTTCAAGAGAACGTTTCCTTCTTTCAGTAATTTTTGGTTGACTTCACATTCATTTCATCTTTCAGGGACTCAATAAATTCTAATAAGTACTTCAAAAACTGAAGTAGGTAATAGCCTGTCCAGAGAACAATAAGCCTGCGCTGGTATAACCGTATAAGCAATTAAAATGGTTCTAAATCAAGAAATGAAACCATACAGGATGGCGGAGTTCTCGCGAAGTTGACGGCAAATTTTTTTTAAATTGTCAGAAATTTGAGTGAAATTTCCAAAATAAAAATCACCCGGTGTTTAGCGGAAGAAAGTGGCAGTACGAATTAAATTACTGGACAAAAGAAAAGTTTAACAGAAATAACGGAGTGGGTCTGGTCTGTCTTTAAAATGAACTGCACTTACCAATGCCAATTTACTCACCCACCGTTTGCCACGGAGCTCGTCATGGATCAGAAAATCATGCAAGTCAGTGCATGAAAATATTTGACTGCGCTGACAAGTATGATTTGCTGAACCTGAGAGCCAGGTACCGCCTTGAAACGCTGTATAATGCCGCATATTTCCTGTCTTCTCCACATGCGTCATAAAGTTTCCTGGCTCGATGGAGTAATTTATGGGAGCCTTGTGAGGACAAGCAAAAATGTCCCAAGAATAAAACTTTCACTCCAGAAAAATCGCTGCGCACCAGCACAAGCTGCCATGGGCTGCTTTTTCACCACAAGCACGGCCGCGGCGAAAGTTCCTGATCCCGAATAATCAACATGTCCTTACTGTAAGGACATGTAAGGACCTTACAGCCAATCACATTAGGCTGTTAGGAGCAAATAAGATCGGCTAAGGCTATTTTGCCGCAGTTTTCTACAGTGTGTCAAAATAGCCTTTTGCTATTTTGCCGCACACTGCGTTAAAATAGCCTTTAGCTATTTTGCCGCAGTACCGTAGGCAAAATAGCCATTTGCTATTTTGCCGCACACTGCGTTCAAACAGCCTTTTGCTAATTTGCCGCACTATGGTCGCAGCTAATTCGCCACAGTAATACGTAAAGGGCACGGCCATCTAGAGCTACATTTTCTACTAGATTTGAGCTATTGCCGTAAGCCGACTTTGACTTTCTCGCTGGAATTCGTAAAAGCGCATTCTTGAGAAGGTTCTTTTACAACTGGGACAGAAGATTGTGCATGGATCAAGTCGCGAGCGGACGGCTTGCACTGAGTGTATGTACGCCCTGAAGTGCATTCAACGAAAGGTCTGTGGCCTCCGCCAAGGCGTTCTTGTCCTTCTTCCGACCGCCGAATCTTGTCAAGAACTTGGCCAACCAAACTTCAACGGCCAGCCTTCCTCCTGTTCGGCCGCCGTTGGTACCTGGTTCCAGTCCGCCGCATTACCGCTGAGAGCCCCGCTCACCTTGATCATGGATTCAGCATCCTCGGCGGTATCGATCCCTTCTTGTTGTTGGTGCAACTGGCGAAGCGGGTTGCCCATCCGTCCGCTTTCAGCATGTCACTATCGAACATAAAAAAATCCATGTCCGACTGGTAGCCAGCAGCAGCGCTCGCCTGACCATCTGCGATTTGATGATGTTTTGCCGATTCCGGTCAATGCCGGCCCGGTCGCTTCCCTCATCCTTCCGACCGAGCGGGTGCTCTACATCGGCGTCGGCTCGGCCGTCCCACCAATTGTTACGACGAACAGCACGCCTAGCGTGCCCGGTGTCATGGTCCCCCGACACGCTTTCTGCTGTACACCTTTTCTCTCTCCTCACCTCCCGTTTATAGCTAGTCAGGTCGTGTCGGCGGCGCGATCGCTCTTTGGTCACTCCCTCCGACTGCGATTCCCCTACGTCTTGCCAAGGTCGGGCCCAACTATATCGGCGGCAACGGTCTTCCTTGATATCGGTCGTCGTGGCTATGACTGTCGTTATCCGGTTGCGACAGCTTTCCTATCGATCCTGTTGATCCTGTGACCGATCCTACATTTGCATTGGAAGTGGTTGCCGCAGCGTCTGTGTGGTGTGGTCGGCGTGGCACGTTTTCCGGTTGCCGCACTGTCCGTTCGGGTCGGCAGGCTACATCGTCGGGTTGTTCCGCAACCGCGGCCGATCACTGTTCCCCAACAGCTGGCCGCTGTGCCGGGCCGGGCTGTAATCTGGTCAAGGCAAACTGTTTTCCCGTATCGACGGGTTTTTGCAACGTTATGCCGGGAAGCTGCGCCATAACGGCCAGCTGATATATCGCGCTAACCCGTTGTCCGAAAAATTCCAGCACGCACAGGTTGGACCGGGTAGGGCAGCTCTCCACCGGGATAGCCGGGAGGTGCCATCTCGGGCTGGTATCCGAAACTGGACCGCGATGCCATGTCGGACGGATCGACGTCGTCGCCCGGTCGTTTGCAATGTCACCTAGAATCCTAATGTCCGTCGGGCTGTTCCGCGGGTCGGATACTCCGCCCGGATGAATTTGACCCCGCAAAGTCCAGCAGAGTCCGAAGTCGAGCGTTACCATCCGGTCACAAATTTTTCCTTCCTGCCCAGGTCTTCAGGTTAATGGTCCTGCCGGTATCCTCGGCGGTCAGATCGGTGTCTTCGCTGAGTCAGTAGTCCGCCTACTACTGCTCTCACGTAGCCCTTGGGCCGCGGAGGTGTACTGAGTACTCTTAACTTTTGGCTCAGGTTGGTCGGCCTTACCCGGCTTTTCCGGTTAGTTTTCGACGTTTGCGTCGGCCGCCTTTCTTGGTTTTCGGGTTAGCTTCCCTTCTGGGTTCCCAGGTCGTTTTGATTTCCGTCCTTTTTTGGGCCGGTTGATTGGGTCCAAACAGCCTTCAGTATGGCCAGTTGCTTGTCGGTAAAGGTTTTACCGAAGTTCATGGAGTCGATAATTCTTCGTCGGTCCTTTTGGAATTCCGCGTCTTTTTTCTTAACCTAAGTTGAGTTAACTCGGGCTTATACGATCTTCTGACCGTCCGTCATCATGTTGAACGGTTCGACTCGGCCCATTGGTGCACCTTTCCGTAAGGTGTCAGCCATATTGGTGTGGTTAGCCACCATGACGGTAAATGTCTTTCCGTCGTGCTTTGTTGCACCATCCATCATATCCACTCCGTCAAGGTGTGGTGTGCGATTCGCCTAGGTACATGAGCTCTTGCGTAGGAGCTATCGGTACATCTAGGACGACATTAATTTAGGTTATCGTTCGAGACAGGAGGGTAACTTTCCATTGAGCCTTTACCCCTGTGGACTCGTAGATGGTCAACTTTGAGAGTTCTCTGGGCTTCGGTTCAATCGGCCATGTCTTGGCGATTCTCATTGGGATTTCCCAAACAACTTGTTCGTTGTCGGTTCGTAGATTTCCTTTTAATGCATGTGGTCAGGTCTTACGCCTTTTTCAAGTATCTTTAGTTTATGTGTTGTGTTCAATCCATGCCGTGTCCGTCGAGGGTCGGATGTCGATCCTCATCTCAATAGATCGGATAGGACGGGTTTTCCGCCTTAGAGTCACGAAGTGTATTCGTCTCCTAGGGTCCATTGGTTTCCCAATCCGTACCTTGATGGAACACGTCGAATAAACTGGAAGTGATACCCGTTCGTTGTTGAACACAACTTGTCGGTCTCGCGGGTTGAAACTTCTGGTTCCCTCCAACTTTAGATGGTAGACTTTTGGGCTTCTGTTGTCAAGGTCTATCTCCTCGGCTATTTCGATTTTAGTAATCCGAACCTTCTGTGGGCGCGGTCGCTCCCTCTTCTGTTGGTCGGTCAAGTTGGCCGAGGTCGGTTGTTCGGTTGGCGGTGGTTAGCCGACGGTTATGGTCGATCGCAGGTGGTTTCCTTCGTCAAATCCGCATGCCTCCGTCCCTCGGGCTGCAGGTTGTTCCTGTCCGGTTTGTTCCGGTTGGTTATCTGGTTGAATTTCCGTACGAACGACGTATCGAAACGCTTTTGTTAGTCTATCTTCAAGGTCGGTTCTTTGTCTTCTGATGATTCATTGACCGAATCGTTTGTCCGGGTTTCATCCGGCCGGCAATGTTGGACTGACGGGTCGAATCCTTCGTCGTCGTCTTCCTCAGATTCTTCTGGGTCATCCGAGTGTTGGTTATCAGAATCTGTGTCCGGCAAGTCGCTCGTGCTTTGTACTTCGAGTTCCGCGACCGATCCGACTTCAGGGTCAGCTTTCGGCATGTTACTGTGTCCGAGTTCTATGGTCGGTGCCCCCTGGTCGGTCGTATCCGTCGGCTGGATCGGTCAACTTCCTCCGTCCTGGTTTTCGAGGTCGGTGTGAACTGTGGACTTATGTGGCCGTGCCATCGGATGACTGTTAACTGAGTTTTCCGACTACCGTTCCGGTTGCGGAGGTGCCGGTGACGATGGTCTGCCGTCCGACCAAGTCATGTCGTGGTGAGTTTGTATCACCCGTATCACTCCTATTATGTTATCGTGGCTAATGATACATTGGTCCGGTCTGTTGGTTTCTCCAACCTGGGTCCCTTCAACTGGCTCGCTTTGGCCTGTTTGGAACTATACCTCCCGTGGGTAATGCTACATAGCTAGTAGTGGCGGGTCTGAGATTTTCCGTGTTATAGAAGTATCCTCGCCGTACCGTTTCCAGAAAGCAGTTTGTTGACGATTCTACGTACAACAGTACTTGCCGCATATAGCTGAAGAGAGCGCTGCCTAGTCTTGGCATGGTACCTCCAATGGACTTGGCTTAGGAAGGCCATATTCGATGTACTGTCGGTGGATGGGGATTTGTTCGTCCTTCCAATCCTAAGCTTCCTCATCTATGTCGTCGATGTGGGCTATTACAGGTTCGCACTTCTGTTCTGCTTCCTGTATCTGGTCGAAAGTCACCGCTCCGTTCTATTGCCAAGTGGCCAACATCTCCAACGTCCGTCCGTCGAGAGAACGCTGTACTCCCGAGAACCAAGTCTGGTACTTCTGTTGTACCCCTTGCACCAGAGCATCCGCTTCTGTGGCACTTGCCTCTGATGTCGGGATAGACTTCAGTATCCTCTTAACCGGGTTTTTGTCCGCCGGTACGTAGCCTTCTTTCATTCGCCATAATGGCATTTCCTCGACCATATTCTGATTAGTGTTTCGGCAGTCAAGGCAAATGTTGGGCGTGGATTTCGTCGGCTGGCCAAGCCGGTTTATGCTCGCTTCATTCCCTACCGTGCCCGATGTCTCCGGTATCGGGATAGACTGCACCACCCTCCTCCCTCCTGGTAGTTCCAGGTTGAGAATTCGTGTAAGTATGAAGGTAAACTTGGAATGCAAGTAGTCACATCCAAGTAACACGGAAACGTCCGCGTCGTTCGGCTGGACGTGGAAAGTATGGTGACTCGTATATCCCTGCAGGGTTACCGGTACTGTGCGGCAGAGGAATACAGTAAAGGCGACTTGTCCCTTTATACCATGTATTCTGCTGTAATAGCCGAGAGGTTGCATCTTTAGGCCATTCGTTCGCAAAATCGCTTCTCGATTAGCAAAGTTTCTGCTTCCGTTTCGCTGATCGCCATTTTGGGCGTTGATCCGATCTGGATTGCGTGTGCCCAGGCTCTGACCGTCTTCGGTTTGTCTTTGTCGACCTTTTCAAAGGTGACTTCCCGTACTGACGGGAATTAAAAATATTGGTCCGCAGTCGTTTGTAGCAGATTTGCCTTGTGTCTGCTGCACTCTCGGGTAGGCCGCTTCCCGCGCTTCATGTTGCTTCATGACTCCGTGCGTCTGTGTTTCGGCGGTTTCTACTGGTTATGCTTGGTTGAGTTTACGTTCCTCAATCGAGACTTCCGTTGGTCTCACGGTCGACAACACGTGGTCGGGGTTTAGGAACGTTCGAGAGACTGCTACTGTTCTTGCTAGCTGTTGCTGTTGGGAGAGGCCCGCTTCCTGCTGCAGACCTGCAGGCAGCAGTCGGGTGCCTGTGCTTCCAACTGAATGATTGCCATTCCTCGAATCCTCCCGGTTCTTCGGTTAAGTCCACTGCCTCTTAAGTTTACGCCCCATCTATCCTTTTGCTTCCGGACGATTCGGTTAAGTTTCTGTTGCCCTTATGTGTGAATCCGTGTCCAGGTCTTCCGCATCTTGGCCCCTGTCTTGGCTGCTCGGTTGATGTTCTTCTCACCGGCAGTTTGGTCCATCTTCTTTGGCTGGTCTGCCTTGTCATTTTCTGCGGCAGACGGCGCAAGCGCATTGTTTGCGCTGCGTGCATTGGACAATTCATGCATTCCAATCCCCAACGTTCCAGTGCCAGATTGAGGTACTGGGTCGGACGGTCAGGGCAATTCATGCGTTCCGGTCCGGATTTCAATTTCGCCGTTTTTAACGAATATGCCGAGTTGCGCCGCTATAGTTCTAGCGGCTTTCGCCTCTTCTGTTGAGGCTGTTATCGCAGTAAGGAATTCGTCTTCCGTTCTATGGTAATTCAGTCCTAGTGCGTCCCGAACTGTCATCATCAGCTGTTGTAAAGGAGTATATGCCGATTTATTAGTGGGGTTATCCTTGTCAGGTGATTCGGTGCGATGTTGGAGGTCAAATGAGTCACCGTGGCTCACCGACCTTAGACGTTTCCCGGGGAGCTACCCCGAGCCACCCCCCTATTGAGCGGCGAGTCCAAAGACTGGCGAGCCGGTAACTGTTGCCGCCACTCCGAGGATCCCTTGTTGTGTCCCTGCTGACTACCTCCGCTATTCCTGCGGTTTCCGCCGCCCCCGTTTCCAGAGCCGGGCGACCGGTTTCTGTTACCGCCGCCCGGCTCTGCTAGCGTGATCGCGGTGGTGACACGATGCTAGCGCAGCTCGGGGTTGCCGAGCCTAGTTGAATGTCGTGCGTGTATCGGTAGTACCACTCGTTATACCACCGAAGGTTCGGATTGCCATCCTATCGGAAGTTCACCTATCTGTAGCGCGCTCCTTCGTGGTTGTTGAACATGCAGTGTCGGCAAGAGAAGGTCCTAGCCAGTGTTCACAGTAAGAACGCTGCTTCCATTTTGTCCACGTAAGTTGAGATCTGCCGAGAATTCTGTTGTGCTCGTGGTGACCATCCACTGACCCTGTTGAGCCGATCCTCCACCGCGGTTGGAGAAGTTTCCGCCGCCGTACACTGCTGGTAGCGCTTGGTATTTCGGCAGCATATGCGGCTAACATACGGTCTGGTGGTGGGGTTAGGGTCGGTACGGGTGTTGCAGCCCGGATTCTGATGTAGTCACTGGCCCGTATCCCCTTACCATGTCGTACAGTTTTTTGCCGTTGACAAACTGCATTATGAAGTCGCGAAGTTCGATCGGTGTCTTTGGCATCCCGATTTTCAGGGCTTCCCGTAGTCTGGGTTCGAGGATGTTCTCCTTCAAGTGGTAAAGTGCTACCTCGTCGGTGATGTTTCGGACTCGCGGTTTATTGTTCATCATGGTATCGTAAAACTGTGCCGGTCTCTTGTCCGAAGCGGTATTTCGCTTGGCCATAGTCAGCACGGCATTAATCTCTTTGTTTTTGTCCCCGAACCGTCCCTCGAATTTCGTCAGCCATACCTTTACTGGCCATCCTCCGAGTGGTTTTTTGCTAGCGGTGTTTCTATGCCATTCCTCAGCTTGCCCTGTTAATTGGGCGACGAAGTCGGTCATGAAGCGAACATCTTTTCCATACCATTCCTGGGCTGCGGCATGTAACCGACGAATCTGCTTGACCCATCCGTCGACCTTGTTTTGGTCGCCATCGAATTCCGGTAAGGGTTACCTACGTCCGCGGCCACATGCCCGTATCATTGTCCATTCAAAGTCCCAGGGACGATCCCCTCCCTCTTGGTTGGCCGCTTATCCGAAGGATAGTAATCGGTTGCCTTGGACGTTTTGTAGGATGGAGGTTTGTCCCCGGCTTGTTCCAAGTACTGTAGAGTAACCCTGCACTTGACAGCCTTTTCGTACGACAGGAACTATACTGCACTGTAGTACTGGCAAACGTTCAGCTGGCTCAGAGCCGACTGCACTGCACTCACATGTGCTGCCTGCCTAGTCACAGTCAGCATACTGTAGCCACACTCGGTGTAGCTAAATGGATAAGCCTTCGGGTTTTGAAAGATAGCCTACATCGAGCGCGGTTTGGACTTAGATGGGTGACCACTGAGTTCACGCTGCGAGTGCACGGCCCGTCAGGCCTGTGTGCGAAGTGGTTAGTCAGCACCAGCGCTGACCGTACGGAGTGGCGTGTACGTTTCTTCGATGCCTGTGGTTAATACGGATTCTACTTGGATCAACTCACCACTTCGAATCGGAATTGTACGCCAACGGTGTGCTGGACCCGGTGGACGTACGAAGGGCTCTCTCTGACTGAACTTTGATACGGATGCGATTTGGAGTGATACTGATCTTGTTGTTCCGTGGCTCTGTGCCTTGTGCATGGCGCGCTTTATGCCCGTTTAAGCTACGGCAATTCTGTGACGTGTTACATCTGTAGTGTACGTATTACTGTTCTTTAACGGAGTGTGGTGACTTGACTAGCCATAGTATATTTGATGTTCTTCGTGAATAAGGTTATGTGATAATGCCGAAATGTACCCGGCTTGGCTACTCAATAAACAATCAATCAATCAATCAATCACTGTACTGACACCCTGCACCTGGAGAAATTTTGTACAGTATGAGCAGCACGGTAGTGTAGACAGGTGGATTTAAAGCCGATTGCGTTCAGCCAATAGCCAGCAGTCTGCATGCAGCTGCAAGCCGTGTATGTGAGCAGTGAACGCAGTCGTACAACGTACGCGTGGCTGCACAGCTAAAACTTACTCCTAGTGCAGGGTGTCAGTAGAGTATGTGAATGGTGAATGTGCTCGTACAGCGTACGTCTCTCTAAGCTGTAAAAAAAGCTTTCAAGTGCAGGGTTACTCTACAGTACTTCTTTTCCTCCTACAGACATCGCATTTCGGTGCCCATCTCATCCATTTGAAGCATCATTCCTGTGATGTTCTTGGCTGCGTCTGAGCCAAAATCATATAGTTCGACTTTGCGTGGTTCGAGGTAGGCGATGCGGTTCCGATGCGCTTCGTTTACCTCCTGAGCTTTGGCTGGGTTGTGGCTTAGCTGTGCCCGGGGTTTCTGCTCCTTCTTCAGACCGTCGTTCAGTTCGCGTACTTTGTCAGCTACTTGGGCATTGGCTTGTTCGAGGTCGTGATGGCCGACCTCTAGTCGGTGGAGGTCGGTTGCTGGCTAAAGTGAGTCAGCAATTGTTGTCCGCCCTTGCCAGTTCGATTTCCATCTCCGACCGCAGTTGATCGGTAAACTGTTGTAGTTGGCCGACTTCGTTGTCGGCTTCTCTGAGAGCCATTATGTATCGATCAACCTCGCCACGGTATACATCGGTTTCTTAGTTTGAGCGATTCAACATTTCTTGAAACTGCGCTGCTGCCGCTTCTGAGGCGACGAGCGCTCTGTGTTTCGGCAAGTCCTCTTTTCAGTTCGAAGACGGCTTCCATGGACCCATTAGCTAGCCTTTAAGTTGGACGACTTCTTCCGTGCCGTGTCGGCAAGATTGGTCGACCCGTTTCAATTGGGCGCTTAGTCGATCGACCTCGCGTTGTTGGTCGGCAGTCGCTTTGTTAGCGGCTGCCAGGTCGGTTTCCCCCTTTTTCAGTTCGAGTTGGTGGGTTTCGTTAATTTGCGTGATCAATCTCTCCGTAGAGAGAACGATTTTATCCGCCAATACGGCTTGTGTAGTCAGTAGTCAGTTGGTGGCATCGTTCACGGAGGTGTTCGATGTCTTCGATCCGTTCCGGCGCAAGCGCATTGCTGCCGCGATCCATCGTTGCGGAGCACACTCAAGGGTACTTGCTTGGTATCCGCGGGAGCCGTAGTGGGGCGCCACCGGTGTTCGGAAAAATCCAAGCCGACTGTCCGACTTTGCCAATTCTGTGGTGGTCGTGTCGAAGACTTCAACAATCGGTTATGGAGTCCTTTCACTACCCGATCCGCCCAGTTTGAACACAGGTGGTGCTGGTTTCGTCGGTTGGTCGGCTGGTCGACTTGTCGGTGACTTGGTCGACCTCACCGTTTGCAGGGCTTCTGTGGCCCGTTTCGACTCGCTTCCAGTCGGCGAAGGTCGACTTAACGGTGAAATGGTCCTCTTGTTAGGTGCCGGTATGTTGGTCGTTGATCTAGCCAAGAGAGGATCGCTTCGTGGCGGTGCCCCGGTTTCTTCCACTCTGACCGTTAGTTTGGTTGGCTGGATCCGTGTTTCCCACTTGTTGACCAGTGAGGTTCCGACCTTCAAGGTCGACCTCTGGCTTGGACTGGTCGGTTGCTGTTGACCGACCTTCGTGGTCGGTGGAAGTCCGACCTGTCTGGCCGGTGGAGATTCGATCTGGTTGGTCGGTGGAAGTTCGACCTCCTTCGGTCGGTTGTCGTTGGCCGACTCCAGTTCCGCCTTGTGTGGTTGGTGGAGGTCCGACCTCCTTGGTCGGTTGGGGTTGACCGACCTTCGAGGTCGGTTGCTTTTGACCAACCTCCGTCCGAGTTAGCTTGGTCGGTGAAGTCGCCGAGCCGAAGTCGGGCGAGGTTGACTTCCGCTTCTCATCCGTCTAGTTAGGTGATCGGCGTCCGATTCCGGCGGCCGTTGAAGCTTTCACCGGGTCTTGGGATTTGCTGAGCCCGAGTGAGCCCGCTCACCCAAGTGGGGCGACTGCCGGTTCACTGTTCTTCCAGTAAAGTCAGAGGTTGTCGGTGCGCCAAATCGGTGCTCCTGACCGGCGTGAGACATTGTCTTGTCAGCCTGCTGCTGTACCGCATCTCCCCCGCTTGGGTTGGACGGGGCTGCCGAGTCAGCTTGGGGCTCCAGAAATGTATCCTTGGGGGCTCCCGGGCGTAAGGCTCCTGGGCGTCCTCGAAGCTGTCATCCGAAATCCGAAGTCGGGTTCGAGTCGACGAGGAAGATCCGCTCGTTACGCTTCTCCCTTGCCTTTGCCGACTTTATGAGTCGGTCGACGACCGTTGTAAGTCGTCCCGGCCGGCGTGCTGAAGTGGATACGGTCCGGCTATATTACACCTGGAGTATGTGCTTGGGTACTCCTTCACGTAAATATCCGGTTGCTTTGACATGGTTGCGAATGGCAGTTCCTGTGGAGCCACAGAAGACCTTTTGCTTTTGTACCGTATATCGAACAATCCCTTGCGTTGTGATGTTTGATGAGATCAGGAACATCTTTGGGTTCAGGAACTCCGAGGGTCAGGTTCGTCCGCCTTGATTTTGTTGTTGATGTGTCTGTGTATGACTCAGTACGCAATGTTACAATACAGTATTATAGTACAGTACAGTATTTTACAGTAATACGGTTGACGTACGTCCTATATTATTGTGCTAACCAGTATAACATCACAGGGTTGTGGTCTTGCACTTCACCGCCTACGTCACGGATAGCGAGATGCGTGCAAAAATTTAAGAAATGATAATACACGCTTATGTTAAGCCTATGAAAAGTTTCCCCTGCACTCTGATTGGCTGACGCTAAAGCACTAAAAATCGAGCGTTTTGACGTCATAAGGAAGTTTAACGATTTTGGCGCTTAATTTCCACAGAAAAATAAAATATTTTTTGGTCGACCAAAGTTGTTATTTGGTCGAAATTTTATGTTTTAAGTCGTTAGAAGCCGGATTAGGATTTTAGGAATTTTTCTGACATTAAAAAATTCGTCAAAAAGGAAAGACAAAGAAATTGACCGACCTCTGGTCGGTTAGCCAGAGTGTTCAGTTAATCAAAAAAAGGTCGGTAAAGTAAGTTTTAGGTCGGTTTCTCCAACAAAATTTACTTTTATCGGTCGAAAAGTAATTTTAGCCGTTAGAAATAAGAATTCACCGTTAGAAACTAGAAATTCCATCTAGGATCGACCTGTATCGACCTGGAACCAGAGCTTTAATGGTCTGTTGCGGTTCCGTGAAGGTCGGCGATCCGCTGTTTGGAGGTCGGTTATCCGCCCTTTCTCGGACGTAGTCAAAGTGTTTCGCTATTCAAGGCGAAGGTCCCGTAGGCGTAATCCAATCGCGCTGCAGGGTCTCGTGGCGAGCCTGGTCCGTCTGTTGAGATCCCTCCAAATGATGCCTTCACCGTCTCCACAGAGATTCGTGGAAAGAAAACTAGACGATCTGCTTACCAAGCAACAGGCAAGCGCAAGGAGACCACAGCAAGTCTTCACTGACAAATAAAGGCGATACAAATACCGCGTAATATGGGGGAAGAGATCACAGATGCCCGTCTGGCCCAATGTCGATGTACACACTAGTAAGTTTTGTGTGTCTGTCTAGGCGTAAAAGAATGCTGGCGGCAACGTCGTGCTAGCCAGACAGTGTGCGTGATGCAATGCGCGGACTGGGTTCTATCCAACACGAGCGTATGAACGTTGAGCGTATGGACGAGCGTATGAGTCGTATGTAACCGACTAAAACGTCCGGACGACATAAGACGCCCGGCGGACGTTTTGGTCGTTAAACCCACCAAACCGTCCGGAGGCAAAAAAAACGTCAACCGTAAATTTTGCCCACCCAAACGTTTTTGCATTCTCAGACCCGGAAACTTTGGTCGGAGCACTATTTAAGCCCGGACACTTTGGTCGCAGCACTATTTAACGCCGGACACCTTGGTCGCAGCACTATTTAAGCCCGGACACTTTGGTCGAAGCGCTGTTTCAGCCCGGACAATTTGGTCGGAGCACTCTTTCTGACCCGGACACTTTGGGGAGCACTATCTACGCCCGGCCACTGTAATAGGAACACTTTTTCTGACCCGGACACTTTGGTCGGAACATTGCTTCAGACCCGGACACTTTGGTCGGAGCACTATTTCTGACCCGGACACTTTGGTCGGAGCAATATTTAAGCCCGGACATTTTGGTAGGAGCACTATTTCTGACCCAAACACTTTGGTTGAAGCGCTGTTTCTGACCCGCACACTTTGATCGAAGCCCTATTTCAGCCCGGGCACTTTGGTCGGAGCATTATTTTAGGCCGGACATTTTAGTTGGAGTATTTTTTTGGCCGGGACACTTTGGTCAGGGCTGACACAGTACAGCGGACTGTGAGATTTGTCGGACTCTTTAATTGGATTACCCTTAAAGAGAATACGCTTTCTGGAGCCATTTTCTTAACGAAAAGTTTGTATGTAGGCTTCCTAGTATAGTTCTATGCCACGCACTTTACAAAAATTATTCCAGGATTTACCGCGGTTTTGCATGTTTTTCTGTGAAGCTTTAACAGTGGTGTGGTAAAGTGCAAAAGACCCAAAAACGCTAGTTAGCGATATCTAGATTGGGTTTTAAAATGTTTTTGCCTGGTAAACAGTTTTGTATTTCTATTGAGACGGTGGGCCGCACTTGTAAGTAAAATGAAGTTCAAACGGAAATTGGTGTGCTAAAAGTTGCATACGGCACTAAACTTTCTTAGACTTAGCAAACGTCATCGTGTATAGTAATCTGCTTCTGGTAGAATGGAATGTACAAAACTTTGCTACGTATTGTACGAGTAGGACTACGTCTACATCAGTTCGGACGTCTATACTCGTAATCGGTACTATAGTTCACTAAGATGTTTGATTCGCCCGATACATCTACAGTAATAAACTGCTTTCCAGAACTGTTCGGTTACGCTATTCATTATGTCAGATATGAAAAATTATTATTAAAGCGAAGAATGAACTTTAAAAGATGACGATACAATAATATCATTTCCATCTTTCGCTGGTCTGATGATCTCATCCATTCGCATCTACCCCGCTGGCCCAAACCGGTGCACGTATTTCTAGACTTCTGGGGCAACCTGCTGGTGCCGTCCAGTAACGACCCTGGCGATTCGGTCTAACTGGCTGGCAGTGATGATATCAAGCAAGGGGGCGGCACACTTATCAGTTCCATTTTCTTCTACAATGAAGTTCGTAATTTATTGATGTAAGCTGTTTAAAATGATGAAATTGCAACTCTAGAAAAAACAGGAATAATTCGGAAACCGAATTTACAGCAGGCTAGAATAATTCTTATTTCCAAGAAACTCTATACCAGACACTCAGCTTTGCTTTCACTACACTTCCCGCGTCGACTTTAGTTTGGCAAGGGTCGTGCGCTTTCTTGGTCGTAACGCAGGAGCGATGGTACAACATCCCGCAATCCGTACAAGTCATTATCGAATCGGCGTCAAATAAAATAGGCATCCTGCAATCTCATATTAATTTTACGGAAAGCTCTTTTGGGTCTCCCACCACAGTGTCCGGGTATAAATAATGCTGATCAAAACGCCCGAGCGTGAATAGTGCTCCAGCCAAAGTTTTTGGGCTGACATGGTGCTTCGACTGAAGTGTTCGGGCTGACTTAGTCCTTCGACTAAAGTGTTACGGCTGAAAGTATGCTCCGACCAAAGCGTCATGCTCCGATCAAAGTGTCCGGGCTGACATATTGCTCCGACCAAAGTGTCCGGGTCAAAAGCAGTGCTCCGACCAAAGTGTCTGGGCTTAGACAGAGCTCCGACCAAAGTGTCCGTGCTGAATTATTGCTCCGACCAAGGTGTCCGGGCTGAGAATGCAAAAAAGTTTGGGTGGGCAAAATTTACGGTGGACCTTTTTTTTGCCCCCGGACGGTTTGGTCGGTTTACCGACTAAAACGTCCGCCGGACGTCTTGGTCGTCCGGACGTTTTGGTCGGTCACAGTCGTACTGCGATAGACGAACGAGAGAGTAAGTATGCTCAGTGTATGCGGACGCGGTATATCCGCTTCAGCGGAGAGTGCAGTGCAGCATCACACACACGTACAAAAGAGAGGCAAATACAGCATGTGTGCGTGCGTGCGCATGCGCCAAGTATAGCGTAGGTGCCACGCAGGCTCGTATGAGGCTCACAGACTCACCCGGCAGAGCTCAACGGGGAGGTCGGTGGACCTTCTGACAGACAACCCGACAAACCGTCACCGCTCAGCACTGTTCGAGCCGGGGTTGTTCCTGTGTCGCCGGTTGACGGAAGCGCGGAATCAATTTTTAAGGCAGATGAAAGACAACTTGACCCGACTGATCCGACATTTCAGGCACCGGTCGGACAGTATTCTGCTGTGAGCAGGCCGAAGTACACCGGGTATTCTACGAAGGCCAAATGTGTGGTGATTGTACGCACAGACCAGAACGTTCGGATACGATTTTCGAAGGAAACCGGGGAATTCTCGAAGAAAAACGCGAAAAGCACTGCATGGGTAAATTTACGCTAAACGCTTTGGAAGCCCGCAACTTACTGGACGGTTTATGAACTTTATCGTCCCGCGGACGTCTGGAACCTATGGATGGTTGCACCCGTAAATGGGATCCAAGAGCATTGCAGTGCCCGCACTACGCTTCCGATTTTTCCGTAGGCAGATAATTATCAATAGCTACTTTAATTGTTCTACGTTAACCGGAAACTGCGGCAAAATAGTTGAAGGCTATTTTGCCATCTATACTGCGGCAAAATAGCTAACGACTATTGTAACGCAGTGTGCGGCAAAATAGCAAAAGGCTATTTTACCGACCATAGTGCGGTAAAATAGCTAATGGCTATTTTGCCGCAAACACTGCGGCAAAATAGCCACTTCGAATAAGATCACATCGGTTTCATCTTCGCGTAACAGGATGAAAAACTACACAATTTTCAAAATTATTTTCCGGAAAGGAGGCCGGGGATTTTTCAGGTACTCTCCCGAATTGCGTGAGTCGCAGCCGTCGAGACTTGTTTTGCGTAGTAGGAGCGTGGCTGGGGATCAGAAAATTACACAAGTCAGCGTACGGGAATTAGTCTTAACTCTGACGGCGCTGACAAGTAAAATTTGCAGATTCCCTGCAGCCATGCAACTCCGCATATCAATGGTGTTCGCCTCCAACGCATTAAATTTCCCGGTAATTCACGAGTCTTATATTCGACGCAAGTCAAGTGTGACAAGTACGAGTACAGTAACTGACTGAAAAAGGAATGGAACTGACGGTAAACTGCTTTCATGCAACTACTAACTGTTAGTTCCACGGAAGCAGCGAGCAGTTAATTCCGTTCCGCGCTGGCTCGCGATTTACTGTCCTCTGTCCTTGAAACACATTTTTCCGGAGGAGCGGAGAGAAACTTTCATTCGCTCATAAAAGGAATCGAACGCAAAACTAACAACTTTTACTGAAAACCAGCAAATTTCGCCGGAATTTTAATACACTGCGTGGACAATCTCTCGATTGTGTAGCGGCAGGTACGGGATAAGAAAGAGGAATACTGGGATTTAAAATAATTTCGGATTTGTGTATATAAAAGGAATAATAATAGTAGGGGAAAGAATTTTGTGAGTGTATGAAGGACATGAGAGGTTGTGGGTGTTTCTTTACTACAGTTGAGACCTTGAAAATTGCGCGTTTAATCTGTAACTTTCCATAGGTTTACACAGTCATTTTGGTGGTAGTAATTTGCGTAGTAGTAATTTGTGTAGTTAAGAAAGTTGATTGCTTAATGGAGCGAACTATTATGTTTTGCACTGATAGTCTTGGATGTGTAGTAACAGGTGGTTTGTATATGGGATGTAGGCTGGGGCGTACATTAAAAGGTTGTTCAAGAGAATGTTGGGTTTAATTGGTTTGTTGACTGGATTGTTTGAGTTCGATGGGTATATCAGAAGTTGAGGAACGTTGTGTTTGAGTTATTATGGATTTGACGAAGTATATGCAGTGAGGAGAATGTGTTTCTTGTTGGTTATTTTCTGGTGGCCGGTTTAGATTTTCGGAAGCGTACTGATTCAGGTTGTTGTGTTTTGTTTGGCTTTGGTCTTTTTAGGTTGAGTATAGTTTAGTAAGTTTGCTTTCATAGATAGTTTCTTTTAAGTATTGTTTTTTTTAATAAAATAATGGAAACTGGTTGTGATCGCAAGAAATACATGCGTAAGTATGTCCGTGATTATAGAGAAAAAACCGCAAAACGGAAACTGATGGTAATTGTAGCAAGAAAGATAATGAAGTAGTGATGATGTTAGACATGAAAATGTGAAGTTAAAAAACAAAAATGTAAGCTTAACAGGGTCAACAAAACACAACAATTCAGGACAAAATCGTAAAGTAATGCTTAAGAAAAGATCCGGACAACCATTACACATTACCATACTCCGCAAATGTCGTTCAGCACGTTCCCTTTACAAAAATTGTCCAATAATTGTCCAAAAATTCTCCAATAATTTTTTCCAAACATACCAGAAAACGCACCACCTTTAGTATTCCGATTACATTTTTGTTTTTTAACTTTTACATTCTCATATCTAACATCATCACCACTTCCCACATTATCCTCCCTGCTACAATTACCATCAGTTTCGATTTTGCATTTCTTTCTATAATCACGCATATACTCACGCATGTATATCTTACAATCACAACCACCTTCCATTATTTTATTAAAAAAAGAATTCTTAAACGAAAATAATGTATGAAAGAAAACTTACTAAACCATACTCAACCTAAAAAGACTTAACCAAAGCCAAACAAAAGACAGCAACATGAATCAGTAAGTATCCACTAAATCCACACCGGCCACCAAAAAATAACCAACAAGAAAAAGATTTTGCTCACTCCATATACTTCGTCCACTCCATAATAACTCAAACCAAGATTCCTCAGCTTCTTATATACCCACCGAACTCAAAAAAGCCAGTCAATAAACCAATTAAACGATACATTTTCTTGAACAACCTTTTAATGTACCTACCATCCTACTTCCCATATACAAACCACCTGTTCCTACACATCCAAGACTATCAGAGCAAAACATAATAGTCTGCTCCATTAAGTAATCAACTTTCTCGAAATTTCTGGAATTTTCCACAATAATCCATCACTATCTACAACCCGCAACACACTTCACTTCCTGTAACACTTCATTGAACACTCAAATACGAACAACCAGAAAGTCGAATATATTTATACCATACTACAGTAAAAATCAATTTATCTTCACCCAAATTCAATGTAGACCCTTTCTTCGCTACACTGGATTAGTACACCCTTTCTTCATTATCACTTTTCGTCAAACATATCACCTTTAATATAATTTACTATATTATTAAATTCTCTATTCAGCACTTTATATTCCTACCCCTTATAATCTCCACATACAATATGCTCCTGCAATGTACTCCTACATTATGTAGGAGCACATACGTATATAGGAGCACATTGCAATGTGCTCCTACATATGTAGGAGCACATACATATATAGGAGCACATTGCAATGTGCTCCTACATATGTAGGAGCACATTGCAGGAGCATGTTGGATTACGTTTGTTTGGGTACTACAATTCCGTTTTTCTCCTCCAAGAACCGATGAAACCGATGCAATGTGCTCCTGCATAATGTACGAGCACATTGCAAGGTGCTCCTACATAATGTAGGAGCACATAATGTAACCTAAAAAAGATGCTGAGCTAACAACGCCATCTACAAGTTTCACGCATCGTTACTCGACGCATGTCACATGACTCATGTCACATGACTGTTAGGCCCCACCGCTTCCTTCAACCGGCCGGACCCTTCCGTACTCTACGGGCGCCAAAAATTACTTTTGTTTACACACGGATATCGAAGACCAAAAACCGAAACTACAGTTTCATATATGCTACGACTGATTCTAGTCGTATATCGCATATAAGAACCTGTCACGGTTCAATGAACCTGCCGCAAAATTTTCAAGTCCGTCTGCTCTGAGCCGAAAAAAGCAGTGAATTATCATGCCACATCCTATTGGGCCGTTTTTCAAAACGGAAGCTGCCCTCCCCCATCAGGCGGCAGTAAGCGTTCACCGCGCTAATGTCATTGTTCGCCCGTCATTCACTGGATTTGTGCTGTTTGATTTGAAGTTTTTCGACGTTTAAGTGCGGAAACATTGCGTGGTAATGTTGCGCGCGTGTGGTGGACGGTCCCATCTCAGTCGTGATGTTAATATAAATGGGAATTCCGGAGAAATTCGGTGAAATTCCTACTACTAGTTTAAGGTTAATACTGTAGAGGCGTTAACAAGTTAGACCACAGAGTTGGTTTACCGGAAAAATGCACACTGAATATACCCACGCTGCACGGGCAAAATTCACGACGCAGAAACGAAGTTCCTTGGGCGCCATTCATGTTTTGGAGTAACTAAACATTTTATAACTAATTAATAATATCTAAAATTAAAAATTAGTTAAAAACTGTACTACAGAAGGCTGAAAGTAATGCATACAAATTAGAGCTCTGATTTTACCATGTAGGTTTGTTGTGGTTTTTGGGGTGCCCCTGCGCTGGGGGCGAACGGTTTTTGTTTAGCATTTGAAGGCAGAAAGTGGCGTTTTTTGATGATATAAAAAATATTGGTGGAGAAATAGTCGGAATTAAGCAAACATCTGCTATCTGAAGATCGGTAAATGTAAACGCGATTCAAGCCATGAATTTTGCCCGTGCAGCGTGGGTATGTCAGTGCGCATTTTTCTGGTAAACCAACTCTGTGGTCTAACTTGTTAACGCCGCTACAGTAATGGTTTAACGTCCGCATGCATTCAGGGCAAGATCCCAGTTCGAGGCAGCAGACAGCAACTACAAGTCTCCAGAATACACAGTACAATGCGACCAAGAAAGGAAGCTACGGGTTTAGGGTATGCGTTTTAGCGAAGACAGTGAAAACCGGTTTGTACAGCTAGTACGCGCACAGACAGCCACAATCATACGTTTGTAAGTGAATGCGAGCGGATTTACCCACTCGCACACACATGTGCCGATCGATCGATACAGCAAAGCAGCACTCCGCTTGCGCTTTCTGGCTGCACTGAAATACTCTGCCTTCGGTCTATTTATAGTCACAACAGAGAGGCTGCCTTGATCAATCAGCCTCAGCGGGCAAAAAAGGCTGTTCGCTGGCTTTATAACATAGACCGTAGCCTCCTCATTTAGTCAGATTGTATTTCAGATCAAGCTTTAAACAATAATACTGTACACCAGCTTTAAACAAGAATACTACTGCAGTATATTTAAACATTACAACTCATTGTCAGTACACCCACTCCCTCACAAACACATTCGTTGGCCAAATCTCAGGTTCCAGAATTTTATTCGCCATGTCTTTAAGCGTACCAATGCGGGCAAAGCGCCAAACCCGCCGTTAAAGTTACCGAACCTTTTCCCGAAAGATTGGCAGTTATCGGCGTCAAGTGGCGGGTGTTGACGAACTGTAGACAGAGTTCCACCAGGTGCGGTAGACTGTAATTGCCAGCACAGCAAAATTAAAGGGTATCGAAGGCAACCCCCGGGTTTACTAGTACTTATTTCACCATCTACACATCGCGGTAGGTGACAAGTTCGACTGTTTCCCCTGGTGAGCCGGGCCGCCTGGTTTTCAGCTCCAGCGGACTTGTTGGTATAAGTGAAGTGTCGCTTGATTGATGTCTTCTTCTCCCTATTATCGCCACTACCGTGATCTAATAAATCACCATGCGTTGTCGGACAAAGTAAGTGGATTTACGAGAGTGGATTGTCGAACCCGAAAGAAAGACGGTGTAGTACTAAGCAGTGCCAAAAAGATTGACGTCATGTTGTGTTCACCAGCAGAAAACTATGCCTCAATGCCAGCAGAAGACGTATGTTTTTCGGATCATCGGTTGTGCAGAACGGTTGCGTCGTACAAGTCCGCCATCCCTATTCATAAAACCGTTACGTTTCGACTATGGAAACATACGACCATGAATGAATTTCACGAGAAAATAGGAGCAGTTTCGGAGAAGTATAGTGAATACGACGAATCCTCCCCCATTGATGAATTTATCACCGGTTATATCCAAGAACTAAATAACGTCGTTGATCAGTGTTTTCCGTTGCGAACTCGGAGGGTACGTCAAAAAGAACCCCCGTGGATGAGCGTTCCCTTGAAGAATTTAATAAAACATAAAAACCAAGCCTACCGCCAAAGATGCCAGTCCCGTGATACACCTGAATTCAGTCAGTACGATCAGCAGTTCAAAGCCATGAAAAAAGCAGTACGTTTAAAGATTTTGGACGAAAAACGCAACTACTTCGCTCGAAACAGAGGAGAGACAGACAAAATATGGTGGGAGTTAGGCAGATTACTTCGGAAGTGGAAAGAAAAAGAAGAGCCGCCCGTGGATCCCAACGTGTTAAACGCACACTTCGTAGAACAGGGATTGCACGGAAACGATCACCCTGTACCATGCGTGCCACCCGAGGGTGGCGACACTAACCCATTGCTTTGCAGGTTTAACGATGTGACCGCCGATGTCGTCGCACTCCTGCTGAAAGGGATGGCAAAACGGAATAAGAGCCCCGGTCCCTGCGGGATGCCAACCAAAATCCTTGCAGGCGTGAACCAGTTCCTTGCCAGGCCGCTGACAATTATGATAAACGCCTCCCTCAAAGCAGGAGTGTACACCATCTATTTTCAAAAACGCTGACGTAGTTGCCATCCCGAAGCAAGCTAACGCACGACAGCCGGATGAGTCCAGACCATTTCTCTGCTGTGCAACATATCAAAAGCCTTCGAAAAAGTCGTCCAGAACCAGCTTGTCGCCATTTTGAAGGCCGAAAATGTGTTGTCGGAGAAACAGTCGGGATTTCGGGATGGGCACTCGTGTGAGACTCTACTGCTGAAGCTGTCCGAAAAATGGCGGAAGGCAATGGATGATGGGAAAATCACAGCCTTATGCCTGCTTGACCTGAAGAAAGCATTCGACTCCGTTTCCCACGCGAAGTTAATTGAGAAGTTACACGCAATTGGCGTCCGTGGCGGCGCGCTTAAATGGTTTCACAGTTACCTGACATCCCGAAAACAACGTGTGAAAATGTCCCGAAACGTGTCCGACTGGCTGCCAGTGCAGTCTGGGGTTCCGCAGGGCGCACGCCTGGCCCCGGTGCTGTACACGTTATATACCAACGACATGCTGCCCGGACTTGACGCTGAATGTTTTGCAGATGACACAGTTCTGTACGGTGTTGGTACCACGCACGAGGAGGCGGCTTTGAACCTTGGTGTCCAAGTGGAAAAGGCGACCGCCTGGTTCACGGAGAATTCCCTTTGCGTCAACGAAAAGAAATGTAAGCTGATTTACATTTGTTCACTCTCGCGAAAAAGCCAACAGGCGCCTACAATTAGTCTGAACGGCTACCAGCTTGAAGCGGAGAAATGCGTCAAGTATCTTGGTGTGCATATTGACCAGAATCTGAAGTGGGAAGAGCAGTTTGACCATGTGTTACGGAAGGTGAACTATGGCATCGCAATGATAAACGCAGCAAAGGATGGTCTGGACATGCCACAGCGGAGAAGTCTTTACCATGCTTGCGTGCAGCCACATCTTGACTATGGGTCGGATACGTGGTCACCAGCATCTTCGACTTTACGCGGCAAGCTAGCCAGAGCCCAACGGAAAGCACTGCAGCCAATTACTGATTACAAGGAGCGGGTGACCCCCGAGCTGTATCAGCGATTACGCATCCTGCCGTTGTTCGACCGTTGGAAGCAGTCCGAAGCCGTCTGGTTGTACAAGATCTACAACCATGAAGTGTACAACCCACCGCCCTACTTGGTCGAAATGGTCAACTTCAAGGATTTGTCGTCCCAGTATAACCTCCGGAAACCAAAGCGAATCCAAGCCAGAGCAAAGAAGAAAATTGGAGAAAGTACGTTGGCAATGCGTCTGATGAACGTGTTTGAGCGGATTCAAAAAACTAATATGGAGATACTCAATGTTAGCGGTGTTGGCTTCTTTAAGTTTGCTCTGAAAACGATTGATCTGTTCGAATAATCTCTTTTTTGTTGTTAACCTTTAGCTGTTTTTTACCGACCAGACGTTGAAGTCCCGTTAACCGGGTTGTCTGCTCTTGATATATGAATGAATGAATGAAACACAGACTCGTGCATTGTAACTCCTGTACGAGTATTGAACTATTATAATAGTTCAATATAGAATATATATTCTATGCAACGGTACAGGGTCCCATGAAGGCATTTGCTATCCGAAAGAAAATAGCACACAGCGCCATGTCAACGCTTAAAAGAGCGACAGAAGCAATTTGGCATGAATTAAAATTCATTGTGACTTAGTAATGCCAGCATTCAGCGTACAACAACGACACAATTAGTATACCATGGTGCTCGCACTTCAGCGGTTGAGCGGGGCCATCTGTTGCGCAAGCGCTGCTTTCCAAGTGGCCATCTGTGGTCGGTTAATCCTAAGGTCATTAAACGGGCATGACCACTCCAGGTGAATAGCCCCCAGGTTGACGACGTGACCCGTTTTCCGGCTACGACGCACGTATACGCCTTTCCAATAATCCGACCCGTAGCGAGCTATGACGGGTTGATCTTCTTTCAGGATGTCGGAGGCCAGAACAATCTTGTGCGGGGCACACTGCTGCGCCGCTTCCCATTCATTGCGTGTAATCAGGAAATCCACGCCACTGATCCCGACCACCTCTGCCGGCCACCAGTAATCGCTGTGCGGATTGACGTCAGCGAAAACTTTCGCGTTGTAGGTGAATTCGCTATAACCGATTCGCAGCAGCGAACCCAGTCGGGGTTTCGTCGGGAAGGGGAGCTGTGGTTTGGTGTCGGAATGCTTGAACTGGTAAATGTCCAGCAGCTCGGTGTCGAGCAGCAAGCGGCTCTGCAAACAAATCCTTATATTATTCCGACTTCCAAGTACCTACTGTACCATCGCATTTAGATGCTCAAACGAAGGCCGCAAGATCTTTTTAGAAGGTCAATTAAAACCTATTTAGTAATACGTACTAACGGGTACAGTACCCTGCTGTGTTTCGGTACTGCGACGTCCGGACACTTCCACAATATGCACTCGACGCCACTCGTGTACTCGACACCAGAAACACGGTTTTCGTTAAACTGCTCTACATAGGAAAACTTAGATATTTTTATTGCTGTCTCTCCTGTACTGGTATAAAACCAACAACAAGAGCAACAACCAGCACTTAATCGATTTTTGAAAAGTTTTTGTCATGTGGCACAACGGGAATATTAGCGTGTCTCTGGTGTCCGATACGCGAATCCACATTGCCAATCCCGGAGCAATTCTCTACACCTACTTTAACGGGGCCGTTAGCCAGCTGCGCATCGGTGAGCAGCGGGAAGCGGACAAGGAACAACGCCTTTCCCAAAACATGACGACGATTGGTCTGGGATGGCTCCAGATTATCACGAGCACAGGCGTCCATAGCCCATCTACAACGGCCGAAAACTAACGAATTACTGTAAAGACAGGAAGTGACTGGACAGTCAACCATGGAAATGCGGTTAATGCGTCTTCTTGATAAAATTCTTGCTGTTAGCCCTAAAATTCTGGATGCCGGTTCTGTACCTGCTTTTAAATTCCCACATAAATCTGTCGATCTGTCTAGAATGTTTACATTAGTGGTTAGCTTTCTTGTGCGACAAGACGAAGTCCCTTTGGGGTTGTCTGCTCTTTTGCCGTAATAATAATATTATTACCAAGGCATTATGCAGCAGAAAACAGCGAACACCTTACTTCTCCGCGGCAGTATAAATGACATTCTCCTCAGCACACAGTACATCACTTTGTAAAATCAATTCCAGGGTATCCTGTCCGATCGCGGTGAAATGCTTCGACTGCAGTACCACGCTGCAGTTGGCGTCCACCACGGCCAGGCACTTCGTCAGCAGACCAGCCAGGCAATCGTGCGTCGGATATTTGACCTGTTCAGAAAGACGTAATGAACGTTCCACATCTGGTAGGGTACAGGAATACCAACCTTTTCCAAGAAGATCAGGCAATTATCTGCATTGAGGTGAGTGTTGACGAACTGCATGCAGAGTTCCAACAGCTGCGGTAGATTGTACTTGTCCGCACAGTAAATCGTCTCCAAGACATTCTCCGGGTTTAAATCACCATCCACAGACCGAGTATACAGGTATCTACAGTAGGAATTCTGTAGTCTTTTGCGCTCACTAGTCGTCATGTTCACGAAGAGTTCCAAGAAGATTTTAATGCGTACTCCATTATTTTACTTCAGTGTGAGAAAGACATCGACTGGGATACATTCAGAATATCTTTAAACAACGTAGAGAGACCTCCCCGACCAGTGATAATGTGCACAGTCAGACAGCGTACTCACTTGAGCATGTTAGCGAAGGCTTCGGGAAGAATCTCTGGAATATCGATGGGTCCGTCGCCATTTTCATGCAAACATCCGTTGAACATGGTGTTGAAGACATCGCTGGCAAGACTCAACACAAACCTACAACGTCAACATTCACCAGCTATCTCAGCAAGCGTAGAATTGCACAAAGACTGACTTGTGCGCGGAGAAGGTCTTCACGTCACCATACTGGCGTCCGACGGTGAACTGCACGTCGCTCATGTCACCAGTGGCAAAAATATGCTTCAACTGGTCAGCGAATTCGGGGTGCGTTGCTCGCCATTGGGCATCCCGGGCAGAGGGAGGCGATGTTCCTGACATGGCTGTTCGCCGAAAAGCGATATTTGTGAAAGCTCTTAACCGCACCCGATGAGTTCTCCTTGCAAGTAGAAGTATCAGTGCCAATTCCCAAAAGAGTTATAAACATGAAACCATTTTTAAGCACCCAAAAAGCGTGCTCAAATCCGGAGAAGACATTAAACACTATTTATGTTGACAGCAGAAAGCAAGAACATGGGAAGAACACCAAATCGCAGACGCACTCGCAGCCTCGCAGGCCAAATGAGAATCACACGCCACTGTCACCTGGGCGGTTGGACACATGATCAAGTTCTAAGCGGCAAAAGCTTTATATTTCACATTTCCGAAGGGAGAAGATAACTACTTTCGGAATAACTCCCTTAGGCTTCTATCAATTAATATCTGTTACGTGTAGACTTTGTTCTGATGCTCGGCTCATTTTAGTTCGATATATGGTCTGCTGCATCTTTGCCTTGGCGTGTCAAGTTTCACCAGACACGGGATGTTTTCTTGATTGTGTTTAATACACAAGAGCATAAACTCAGTTTATGCATTGTTCGATTAATTTAGCATGTAGTGCTTATCGCCTATCGGTAAAATATTCAGTGAAGCTGATACCGAGCGGCGAGCACAAACCAGTAGTTTTCAAGCATCTGCAGAGTAGTACAATGCTCATCTACTACGAGTACATAGCGAGCATCGGTCACAGAAAACAAAATTAAAAGAAGGAGGCCGGGGCGCGGCCGCCAAACAGGTTTTTACCGACTAGAAGGGAAATACAGTTCCATATTGATCCTTATGATTTCAATCATACTGCGTGCGACACATTTGGCACTTGGTGCGATGCTGCAGTTGTTTATAAAGGAGATCGGGAAGAAATTGTTCATCGGAACGGGCGAGAGTCGTTCTACGTGTTTTGTGTGTACAGTACTGCAATGTTTAGTCTGAAAATAATGCGTGGGTAATGGAGCGAGTACGTGTAGATAACTACAGACAGACGGTACAAAGTTCATAATTATTGATAATTGCATCTTTTTATCATTCGCTCACTAACCGTCATGTCGGCAACGGGTACTACGAACTTATCTGTGTGTACTAACTTTAGCATTACAATGCACACGTGGTTCCAATGTACAAAATATTCTTTCAAGTGCAAGGGGGAAGATATACTGTACACTGTAGCGACTGTACAGTTTGTACATGCTTCAGAAGCTCCGAGTTCCAATGAGAAGAACTTCGACTTCATATGTGCGATTATGTTTCACTACCACCTTATGGAGGTTTGACTTATCGGCTGCCCCCACTAGAGTGACACATCTCCCCCCCCCCAGGCGCCACTGGCAGTCGTAAATATACAAATTTAGGAATTCTGTTTCTCGAGCGGTAGTTGTGCCTTGGAGCTGGTACAACTTTGCATAGTATTGCATTTACATTCTCACGCAGCAGGAACGAAGATGCGCGAGATAAGTCGAATTTCATGAACAGTTTAATTCGTCTTTTACAAGTTTTGTTGCACAACTGGTGCATAATGTAGAAATGTTCCAGGCTTTCCGAAATGTTGCTCGCTACGTTGGACACACCAAATTATTTTCACGACTGTTCAGAAAGAAGGACGGCCACCAGCAACCTTCTACGGGTAAACCCGTCCCTTAAAGAGTCTATTATCGCTAAAACGCGTGAAGCGTTCTTGTAAAATGCTCAATCAAGTTTTTCGTGCAACTGTTAGGTCAAATCGTTATTAGCTAACATATTTAGTGGCATGTTGTGAGTAAAGTAAAGCACGTAATTTTGCATCACGTGTTCGTCTGCGTTTGGTTAGCAGTTATCAACGATACTTCCAATAGCCCTTTTCTGGAATCGCTTCGTGGTCGGGATCCCAAAGCCAGCGCCGATAGGCAAAAAAAGAAGACCGATAATCAAAAAAGTACAGATGGGGGTAGTTCTGATCCGCTGCATGGACCAGGATCCCCGTATCGACGATTTCGAAGGTTAGGAGTTGGTGCAGACAATTATTACAAAAATATTGGTAATGGCAGTAGTACGGGAATGCAGGTCTGACAGAAACCGGGAGGGAAGTGATTACGGTAATGGTGGAGACGACGGAGACGACGGTGGCGATGGTGGAGACTAGACTGTTGTGGAAACGCAGCGCGATCGTCTCCCTCCCCTTTTCCACGATAGAGATTAACTGATCGCAACTACCACAGAAACAGTCCCTCTCCTGTTTTTTCAATTGTTGCCTATATAATTTTTGTTTGTTGTATACTGACCTAAGTGACCTTCATGTTTTTCATGTAATTACTGATTCACCATTTTTGTCGTAACGTTCTGTAGATTTCTGTGTCCCTTTTCCACTGTCTCGCTGTCTGAAGCTTAAAGGGGGCAACCGCTCCGTGCAAGGACAATAAACTCAATATTATTAATGAAAGCAGCAGGAATGTGGAACATCACCGAACGTGCCCAATATCGAGGAGTATCTTGTAAAGGATCGTAACTGCTGTGGATTTTTCTACTCGACTATAGAGTCTCGAGTAATGCACAAGCATTGCTATCGCAGTGTTCCAGTGCACCGTATTTACTGATAACACAGCGCAAATATAGATAATGTACATATGCATGGCTTTTCAGTAAATCTACTCGCAGAGCAGTCGAATAACTTAATTCCTTAAGTAAACAAACAACCTACGCCAAATGGACTTTTATGAGGGTGACGAAATTAATGTGCACATTCATAATGTTCAGCAATAATTACGTATGCGTCAAGTACAGCATGTTACGAGTGTTTTCACTTTTGCGAAAAAGTTCTGGCGGTTCTGCCATAAATGCTTAAATACAGTAAGTACAACACATTTCAACTGTCTGTAGATACATTTTTTAAAAGTGTTTGATTGTTATGCATCAAATGACATATTTCGTGTACGCCAAGTCGCTGACTTGAGTTTGTAGGTAGATGGGCAATTTCCGAGAAGCGATGTATTTATTTTAATGTATTTTGCATCAGAGCAGGTATTGAAGTATTGAAAAAATCAAAGTATTGAAATTCACTTAGAACATTCCTTATTAATATAATTGGTTGACACATTCTGGCCCACTTCCTTCCCATCACAACCACGGCATAATATTATAAGAGTCCATACAGCTTAGGATGAAATGGTCGCATACCCAACATCTCCACATTCAGTACGCATGCAGCGCAGTGCACTGTACGACTGAGTTCAAAATATCCGTTTCGTACAAGTGCACTGCACCGCTTGCGTACACAATGCTGGGTATGGGGCTATGCGACCATTTAGTCCTACAATGTACAACTTGAACTTTTAGTAGCCATACTCGCTACAGTATCACGTATTTTATTTGGTAAACAGTTATGGAAACGATCCTTTAGTAATGGAAACGCTATGTGACTTCAGTACGGCATTAAGCGAATTGTTGCATTTCATAGGTAGCAAAATTCGAAAATTAACTGAAGAAGCGCGTTCTCATCCTGCTTCTCTCACGCAGCGTTTTAGTCTTGCTGTCGTAAATGAAAATGCTACGGTTGTTTTGAGCATGTTGCCCTTTAACATTAGAGAAGACAGAGACTTCGGTTGTTTTTTTAATGTTTAAACATTTCAACTTTCAAGACAGTATTATACCAGCGCCTGGAACCTTGTTCATTGGGTGGCTATTGCCAATAAATATGCGCCATTCGGGATTTCCAAGTGGCCATCTGCGAGCGTCTGGTTCTAAGGTTAATAAAGGGCATGTCCGTCCACTCACTGTAACCAGAACTACTAAAAAGGTTGACGACGTGCAAAACTTTCAGGCGGCCAATGTATGTGACCTCGCAGTCCGGGTGTCCGAAGAGAAGCAGAAAAACCTTTTGATCATTCTTCAGGATGTCGGCGGCCCGTACAATCTTGTGCGGAGCGAACTGCTACGCCGTTTCACCTCCATGAACCAGATAGTCCGCTCTACGCATCCCGATAATTTTCACCGGCCACCAGTAGAAAATCTGTGTGTTAACGTCAACGAATACCTGAACGCTGAATGTGAATTCGGCATAGCCGATTCGCAGCACCGAACCCTGTCGAGGTTCCGTCGGAAAAGCAATTTGTGGCGTACTGTCAGAATGCTTAAATTGATAAATCTCCCGCAGATCGGAGTCAGTAAGTAAACCACTCTGGAAAAAGGAAATAACAGTTGATCCATATGCTTTTTTGACCTCGTCACAACCTACTTTAACGGGTTCGTTGGCCAGCTGCGCATCGGTTAGGGGAGGGATACGGACGAGGAACAACTCCGATCCCAGCATTTCACGGTGATTGTTTGCCGATGGCTCCCGACTGGCTCGTAAACAAGCATCTGCCGACCATCTGCAAGTTACAAAAACATCTTAGGTTGCAACAATCAGCTTTGAATTAAGGCCGACACACTTCTCCACGGCCGTGTAGATGGTGTTCACATCAACGGATAACATATTGCGCTGTAAAATAATTTCCAGTGTATCCTGCCCGATGACGCTGAAGTCGTTCGACTGTAAAACGGTTTTGCCCTCTGAATCAACAAGTGTCAAGCATTTTTCCATAAAATGTGCAGTGCACTCATGCTTCGAATGTTTAACCTGCGCAGAAGAGCACCAGATTTAATATGGCATTATGCAACAGCAGGGGTGCACGGTGCACCTAACTTTTCCGGGAGTGATGTGGACCTGGTGGACTCTGTGGCTGTCGTTTTCAACGGCGACAACACGCTCACCTGCCGGGTGATCTTTCACGCTCTGCATTCCTGGCTGATGGCAAAGACGGCGAAGCCAGACAAAAACGTGCTTCGGTGTATGAGCCAATCACCATGCAATGCAGTCGAGGTAACTTGGCTCAGTGCCGCTCTACAATAGTATAGGCTACTACGTACTTGGTCTTCTGCACTGGAGGATCGAAAAGATGCATCGAAATGTGCAGAGACTTTTTTTGGACGTATGTTACTGCGTTTTGTTGATGGCTTGATAGTTCCGCGAACACAACATAAAATTTGTAGCGATATGCGCGGCGTCGGATATCCAACGGCCGCTAGTGGGTCCGCTTGGGTTTGCCGGCATCAGTTAAGGTCCATACCAATGGTTCATGAATCTGCATGCAAGGATGGTGTTTGTCTAACATTGGTCGCCACTTTATTATGCTGTCATATGAAATTGTTCAGATCTGTAGGCTAAGCCTTAAAGTTCCCTTATTTCTATTTTCTTATCAACAGCCATCGCTCGATCATCTTTATTGAATTTTACGCTATGTTTATTGCTATAACCGCTTCTACAGTATGAGTCGATCTACTGCAACGGATCGGTGATTAATGTCAGAAGCCTGGTGATACCGTGCTACTGATGCATGGTTTACGGTGCATCAGTAGTGAGCTGTACAGTGGAACAACAACTACAGATACGGCCCTGTTAAATCTCTCTGTTAACGTTGACCTTCATACAACGAGAAAGCTTTAGCTCCTGCGGCAGGCCAGAGGCGGACGAAAGAATTTTTTTAAGACAGATGCAACAAGGAAGCGATAAGTGTGTTGGGTACAATCCTGGACCAGGTTCGCATAGAGGAAGTGTTTTTGTAGTGAATTTTGTTTTAATACTCAGTTTGTACATGTACAATACAGTATGTGTCACTTATTAAAAGTTACGCACACTGCACACACAAAATCAAAATCAACTAGCATTATATGCATCGAAGTCAGAACTTTGATGGCATGCCAGAAAGCTCTAGCCAATCATGCAAGGAGACATTGGGTCATTCGCGAGGAATAAGGATTCTTCTCCCTCAACTGCACTCAACAGTAATTTTTGATACAGTGTACGAACGATGACAGAGCACGCCTTCAACTTACATCTTATAATATTATTAATTGGTGCGACACTTTCTGACCATATTCTTCTTTCCAAACCATGTTATACATGCTGTACTTCTAACCGTCAAATTCGTTAATTCGTCAAATTCTAATCATGAATACGTTTATAGGCGAACAAGAACATTATGTAGCAGTAAAAACGGATCGTTGTTGTTTTGCAAGCCAACTTCAATTGGTAACGACTGTAAAAACTGTAAATTAAATCTTTTGTGCTGAACAATATGCAATAAACCTCCCAGAACAGTTCAATTTAAGACCGATCAAACCACCACAAAAATTGTAAGTGAATGAAGAAAACATGAAAAAATCTTTTCTGTTTTCGAGCGGAGATTGAAGCATTAAAGATAATAACAGACCTACGACTTCATAAAGCAGAAAGCCCAAAGTCCCCAAACATCGCATATAATATATAATTACCAAAAAATTAAGTGATCGATTTCGTGCATTTGCAAGGGTTCAGTTTGGCCATCTACTACGAAACCGATGATTTCCAAGTGGCCATCTGGGCGCGACTGTTTCTAAGATTAATAAACGGGCATAGGCACTCATCGTATCGGGGACTTTTAAGATTGACGACATGCAAAACCTTCGAACGACCAACGCATGTGACTTCGCAATCTGGGTGCCCAAAGCGATGCAGGAAAACCTTTTGCTCGTTTTTCAGGATGTCCGAGGCCCGTAAAGTCTTATCCGGCGCACACTGCTCCGCAGTTTCACGTTTATTCCGTGTAATAACAATAAAGTCCGCTCCACGAATCCCAATAACCTTTGCCGGCCACCAATAGGAAGTATGTTCATCAACTTCAACGAACAATTCCGCGTTGAGCAACAACTCCGTATCGCCGATCTGCAACCCCGAGCCCTGTCGCGGTTTCGTTGAAAACGGTGGCTGTAGTTCATTGTCGGAGTGCTCAAACTGATAAATCTGTCGCAGCTCCGAATTCAGTCAGTAAACCACTCCGGAAAAAAAGGTGATAACTGTGTATTAACATGCTACTTTGCTGGCAACAACTTACGTTAACCGGTCCGTTGGCCAGCTGCTTTTCGGTCAGGAGAGGGAAACGGACGAGAAACATTGCCATTACCAGCATCTCACGGCGGTTGTTTGGCGTGGGCTGCATCCCACACTGGACGAAGGGCAACGGACTTCTCCACGGCAGTGCAGATGGTATTTTCATCAACGGACAATGTATTGCGTTGCAAAATCATTTCCAGCGTGTCCTGTTCGATAACCCTGAAGTCCTTCGACTGCAAAATGGTTTTGCTCCCTGCATCCAAGTGCTAAGCACTATGTCCATATATCCTGAAGCGCTCTCATGCTTCGAATATTTAACATGCGCAGACAAACACTGGATTATACCACGCGAACCGCGGTGAGTCACCTTCATGTTATAATACAGTACAACAGTACAACCAACCTTTCCCAGAAAGACTAGGCTGTTACTGGCGCTCGGTGTGGAGTTGATGAACAGTAGGTAGAATTCGGTTAGATGCGACAAATTGTACTTGTCCGCACAGTAAGTAATCTCGAAAACATTTTCCGGTGTCAGATCGGTGTCATACACGGATCGAGTATACAGATACCTAAGATGCAAAGTAAATAAACAGAACTCTTTCATCGTTTTGCTCCGTGATCGTCATGTCGGCGACAACTGAGCTCTAAGAACATGACTGTGGTCACTTCAGCATTATGGCGAAAGCTTCCGGCATAATCTCCGGAATATCGATGGGACTGTTACTCTCGCCACTTTCCGGCCAACTTCCGTAAAACATCGTTTCAAGTACACCGCTGCTAAGGCCCAGCACGTATCTGCAATGAAACTTCCATGTCGCAAGCGCAGCAAACGTGAAGTCACCAGAGGGACGAAAGGAATGACTTGATAGCTAAAAATGATTTCGCTTCCCCAAGCTGTCTACCGACGACGGAGTGAACATCTACCATCCACCCCTGACCCAGGTACACTTCACCTGGTCAACAATCTCTGGATGTGCACTACGGAGCCATTGTGACGAATTTCCGGTCATGATGAAATGACGAGCTACCGAGAATCCAAGATGAGGCAGAATCGCAGCTAAAGACGTAATCGCAATCCAGACCCATGTGATCGCCGCACGTAATCGCAATCCCGACCACGATGCCACGGAAGAGAGGTTTCTACTGAGAGACACAGACAGTCGGTGCTAAGCTCATATGATTGGCGGAAGACTGCCGGGAATACAGTAACAATAATATTCAGAAATATGCTGCCAAATTGTAAGAGATGAAGAAGTTTTTCTTTCACAGGCAGCAAAACTCGTTAACCATGTAGCTAAATGTACGTAGTACATACTTCCAGTTCCGTCTACGCGAATTATATTATCTCTGAACATGGGATGCTTTCTTATCCAGTGTGTTCAATAAGAACAGGCGCTAAACAGCCAACAGAGCATAAACACTGTTATGCATAGAAGTAGTTTGAGTACTGCATCATTGCATGTCGATCAAATGATCAGTGAAGTTGTTGCCAAGCAGAGAGCGGAAATTTCAATCACATTTTCCTAAGCTCTAGTAACTGTTATTATTATTGGTTATGTTTATCATAACTCAGGCGCATTCCCCGCTCAACAAAAAATCAGGGCTTAAAGAGATATCTCACGGAATTTGTTTGCAGTCATGGTATTCCACAGGCGACTAAAATATCTACAAAACGGAGAACGTGTGCAACTGCGGGGCATAAACTATGCGATTCGGATTGGCTACTTTGGGAGCGATTTCTGACCACTTCGTTTGGCGGCAAGATCGAACAACCTTTGACCACTATAGGCCCCTGTAACATTCTGTATATAAGTATATTTATCGGTACTTTGCTTCTGTGGATCAATCCGGTAGGGTCCGCATGTCAAACGGTCACTGTATCCCTTGCAGCAGGTTACGACATGCCCCGGAGTTACGTAGCGCCGCGGCTGCTTCTTCAGCCATTTCCACAGTGGACGTAGCGATGGGCAGTCACAATGTGCATCACGCACGCAAAGTGGATTGTATTCAATTTCCAGGAAGGGTCGCGCGTCGGCACTAGACACACTAGCCAGCAGACGCGCGTCGATGCGAGTTAGCTGGTTGGCGGCAAGGCTTACGACCTCCACTTTCGGCAGGACGAAATCGTGGTCAAAATACACTTGCTCAATCCCGTTTTGGTCCAGAAAAATAGCCTGGCAAAACAGCGCTATTAAACATGTTTCAAGAATCTGGAAACAAGTTGAGGTCTTGTAAGTAGAACATTATATGGAAATTCCACAAAATATTTACTAAATATTTTTGTAGAATTTCCATCGCGTACCTGTAAACTGCGTGCGAGCGGTTCCCACACTGACCAGTCCAGTCGCGGCATAACGTTCTCGGTAATCCAAATCGTGGCGAGTGTCGGTGCAGCACGGGCCGGTGTCAGCTGGGTGAACGCGTCGACGGCAATAGCGGACATGCGATTGTGTGACAATTCCAGTCTGCCCAATGCCATGAAGCCGGCAAACGTGGTGCGTGTTATCGAGGGTAGATAGATAAATTCTAATTTTAAGACAGTTAGTACCGGTTGCACGTTGCGCAGGAAACTGTCAACAGGGAAAGCCCGGTCATCGGGCGCCACCCATATATTGGCCAACGAGATGCTACGGAGATTGGGAAGGCGCGGCAGCGGGACGAAGGCTGTGTGCAAGCAGCTGGGAGCGCAGAGCTGATACGGCGAGTATCGGCTTGAAGAAAACACTTTTCCAATGTTAAGCAAATCAATGCTTCGGGAGATGAGACTGACGTTGTAAGCCCTGCTGGTGCAGGAGCACTGCGGCCACGCTGTATTGCAAGCTGGCAGAGCGTAGCTTACACAGTCATCTTCCTTATGATAGTATTCCCCGAATGGGTATGGGTACGCACGGTTGTGATTGCGGAAGCCACTGATGTACTCCAAAGAATTAGCCGGAAGAGCCGGGGCCGTCAATATGCCGGCAGTAACCGATTCCATGAGAAGCAAAGTAATTAGATCACAGATGATTAGGACTTGCTGGCGAGACATTATTGGCGGGAGGGGTGGGAGGGCTTCGTCAAGAACGTTTCGAATGATTAAGTTGTGTACAGATGTTGTGTACGGATACTGCAACTTGTTTTTTGGTTTTGAAGATTATCACGCGTACAATCGAGCCGCGGTGATGCGGAAGTAATTTAAAAAAGCAGCAACAATACCACCCTCGTCGAGTGATTATGTATTTGCACGCTACTGAGCAGCCGAACCGGATTTCGTGAAATCAGCGCCACGCTTCGCCGGAAAGTCTGCGGAAAATGTCGGCAATAAATGCCACGTGGAAGCGCACGTAGAATATTAATTATGTTATGATCGCATACAAGCGTTTTGTACAAGCCCGTTAGTTATTCACAATTCCGTTTAATATTACACTTGAAGATCGTTAAGTTTCATTCAACTCAGCATCCGTTAAGAGTACTGTTTTTTTATACTCGTAGTAGGTCATCGGTATGCCAAAACGAGACGTAAACTTTGGAGTATAATTGATTTTCGACCGGAACGCAGCGAAGGTCCTCTAATTCAGATAATATTAAAAAATGTCTGTCTCTTTGTCTGTGCGGTTCGGAAGTAAGAAAGGACATCATACAAGAAAGTAAACGACGTCATATAAGGAAGTAAAAACGACACCATAAAAGGAAGTGAAAAATCACGTCATATATGTAGCCAATGGATGAAATTGCACCAGAGTTTCGTGTTGAAAAACTCCGCACATGGTGTTTTATGTTCTACATAACGTGAGCGAAGCCAAAAAGGGGGCAGGCAGCGGTGAGACCTGACTGTGGTGAAGTTTCGTTACGCGGCCACAATAAGGAAGCAAAACTCGGTGCCGCTTAACTCGCAGTAGCCCTTGTGACGGAAATAGAAAATATGGGATCCACAGCTCGCGGAACTACGAGTCTACGAGTAGCAACTACTACGGAACTCGTAAATATGAAACAATCGACGCCTTTTCAAACCAAGCACATTTTGACACAGGTACTAGGCTCCTAATTCAGCAAAATCTCATTTTTATAAAATCTCGTTTTTGTACCGTGTATGCCTAAAAATAATTTCATTTACAAAGATTCATTGTTTGTGGCCAAACAAAAAAGAAGGAAAATTAAATAACCAATTTTTAATGTGTAACTTAACAGCGGTGCCATGGGCTACTGCAGGCGTGCCTTATTCGAGTCGGTGCTCGAGCACTGAATTGTCCACGGCTAGCGCAATGTTCGAAACTGAAAATTTACGCATATGAGCCCAGTAACTTTAACGGCAAAAAGTACTTCCTGATATCGCTTAAAACATTTGCTGATAGACAGTTTTTTTTAATACGTTATATTCTAGTGCTTTAAAAACCGTTTCGCAAGGAACATGCGTTTGAAAGATTAGGCCCATTAGCTTTTAGCTTTTGTTGTGCACCAAAATTGAGACTTCTTGGGCTTCGTCTGGTTACCTACCATTTTTGTGTGCCGTTTTCCAAAAATTCCAGAAAAAACTATAAGTGGGAATGCGGTGCCAATTAGCCAATATGCGTCGTATGCGAGGATAAGATGCAAGAGCGTAGGCAACCTTAAACTTGCGATACAACTTACAAAGGGCGACGGAAACTTCTCACTATTTTGCCAGCTTGCCGTTTGAAGTGATACACAACCAACAATGGTCCAACATCCTTTATTCTACACCTTATTTTTTAACCTATCGACAAAAAACAAAAAGTATGTGATAGGGCAAAACGAAACGCGCTGTTATGCCACCGGAAACAAAGCCTGCGCTCCGGTCTGCTAATGCACCCATCGGTGCAGTTTCCTACTTTATTGTGAAAATCTGAATGAATCATTTTTAATTAATCTTCTCAATCAGCGTTGATGTATGCCAGCGAAACCGGTCGCTTCGAAATCCATTCTACATACTAATAAAAGACTCTACCGTAGTAAGCACAAGCTACATGGGAAATCAGGATGTTCTTAATTATTATTGCTACCCCCAGGAAGACCAAGATTTGTTTTGACTTTTTAATGTAAAAAGGTTGACTATCAAGTAGTTTCTTGGACCGCCTTTTTCGGCGGCTATCGCCTTTCGGAAAACACTTGTTGTGATTTTAAATAAACATCGTTTGCTTGTGGACTCTATAATGGGCAATAATTTTAATTTAATTCTGGAGAACAAGCTGATAATACGGTCTTATTATTTGAAGACGAATTAGAGTGAAAGAATGTGTATTAAAAGTAAAGCAGTCCAACGGCAAGCTATAGAAGAGCAAATTAGAATCCATAAACAAATGTGTTATAGTTTTCCATGGTGTCCCAGTCCTGCACAATAAACGCTGTGAGCGTCGACGGAGCGGGCACAGGTCTTCCTTGCCCTCCACCATACGGGAAACATCCTGTTAGATTTCCGTTTTCCACTTTCACTGCCACAGAAAAGCATACACCGGGCATAAGGTGGCACAGAGCGTTACACTCAAAAAATTCCATTTGCAAAAATTCGTTTTCGGGGTCTTCTGGCCAGTCAACGGTTACGCCCTGGATTATGGCGACACCTGCGATATCCATGCTGTGAAATGTTCGTAGAATGCGGTTTGTCCTCATGGTTATTGTGAAATTTTCCGCCTGGGATTTTGTATATTTGCATCCGCTCAAATTGTAAAATACGTCGCACGCTCCGTTTTGATAGTTAAAATTTGCAACTCCCAATTTCCCGTTACTGTTCGTCAAAAACGCGCATTTCATCCAGAGCTCATTGTCCTGCATTGTGGCGATGTCTCCTGTACCGGTCAAATTGCGGCTAAATGCAGCGTTCGGGCACTGAATTCTCCAACCATCTAGACGAACGACCTTCCGTGATGCTAACCGCGCTAGTTAAAAATAACACAGTATGTAGTCTTCATATTCGCAAGCATGGCTTACTGTACGTTTATACAATAACACTGCTTTACTATGTTTTATAATAATAGAATGTTTTTTTCTACGAAACTGAATCAGTTTGCAAATTAACATACTTAGTAGGGCATATAAGTGTTACGAAGCATTCAGTTTCAGTACCTTCGTGCAACAGGGGATCATCCAACGGACAGTCGTAGCGCTCCCTCATTCTTGCAACATCGAAATATCCTAGGTGCGATGGTATATCTTCGCGAGGACCAGTCGTCCATAGTTGAGGTAATCCAGGCTCCAACTCGACCGTCGGTGCTGCGGTTGCTGCATAGTCACGCATGCCTGCATGCATTATGCTGTGAATGTCGTAAGAAAATTTCAAGTCCGAAGTGTAATACGCGATCTCGAACGGCGAAGTGCGCCAGTGATCCATATTTTCTTCTGAAATCGCACAAAATAGTTCCAGTTTACAAATAATTAGCTATCCCTTAGCTTTCGTAACTGTCAGCAATACGCGTCCTTACCGCAGATATACAGGTTTTTATCAAATATGGGATTTATGTACTGGTTGCGGTCGGCCCTAAGATGTTCATGTCGCAGATCAAATACCGCATGTCCGAATTCGTGTAAAAATGCAATATCAAGTATCGTGTCAGAGTAATTTTGATACGGCCAAGTGTTGACGAAGATCAAGTTCTCGCCAGCGCTGTTGTACCCAAATTGTTCAGACCTCGGCGCACTGAAAAACCGAAGCCATGTAAACAGTCAAGTATCAATCTCTCCATATGGGAGAGCTTGCCGTTGAAATGTAATGCAGCATACCCGTGATTGCAAGGATTTCCCGGGTTTTCATGAATAATATCAATGTATAGAATGGGTGTTTGGGTACCGGAATCGGCTGGAAACATCCTTACACAGTTCCGCATCACGTTGTTAAGAATTTTAATCGCGCGGCCGGCGCTGGCTAAACCACGGACATTGCAGGTTCCAATGGTCCCTAAAATACCGCATTCACAAGCAATCACCACAGATCGGCGCAGGAGAACACCTGAACCTCAAACCTGCTGACAATTTTATGCGTTAAGCAATACTTAAACTGCTTGCCAGAGTTGTCAATATCACTGTAATACGCATAATAACAGTCTAACTTAGTCTTGTTACTATGGTGCAAAGCATACATACGAAATCTGTAAGGTATTCCTTGATATCTCGCAAACGGCCATCTCTGCGGACCAACTGGAGCACCTAGCACAAATTTGTTTGCAATAAACATTATTTTGGATGATGTCAATTACCGTAACTACGATTATGATTCGCTCAACACTGATTCGCTTGTTTGTCCCAAAAAAATACAACAATACGCTTTTTTAGCATACGTTCTAGCAGTACACTTTCTAGTTTTTTGTTGTGAGATAGATACACTGACAGATGTGTTTGCAGTATGTATATTTATTTACCGTACATGTACACGTGTCTACTGCTGGTTGCGCAGTTGTTTTACGCACATAAATATGTCCGTGTCCCATGGTAAAGGCTAATTAAGATTTCAGCATTTAACAGTAAATAGACAGCTCTCGGTCACCAGGACATTTCTGTTAGCAGCGTTCAACGGGGATAGCGGAGCCCAGACTAAATGGTTTTAATACCCGCGCCATTTTTGGTTGTCAGCACCAGGTTGCATTAGACGCCGGTTTAGTACATATTTTGAATTCATGATTGTATGCATTTCTTTTATTTTATTTTACTGGCTGTTGGCTAAAATAAATGTCCTACACCACTGAATCGTAAGCCAACACCGGTTGTTATCGCGTAGGGTCTAATACAGTAATAATTTTACGTTAGTATAACATCTTTAAAATATATGTAAGTGGAATAAGTTGCGGGTGGAATGAGTAGAGGAAAAGTACTACTTAAAAAATATGGAAGATAAAAGTTCTGCCGCAAAGGAAGAACACAGTTATAATTTCTTTAATTATTTGAAAGCTGTACAATGGTGCAGAAGGCGAAGCGAACAATTTTTGGCAACGAGAACTGCAAGAGTGAATAATACCGATTCATTAATACAGTTGTGATTTTCTCACGTTTTAACGGAAGACATCAGCAGCTTACTTTGTACTGTTCGTAGTATGAGTTTATACCACAAAATGAGCACAGTAAAGTCAGTAGGAGCGATTGTACGGTACAACGAGTACTAGATAGTACATAGTAGTACAGCAGCCACCGATAACATATGCATTATGGCTAAGGTGACATCATAGCTGCTGCTCCCTACTGGTGATCTCAGAGCTGCTACTTCCGTAACAAACTACCGTAACGGACACAGACCAGTTTCCGCAGTACGTTTGTGTAGTACCGGTACTTTATGGCAGCCACCGACGACATCTTGCATATCGATGCGTTGACGCCATAGCTGTATAGTTCCGTAAGACACAAAAACATTTTTGCATAGGTGCTGAATTTAGAGGACCTTCACTATTCGCGCTTCGCTTCGCTATTATAGTATCTACTATGTAGTATTGTATGTACAGGGGTACATGTTTAAAGTGCATGCATTATGTAAACACTGAACGCTGATCGCAAGTCCTACGATCACGAATGACACTAACGATTTTGGATGCTTTTTTAAAATTTAAGATTTGGCCATTTTAGTGCAATGGTGCGCAAGAATACTGATGCTTGTTCTGACAGATGCCAAATAAAAGCAAAAGGGCAAAAATGTATTAATTTTAGAAGCTTGCGAAAACCCATAACAAGAGAGCGTCCGATTGTTCATTTTAATTTCCTAGAGTAGCTATAGCAGTCGCCGTTCACCTCATACACTCTGCACACATACAGTCATGTGTGAGCGGTACAATGCTAAAGGCCTCGCATAAAATTTACGCATTTCAATTATCGCCAGTAAGGTTGCAACGTTCGACATACCATAAAATAACTCGTAATTACCTTGAAAGTGAAGCACTATTCGCAGCTTACCTCCGGCTTCGGAGCGGTTTTGGCGGATGTTGTCGTGGCGACAGGAACCCGCCGTCGATCCTGGTTTGCATGCCTCACTTCTAGCAGGTTGTCGTGATGTGGTTTCTTGAGTCGATCGTGGTCTGGTTTTAGCAGTAGATGGTGAGGGTTTTGGACTAGCTGATGGTGGTGATTCGGGCTTCCCGGGCTGGCAAGTTCCCCAGTCTTTGTATTTCTGATCATAAACGCAACGTAGCCCAGGGCAGCACTTTGCGTCAGGAACCAACTTTGAACATCCGGTTTTCGGTGACTGACAACACAGCCCTAGCTGTAAATGCGTCAAATATGTTTAAATTTAAAAATACTACTCGTGCAGTGCCTATATCAGATGCTACTGGGAGAAAACGTATGGCGTTCTTACCGCAATCCATGCTAAGGCAAAGGTCAATGCAATAGAGTACATCGCTGGTATTTAAAATCCTCAACAACCTTACAGTTACGGTATTTCAAAAGCGAAAAAATACTTAATTATAGGTATTTATGAGAGAAGACGAAAAAGTTCCAGTTCCTTTTATACATCATCAACGCCTACCAAAAAATGCAGTGCGCAACGAAACGTGCCGAACGTCCTTCCGTTCAAGAGTTGTCTCAGTTTCAGCAAAAGTTTTACATAGGCCACCTGTCAGTTCTTAGAACAAGCAACGTGATGCCAGTTTTACAAGAAGAATCGCACTCATAAAATACCGAAAAATTCTTATCTCACGATCCTTTTCTGCAAAGCAGGCATCACCACCACCGCTGACAGGAAGAACTGACACTTGTAAAAGTGCTTGCTAAAGCGTTTTGCCGCATACGAGACCAGATGTCGATAATCAATGCTGCGAAGCATTTGTTGATTGTTGGCAAGAAACACTTCAAGGCACTTGCTGGAATTATTATGTACAGTGAATGCTGACGTACGTTTACAAGTCTTTCAAGAATTGTGTACGTTCTGGATTCTTGTTGCAATGTCTATGTACGCGCCCAAGCGACTACAAAGATGTTGCCCTGTTTTTTTTGAAACCGCAATCGACTTCCAGACTTATCTACCGACAGAAGTTGTCTACCGACTACCGAGGATTGCGTCGTTAGGTGTTTCGTATTAAACAGCACCGACCGAATTGTCAAATACTGCATAATATGTTCAATGATCACATTAATTCATATTTAAAATTTAAATACTCGTACTAAAAGTGGTCGTTTAATTGTAGTCTTAGATTTAGCGCTGCCCGACACTATTGACCATTACCCAATTCCTGCCAAGATCTGCACTACATTAATATATTTTCCAAGCCCTGTTACTTTGCCGGGCCACAGGCGATATCGTATCCATGTAATTGCATTGACTCTCACTACAGTGTTCAGTGCGATAAGTTTCTTTCATTTCTATCATGTTATCCTGCTGTTAAGTAAAACGAGTGATGTCAGTCAATTTATACAGTCTGCTCACTCGTGTTTTTCTGTACAATAGTTTCACGCTACGCAGCAGGTTTAAGAAGGTACAAGCAAAGAAGGTGTAATGTATCTGTACAGCGTACGTGCATATACTGAATGCTTGGGTGACTATCACAAACCGGTAATGGCGCCGTATTTTCACTGACAAGCACGGATTTCGGCCAGCTGGATTTACGTGGAAAGGCTGACTGTTCACGCTGCGCGAACTTGCCGGCTACTGTCGATGGCTGAACTAACCGTAAGCATTTTAACTCGCCGTGAGTAAACAAAAAAAATAACATGAAATACAGTACTATGTTTTTCGTGTTCGAGCAGAGACTGAAGTATCAGAGATAACAACAGACCTGCGCATATATAAAGCAGAAATCCAACACATCGCACATAATTACCGAAAAATTAAGTTTGCCACCTCGTGCACTACCAGTGGTTCAGTTTGGCCATCTATTACTCAATCGATGATTTCCAAGTGGCCATCTGGGCGCGACTGATTCTAAGATTAATAAACGGGCACAGACGCTCGTCGTATCGGGGGCTTTAAAGATTGACGACGTGCAAAACCTTCGAAGGACCAACATATGTGGCTTCGCAGTCCGGGTGCCCAAAGCGATGCAGGAAAACATTTTGATCGTTTTTCAGAATGTCCGAGGCCCGTACAATCTTATCCGGCGCACACTGTTCCGCAATTTTATGTTTATTCCGTATAATAACAATAAAGTTCGCTCCACGAATCCCGATAACCTTTGCCGGCCACCAATAGGAAGCCCGTGCATCGATGTCAACGAACACTTCCTCGTTGTGCAAGAATTCGGCATCGCCGATCTGCAACACTGAGCCTTGTCGCGGTTCCATTGGAAACGGTGGCTGTAGTTTATTGTCGGAGTGCTTAAACTGATAAATCTGTCGCAGCTCCGAATCAGTCAGTAAACCACTCTGGGAAAAAGGAATAACTGTTTATTAACATGCTACGTTGCTGGCAACAACTTACTTTAACCGGTCCGTTAGCCAGCTGCGCATCGGTCAAGAGAGGGAAACGAACGAGAAACAGCGCCGCTCAAAGCAGCTCCCGGCGGTTCTTCGGTGACCGCTCCCGACCGTCTTGAACAAGCAACTGCTGACCACCTAGAAGCGAACAGCTACAGTCTTAAATTGCAACATTTAACGCAAAACGAAGACAGCGGACTTCTTCACGGCAGTATAAATGGTATTTTCGTCAATGGACAATGTATTGCGCTGCAAAATCATTTCCAGTGTGTCCCGTTCGATAACGCTGAAATCGTTTGACTGGAATACGGTTTTGCTCTCCGCATCCACCAATGTTAAGCACTTTTCCATATATCTTGCAGCGCACTCATGCTTCGAATTTTTAGCCTGCGCAGAAGAACACTGGATTATAAGGCATGAACGGCGGTTAGGCACCTTCATGCTATAATACACTGTAGTGACTGTACTGTATGAACTGTATTTCATACAGTACAAGTTGTACAACCAACCTTTCCGAGGAAGACTAGACAGTTGCTGGCGCTCAGAGTGGTGGTGATGAACAGCAGACAGAATTCGGTCAGATGCGATAGATTGTACTTGTCCGCACAGTATAAAATCTCGAAAACATTTTCGGGTGCCAGATCGTTGTCATCCACGGCTCGAGTATACAGATACCTAAGATGCATAGTTTGCATACAAAATTCTTTGACAGCTGCACTCACTAACAGTTATGCCGGCGACGAATTCTAAAGCATTTCTGGTGGTACTCACTTAAGCATTATCGTGAAAACTTCCGGCAGAATTTCCGGAATATCGATGGGAGTCTCACTGTGGCCACTTTTCGGCAAACTCCCGTAAAACATGGTTTCAAACACGTCGCTGGCAAGGCTCAAGACGTTCCTGCAGTGAAACTTCCATGTTGTAAGCCAGTAAGCGCAGCAAACTGGCAGTCACCAGAAGGGCGAAAGGACCGACTTGCTAGCTGAAAATGTTTTCGCTTCCCCACGCTGCCTCCCGACGGCGAAGTGAACATCCACCATGCCACCAGTGACCCAGGTATACTTCACCTGGTCTGCAATCTCTAGATGTGCTATACGCCATTGTGACGAATTTCCGGCCATGATGAAATGACGAGCTACCCAGCTCTGGCAGAAAAGAACCTAAAGGGAATTAAAATTTTCTGCAGGTAGCAGCAATTCAAATCACGATGCATCGGGAGATTGTTTTCCGCTGGGAGACATGAACGGTTGGTGCAAAGTTCATATGATCAGCGATAGGTAGTCGGGAATATTACATGGCCGGAAATATGCCTCCAAATTACAAGAGATAGATTTTCTTTCTCAGGCAGCAAAACTGGTTACCATGTAGCTAAATGTGCATGCTTCCAGTTCCGCCTACGCGTAAAGTGTAATCACTGAACTTGGAATGATTTCTTTTTTGTGTTTAATAAACACAGCTAACAGAATATAAACACTGTCATGCATATTCTGGCTATAGTGATGGAAAAACTAAGCTAAACTAAATTCGGTTAAACTAAAAACTTGGTTAAAAGCTTTAGCCGCCTAAATCGGCTTGGTTAAAACTTTTAGTCAACTAAATTTTCTTGGCTAAAACTTTTAGCGACTAAAAGTGGTTTGGTTAAAATTCTTAGTCGGTTAACCAAAGTTAACGGAAACTAATTATAATTCTTATAATTAAAAGTTGTTTTCATATGATTTTGTTTTTATACGGTTTTATGTACCTACAGATAGATCACGATACTAATGTTGCCTACTCTAGTATCGGCATTTATGAACCGTCCGTAAAACACCCGCTTGAGTTAAAGTGAAAATTCTGAAGTCAAGTCAGTAAAGTGACAATTACAAATTTCACAGCATTTAACACGTTAAATTACCCGTTAATCTTATGGTAATAAATTGCGACAGTAAAATAAAAACAGGCCGTAACGACGGTGATTGATAGTAGCTGGTAAGTGGGCCGGTTAGGCAGAATGCCACACTGTCAAGTTGTCACCCCTACGCCCGGGTGTAGATTATAATATACAGTTCGGTTATGAGCGATATACAGTAATTTTGCCGTATTTTTACTGGGAAAAAAAGACCAATAAATAAAATTGGTTAACCCCGGTTAACCTTCAAGTTTTGGTAGCTAAAATTGACTCGGTTAAAAATTTTAGTCAACTAAAAATTCATGACTAATTTTTTTAGCTACCTAAAATTGTTAAACTAATTGTTTTGGTTTTACCCAGGTTAACCGACGTTAACCGACTAATTAGTCGGCTAATTTTAGTTTTTCCATCACTATCTGGCTAGTAGGCTGGCTCTCACTAGTAGTCAGTGACTACTCGTACTGCATTATTTCATCGGTCAAATGGCCAGTAAATTCGATACCTAAGCACAGAGCGGAATTTTCTTAAGCTCCAGTAACTGTTATGCTGTTATGGGTTATGCTTATCCGCCTTATCGTCATGATTCATAACTCAAGCATTTCGCACTGCGTTTATGCGCCCAACGACAGCGCTCGTGCGGACTAGAGCGCCAGCAACACGGCAGCATTATTCATTGGACGGTGCTGTTTTCTTCATACGTAAAGCTGAGAAAGCTGACAAAGTGACAAGTGACAACCTATCCAGAAATACGCTACAGATTAAATGGAAAGCCAGTCTGAAAAAATTGATAAATTTGATACCACGGTTGCAGCAGCGTAAGTTACGACGTTATCTGAACATCAAATAACACTACTTCGAATGCTGCCTTATATGGGCTCCCCTTATATTACTCTCCCTTATCTGGGCTCCCGGCTTGTTAGCAATACCCGTCAAATTAAATTTATCGGATTTATAGCAGAACCCTTTCTACTTCTTTCAACCGGATTTACAAGTGAGCACACCAAAGAATTCCGAAATTTCACATCCGAATAATATTTATGTATATTATCTATACAATAATATTTTTCATTAATTTCAACCGGATTTGCCAATGAACAAACTGAAAAATGCCGAAATTTCATGTCACATTATTTTTTTCATGGGGTTCTTAGTGCATTTAAGCGGGCAACGTTTAGAAAGATTTTGAATTTAGAAAGATTTTAATTTTAGAAAGATTTTGAATCTGTCGTTGATGCAACCTGAGCACTTTGAAACAAACTAAATGTTACAAAAGTACTGGCAAAATAAGTATAAAGTATTTTAAATAAATCAAAAATTTCAGTCAGGCATAACTGAAAAATGCCGAAATTTCATGTCACATTATTTTTTTCATGGGGTTCTTAGTGCATTTAAGCGGGCAACGTTTAGAAAGATTTTGAATTTAGAAAGATTTTAATTTTAGAAAGATTTTGAATCTGTCGTTGATGCAACCTGAGCACTTTGAAACAAACTAAATGTTACAAACGTACTGGCAAAATAAGTATAAAGTATTTTAAATAAATCAAAAATTTCAGTCAGGCATAACTCTGGTAACAGCTGCGAAAGTGTGAGTAATAACGTAACCGCCCATGTAGAGGGTTGCTCATATTGCTGGGGAGCCCAGATAAGGGAGAGTAATATAAGGGGAGCCCATATAAGGCAGCATTCGAAGTACTGCATTGAGGAAGCAGTGCACACCCGTGTTATACACCGCAATATATACCGCACCGCAACATATATTATTACAAGAAACAGCCTCGGCTTCGCCTCCGCGTTTCTTGGGTTCTAAACTCCTTGGCCGGTTTACGGATTGTTAACTTAGAACGGATAAATCTGAAGGGCCCGATAACAAAAATTTTATAAAAAAATGGATGTTTTGGTTTCGTGCAGTCGAACGCAATTACTTTGACTTTACAGATCATTTTTCGTTAAATTATCTTAGCCAAAAACCATCCGAATCTAATCGCCCACGAGAGTATCACATTACAAACTAAAAGGACGCTAAGACTGGACAGTGGTGCTAGATAGGTCACCCATTAAGAACTTAGCAGGTCCTGCTCTATTTTGCTCAGTAATATTGCAGTTTGGTCATACGTTCACCTAACGGGCTCTGTGCACTGGATAGCTTTGGTAGCTTGGTCACCCACCTACCTAACGGGATCTATGCACTGGACAGTAGTGTTAGCTCGGTCACGCGTTCACCTAACGGGCTCTGTGCGCTGGGCAGTATTGGTAGCTCTGTCACCCATCTTCCTAACGGGATCTATGCACTGGACAGCAGTGGTAGCTCGGTCACTAAATCACTTAACGGAGTTTGTGCACTGGACAGTAGTGGTATCTCGGTACTCTTTCACCTAACGGGTTCTGGGCACTGGACAGTGGTGGTAGCTCGGTCACGTACTCAATTTGACACACTCAATCACTAGCAATTTTTTGACACAATTTTTTGACACACTCAATCACTAGGTGAGTGACTGACCGAGCTCAACCTGTCCAGTAAGAAATATCGCTAGGTAAGGAGAAAAATCGCTAGGTGAGGATGTGACCCTGCTACAACTACTGTCCAGCGTTAGGTGAGCAAGAGCAAAGCCCGCTCGATGACTCACTCATCTAGAGATTCCGCTCAGTGGTCGGTGATAGTGTTTCGGTCACTCACTCGTCCAGTGATTTTTCGTATTGATTTTATATTTGATATTTTTACATTCTATATCGGGTGATTTTAAACGTGTTTCGAGGTCGGCAACACCGGCAGCAATGTTTGAATAACGCGAGTGTTTGAATAAGTACAATAATTTATTTATTTTTCGGTTTAATTAGTGTGATAATTATGTCAATTGGTATTTTGTATTGTATCTAGGCAAATATTTCTAAGTTTCAAGGTGACCTTTAAGATGGGTTGGATCAATCTGGTCTTGATGCCGGCTTGATGCCGGCTCGATATTTTCATAAAAAAAACACATGCCGGCCACTTCTGAACTATCCCGGATCTAATGGCGTTGTCCGTTTTTCCAAAAGTTTTATGGTTATAGAGATCTCAAAACTATGGGGCGCCGCGCGTAGTATAGATCTTGTACTTAATACCGCAATGTTAAACCGCAACTGGCGCAGCAGAAGGCACAACGAACCAGGCGCCACCGAGGCGCCAAATTGGCACTAGGAATTTTTGGATATATCATATCTTATTCCGCTGATCCGATTTCGGGTCGTAGGAGAAAGCAGATTCGGTGGGCTCGATGCGACCACCCGTGCGACCTCAAAACGTAAACTGATCACCTTCTAAAATGGCAAGTGCAAGAGTCTCTTCAGCAACACGGAATCATAACAGCACTTGCTAAGCCGTGAGTTTTGTTCCTCCTAATTTGGTGCCGGTGATTTGACAGGTTCACTGGTCGTCGATTATCATGTTATCGATACACCTGGCCTTTCTGCCAGTTTCTCCGGTGTACTATTACTGTGCAGTTTATCAAGGCAATTTCATTCTAGCTCGTAGGCGATTTGAATCGCCAGTTGTCTCTGGCGAGCATCGGCGCCAAAATACATATTCCAGCGGACCTTTGAAATATCTGGTCCATAATCGATTAAAATGTGCGTACATGCCAACGTATGGACAACCAGTTGCCGGATGGGAAATGAGACTTTGGGGTTAGCTGTCAGAATCACTATTTAGTCGTTACCCGTGTATTGGACTAGGATTCGATTCACTTTACTGCTCATTTTTACTGCCTTCCCTGAACGAGTGGTCGTACACTGCATAATATCAACGCGATCCGGACAGCTTTAATTAGAACGACACGCGCTCACTCAACTAAGCACCGAGCGGCTCACATCAACTGCAGCTGACAGAGTCAGCCGATTACCAAGCGTAGCTGTTAGTCGAAGTAGGACCATCTATTGCACACCACATACTTTCCAGGTGGCCATCTGGGCTCGACTGACCGTTAAGTCACAAAATCGTGCAAAGTGCCATTGCTTGTTAACGTTGACAACGTGTAAGGCTCCTGTGTTCCAGGCAACGTGTTTGCTTCGCAGTCAGACAACCCGGGGCGAGTTACCATAAGCTTTTGATGCTTTCTTCAGCACATCCACGGCCCGAGCGATCCTGGATGGCGCGCACTGTTGTATCGTTACTCCATCGTTCAGCGCAACGAGAGCATCCGTTCCGTGTTTCCCGATAATCTTGGCCGGCCAGCAGCACGCACCCGGTGAATCAACGTCAACAAACACTTGCTCTTTGTAAATGTATTCAGTATGTCCGCTGAAGATGGACACCATCGAACCCAGCCGGAATTTCGTCGGGAAGCATAATCGTGGTTTGGTGTCGGAATGGTGGAACTGGTAGATATCCCGCAGTTTGGAATCAAGCAGCAAGCCACTCTGCGAGAACCAGCATGCTTTTCGTTAGAACAATACAAGCGGATCCTTAAATTTCTATCGTTAAAGTATAGTTAGTAAGTAGTCAGCGCGAAAGTTGCGCTATCACCGATTGCCACTGCACGTCGTCGTGCACGACGTCTAGCACAATTACTCAAGGTGAGAAGTTAATCTTCTATGATTTATATCGATGGTTTAAAAGTTTAGATCGATCTCGTCACGAGGAAGGTTAGATGGCCTCGTGGCATGGCTATCAGCGCGAAAGTTGCGCTATCACCGATTGCCACTGCACGACGTCTAGCACAGTTACTCAGATAACTGAAAAGGTGAGAAGTCAATCTTCCATGATTTATATCGATGGTTTAAAAGTTTAGATTCATCGTCACGAGGAAGGTCTAACAACCCCTCTAAACAACAGATAAACCTGGAGGTGGGAGATCACGGGTCACTCACAAAAGAAGAGTTTATTGCCCAAAAGGGAAAAAATACAGAGATATGTGAAAAGGAAGCAATAATCTGATCATTTCTATCGGAAACGCATAAAAACTATACCAGCAGCCACCGAGGGTGGTTGCTTCATACATCGAGCAGACACCGTGACAATATTATGCTGTTCCTTACCTTGACGGGTCCGGTGGCCAGTTGCGGATCGGTCATCAGCGGGAAACGAACGAGAAACAACGCTGGCCCCAACACACAACGGCGGTTGGTCGGTGAAGGCTCCAGACCGTCCCGCACGCAGGCCTCCACAGACCACCTACAACCACAGAAATCAAGTGACACTGCAGCTTTCGACATGAAAAGAAGGTCAACACACTTCTCGACGGCCGTGTAGATGGTGTTCTCATCGGCATGCAGTGTACTGCGCTTCAATATCATTTCCAGTATATCGCGTCTGATAAGGCTGAACTGCAGCGACTGCACAACGTTTTTGCAATCTTCGTCGACGACGGCCAAGCATTTTCCACAAAATCCGCGGTGCATTAATGGGGGAAAGATGCAACCTGCTCATAAAGATTATGAATTACGCACCCGATCACTATATAGGCGGTATTCACGTCTTAACTCTTAACCGAGCCAACCTTATCCAGGAACATTAGACAGTTGTCGGCGGTGAGCTGGGTGTTGGTGAACTCTAAACATAGTTCCATCAGCGGCGGTAGATTGTATTTGTCAGCGCAATAAATGGTCTCGAAGACGTTCTCTGCTTTCAGCTCCCCATCCACGGAGCCCGTATAAAGGTATCTAACATTATGACAGCGTAAGTAGAACAAATAATAAGTACTAGCTGTACTGCAAGTTCCTGTGGTCGTTCGGCAAATCGTTACATCGCGCCGCGTCTTCGGACATCCTGAACCGTATTCACCTGAGCATATTAGCGAATGCTTCGGGCAGGATCTCCGGGATATCAATGGGAGTGTCGCCAGTCTCCGGCAAACCTCCGTTAAACATGGTGTGGAAAACGTCGCTCCCGAGGCTTAGTACAAACCTGCAACCCACCACCATTTTCATTCGCACCCAAGCGAAGAGCTCCACATGAAGTGGTAGTCAACTAAGTTAATGCTGACTTGTGAGCGTGGATGATCTTCGTGTCGCCGTACTGACGCCCGACGGCAAACTGCACGTCGCTCATTTCCCCAGTGATCAAGATATGCTTCAACTGGTCGGCAATTCCCGGGACCAATATTCGCCATTCGGAAATGCGAGCAGGTAGAGACGAATTTTCTGACATGACTGAACGAAGGCCAAGTACACCGAAGTCGCGCAAACCAAAGCGCCTAGATTAATAGATTTAGTACGAACTGAAATTTGATGCAGGGATCGTCTAAATAAAACGCCAACAATTTCTGACTGCTCACAGAATGTTTCGTACTGAAGTCGTAAAAGCACAATGTAAAAATTTTCCGTTGGTAAGAAACCAAATAATTATTCGACTGAGTCGAATCAACTCTAAGAAAACTGAAAAAATATATGGAGAAGAATGAGAAGATCTCATGATCATTGTTAATGCAGCCTGCACTCTGCGGCTGGAAGAGCAGTGTGGACTGGCACACCGACAACTCGCTGACAGTCATCTTGCTGACCGACAACTTGCTGACGACTGTTTGCTGACCGACAAAATGTTGACCCGACAGTTTGCTAAAACAACAAATCGCTGAACGACATTTTGCTGAACGACAATTCACTGACACCGACGATTTGCTGACGACATTTTGTTGACTGACAGAATGTTTACCAGACAACTTGCTTACTTACTAAATTGTTGACCGACATTTTACTGACCGACGTTTTATGGAAATACCGACAACTGGCTGACCACAAATTTAGTCTTGTTACCCATCAAATCCTTGTAAAACTTCGGTTCCTTCGGTTGGGTGATTATAATCGGATACCACAACCACTTCTCCTGCTATTAACAGCTGCCGGCTTATGCAGCAATCTGACAATTCCAGTCGTCCATTTCTCCCTCTTTCTGCTCGAGCGCGAACGAGTAAATTTCATAAAAAACCATTGAAACAGAAGAAAACTAAGTAACCTAAGAACCTTAGAAACCTCAGCAACCTAAAAAACCTGAGAAACTTGAGAAACCTAAGAAACCTTAGAAACCTTAGAAACCTATGGAACCTAAGAAACCTGAGAAACTTGAGAAACCTGAGAAACCTAAGAAACCTAAGAAACCTAAGAAACCTAAGGAAACTAAGAAACCAAAGAAACCTTAGAAACCTAAGGAACCTAAAAAACCTGAGAAACCTGAGAAACTTGAGAAACCTGAGAAACCTGAGAAACCTGAGAAACCTGAGAAACCTGAGAAACCCGAAAAACCTGAGAAACCTAAGAAACCTAAGAAACCGAAGAAACCGAATAAACCTAAGAAACCTAAGAAAACTAAGAAAACTAAGAAACCTAAGGAACCTAAGAAACCTGAGAAACTTCAGAAACCTGAGAAACCTGAGAAACCTAAGAAACCTAAGAAACCTAAGAAACCTAAGAAACCTAAGAAACCTAAGAAACCGAAGAAACCAAAGAAACCTGAGAAACCTAAGAAACCTAAGAAACCTAAGAAACCTAAGAAACCTAAGAAACCTAAGAAACCTAAGAAACCTAAGAAACCTAAGAAACCTAGGAAAGCTAAGAAACCTGAGAAACCTGAGAAACCTGAGAAACCTGAGAAACCTAAGAAACCGAAAAAACCGAATAAACCGAATAAACCGAATAAACCGAATAAACCGAATAAACCTAAGAAACCAAAGAAACCAAAGAAACCAAAGAAACCAAAGAAACCTTAGAAACCTAAGGAACCTAAGAAACCTGAGAAACTTGAGAAACTTGAGAAACCTGAGAAACCTGAGAAACCCAAGAAACCTAAGAAACCTAAGAAACCGAAGAAACCTAAGAAACCGAAGAAACCGAAGAAACCGAAAAAACCGAATAAACCTAAGAAACCTAAGAAAACTAAGAAAACTAAGAAACCTAAGGAAACTAAGAAACCTTAGAAACCTAAGGAACCTAAGAAACCTGAGAAACTTGAGAAACATGAGAAACTAGAGAAACCAGAAAAACCTAAGAAACCTAATAATAACTTAAGAAACCGTTGTAATTATTAACATTTTTGACAGTTATTAATAAATAATTGATATCGACTGAGACAATGACATAGTCGTGAACTTAATACTGAGTAATAAATGGCAAAAGGTTATATTTCAGTTATAACTGTCACAGTACTGCTTCCTTTTTATGAAACCGAAGAATATTCTAGTTTTTGCGTAAATATCGACGATGTGCATTTAACTGGTCAGCAAATTGTCGGTCAGCAAGTTTTCGTCTTTTGCAATTTGTCGGTCAGCGAGTTGTCGATTACCGACAGTTCGCTGACCGACAAGTACAATGTAGGACGAAATGGTCGCATAGCCCCATACCCAGCATTCTGTACGCAAGCGGTGCAGTGCACTTGTACGAAACGGATATTTTGAACTCAGTCGTACAGTGCACTGCGCTGCATGCGTACTGAATGTGGAGAGGTTGGGTATGCGACCATTTCGTCCTAAGCTGTAAGCTGTCGTTCAGCAAATTAGTTTCAGCAAGATGTCGGTCAGCCAGTTTGTACAAAAGCGAATTGTCGGTCAGGTATTTGTCGGTCAGCAAGTTGTGGTAGTCAGCAACAAGTCGGTCATCAAATTGTTGGTCAGCGAAAAGAAGGTCATAGAGTTGTCGTGCTACCGTGTGGACTGCAGCAGCAGGGCGTTCAACACGGCTGCCGCAAGAGGGGGGTGGCGCACATCTTGGCAGTACAAAGTGTACGAGGAGAAGCTACCTTGGCCCGATCAAAGACATAAGGTCATAAGCACGACCGTAAACCGATCACTGCTTTCATGTGTGCGCAACACGGGTTACCACCCAGCGGCGGCAGCTGCAAGAAGCAGCACGTCAACAATTTAATCAGCAATTATCCAATACAAACGCCCTCTCTTCTTTGTCTCTTTTGAAACTTTTCAACTAAATATTCTAAAAGTTGGAAAGAAAAGGAGACATAGAGGTATTTTTTTATTCGAGCACGAGGATCCGTGAGGTTTTCGTAAATGCAGCCTCTTTACTGAAAATGTTGATTGAAGTCCTGTGATAGTATGTCTACGAAAAAGTCCGCCATCTTAAAGTTCCTTGGTCTACAGTCTACAGATGCAATAGAATAGCTCCTAACAAATTGCCTAAAAATTCGTGCTTTCTTAATATTTTTAAACAGTAGTTGGAATTTGGAAAGTTTAAAAAAGAGTGCACGGGGTGTAAAAGTTTGAATGATCAACAGATGTGCGTGCTGGTGACTCCCGTACGCTTCCATCGTTGGGCGGCCAGCCGTGTTTCACAACCACCTGGCTCAGCGTGTAACAATACGGGCACAGTGATCGGTTTATGGTCGCGAATATGCCTTTGATCGGGCCAAGGTAGCTCCTCCTCGTACACATACTACGACAACACACGGAACACGGTGAAAGACAGCAAAAGCAACATCGCAAATCTTGTCATCTGTAGCGCGTAATCGTATCGAGTAACTTCGAAAAATTAATTCTGTTTTACGCCTTTACAATAAGCGAGTTCTCCCTTATTATGGCTTCCTAGTTTTGTGACTAGGTCCGTTCATAGAAACGATCTACGTCAATCAGTTGAGGACTGCTCGGCAGGCCGCTCTTGCTGCGACGTGTGCTTTTGCTTGGGCTGTGCTTGGTGTCATAGGTAGTGCTACCGAAATCCTATAATCTACAATATGGGGAAACATGGGGTGTCCCTAAATAATACCTTTTATTCATAAATGGGAGAAAATACATAAAAATGGATAAATCAAGATCAGAGACACTCCTATTCCAGTAGAAAATCCATTAACAGGGGCATTTCCATGCCTGACCGCCGTCATACGCGGTTACAGAGTACACCGTGACACATGCCCCTCCTCCCAACAAGGGCTGCCCTCAGCCCGTAAGACAACAAAACACAAAGAGTATCACAAGCTCTTAAACAAAAACAGAGCAACAAAAGAGTAAGCACTTGTCTTTCTGGTGAGCATTCGCGTCCTACTGGCATTATCCAAGGAAGGTGGCTGGGAACAGGACGGTGTCAAGGGCCACATGCGGCCCTTTTTCGGTAACACGACGGAACGCATCTTGTCAGGATCCTTCCACACCCTGGTCCGTGCAGGAACATTCGCGACGTCCGCCATGCGCAATGCAGGACTTACCCACACTGCAGTCCAACATCCGAGAAGAAGACGGTTCCACTCCGCCTTGGCCTTCTCCGACAATGGAGGGTTTTTGCTCCCGTACGCAGCAGTAAACCTCCGCGTTACTGCTGCGGGGCGTTTTTTGAACGCGACAACGTAGCTGCGCTAGCGCGCAATGTCTGCAGCGGACGGGCGTATGGAAAGTCGCGTGCGGTACGGTATGGCATTAGAGCCGCAATGCGACTCAGTTCGGCGGCTAGATCCATCGTCCGAAGATCTATTTGCAATTTGGTATATTAGTGGTGCAAGGCAGTGTACCACTTTTCCACAGGGCAGTCGGACTGCTTTTCGGGAAGTAGACAGGAAGGATAATGGGTAATTTCTCATACCCCTTGGATTGCTTGAAATGGTACTGAGTACCATTAAGGGCAACGGTAGCAGAGCAATGGTTTGCGCCGGCGCACTGCTAGGGGCCGAGATGGCACTGTACTCCATGACTGCCACTTTTGCCAACGGAATGGCACTGTTTGCCATTAAAGCCTTCTTATCTGGTTTTGGCGTAACCAAACCTGTGCGCTCTACAAAAGTTTGCACTGCTCGCAGGGGTTGGGGCGGAGTGGTGCGCTTAGCATGTTGGGACGAAACAGGGACATACCCTGTTGTGGCCTGCTTTGCGCCACTAATGGATACAGAATTCGAAGGGGTTACGCCACGCTGAATTTCTTGCAAAAGCGCTCGACTTCTTTCAGCCACCCCTTTGTAGAAGTTCCGTTCTCGTTCGAGCTGAACCACGGCCGCCTTGTAATGCTCTTTCTCTTTCCTAAGAGCAGCTAGCTCTTTTTCAATCTGAGCGGCCCGGTGCTCACCAAAACTGAAGACTGCGACGGGTCCCATTCCATCGACTTGGCCAGCCCTGTAAGGAATGTACTGGCTCACCTGTTCGGCTATGTCGGGCACATAACAAGCCCTGCAGCTTTCTTCGGGTAAGAGCATCGTAGTAGGAGAATGTTCATTAGCAGAAGGGTTGGAAGAACCCTTAGAATAGTCCGAGATATGGTGTGGAACGGCACGGGCCCCGTAGAGGAAGGCGTTCGTTTCGGGCAGTCCGTAATCCACTGATATGTCGTCTGTCGGGCATGCGGAAGCCACACGCACCCACGCAGATGTCGGAGACCCAGAATATGCCGCTGAAGGCGGCGGAACTGGCCGAGAAACTGCAGGGTACGCCATCGGCATCGGCGACCCAAATTGGGATGGGGCAAGACCGCAGCCACCAAAAGGCTGGTACATTGTTCAAACCAGGAGCGCCATTTGTCATAGGTAGTGCTACCTAAATCCTATAATCTACAATATGGGGAAACATGGGGTGTCCCTAAATAATACCTTTTATTCATAAATGGGAGAAAATACATAAAAATGGATAAATCAAGATCAGAGACACTCCTATTCCAGTAGAAAATCCATTAACAGGGGCATTTCCATGCCTGACCGCCGTCATACGCGGTTACAGAGTACACCGTGACAATATTCCAGCAGAGTGATTCCAGAGAGTGATTCCAATATTCCAGCAGGTGCCGTTTGAAGATGCCAGCCAACGGGACTGGTGAGCCAGTCGGCCGGGCTCATGCCGATCGTTTTTCTCAACCAGGGGAGAATGCCACACGTGTTACAGCGGAAGTTGTGGATTTGCATCGGGAATGGCAAAACCTGCGAGCCTCACGAATGTTATGCGATGTGGAGCTGTGAGGCTGTGAAGCAGAATATGCAGGGATTCCGTGTCATCGCAGCGTCCTCGGCGTGCGCAGTGCGTATTTTCGCACCATGGTCCTGTCGGGAATGAAGGAATCTACACAGCCAGTTATTCAGCTGCACAACATCTCCCACACCGATCTGTCCCAGTGAGTCCTCAGTTTTGTAAACGAGAAATGGGGCGAAAAACTTCTAGTTCTTGACATCTTGTTATGACGATGAGGAGCATAGTACAACACATGCGTATATGATGTTCGTACGGACTCGCAGCTTTGTGTTTAGGTTGTATAACGAGTGTCGCCACTGGAGTGTCATGGGTAATCGATATGGTTTTCCGAGTCTTCTTTTGCAGGTTGGTTGACTATTGCTACATGAAGGACCTCCTCCTCACCGATAGCAACGTGCAGTCCTTGCTGATTGCTGCGTCGTTCCTGAGTATTGATTCGGTCGTGGATGCCTGCTGGAAATTCATGGACGATCACCTGTGTCAGCGTGGCGCTCACGCTGCTAAGGAAAAACAGAACAAACGCCAGCCACAAACGATCTTTTATTAATTTTCGAAGAAAAGTAATAAAGGCATGAAGCCCAAAAACATATCTCGTGCGCAAAACACAGTCGATCCGTAGAATGTAGATTCTGCGGAGAAGATGGCCAAGTGAATGGCAAAACCGATCGCAGATCGGTAAAACGAAAAAACAACTCGCACGTGCAAGTGCGCAACTGTGCAACGGAAGTGGCGCGACTCTGCCTATCTATAAGGCAGCACCAACCTCCTAACATGCCACAGGTGGAACGGCGAGGCCCTCCGAAGCCCATGCAAAATCGGCAACAGAAACACACAACACAATTAGTCAAAGATATGAGCAAAATGCGACCACAAAGGCGGCATATTCTATTGTTAACAATCACAAAATTCAAATGAAAGTTTACGAGATCCATTCCATAATGCTTTTCCATTCCGAAGAATCTTTTATCATCCAAATCACAGCTTTTATCCGCTTTATTCGGTGTCCAGCTTTTCGTCAGCGTTCGGATCCGCATCGGACAGCATATCAACGTCAACGTCAGCAGTAGCGCCAGCAGTCGCAGATTCGGTTACAACGCCAGCGGCTACAACAGTTAATGCTGTGCCAATCGCTTCTGAAAGCACACCTTGTGCCGGTTCGACTGATGTCGATTCAACTGGTTGCGGTTCATCCACAGTATCGTGGAAAATTTCGGTCTCTTCGCTATTTGGCGCGGTCGGTAATTTAATGAATGAATTATCTGGCACTGGGCCAGTCGCAATGTCTTCTTTTGGCCAGCGATGAATCTCGGTCGAATAGAAGTCGTATTCTTCTTTCGACATATCGGTGATTTTCTTATTAACCAATTCTTTTAGTATGCTATGAACATACTCATCGCTCGACGGTTCGACATGATCGCGGAAACTCTGAGTAGTTTCGTAAAACTTTCTCTCGTGCGGTTTCATACGCGATAACGATATAGTGCTCAGTAACTTTTCATTACGAGCATTCAACGCCGCCAACTTTGCAGCTTCTTCCGGTTTCATTTGTCCAGGCTGTTCAGCTGGAGCAGATGCAGTTGGCATAGGAGCAGCCGATTGTTGCTGTCCTTGCAGTTTTCCTGCAACTTTCGGTTTATTACCGTTATTCGGTTTTTTATCATTATCGCCATTATGGGCCGGTAGACGCAAATTATTATCAATCGGTACAGTACTCGTACCTGTCGATTTCACAGTCGTCGAACTAATCGACGCTGGAGCGGACGATACTGCCACGGTTTGTTTATTTTCCACCGATCGTGGAATCAACACAGGTTTGCTTCCCGTGGGCGCACTCGGTTTCGGCGGCGGATTCATACATCCTGCCACTCCTAATTGCGGCTGTGCAGACCGATTTCCTGCAGCATTGCCTTTGCTCGTCGTAGAAGTATTTACGACTCGCATTTTATACACTGGCTGTTCGGTCTTACTTCCCGAAGGAGTATCCGGTGAATCGGGCACGTGCTTCCGCTTGTTGAAGCTAGTGTCAGTTTCATACTGATTTTGACGGTCTGCGAATCGCTTCATCCGCTCGTCCATATCATCATAAAACTGATTAGGACCACCTTGATTGGTGTCCATTTCGGTCTGGCCAGCGGCGGCAAGAATATCACGTAATTCCTGTGCCTCCTGCTGTTCGCTTTTCGGTTGACCCAATAACAGGATCTTATCGCGCATTTGCCGATATTCCGGCCGATCTTTCTGCTTATAGATATAATTATGGGCGCTGTGGCTTCCAAGCAGCGCGGCTAAGATGCACATAACTGCAGTCTTCAGCCCGGTATTATACGGTATCGACATCCAGTCGATATTTCGATTACGAGTACAACGTTCCAGATTACTGGCTACCCGACAAAAGAAATAAAACTTTGCGGGATCGGTTTCCGGTAAAATAAACTGCAGGAGAAATGTCTCCGTATTCTTATCTCCGAAAATACGGAATTGAGATAAAATCTCAATATCCACGGCAGTAATCGGTACATACAGCTGACTGTTGTCCAATGCTGTACGCAGAGAGTTTGAACGGCGAGTCGCATATTTCTGCACGTCCAGCGATCGTATTAAATCGACATTAGCATAGTGGATTTCCAACATACGGCCTCGTAGCCCAATTCGTTCAAGCAAATCCACAGACTCGTGGATCATATTACGGATCTGCGCTACGTCTGGGTTTTCTTCACGGTTCGCAATTCCCAAGACGCCGGTTAATTTATGCACATAGATTTCGGCGTTATTAACGATGTGCATCACGTCTTTAATAACAGTCGCAGGATCAATCTGCAACTGGCGATTATCACGGTATCCGCGACGATGAACATCGCGCTGCTGATTTCCAGCCGGTTTATTCTGCTCGTTGCGCTGATTAGTCGACTGCTGATCTCCAGCCGGTCGAACATTCTGCTTAGGTTGCTGCGATTGCGACGGTTGTTGCTGATATTCAGCCGATCGGACATTATCGCGATTGCGCTGTCTGCTGTTTCGTCTCTGCAATTCAGCAGACAATCGGTTATTTAATTCAGTTAAATCTCTACCTTCAACTACAATATTCTTGCGCGATTGAGAGTGATGCGCACACGGTTCCAGATTATATTCGATTCGATGGCGACCACCAAATGGAGGTCTGCCGTCACTACTGTCAGAGGACGGCTGTAAACACTCATTCCCTACTGACGTAGTCGATTCGTTTAACGACATATTACTTACTTTCTTCATCAGTCCCGCACGCGCGTCCGGTTGATTACGCGACGTGCTTGGCTGACGCTCGACATTCTGCGGTTGACTGGCAGTTCGGGAACCAAACTGCTGCGCGACATTCGGACGATATCCGCGCTCAGCGAGCCACGGATCGGTGCTGCTCGTACTGCACGTCGCCTGCTGTACAGACGGAGTGTTAGACTGAATTTTACATAATTTACACGACGGTACATCACAAATTTTTAATTCATGTACCTGCATCGGCATCGGTTGACGATATTGCTGATACTGCGGCTGATTAAACGCCCAGTCAGCTTGCAGATATTGCGCATTTTGCGCCGGTAGGAATTGTTGCGGAAATTGCTGATAATTCAACATCGGTTGTTGTGGCATCATAAATGCCTGCGGTGAATTAACATTAAAATTCAGAATATCGTTTTCCCACGTACTGGGAATAGAACGGTCTAGGGGAATCATTTCCCACTCTTCTGCCGATAATAAAGTACCCGCAAGGTAATTATTTACCTGAGTGTTCGGTTGTGACGGTGCGTTAAATCGCATCGCCATCTGCGACGGTGCTACTCCAGGATCTGGCACTTGTTGCCAGTGGTCCCGTCGATTATTTACGAATTTTCGGACAGCGTCGTTGATCTGCGCCAACAACCACGGTTTTCGTTGAAGGATCGATTCATAACGCGACTCCATGAGAGTGGTGTATGCATCCAAATTGGCGTGCATCACCTCGCTTACTAGTCGCGTCACAACGGTGTCTGGATTCATATTATCGATATTCTGTCCAAAAAGACAGTCGGTGCATTTCCGATTATTCGTGTTATGCTTGCAGCGATCACACGAATTCGACAGCGGCTCCATTCGGTCTACAAGAAGATTATTCGAATTAATCTTCGATTAATTACTCGATATTTCTATAAATTATTTAAACCATAATTTACACGGTAATTTTAGTCGATGTGTTCGATACGTTGTTAGACGATAAGAATTCGGCACACGATCTGTACGAAAGGTACGGACCACGATTTTACGGGGAATCTCCGATTGTTAATGAGTTTAACAATTTATACGGAGATACGGACCACAAGTTCGTGGGGATTTTCGGTTTAATTTATTACGGTAGCTACAACTTATCGGTACAGTATCTACTGTATTAGTACTACAGTAGTCGATTATTCGATAATTTTAAATCATTCAACGGCGCGATGATGAGCCTGCTTGACCTAAGGTTTCATTAACTCGCCAAGTGATACCTCGCTGTGGATCATTATGAGAAATAATAACCGGATCCAACACGAGTTCAGACGCAGCTAATTCCACATAATGATCGACACGATTTCCCATATCGGGACGGATCGTGCGAATATACTGAATTATTTCATCAATTGTAGATCCATTTGGATCAGCGATCTCCCTAATTGTACGCAGTATAACTTCTTGCCACTGTCTCGCATCAAACAGTGGATAGTTACTTAAAAACGAAATATTTGGTGAAATTGTATGATATTCAGCCAATCGGTTGGCATTATATCGGCGTAACAAACGGCTATTTTCATACTCGCGATTGAGAGCAATTGCTACTGCCTCAGGATTATAACGATGTCTGAGACGATCCATTATTCGTCCCTGAGTCGGTTCTTGACGGGATCGCACAATCTGACTAATAGCTTCAACCAGAACGCTAGAAGTCGGTTCTGGAGGCGGTGGCGGTGGTTGAACGATCTTTACGTTCTTACGCTGACGGTCCGGTGACGGAAATCCTAGTTCTTTAACTGAAATTCCAGTAATAGAACTCATTCGCGTGCGATTACTGTCTACAAGTGCATAACGCGGCACATTGAGACCGGTATTTTCGATCAAGACCTCCCGACGCACTAGCTCATGAATAGCCTCCAAAATCATAGGAAACTGCTGTGCGGGAGCGACCAGATTCATCGGCATAGTTAAAGTAATATAATTGGCAATCTCTGCCACGGTAGATCCCTGTCGATTATGGATATCACGTACGGCGATAGTAAAGGCTTCTCGGAAAATCTCCGGTGTACTAATTACCATTAATTGGTACCACGTCTGCCGGAGATATGTCGGTGAGTACATTATTGTCGGTGACCAATTAATATACACTTCGAGCATCTCGCCCCGATTAACTGCACCTTGAATAGCTAATCGAAATTGTTCTCAATCAGCCTGTCGATTTATATGCGTTCGATAATTCTGATACAGATAATTAAACGCAGCTGCTCTCTCCCTGTTTTTTAATTGACGGAAAAATTCAAACGCTGCGTCCAGCATTAAAGATAAATCATCTTCTACTGCAGACGGTTCGGGCGGTGAAACAGTGACAAGTACTGGCGATGAATCATCCGAATCTTTCGGCGATGACTTTTTACTTTCCGCTTTAATTACAGGAATATGTTCCGGTATTTCAGGTGAAGCAGATCGAGTCGGAAGTTCGGCATTTCCTCCCGTCTGATCCTGCATTGATCGGTCTATTTCCGCTATTTCGACATTTTGTTCGTCGATTCGCAATTTACCCGGTTCATTTTCATCATCGCTATCGTCAAAATAGCTACGATTTAACTGATCTCGCACTTGGCAGATCTTTCGCTGTAGATCTTCCTGTTCTTCACGCAATCGCTGTCTACGCTCAGATTTGCGTAGAGCAGGCTCGGTTATACTGTTTTCAACTGTCTCTGTAGACAGTCGCGGTATTTTCGGTGGTGATGGTTGTCCATCATCAGACTTTTTCGGTACACGATCTGACTGCGCAGTTGGCACTGTGCCACTCTGCGATAACGGAGGAGTCGGTGCCATAATTCCTGGCAACCGAGTCGGCTGACTAATTTTAACAACACCTGGTCTAACCATTCGGCTAACGGGATGTTGCTGCTGATCGGTTGGTGAGATTATAAAACGATGTTGCGACGGTGGATTTTCGTTCGCTGGTCGAAGTCTCACCGTCGTATTCGGTGGGGCAACCACCATGCGCGGTTGCACCTGCGGCACTGGTGTCGGTAGTACAGGCCGATTTAATATTGAAATCATCCTCGGCTGTACGTTCGGTTGAGAAGGAACCGAAGTATTCACTCCTACTCTTTCCGGTCCCAAAATAAAAGTATGACGCTCATTATTATAGTTTACAGTAGCCATATGCATTTGTGGTGCTCCTGGTACTGTAATCGGCAACGGTGTTATCACCGGTGCTTCGGTTAATTGTATTTCGTGTGGCACGGGATAACTCAAACGAATTACTCCGTGTCCCGACGGTGGTTCACTCCGGGCTTCCTGTGAAGACCCAGCAGTCGGTTGTACTATTGCGGCTGCATTTTGCACATTTTGTGCCGACTCAACTTGTACATCTCGTACCGGTTGAATAGATGGCGGTTCGCTACGCGAAACACCCAAATTAATCGGTAAAATTGAAGCTAGCGCCGGTGTTTCCACCGTGCGTACAGTCGGTTGAATTATTGCAACATTTTGTGCCGGTTGATTATTAGCTGAAATATTACATAAATTTTCTGGCGATTCTTCTGGTGGAAAATTCCCACCATCGTCTTCTTGCATACGCCTTACCAATGCTTGGTACTGGTCGTAGTCGGTTATGAAAACATCATCAGTTTGCACTGCACGCGATACTCGTATAGTTTCAATCTGAGGCGGTTCTTCCCCAGTTTGAATGTCGGTCAGAATTATACTCAATCTCTGAGCGTTCGGTGTATTATTACCTGAATTCGATCGACGATTTGACTGCTGTCTGTCCATTTCGGTACCTATAACAACAAGGTAAGCCGGTGAGTTCGGTGTGTTAACTACTAAAATTAATTCGAAAATTAATTTAGCAATTAATCGATAGTATCAGCTCGATAGCGATTTCTCTATTTTTACAACGATTTAAGCGATAAGTAAACTGTTCGGCGAGAGGTATAGACCTCTACAGTAGGGGAATTTATTTCGGTTTTAGTTCTCACAATTATTGTGAAAAATACGGTATTATTCGGGGAATACGCTAGAGTCGGGGAGGTACGAACCTCAAAAATAGTTGGGGAATGGTTCGGTATTAATTTCTACAATTAATACGAGAGGTACGAACCACTACGATAAGGGGAACTCTATCTCAGAGCGATTCGATTTAAACAAAATTATTATACATGTACATATCCGTCCTTACTGCGGCGTACATGAAATTTTAATTTTATCGGCTTTTTCGGTTTATTCTTACGATTATCATCAACGGCAACTACACTCTCTGGTTCCCACTGATCATCATCGTCTTCGATGTCAATATTACTTTTAGTATTATCGCTAGACTTCGCTACGGTTTCACCTGGTACAAATGGTTCAGCGTCTACATTTAGACCATTTTCAGACGTTTTCGGTATTTTACATACAATATTTTTACGGTCTTCTTCGGTTACATTAAAACGTTTTAGACGTTCGCAATTTACGATACGAGTTTCACCCGGTTTATCTTTATTTTCGATTTCTACCGCATTTGTGTATGGGAAACCGGTAACTTCCCATCTACCACCAAACTTTTCTCTGAACGATTCGGTCTCGCCCTTTTTCTTCTCCTTTTTTAAAAGGACTAATTCTCCGATTTGGTAGTCATCATCACTACGTTTTCGATTAAATCGCTCAGCGCTTTTAAGAAATCCCTCATTTAAATAACTTTCTGCCATTTCCTGCGCTCGGCTTAAATTATGGCGTAATTCAGCCATATATTCGGCGATCGATGGATGATCGGTCGGTAAATTAGTTTTCGTTGCTACATCGGCAGGGATAACCTGCTCGCGGCCATACAACATATAATAAGGCGACATATGCGTCGTCTTATTTTCAACACGATTTTTTCCTGCGATTACATACGGTAATACGGTGTCCCAATTTTTTTCTCGCCCATCTGCAGCGTACATTGCCAATGAATCGGCAATTGTCTGCATTTGGCGTTCGACTAGTCCTCTTCCCACTGGATGGTAAGCAGCACCAACATGATGCTGTATTTTAAACCGATAATTTATCGCTTCTAATAATTTATTATGGAAATGCGTTCCACGATCGGTGTTAAGAATATGCGGTGTGCCATATGGCAAAAACACTTCCTGGATTAGGAAGTTCGCTACAGTTTCCTTTTTCGCGTTCGGTACTGCTTTCGCAACGACGAACTTCGTCAATTCGTCAATAGCCACAGCGATATAAGTATTGCTTCTCGGTGTAATCGGTAACGGTCCTTTAAGATCCACTTGCATACGGTACCACGGTGCACCAATTTTAATCTGTTGTAATTTTCCCGGTGGTGCCTTACGTTCGGTTTTACGATGTTGACACAAGTAGCAATTTCTTACATACTTGTCGATCTGGGCGACCATGCCGTCCCAGTAATATCGCAACGCTATCGCCTTGTAAGTTTTCTGCGGTCCGAAATGACCACTCGCCGGTGTATCGTGCATAGCGTGCATGATATCAACACGCATATGTTTCGGTACTACATAGCGACGGTCTAGGCGGCCATCTTTTTCGGTTAATCGATAAAGAACTCCGTTCCAGAGTTCAAAATTCGGATCGCGTTTAATTAAATGCGTACTTTTCGCCCTGCCTTCTAAAGCATGGATACGCTTCTCGATAACAGGATCCTTTTCCTGTTCGACTCGATAATACCGAAAATTATCTTCGCCTTCCTCATGGTCGGCGGGATCGGTTATTGTAATTACTCTGATGGTCGGAGTACTAAATTTTCGATCTTTCATATCATTCCAGTCGTCATCATCGGCCGTTTCGATCGGCGGACCGACAGGGTGGCGACTAAGAGCATCGGCATTATCGCACTGTTTTCCTGGTCGATACAGAATAGTCATTTTATGACTACTCAACTGGAGTGCCCAACGTGTAAGACGCCCATTTAGGCCTTCCTTTCGCGAAACAGAGCGCAACAAATTTGTCAGCGCTTGATGGTCGGTTTGCACGAAGAAGTGCGAGTATTCGATAAAATACCGAAATTTACGGCACGCCAATATAACTGCCATGCATTCAAGTTCCGTAATGGGATACTTGCGCTCGGCGTCGGTTAATAATTTACTAGCGTAAATTATAGCATGACCATCTTGATGCAAGATGGCACCTATTCCGATTGTACTGGCATTGCACTCGATGACAGTCGGTTTACTGGGATCGAATTTCACAAGTACTGGAGCATTTATCAATGCTTCCTTTAAATCGCTAAATTCGGCATCGTGATCGGTTTTCCAATTATTTTTAACATCGATTTCCCCTTTTAATAACCCGTACATAGCACGGGTTCGGCTCGCAAAATCTTTTACGAATTTTCGATAATAATTGCATAAACCGAGAAAAGATCTAAGATCTTTTTCAGTTTGCGGTTTCGGATACTGGGAAATTGCGGAGATTTTCTCCGGATCGGTTTTTATTCCTGCTTTGGAAACGATATGGCCAAGGAAGTGAAGCTCAGTCTCACCTACATGGCATTTACTCGGTTTCAAAGTAAAACCAACCTTGACAAGACATTCGCACATCAATCTGATTTTGCGAATTAAATCGTCAAAATCTTTCGCTGCTACGATAATATCATCAAGATATGCGAAAATATTTTCGTTTCGTACGCCAGAGAGAGCCTTATTCATTGTCTCCTGGAACGTAGCCGGTCCATTACGCACACCAAACGGCATGCGTAAAAATTCAAAAAGTCCGTCCTGCGTAATAAATGCAGTTTTTTCGATCGAGTCTTCTGCCATTTGTATCTGCTAGAAGCCGGCATTGCAATCGACGCCTACATAAAACTCATTGTCGGCAACCGATTGAAGTAACTCATCTGGAGACGGTAACGGATAATTATTTTTCTTAGTTACATCATTAAGTTTGATGTAATTAACGCAGAAACGAGTTCCGATAGTTCCATCAGGATTCTTCTTAGTAGCTAACACAACTGGGAAACACCAATTACTGTTGGAACGAATGAATTATTCCCTTTTCGAGCATTTCTTGTACATGCTCTTCGATAATTTCCCGTCCTCTCCAAGAGGTACGGTGCGGTTTGCTTTTTATCGGTAAGGTGTCACCAGTATCGATATGGTGTTTAAGGATTGTAACGTCACCAAACGGTCGACGTTTAGTCGCAAATAAATCCGGATAATCAAGGAATACTGTCTTGATTTTATTTATTTATTCGGTTGTTAATTTCGTATTAATTTTCAACGTATCAACAGCATCTTTAATCTCCTGTTGTTCCTCAGGAGTTCGTTCCGCAAAAGAGACTGTATTGATACAGATTTCATCGTTTTCGATTTCCTCATACGGTTCAAGGTATCCGATAAATTGTCCTTTTTTAATTGACTCCCAAGTCTTATCCCAAGTCTTATCATTAGCGGCGGGAGCAGTCGGTTGATCAGACCTATCTGTTTCCCTCATAATCGGCGTAGAGTCAGTACTTTGTACCGGTTCTACATTTACAATAATTAGCTTTGATGCATCAAATTTTGATTGATTTATTCGCAAGTCATTAGTGCCTGGTATTTTATCGCTTTTAGTTACACTATCCGGCTTGTGAAAATCGATATTCGTATTATTACATACGAAATTCTCCTGTTCAACGTTCGATATAAATTGCAGTCCACATCTCGTTGGCGGTTCATCTTTTTTAAATTCTATGACGGCGGCTGTCTCACACAATTTAGCTTTCGGTTCACGGTTAGCTTTAGTAATGCCCTCCGTCTCCGGCGGGACATTATCCGGTTTGTACTTTTCTTTCAATCGATACGGTAATTTAGCAATTTGTTCCGGTTTTAATCTAATCAAATCTTCTAGCTCAGAACGCAATACATACGGTATAAAGAATTTGGCCTTAATAAACGCATCCTTTAATCGTTGTTGTTTTTCTAACAACAACTGATATTCGTCTACAAAGACTGATTCGATTTTAGCGATCATCTGGTCGGCTTCCTCTCGACTAACGCCTTCTATCGGCGTGCTATCGTCTGTCAGGAAAAGAATATCCTGTCGAGACTTATGAAACAATTCGGTTAGTTCTTGTACTTCGAATACAAAAACCCGATATTCCTGCCATATTACACCAAACGTGGCTTTTGCCACGGGTGTCGGAACAATTTCGGTATTAGCGGTTGATTTATTAGGAATTATAGCAGCATTAATAGTGGGTTCCGATGCCACGGGTATCGGAACAATTTCGTTACTAGTACTCGGTTTCGATATTTCTTCTGTACTTGAATTTACTATAATAGCGGTATTAATCGTGCGAATCCACTGCAGCTCATTTTTGCGTACAGTGTAAGCGGTATTTGCCAAAAAATCTTGGCCTAATAGTACTTTAATATCATCGACAGTTGGCCTAATATAAAAAGCATGGTCGACGATTCGATTTTGTACTTGTATCGCGGCAACACAATAATGTGTCACCGGGAATCCGCGCGTACCGCCGATTCCCTTAATATTTAACGGTTTAATTAACGGTATTTTCTCTAATTTTAGCTCGTCGACGAATTCATTGGAAATTAGCGACGTTTCGGCTCCGGTATCAATCATTATGTGCGTCGTGTATCCTTGGACGCGACCCATTAGGATTAACGGCGCGGCACGTTTAGGTTCATTAATAGAATCGACGGTAGTATGATTTATATTTATATCGCTTAATTCGGAATTAATCGGTTCAATTAGCTCGGTGATTCGGATACCACTAATTCGGATAGATTCAGTAGTATCCGGCGGTTCACCAGGCAACAGGGGAGTGTCGCCGGAATCTACTCCCCGTTGTCGTTTTCCTGGCTATCGGTGGGCGCAGCAAAAGTACTTTTCTGCGGCGGCGGTGAACGTGGCGTCGGCGATGACCCATACTGTTGGCCAGCTGGACGACCACGAGACTGTGAATTATTACGAGAGCGGCCACCGTTAGGCGTGCTCGCTCCACTACCGGTTCGACTGCCACGACCCTGGTAGAAATCCCGAGCATATCGGCGATTCCCAGTCAGCGGATCGTGGTACGATAAATAAATAGGATTTTCGGCTCGCGGCACGTCTTTAAACTGACATGCCTCATAGTAGTGTCCGCAGACATCGCACTGTTGGCAGTATTCCACTACCCGACCATTTCGCATTTCCTTTTCCAGTCGCGGGGCCTTATCGGTATTTTCTGGAATTCGTCCAGAATTTTCGGCCCACAACTGGGAGCGGTTCGATTGTTGATTGCCGGTATTATTAGCATTACTGTTATTAGTATTACCGGCTGGTCTTACATTGCTATTATTATTAGCGTTATTAGCCGGCCTAACATTGCTGTTATTAACCGGTCGGTACGGTCGCCTATTTGCAGCGTTATTCCCACTATTACTTGGGCGCGGCGGACTAGCTGCCGCTGCTGCGTAACTTATCGGTTTCGGTTGTGCCTGCATCGTTCGAACGGTTGCAGAATCAGCATCTTGCTGTCGCTTCTTATTCCCCACAGGGATAACATATTTAGCGGGATTACTCGACGATAAATGTCGAATAATTTCGAGAAATTTCTCCGGTGTGCGAGGATCCATTACCTCGAGCTTGTCGTGCAACTTTTCGTGTGTTCGCACACCCTTCAGCAAAAGAGTGACGACTTGTTCCGGAGAACCGGTAAAACCAGCACGATCGCGAAGAGTCATCATCGACTGGAAATAGGTTTCCAGTGTTTCCTGCCCTGGGCGATAAGTGCGGCTAGTTAGTTCGGCTAGCGCATTAACGGTGCGTCGGGTATCCCCGAACCGCGCGATCAACTGTTCGCGCCATTCCCGGTATGTATTCGGCTTATTATTCGAGGCGATTAGACCATTATACCAGATAATGGCTTCGTCCTTCAGACAATATGCCAATTCGGTGATTTTACGAGTATCGCTATTCCAGCGATTCTCTTTCGCTGCCTGTTCGAATTTGATCAGAAAGCTATCGACGTCTTCCTTGCTTCCGTTATAAGACGGCCGCGGAACGGGCTGTCTCATCGCATCGGCAAGGTCGGTTTTCCTAATAGGACTATTAGTCCGACTAGCCCGCTTACTATTATTCCGCAGTTCCTCTTGCAGAACCTTGCGGATTAACTCTGCTTCGGTTAAAGTTATTCGTTCCTTACGGTTTTCTGTGCTAGATGCTGAATCCATGCGGGATTGCTGGGTTTCGGTGTTCCCAGTCCGCACTCGACTAGCCGGTCTCTCTTCATATTCGCCCTGACTCTCATTAGCAGCGCTTATTAATTGCTGGTATTTCGCTAATAAGTCATTATACTTATTAGCTAACGCATTATACTGCGATCGGCTGCTTTCGATGAACGCTTCGAGTTCCTTGATCGTTTTTAGACGATCGTTTGATTCTGTCGATAATCGACCGGTTTCCTGAAACGCTTGGAGATATTGCTCCTGCGATTTACGAACTGATTTATCGGCCTCTAACAATTCTGCTTTTAATCGATCGATCGCTTCATCGCGTTCGATAACTTTATCACGCAGCCCTAAAGCGGCATCATATGCTTTTTGATGGCTGCCCTTCGCTACACGCAATTGTTCTTGTAAATTATCCTTTTCTTTCTTTAACTCTTCGCGTTCCTTTTTTAGCTCTTCTCTTTCTTTTCTCGCTTCATCTCTCTCCTTCTTTACATCCGAAATAACCCGATCGCGACGGGTTAAACCGGACTCAGCTTTCTTCAAACGATTCAATAAGTCGGTATTGTCAACTTGTAGTTGAACAATGGTACCACTCGCTTTAGCAGCGCCGATTATTGCAACTTTTTCTCCGATCGACGTTATCAGACTCACGGGCGTTAAATCACGGCCCAATGCCTTATCGATTAGATTCGGACTGCTATGTGCCTTCTGAAATCTAGGCACCACTGTCTGCGGTTCATCGTCATCTGACGTGTCGATTTCCTTTTCGTTCTCAGTATCATCGATGATTGAAACCGATGATAACGTTGATCCGATCGATTCAACATTACTGTCGGATTTTTCCACATTAGCCGGTAACATTTCAGGAATTTCGAAAATATTCTCGTCCAGATTTATCTGGTCGGTCGGTTCTACTTCTGTTTCGTCCGGCGCCGGTAAATCTGCCAGAGGCTGTCGCTCTTTTACTCGTTTTGTCACCATCGGTAATTCCTGGTGAAAAAATGATACCCCGGTATTTTTGATTTTATTTCGCGTTAATTTCCCTGGAGGATTAGTTACTTCCTCACTGGGTCGGTTCGCATCGCTATCGTCACTGTCGGACTGATTACGGATTATCCGCCCGGCTGATCGCACGGCCTCGGCGGCAAAATGCTTCACTTTAGCTAACGGTGTACGATGCATGTTTGAATTGTCAAAAAATATTCGATAATTATCACGATTATACTGCAGTAGATTATACGGCAGGTCGTACGGTAAATCTACTTCTAACTCCCATAATTGATTCGGTTCGTCAATAAATTCGATCAAATCGCGTAGCGATTTTCGATTTAAATCTAACGAAATATACTGAGCAATTTCGGTAATTGTTCACTAAATTATCGATGATTGATTTGCACGAATTTCGGTTTAAACGAATTGCGATTCATTAGATTGCTACGATAATTATTGCAATTTAATCTGCAATATCGGTAATATCGAGTAGTACTATACAGCACGGTTGCTTTGCAGCTTCCGTGTTCGGTCAAGTCATCAGAGATGTTCGATTAATTCGATCAGATATTTCTGGTATTTCTACCGGAAATATTACGGCTAAATACAAATGATTTCAGTGAAGAAATCGAGAATTACGCGATAGGGTTAGCGTTAGAACGATAATACGATGACACAGCACAGATGCTTTTACAGCTTCTGTGATCGATAAACTTTTATTCAAAATATTCGGTAATATCGATTCATTACTTCTGGTATTTCTACCAGAATAATTCGATGAAGTATGATCGAATTTAATTATGAAAAATCGAAAACACACGGTAGTAATAACGCTAAATACGATATTTCGATAATATTACACAGGTGCTTAAAGCTACTGTGTTCGATCACCAATTCTAGAAAGGATCGACATTCTTCCTTCTAAAATTATTCGGTAGCAAGGCCTAGACGACCTTGATCGGTATCTGCAGTTTGCAGCTTGGCTTACCTGCTAGCTGACGTGACTGTAGACGATGCGGTCGACGCTTGCTTGCTTGCTCCGAAATTCGACGTCCGGACGCAGTCTTTCGTTTCCCGCTCCTGATCCCACTAGGAAGCTCGCTTGTGGTCGGGGCTTCCCTCTGGTATGTAGAGGAGACGGATTCGGTGCGATGTTGACGGGAAATCGGCTCAGGAGCTCCGCGTTGTCGGGCTGCTGATATTAGGACTTCCTCGTCGCTTGCGTACGGCTATCGTCCACGCTTCGCTGTAGGCTGAAGGCAGACTGGTGGCCAGTACTGAGAATTCCGCTGATGCGCGCTATTGACTACGCGCCAAGTAAATTAAATCGAAAAATGAAGGGATACGGGAATCTTATTGCATCTCCACCATGTCAGCGTGGCGCTCGCGCTGCTAAGGAAAAACAGAACAAACGCCAGCCACAAACGATCTTTTATTAATTTTCGAAGAAAAGTAATAAAGGCGTGAAGCCCAAAAACATATCTCGTGCGCAAAACACAGTCGATCCGTAGAATGTAGATTCTGCGGAGAAGATGGCCAAGTGAATGGCAAAACCGATCGCAGATCGGTAAAACGAAAAAACAACTCACACGTGCAAGTGCGCAACTGTGCAACGGAAGTGGCGCGACTCTGCCTATCTATAAGGCAGCACCAACCTCCTAACACCTGCACGTCAAGAACTGTATGATGCTGTACTGTTTCGCCGATTCCGATGCGCACAAGAATCCTGAGCTAGCCGCCAGGGCGAAAAGTTTCGTTCTCAAACATTTTATGGGCATCTCGCAGGAACCAGAGTTCTTGCAGCTGCCGAAAGATTCGGTAGGCTGCCTTGGTGACTAACTACACTGTCTGTTATGCTCGTTTTAATATCCGAATAGCAATAAAGTACTGTAGCCATGTTTGACTGTTTCGGCTTAATTAATTTAATTTTTACAGGTTATCGACCTGATTCGCTGTGATGACTTGTACGTGCCGCACGAAGATGATGTGCTAGCGACCGTTGTTCGCTGGCTGCATCACGATTTTGAACAGCGTCGTGGGGAGTTTTGGGAGATGTTGCAGCATATTCGGCAGTTGTATCTCAGTCCACAATGCAGCGACCAGTACTTGCTGGCCTGCATTAACGCCTTCATGGATTATTCTGGTGCAGAGAACGATCCTCGTCCGTCCGAGCATCTGCAGGCCTTACCAGGGTATACCAACGAGGCATCCTCCGCCCGGTACACTGCAAGAAAATCTTGTGGTAAAGTTGCAGTCTTCGAACTTCCTACCGAATGCCACATTAAGCAGAAAAGGGATTATGCGTTCGTGCGTTCGCTTGTAGGTTTCGAGGACATCATCATCTGTGCCGGTGGTCTTGGTGATGTGGAAGCTAGATCGGCGCTCTACGGCACAGAATGCTTCCATCTACGCACTTCCAAATGGGGCAGAATCCCCAAGTTGCCGTATAGCGTGGCTTCAGCTGGCTTGGCGTTCATCAATAACGATCTATTCCTGTGCGGAGGATATATCGGCCGTGAGAACGGGACTGTGACGTCCCGGACACTGCGTTATAACAGCGCTCTGGCTGGCTGGATCGATGTGGCCCCGATGCAAACGGTCCACGATGATCTCGGAATCGCCGCTATAGGTGATCACCTTTACGTCGTGAGTGGTCATGATACTGCTTGGGATACATTAGCCGCAGTGGAGCGCTATGATGTGGCCACCAATCAGTGGACGTACGCGGCATCCTTACCGACGCCCTTGGAGAATTCAGCTGTCCTCAGTTTCGACGGTCAGCTGCTTACGTTCGGAGGTTGTGCGTCCGACGGGGCATTGATATACGATCTTGCATACTGTTATGATCCGGTAGCGGACGTGTGGAAGGAGCTCCCGCGGATGCCGACTGCACGATACTATGCCTCAGCCTGCCTCGGATCCGACGGATGGATCTACGTTATCGGTGCGCTAATACCAGTGATCTAGGGTAGCTTTTATCTCACAAAAGTATACCAGATTTTCCAATAGTCTGGTAAAAATTCCGTTAATGGATCTTGGCTGCTGTGTTACGTTGATACAATATATTCATAATAATTAGTTTGTTTATTCGTTGGGTAACTGAATGCCGACTGCGCTTTAGGTGGATGTAACACTTACGGCGATTTAAGAGACGTGTAGGCTTTCAATCCAAGGACTAAGCAGTGGACAGCGAAACGTTAGTGAAACGGATTCAGATCATGCAGTATTTATCTCATTATCGTGATTTTTATTTGACTCTTCCTAGCGGGGCAGGTAAGTAGGTTTTTCTTTGCCTGTAGGTTCCATGAGTTGTTCGCTGTATTCAATCGGGAGTTGTTGTGTCGGTGGCAAAATATATGTTCTGGGCGGCAATGCCGGAAATGTGGGACCGATGATCCAAATGTACGACGTATTCGCGGATACATGGGCGAGCTGTGATAGCCAGCTGGGGCATGGAAAATGGGACCTGGACTGTGCTGTAGTCGCAATCACCAAGGAGCGCGGTCAAAAGCTTTACATGTAAAACGGCTCACTGTTCAGGCAGGGTCACAGTGAGCCGCTCCCTAAACTTTATGGTTCTGCCTATAATTAATGTTGCGGAGAAGCAGCAATGCAGTGTTGGTTGGTTCGGAAAGATTTGTCTTTGGATTTATGAGCTTTGCTTTGTCAGCCGTCAAACCTTAATCACTCGTATTAAACAGGTTATGTTCAGTGCGCCGCTTTCGTAATTACGGAGGGAAGCAGTGAAGTATGGCTGCTTATGGAGAAAAGGTTGTAGCCGTAGAGAAAATTTTGTACGCCAGCAAAGTGGCTGCACTGAATGTCGTATATGGGTGAACTAAAGGTCATCGCCCTTCTTTGTTTCAATCTTTTCTGATGGTGGGTATACTGTACGAGTAATCAATCTGTTCCACCTGCGGAGGATAATTAATCTGGGCTGAAAGTGTTGACCCTCTGCAGATAGGGCGAATACTCCGGCCGGGTTCGATTTCCGCGATCAGCAGATGTTTTCGTATCAGTAGTTTCTAGGCATGCTCAGCCCAGTCATATGGCACCGCGTATAATAGTGCATTTGCGCTGTTACTTGTGTGGCACACAAGTAAGGATCCATCTATACAAGTAGCGCTAAACCCGCCCGGAAATGGGCTTTTGTGTAGGGCTCACAACGTGTTTCATCGAGCTGGTGTGCGGCACGCGTGTAGGTGCCAGCTACCTTGCATGCACACATACAACGCAGAAGCGATTGGCACAGCATTAAGTGTTGTAGACGCTGGCGTTGTAACCGAATCTGCGACTGCTGGCGCTACTGCTGACGTTGACGTTGATATGCTGTCTGATGCGGATCCGAACGCTGACGAAAAGCTGGACACCGACTAAAGCGGATAAAGCTGTGATTTGGAGGGTGACGATTCTCCGGAATGGAAAAGCATCATTGGAATGGATCTCATAAAATTGCATTTGATTTTCTTGTGATTGTTAACAATAGTATATGCCGCCGTTTGTGGTCGCATTTTGATCATACACTAATCGTGTTTGCGTGTTTGTTTCGATTTTCCATGGGTTTCGGGGGACCTCACCGTTCCACCCGTGGCATGTCAGGAGTTTGGTGCTACCGCACAGGTCGGTAGATTCGCGCCACTTCGTTTCGCCACTGCATAGATGCAGGGAGGCTCGTTCTGTTACGCACGCGCACGTGCGATTTCTTTTTCGATTTTTCACCGATCTGCGATCGGTTGTTCATTCGCTTGTGATCCGCGCTGCCAGAATTTAAGTACATTCTGACAGCTTGATTGTTTTTGCGCATGAGATTTGCTTTCTGGGCATTGTGCCTTTATTTCTTTCTTCGAAATGAATAAACGATCGTTTTGTGGCGCTGGTGTTTTCCTTGTTTTCCTTTTGTGGCGCTGGTGACACATGGACGATCAGTGAAAGCCAGATGCCGACCGGGAAATGGGCTTTTGGCTGCGGTGTAGTCGAGATTGCCAAGAAACGTAGACAGGATTTTTATGGGTAAAACAGCCAACGGTGGCCGCTGTCGCAAGGGAAGCTTGTTTTATGAGCATCTGATAAACACAGTACTGTAATTACATACGCGGAGAAATGTGATGTTGTTACGCTAGTAATGGTTTAACGTTTCTTATTTTAGAAATGGGTTGTATTTTGTTTCCGTTCTGCTCTCTTCTACTTAGTGTAACGTCTGTCTAGAAAATACTCTTTGCACTGAATAGTTGTTGCACCGATTGGCCCTTTATTTCTTTTGCCCGTTTTGTTATCAGCATAATGAACCGATCTGCCTCGCGAAAATATGTATTTGTTTGTCGTATAGGAAGCTGACAAGCCATGTTCGTTGAATTTCGGTTGAAGATGTTGTTCTGTGGTTTTTGTGCCTTGATTCTCCTGGTAGCCGGAAGATGTGCAGTGTAGCGCAGCGATTTACTTACGTTCTCCAAAGGTCACAATTGACTCATGACATTAATGCCCACCGTCGAGCTGGGCATGGTGTATTGTACTCCAAAGTGGCTAGAGCATGGTTCGGACGGTGACCTTCTGAAAACGCGACCAGATGTTTAATATTGTGCGTTGGTAGAGACGAATTTCTTACCATGACCGAAAAAGGAGAAAGCCCTGAGTTATTGCTCACCGAAAACGATAGCAAATGACAATCGAATTACAATGCATGTGTAGAGACAACCGTGGAATCCCTATTTCCTGCCGTCGGAAGGAACATAACTGCCTTTCGTGCTAGATCCGGTGTTCCAGAGGATCTTGTGCAGTACGAGTCTGTTACTCGTGTTCGCACAAAAATTGAGCTCGCATAATTAATGCACCAGTAAGCATGGAAATTGCACTCTGATGTAGAGGTTTTTTTATTAAGCCATAACTATCAATAGAACAAGGCGTTGCCGAACGCTACTTTACAAATGAAGCCAATAATTAAACCGAAATACAAAAAAACAATAATCTTGTGAGTTGTGGTTAGACGGCTATGTGCTCAACACAGTAAGTATTATGCTTTCTTCAGCCATCACAAATAAAACGGAAGGCAATCTGTTACAAAAGGATAAGCAGTAAATAGATTCGTATACCGACAAAACCGAATCTACATGGATATTTTGGATGAATACGACTCCACAGAAAATCGTATGTTATTCCAGCAAAGTAATGCCCCACGATCAGCCCAGCTGCCCAAGCTATACAGCGCACCCATGCTTTTCCAGAAATTGCGTCCGCGGCAATGGTAGCTGGTAGTCCACCATAAAAAGATCCCAGTGGCATTCCAGTGCACCGACCCTCTCCATTCTTCAGCACCGTCTCGAAACCCACGCCATACACACCGCCCACCATGCCACCCAGCAAAACACAGCCCACAGCAATTCCGATTCCTCTTCCCGACGAATGAGCCATATCGTACCTATCCGAAAAATACCAATCCGAAATATATCTTTTAACGGTATAGATACTCAAAATACGCAGAAAATTGCCAAATTCACGGTTAGTTAGTTAGATTCACGGTTAGACGCGAAGACGGGCGTTCGCGTCAAGGTCAGGCTGTACAATCGTAATCGGGCTGAACAGACATCACGGTACGTCGGTCTGACCTCAACTTGGCTACGATAAAATTGCTTACTGAAGTCTGTTGCACACTCGCAGTGGATCTACATATTGACGTGGGGAGGAGTGGATAGTACGTACTCATCCGTTTATCTTACTGTTTTACCTGTACGCCTTCTCTTACGTCACTGCTGTTGTCCTTATCTAGTCCTATCTCTCGTGTTTGATTTGCTGTTCTCTAAATCCTTGCAACGCGTATGATGCTGGTGTTTCTAGCCTATAAATTCTCATGTTATTCCTAATATCGACATCAGTCTTACGACTACTGATCTTGAGACATTCTTTTTTCTAACTTCCAAGTGTTGAGGAATGCGTTGTGAATTGGATTAAAGGGACAGCATGTTCTAACGGCTATCTTGATGTTCATGATCCGAGTCTGATCTTAGCATAGGATACCACAGTATGCTCGTGTCACAACTGACCTTCGCCCTTGTCTGATCCTCGCAGAAATCCGAGACCGGGAGTGAGAAGTAAGGCATTCGTTCGTGTGTTCGTGTTTCGCAGGGTTCCTGATAGGGATTCCTGGTTCCTGTATCTCTGTGTTCGTATCTCCATCGATCCTCCAAGTTGTTTCGCAGTACCAGTTTGAGATTCAAGAGTGCTCTACCGACTGAGATATAGGCAGGGAGAAGACCACACTCAAATCCCGTGCGTCCATGTTAATACGACATAACGCTACCGGATGGTTGTACTAGTCATTCACCACGACAATATCTTCTACTGACCAACGGTGTACCGAAAGTCATGTGTTCTGCGGCAGTCTAGCAATTTTGAGACGCGTTTATAGGTCAACTACTTGCAGTGAAGCAAGATTGGTTAACGAAGGCCATAAACAAAGGCGCTGTTCTAATATTGTAACGGCCATGCTGGCTACACTGTTTTGCATCCTTGTCGTGACCTTTCTTAAATATGCCTGATGTCCACCTTTCTGAGGTTGCAGGACAAACAGGTGTTCGGTTTCGCCCTAATGCTTTAAGTTTTGCAAGTCGCTGTGTATTCTCTTGAATATCTGAATATCGGCCTTTTTTCATCTGCATCGTTTTCTCGGGTATGAGTCGGTATGACATACGTCCATCGTCGCCCATGTGCAGCGATGACAGCGATGTTGCTTCCCTGCTTTCAGATTTCATGGTTTATACAGCAAAAGCAAACGAGTCTAAGCAGGGCGTAATCTGAGGGAAACCGAGAAACGGCTGAAAAAGGCGCCGATGGGGGAATCGAACCCCGGCTACGTCGTTAGATCCGCGTAGGCAGTACCACTGCACCACGGCGCAATACGTTGAAATCCTTTGAAAGATTTTATCACTGTACGTGAGCCGCTTCTCGCTTCACACGAGCAAAGCAAGAAAAGCGCAGATCCTGTTCGAGCGCGGATACGGATACTTCAAAAAATGTGTATTTCAGCAGCACCGTGCTTGCATAATCTGCTGTACTAAAACAGTGCTCGACGCAGTATCAATGTCGTTCTCGTTTCTGGCTTCGAAATGTGTATTGAGCATTCGTTTTCTAGTGTGTTTTAGGCGATTCCAAATTCCGCCAGTGGTTTGAACTTTAATTGAAGATGGCAGCCAACGAGGCTAGTGAGCAAGGCAGCCTCATTGAATATAAATCAGGGCAAGATGAGCGTATCACGCAAATCGGGGCCGTGATCTCGGATTTCGATCACAAAGGGTCGAGTCGCCGAGCACCGAGAACTTTGTGCGATGTGGAGCTACGAGGTTGCGAAACAGAGTCTTCCGGGATTCCGTGTCATCGCAATGCGCTCAGTGAGCACAGTGCGTACTTCCGCAACATGTTCCTGTCGGGAATGAAGGAATCTACGGAGCAGGTCATACAGCTGCAGAACATCTCATGCTCTGTTCTTTCCGTGTGAGTCATCAATTCCGTTAGCGCTAGCGAACGAATTGCAAATATCTTGGTTATGGCTTATGCGGAAGTCACTACACGCTATGGTTGTTGGGTCTTACTTCCGACCGACGTCTTATGCGCACTCCAGATCAGTATCATTATTTTCAACGTTTGTTTTGCAGGCTGGTTGATTATTGCTATACGACGGATATTCACGTCAACGAAAGCAATGTGGAGCCATTACTGATTGCTGCGTCGTTTCTGAGTATGGATTCCGTCCTGGACATCTCTTGGCAGTTCTTGGAGGATCGCATGCAAGTCAGCAATTGCATGACGTTGTACAGCCTCGCGGAGTCCGATGCGCACAAGAATCCCGTCTTAGCCGGCAAAGCCAGGGCTTTCATTTCCAAACATTTTGTTGGCGTGTCCCACGGACCGGAACTCCTGGAAGCGCCGAAGAATACGGTAAGCAAAAAGCCTAACTAATTATCGTCGTATCATGATGGTTGTCACTAGTCCACTTTGCGACCGCATCGAAAAATTTGAGAAAAAGTTTTATTAACGTTACGGTGTTCGATGGAATAACCGATCGGTTTTAGATTATTGAGCTGATTCGTTCGGATGCCTTGTGCGTGCCGCGGGAAGATGATGTACTGGTTGCCGTTGTTCGCTGGCTGCAGCACGATTTCGAGCAGCGGCGCCGCGAGTTTTGGGAGATATTGCAGTACATTCGGACGAAGTATCTCGGTCCACAAGCCAGTGACGATTACTTGCTGGCCTGCATTAACGCCGTCAGGGATTACTCTGGCGCAGAAGAGGCTCTGCATCGGTCAGAACAGCTGAAAGTCCTGCCGGGTCATATCACGGAGGCGTCTTCCTTCCGTCACACTGCTAGAAAATCCTACGGTAATTTATAGTGCTTCCGTACACGCGACACGGTCCCATGTACCCAGTCTTGTGGACATCCGTAAGGCTAATCTGGCATTTACTGTAGGTTACGAGAACGTTATTGTTTGTGCCGGGGGTCACCAGGATTCATCCTGGACATCTCTGCTGGACAGCGTAGAATGTTTCAACCCTCGGACGATGGGATGGAGAAGTTTACCCAAGCTACCGTCCAGAGTGGCCAAAGGAGGTCTCGCGGTCCTCAATCGGGACTTGTTCGTGTGCGGCGGAATTATTGGTTACGTGGTTGCGAGGGTGACGGGGCGGACGTTGCACTATAACAGCGCTCTTGGTGTTTGGAATAACGTGGCGCCCATGAACACTAACCGCGGAGATCTCGGTGTGGTGGCTGTTGGCCAGCACATTTACGCTATTGGTGGTCACGGCACGGACACTCATACGCTAGCCACCGTGGAGCGCTACGATGCAGTCGCCAATCAGTGGACGTACGTGGCACCGTTACCAACGCCTTTGGAGAAGTTCGCGGTTGCCACTTTCGAAGGGCAGATATTCGCTTTTGGCGGTTGTACATCGAATGAAAACACTGCTGGCGACACCGGGCTCCTCAATTATGTTGCCTCTAATTCTGCGTTTTCTTATGATTCGAAATCGAATACCTGGCTGGAGCTGCCTAAGATGCCGACTGCGCGGTATCGCGCTTCCGCCTGCGTCGGATCCGACGGATGGCTTTATGTTATTGGTATGTATTATGTACCTCCAAATAAAAGTGCCTCTAATATATCCATTTGAACAAATCGGCAATGGAATATCAACTTTTTATTCATTAGGAGGACGTAGCTGTTTGAACGATCTAAGCTGTGTCGAGGCTTTTAATCCAACGACTAAACAGTGGACTATGAAATGTGAGAACTACTGGTTCGATCTACGAATTATTGTATCATTGTGTTTCACTTCTCAAGAATAGCCGTTTGATCTGTTTTTGTTGGTAGGTGACATGCGCCGTCCGCTGTTTTCCGCCGGAACGTGGTGCATCGGCGACAAAATCTATGTTCTGGGAGGTCTTAACGGTACGGTTGGTCTAAAAACGATCGAAGTTTACGATATAATTTCGGACACATGGACGACCAGTGAAAGCCAGTTGATGAACGGAAAGTGGGCTTTTGGCTCTGCTTTAGTTGAAATTGCCAAGGAAAGTAGCCAGGAGTTTTATGTATAAAATGTTCTGCTGTTTAGCTGCCAGAGCTGGCCCCTTCTTGAAGTTTGTCGCTTTCTTTTCAAAACTGACTGAAGTTATTTACGGAGCAACAGAAGTGCATTGTCCTTTCATTTGTTGTCCTAATTTGTTCGCTGATCTTTCGTCGGCGATGAGGTATAAATACACTTTTGCTTCTTGATAAGCCGTTATGATGAGACTGATTATGCAAATAATCCTGGTATTATTCATAATTTTTGTGTCCTGAAGCGTCTTATTGTGCGCATGTTGTTGTAATTGATGCTGATGTAAATCATGCAGTTGTGAGCTCAAAGGGCGATTAAGCGATGGGGTATTTAAGCGATAATCTTGCGAGTGGACAGCGCTATTGACGCTGCAGCAATTCCGCGCATTCTGATTTTCCCCTTTTTTGTGTGTCGTGAGGTTTTTTCCCTTGCGGTTGGGTTTGCTCAATGATAATAAACAAACCCCCTTTGCAGTTGTGCTGTCGCACCGGAAACAGTAATCCTGAGGCTTATGCTGATGAATAGATGTATTTGATGGTACGAAAACGGTACAATGGTTGTGATAAGGGCTGTGTGATGTACTGTCCGAATACTGTAGCTACATTTCTGAATAGTTATGCGAGACAGTGAAAGTACGAATTGTGCGCCGGAAAAGTGCATTCTTGAGTTGCACACATACGTGATATGTACATTGTAATTGTCGAGAATCTTAATGTAAAATATTTTTTTAATCGCTGAAAAACAAAAAAATGCATGTCTTTTGATGAATATGAAACAGCATGCCATGCGCCTTGACAACAACAACGTGTTCAACAACATTTTTGCGTCACTTAGGCAAGTATATGACTGGTAATTCGGCGTTTTGTTACAACCCGAAAACGGATCAGTGGAGTGAGCTGCCCAAAATGCCGACGGCACGATACCGCGCTTCCGCATGTGTTGGATCCGTTGGTTTACGTGATTGGTAATTTCACTCATTTAGTACCGTAATATGCAGCTTCAAGAGTTTCATGTGTAGATTGGGTACCGTACAGCTAGAGAATGGTATTCTAAAGAATGGTATTCTTTGTAAAATTTAATGACTATTACGAAAAAGGAGAAATTCGGTGTTAATCATCTTTCTCACTGTATCCGCACCTCGGAAAAAACCCTTTTCTTTGTTTTAATTCTCGACTGCTTTCCTGCGTTTGATCTTTTGTGGTAGAACTTAAAATGTGGAAGCAAGCTCGTCAATTCTGTGCAACACACTCTTGTCGGCTGTGCATTTCGAAGTTGCTGTACTAGATACTGCAGATGCCGTATTTTATCAATCACCCTCTCCGTTTTAGAAGCGACTGCAACGCGTTCAACCGGACGCCCCACCCCGAAATAAAGGCCCCACTGAGAGGTCGTTTTTACAGTACCCCTTTGAAAAAAAATTTTCCCCGAATAAAGACCCCATCCAAAACCCTTACGAAAAAATAGTAACGCTGGGTCACTATTTGATAAAATACGGTACTCGTTTTTTAGCCCTCTCGAGATATGTTGGTCGAAGACTCGAAATCTTGTGACAGCGCAGACATAATTTTTCTGACAGCGGATTCGGAATAAGGGAGTCCGATTTTACTAGAATTCATCGTCAGAAAGGAAATAATCCGATTCTCTCTTGAATCAGGGTGGGTAAATTTTTCTATGCCGTGTCTCGCCGCTTTTTCAAAAAATTACTTTTTGCAGACTGACAAAACTAAATAACCTGTCTATGCTTAACAGAACAAAAAAGTGGAAGAAAAACTCATTGACGACGCGAGAAACGGAGTGCCCCACTTCTGGGGATATCGTCCAATAACTTAACATTGTCCCACTTTTCTGCCTGTACGAGTAGTCTACCGGCTCGTCAGTCTACTATACGTCATCTTTAATAGGCAATAGCGGTCAAAGTAACAAGAAGTGCAAGCGCAAGCACACTACGTTACTGTTAAAATTTTAAACATTGAAAAAACAACCAAAATCTCTATCCACCCGTGGGTTAAATGGTAGCGTACTTAACACAGCCGTAGCGTTTCCCTTAATAACAGCCAAACTGAAACGTTGTTTAAGAAAAGCAGTAGAACGCGCTTCTCCATATACTGTATTAGTCTACTATACTCTATATACTCTACTATACTCTATATACTCTACTATACTCTACTATACTCTATACTGTATTAGCGTCTACTATACTGTATTAGTCCACTGGCTTTGCTAAAGCTCATTAGCAGTAAGCATACAATTATTACAAGGAGACGCCTATTGTCTTTCCCCAGGTGGGCTGGTGTGGATACTGTCCAGGTCGTTGGAAAATAGGTTACGCGCAGTTGCAGACGGATTTCAGTTGAAATCCTCATCATTCCATAGAGAGAGGCTGCCTTTCTGACAGTAGGAAGCAGTTTTTATGACCTTAGCAAGTTTTTATAACAAAAAGAACTGTTTGCCGCGGCAATGCCTGTCTCATGTCTGCTTAGCATGCACGCACTTTAGCGGACATCGAATGATGTATACGTCAGACTGCGTTCTGGGGAAATAAATTCTTTGGTGCGGTACACTGCAATAACAGTCCTACGAAGATCCTGAACGTCGTACCACAGTACACGTTTGTCTGGTAACAACGTGTCTTCAGCATTTTTCATTTGCCTTGTTTAAAAATCTGTTCTAGAACCGATTGCCGTTCTCATTGCAAAGTTGAGTAGTGTTGGACGCTTGGCAATATCGAATACTCGTAGACCGGTTTGCGTGCGACGTGGGGGCATGAGCTTTTGTTCTGCTCGTCCGTTGTGAAGCGATTCCAGTTTGTATGTACTGCTCGACGATGGCCGCTAAGGGTACTGATGGGACGGTTAGCCGTACCGGCGATCTTCAAAAAGATGGGATCTCCATGGGGATTGTGCCGGGAATCGTGGATTTGCGTCGGGAATGGGAGAATCTGCGAGCGGCGAAATTGTTTTGCGATGTAGAGCTTCGCGGTGCCGAAGCACAGTCGACAGGGATTCCGTGCCATCGCAGTGTCCTCAGCGTGAACAGTGCGTATTTTCGCAACATGTTTCTGTCGGGAATGAAGGAGTCCACACAACAAGTTATCCAACTGCAAAATATCTCCCACACTGTTCTGTCCCAGTGAGTAGCAATTTTTGCATGTTATAATGTTTGTCAAACGCTTTTAATTATGGCACCGAGTACTTTCTCCAATCATGGCCAACTGTTCTCATAAAAATCATTTGTGCAATTTTTTGTGCATGTACAGATATTTTGTGTAATTCTGACAACAGCATTCCAAATAATTATAACTTTGTTATTCTGCTGCTTAAATTAAATGTGCACTGTGCAGGTTGATTGACTATTGCTACATGTCGGAAATTCTCCTCAGTGAAAGTAACGTGCAGTCACTGCTAACAGCGGCTTCGTTTCTGGACATTGCCACGTTCGTGGGAACCTGCTGGAATTCCATGGATGATCACATGCACGTCAAGAACTGTCTGATGCTGTTTTGCTTCGCTGATTCCGATGCGCACAAAAATCCTGTTTTAGCCGACAAGGCCAAAGGAGTGGTCCTGAAGCATTTTGTTAGCATCTCGGAAGGGACAGAATTCTTGGAGTTGCCGAAAAATGTGGTATAAAACAATTATACGTCGATTATTATGTCGACGAACCGAATGCTTCTGCAATATTACCAGCGTAATGAATTTTGACAGCATGAACACCTCCAGTCAAATGTTTTCGGTTCGCTGGATCGTTCAGTGAAAGTGTTCAGTTCGTTAGCAACGTCGAAGTAATGTTAATGAATGTTATTATTATAAGATACTTCACTGCGCGAGCTAATCAGAAATACAAAATTAATACTAGTACCAACACACAGGCTCTCGTAAGATGACTAAATGTAACGGCGTTTGACGGTAAAGTAGATATAATTTTATGTGCCCGAATTACTGTCATTTCGACTTGTTCGAAAAATTCCCTAAATAAGGGAGTCAAAAATTGTGCTGAGCACATAATGCAATGGCATTCTAAAATGAATTCTGTTTTGTTAGATTATCGACCTGATTCGCTGCGATGCCTTGTGGGTGACGTGGGAAGACGATGTCTTTGACGCCGTTATTCGATGGCTGCATCATGATTTCGAGCATCGACGCTGCCAAGCTTGGGAGACGTTGCAGTACATTCGGGCGTCGTATCTGCGTCCACCGTGTCATGACAAATACATGCAGGCCAGTATTAAGGCATTCGTCGATTATTCTGGCACAGAAAAATCTGTATGTTCGTCAGAAAAGGTGAACGTGTTGCCGGGATATATCGACGCGATATCCTCCTCCCGCTATATAGCCAGAACGTCCTATGGTAAATTCGCCGGTCTATGGCTTTTTGCGAAATTCAAAGATTCGTATAATACGTATCCACAGTTTGGCTTTCGTTGCAGGTTTGGAGAACATGATCGTCTGTGCCGGCGGCCATCGCGATAACAGCTTGAACTCTCTGGTGGAGAGCGTGGAATGCTTCAGTCCACGCACTTCCAGGTGGAGGAAACTGACTCAGCTGCCATACAGCATAGCCGAAGGAGGGCTAGTGGTCGTTCAAGACGACTTGTTCGTCTGTGGCGGCATCATTGGCCATCGCAACGGTGACGTGACGTCAAGGACGATTCGCCATAGCAGCGCTCGAACCGGCTGGACCGAGGCGGCTCCCATGCAAATTAACCGAGGAAGTGCGGGAATTGTTGCTGTTGGCGACCACATTTATGCCATTGGTGGACATATCTCGGATGGCCACACCTTATCCACAGTGGAGCGCTACAGTGTGCTCACCAATCAGTGGACGTTCGTGGCATCCTTGCCCGTACCTTTAAAGAAGTGTGCGGTCGTCAGTACCGCCGGTCAAATCTTCACGTTCGGAGGTTGCACGTCGCATGTTTTCCCGGCCAATGCTACTGATTCTGTGTTTTGTTACGATCCGAAAGCGGACGTATGGACTATGGAGTGAACTGTCCAAAATGCCGACTGCACGATATCGCGCTTCAGCCTGCGTTGGATCCGACGGATGGATTTATGTGATTGGTACCGAAATATCAGCTAACTACTTACTTTGTCGACTGTCACGGCTCTACAACCCAATGTGCACTGCTTGTTAGGTGGACGGAACTTTGTGACCAACTTTGACTGCGTCAAAAATGTCCCCCTGCCCCCGGACTTTTTGAAGAGTCCCGGGTACCCCCTGTCTCCAGGACCGAATCAGTGACCCTTTGGCCAGAAGGGTAACTTGCGAGACCGCCCACGAAAAGCAGATTTTCGGGTGACTCGGTGACCTATGAAAAAGTACCACCAGCGTTACTACAGCATTACTAGTCAAAAACACTCAGAAATTCGGTTACCAAAGGAAAATCACTGCTAGAACGAAATTTGTTTTCGGCACATACGGTATATGTGGAACACGAGGATCTCTTTTGTTGGGTTATTTATTACTACGGCTCAGGAAAAAAGTCGTTCAGCAAGCTGTCGATCAGCAGGATGGTGATCAGCAAATGGTCGGTGCGTCGCGAGAGGGACATGTGGAATACAACTTTTACCGAGCTCTTTCAATTACGTGCTACAAGTAATTATTATTAATAAAGTACCTTAAAAGGTTCAAAACGCGAACGATGATGAGTGCCGCTCTGAATCTCTGCAGAGGCCAAGGGATGATGTAGATTGCTCATTGCAGCAGTGATAGTTGCACATATGTACATTCTGTAGTCTGCACTCTGCAGACGTTCGTATCATACGGACAGTGTCATCATTCTGTTTTGTTGCTACTGTGATAAAAATTAATAAGGCTTAACGCCACCTCGTTAATGTGTGCATGAATTAATTCTTTCTAACTAAAGAATAAAGTACTCGTACTCTGTACTTGCAGCTATTGTTATATGGGTGAATATAATCTAAGAATTTCTTATGAATGAGTTGATTTAGTCGTGCCGTTTCCGAAACCGTATGCGGAATAAAGCAAATACGTGTATTAAAATGAACGGATGGTTTTTCTGTGGCAAACACCCTACTTAATTGTCAAACGGTTATGCCGCACACACATGTCGCACAACTGGATCACTGCACTGATGTGGAACGTTAAGGGATAAGGATAACATACTACGGTATTACTGAATTTATGTTTATGTTGCTGTTGAGCGGCTTATCTTTTGCAGAGGCTTAAAGTTGAATAAATAAGACCAGTGACATTCGACTGCTGCTGACTTCCAGCTGTTCCAGTTGATACTCCCCTAAATCTTTCTTTCAACGCGTAGTGCGCGTACCGTATATGGCGTACTATAATAATTATATCGTTTTACGGAATCATCAAGGAAATCTACACGGCAAAGAAAGTTGCAACACGGATGACTTAAAATGTGAACAACCAGTCAATGGACCATCAAAACGACTCTATTCCTGCTTTCCTTTACCGGCGTTGTTAACATCGACGATGTTTCCAAAAGTAAGGAAGTTTTCTGAGGGATTTACATTTATGGCCATTGCATAAGAAGGCTGCGCCTCCCTTCTCTAAATAACTCTGGACCAGTGACTGTTCAAGACTTCAAGGCCAAGCAGACATAAGCTGCTGCTCTGCATGCTATTTGTTAAGTATGTTCCCTTCTACACTTCCGGTCCATGCATCGTTAACGTATACGTATGTAACGTACCATGCGTGTTACGATATCTCTAAAAAACCCTACATTACGTTACGGTTTGTAAAATGGTTTGCAGTGAGTTAAGTCAGGTAGGTACCTACTTCTTTTAGCCATAAGTACCTTAAACGCAACCTTTCGGCACGAGTACAAAACTTTGCCGATTCCCAACGACAATTTAAGAAGAAATTAAAGTGGATACCTGTCAAATTAATGCAGATTTTCGAACGCAAATAAAAACCATCACAAACGTTTCTAGACCGGCTTTGAGCACAGATCTTACTCTGTTGTGTAGTCGGTACCTATTTGAGAATAGAATTATGTAATAATTTCGATCGACAAAACATGAAAAAATCCTGTCTAACTTATCTTACTTATCTGCAGAGTGCAGATTGACCTACTCCAAAATATTTGATAAGAATAGTCAACTTCCGCTAAGTGTACCCACAATAAATGCTTTTGGTTGCTTTATTGTAACTGATTTTCACGCATTTTTCTATCCTTTGCTGTAGTTTATTGTTTGGTTTTCGAAACCTTGGGTGCAAAGAAGCCAAGCATAAAATTGGTGTTCGTGGAGAAACGCCTTTTGAGAGGGTGCAGGAAAAACGATCTACATACTAAGTTTCTGAAACATTGCGCCCAGCATTGCGCTATTGCATGGAAATGTAGCGTGTGTGCCGGAAATATCCTGCACTGGTAGCATTGGTAGGATGACGTGTACAGTCCTATCTGTGTCTGTTAAAGAGTTAAAGTGATATTTGTGTTGTATGGAATCTGCGAGCATTTCTGAACCTACTGTTCTTACGAGGGCAGATTAACCGAATAAAAACCGCTGTTGTTTGGAAATGTGTGTAGTTTAAACTTTGCCCAGGACGATTATGAGTCTACGTTGCAGTATACAATACTTCTAGTCATGATACGCCCATTGGTTTATCGTGTATATATATGCTGTTATCGTTCACAAAACTCATGGGAATTAAGCTGCAGTGACTTTTTCATGATTCAGTCTTGTGTCAATAATTAACACTTAGAGACAATATAATCTGTCAGTTTATTCTTCGCCTCTTATCTTCCGTCAACAATCGGTTTTAGTTCCGGCTTCCCTCAAACGCCTTCAAAACGTGTGCGAAACATAAAGCAGCAAATCGAACTGCCGTCATTCCAGCCAGTTTTCTGCACGTGCTCCATACATATCGCAGTGGCCAGTATGCTATAACAGATAATTAACTACTTTTATTCTCAATACTTACTGGTTACTGCAGACAAAGTCCGGCACTTTATATCTGACCAGTCTGCAGGTTTAAATTTTTCCCAGATACCCACCAGCGAGACATGAAATCCAGTAAAACCCTTGGACATCCTCATCAGGTACTCACAAGTAGCATATTACTTCGTAGTTTGGCTAAGTGTGGACATTCATACTAAGGAGATCATACATATGACTCGGCAGGCACATCAGCTTAATACACACCAGTATTTACATAACAATATTGTAATATCATTGTACAAGAGACGCAGCGGCTGACACACAAGACAGTTTGGCTATCGATGTAGCGCTGTTAGGGTATCTACGTACAGATACTCGTACATACCAAAAAATTTGATAACATACGGCATCAGCCCGTAGTAATTAATCGCACTACACTCCCGGCAGCACCGAGTCTATTACTTTTTGTGAATATTATGTACCGCTTTTACAGGGTCAAATCCTTAGCGAACTGAACCTAATTATAAAATATGGTGATCGGCCTAAACTGCGCGTGGACAAAGAAACAGTGGATGTCCACATTCCACCGGGCAATTCAAAATTATGGCCGGAACCGCCTTCGATAACCCTTCGTGGGCTCGCGATCACACTAAGACCCGTACAGGACAATTGGAAAATTGACGGACGGCTCAAGGTGATTAATATAATTTGCTGCGTTTATTACGGCTTGCGCAAGTGATACCCCCCATTATCCGTTTGTGGCTGTACGAAAACATTTGACAACGAAATGATAATGTAGAAAAATAAGCAAGCGCCAGTGAAGTGCCAGAAACTAGTGTGTAAAAGGTGACAGCGATCTCAGACCGGACACTCAATCAGTTTGTGGTCAGGCTATTAAGTGTGCGGAATAACATTAACCATTATCATAGCAGTTCCGTCTGTGAAATTTACAACACGTACCGGTACTTGCGAACGGTTTCTCTGATCGTAGGATTCAGCAAATGGCAGCTGCCAGTTCGTAATCCACGTTGATGACACAAGAGTAACGGTTTCGAGTATTGATGCTACAGTTGAGAACTTTTCTCTGACCGCACCGTCGATCGCTACCAGAGGGATCGTCCGCGGACGAAATCTAGCACTTTACTCTGCTGATGGTTCTGTAAGAATCGAGAAAGCGGTCCACTGCAACAGGTTAATCGCGCACGGCGGAAAGTACAATGTACGCTTGACAACCGAAAGCATCGTCGACTGCGAACATTTCACGGCTTCGGGCAAGAAATTAGTAATCGATGGCAAACTGTTCTCGAAAACCAAACATATTGACCTGGATGTAACAGTCGACCAATGTCACATCGGCGTGGATGGCGCCATTGGTTCCAAAAAGGAAAATGCTTTGAACCAAAAAAAGAGAAAAGAAGTGCTGGTGGATACCATAAAAGGAATAATCCGGGGACACATCAGTAATTTTGGTACTATTGTGGCTCGCAAAGAATTACAACTCGAAATAACCGGAAGCATCTTGTCTTTGGTGAATAACACTGACGACTCAGCGCACCGAGGTTATAAAGCAATTAAGAATTTAAAACGAGTTGGAGCACCAACGGATTCGTCACTGCAGCCTACCAGTAGCGCATTGCTTGGAGCGATCAACGAGGAAAGCCCGGAAAAGGTAGCAAAGCTGTTGGAAAGGTATGTCGATCCAAATGAGACCATGGTCGACCAGCAGTCTAAGAATTTAATAACACCAGCGCAGACAGCAATACGCGAATGGTTCAAGCACTTGCGAGACGAGGCTCAGAGACCGGATCGCCCGGAGAAGATTACGACCATTAAAGCGCTTTTTGAAACTATGGACTGGCGACGAGGGATTATCAAATCGCAGAATTTGGATTTAAGGATTGATGGAGATGTGCATGACTGTGCGCAGATGAGAGCAACGACAAGTTTAAAGGTCACAATGACCGGAACTGCCGTATGTGAGCACGATTCAATCTGGTCGACTGGTGGTATCACAGAAATAACAATCGGGAAAAATCTGGTTCTCTACGGACAAGTGAAATTTAACAAAGCGTTCATAAAGGTCACGGAAGATGTGCTGTGCCAATCGACCGCAATTGTCGCTGTTACCGATCACGCTAAAGTGTGCAGCAATAATTTTCGGTGTTCGGGACAGTGGTTTACGGACGAAGCGCTGCAGTTACAGTTGCAAGGCTCGGCAGTTTTTCACCACGAGTCGTTTTTATTTGCCGGCCTGTTGCGAATGGAAGCGAAACAACAATGTCAAATTTACGGTCAGTGGATGTTGAACGAAATGGACGCTTACATCGGCGGGTCCTTTTTAACTGGACCTCAGGCAGCTGTGAAAATCGAAAACAACGGGTCAGTTGTCTGCAAGCATTACCGAAATGAGAATCAGCTGACCGTTGGGAAGGATATGCAGATTGTCACGGAAAAGCTGGAGCAAGCCAAGGCAGGAGTTACGCAGGTTGCCATTCAGTTAATTGCTACAGTCCTTGCTGATTCGGATGAAAACTGGGATGGTTTGACTGTAACTGACTCGTTACTCGTTAAAATGACTCATCGGCTCAACAGTCACGGACTGATCAAAACCAAACTTGCCACCGTGCATTTATTTTCTGAAACGGAGTCCCAGTTTGTCCTAAGCGGCGAAATGTCTGTGGACAGCGGGCCATTAATGGTCGTCGTCCAGAAGGAAAAACAACCGACCCTTGACAATTTTAACCCACACCCGGGATTTATCGTGCGGGGAATATTGGCAGCGAGCGAACTTCGTGTCGTTTGCAACAGCATCATCGAGAACAGTGGGACAATCATGGCGCAAAGCTTACTCTCCATTTTAACGATCGGAATCAACAACGGAAAGGGTCTTTTACATGCACCCAACATTTCCCTGGAGTATCTCTGCAACCCGAATACTGAATTGTCTGGAAAGGTCAGCGCGCCCTTTAATCTGCTGATCAACGCTGCTAATGCCACAGATTTTCAGTTGGCGTGCACTACACCGGAAAACGAAGTTCTGATGCTTCCACAAAAGCAGTTGTTAATCAAATCCTCAAACTTCTCGAAATTAAGGATTCCGATCCAATGGAGCAAATCGACCCAGCCAACTACAACATTTATTTTTGACGGGCAAGTCATTATCGATGCGGCAGTAAGCCTAGCCAGCTGCAAAGTAAAGGTCATCAGTAAAGAGTCAAACAATAACACAGAGAACGCTACTCCGTCGATTGTGGTAACTGCAAATGGGTCGCTGCTTATTCCCCGGCTTAATGTAACTGGTGCAATCGAACACGTTGAATTTGTAATGGACGGTTCGACCGAAGTAACACAATTACACGTCGACGAAACTGTTAAAACATTTCTGTTGAAGGGAACCAGTTTACTACAGTCCCTGGCATATGTAATGGCAAAGAGTGGTGATTTGCAGTTTGGAACATTGACGAATTTCCGCACAGACGATATCGACTGTCAGTCAGCAACTGTTCTCAAAGATGCCGTAGTAACGATGGATAGTATCGAGCGCGAAGCCGTTTTACTTTTATCAGCACAAACAATAAATATCGCTGGCACAGTAAACATCAAGCGCAAACTGTACCTATCTGCAGCAGATGAGAGCAAACAGCCGTCCGTAGTCGTCGAAGGGACTATTGAGGGAGCGGTAGAGAATGCGTCGGCCACTTTACGAGTCGAGACGTTGTCCGTATCGGGGATCATTGGAAAACTGCAGTTTTGCGAATTAGTAGCTCGAGGAAGTTTGGAAGTTCTGCCGACTGGAAAATTTCAGGCAATCGAAAACCTGGAAGCGGATGCAGAATGGATGACCTGGAAAGGGGAAGTCAGCCACTGCAAAAAAGCCTCCTTGACTGGATGGGGACTGTTGTGTACCGGGCGGCTGAACGATGCTATCGACGAAATCGCAGTTCACTCGAATTTAGTCTTTGCCAACATAGGTCAGTTGGGGGCACCGCTGATGACTTTTGCATCGCCATTTATTTTTAACATATCGCTGACGGGAGATGCCGCTGCAATGGGAAGCAATCCTAATCAGGGCGTGCTCGACATAAAGTCGCTTGTGTGCTTGTGTTCGGGAAGCCAGATGTCGGCCGAAAGCATTCAGAATACATCGGTGCTGTTGTTTAAATTCAGTACGCTAACCCAAGCGGAAACTCCGAGTAAGGATCAGCTGGAGAATTGGAAAAAAACCGTTGAAGCTTTGAATCAAAATTTTACAACGAGATCATCATCTGCGTCGCTGGGCGATATTCAGCGATCGATCCAATCAGTTTCGGCTTCAACGGGACGGACAGAAATCGAGTTGCGAGATGTTGTGAAACTGTACGCAGGAACCCGGGATATTGTTTACAAAATGAACACTAGCGGTATTCAGACGTTCGACGTACCGGAACTAGTCGGAAAACTGATGGAAGCCAATAGCTATTTCCAGAACATTTCATCTATTAAAGAGCGATTGCTACAGGTACCAAAGCTGGCCCGGGAATTGTACAACAAGGGTATCAGAAAACTCAAATCACTGCACGAGCAATTCGGGTTTACTGGAATTAAAGCGGCGGATCCGACGAAGAAAGGAGTGCAGGAAAGTGGAATGTGGGCTTATCATTCCGGTGTCATGACGACTGGAGCGGGGTATACGGCTATGTTTGTCGAATCGTGGGTGAATGATGGAACAGTGTCGTCGAGCGCTGGAGATATTGCAATCAGCGGGAGCAAATTGATCAAACAGTCCGCGGCTGGACGCATGCTTAGTGCGTACGGCTCGGTGTTTATGGATGCAGAGGATGCGGATGTCAGTAACATTAGCGCTGCCAAGATGCTACTGTTGGAAGTACGTACAATACGAGTACTGATACTATTTTAATGCTTTATTCGTTACGGAGGTAGCCGAAACCGTAAACCTTTCAACAGTTTCGAACGGTCGCAAAAAAGGAATATCGCGTAATGACCTTTTGCCAGTTTAAAAGCGGTCAGTTACCAAGACAAAAAGACCTCATTAAGAGTCGGTTTTGCAATACTCTTTTAAAAATATTGTAAATTTTTTTCCGGAAAAATAATAACCACATCTTTTCAAAATCTTACCTTTCCCAAAACATACTAAAATATTCGGTCACTAATTGCAAAATACGGTAATTACTGCAATAAAAGTAGGCCAAATAAATTTAGAGGGAATGAGCCGATCAAAAGCTTTGGATATTATTTAGTCGTTTTAGTTTATCATATTATTTAGTTATCAGCCGTCTCTTTATAGAAACTGCCATTACACATCATTGTATTTCAGGTGGATAAATCCCTTAAAGCTAACAATATCTTGAACGCCAAACTAGCAAAGTTAACTTCAAAATCCGGCGACGTGAGTCTGTCGAGAGCAAAAACAGACACTGTGCTGTTGTCGGGGGCGAAAATTGATGCGCAAGACGTGAATGCCGAAGAATTAGAAGCAAAGGCAAAGGGCGACATCGGACTTGTTGGTGTAAAAGGAGGAAACATTTTCGCGTCTTCCGAAGAAGGATCTATTAGCGCCACTGGCGTCAAAGCGAAAACCCTACAGGCTGAGGCAAAGCAGGGTGCAATATCCGCATCGAAAGTGGATGTTGACAGCTTGATAGCAGACGCCAAGAATGATGTCACCCTAGCAAAGATCAAAGCGAAAGACCTGGATGCGAAAAGCCATGAACAAGCGGTGCGTCTTACCGGCAAAGTTGCTGCTGACAAGGCTACTTTATCTGGTGCAGCTACGGTACAGCTGGAATATGCTGGCGGCAATGCGGATCACGAGTTTGATTCGTTAAAACTGGAGACCAAGAGAATGCAAAAGGACGAGCTGTTCAAGCTGCTGCATGGTAGTGGTGCGTTTGCAGCGATGAAGATATCGGATAAACTCGATTTAGCCGTTACGGACCAAGCGATTGTCCTTGGATCGATCAATAAACCATACGACTTGAGTGTCACAGGTAAGACTTCAAAAACAGTGCTACTAAGAACCATAATAACTTGTTGTGAGGCACAGATTCTTGCATCAAAAAGTTTTCTAGCCAAAGCTTTCCGTAGCCATATGTCCTGTCAAACTAATAAGAGTCGTATTTCTGATCTTTGTCGAACTGCAGTGCTTGGTATAGTCGTCTGTAATGTCCTTTTAACATTTGGACATCCATTGCACACTGTTTGGTTTAGGAAAAACGGTGGATGTCATCGGGAACGTGGCAGCCAAAAATTTAGCCATCAGGGCAAAGGACGGAGATGTCAGTGTAAAGAAAAACGCCAGTCTTGCAGCCAAGAATGATTTAACTGTCAAAGCAAAAGGTCACATCAACATGGAGGCCGGGTCAAGAGCCAGCGCCAATCAGGATGTGAGCATGGAGTCAGAAGAAAAGTCCATAACTCTCACCAATGCTCATGTGTCCGGTGGCCGTAGCGTCGAAATGAAGGCAAAGCAGGATATTAACATTCTCGCTGAGAAACACCACGGACAACGGGCGAAAGCCAGCACAGTTACGGGTGGTGCCGGGAAAGCGTATGGAGACGCTGGGAGAAAAATGGGACTCCGAATGGACGCCGGGAACAATCTAAACGTAAAAGCATCAAAACTTAAAAGTGATGCAGACAATATATTGACTGCTGAAAAGGACATCAATATCTTAGCCGAGACGACGGATTACTCCTCCACCGAAACGAAACGATCGGGATTCCTCGGTTACAAAAAAACCACAACGACTACAACTTGGACCGAAGTTGACGGCTCCGACATCCAGTCTGGCGGCAAGAATATAATGGTGGCAAAAAGCGGCGGGATTACCAGTATTGCGTCCAATATAAACGCGGCAGAATCCAACTACTTGAGCGCCCGAAAAGACGTCAAACTCTTGGACATCGTCACCACCCGTCGTGCCACGACCAATCAAAGCACGTGGTGGGGACTGCGAAAATCAACGGAACATGATGCACAACAGTTAGGTCACGGAAGCAGTCTGGTCAGTAAAGGTCACGATCCCAGTACTATCATCTCCAAAGAAGGCGACATCCTGATCGAAGGGTCCACAGTTAAGGCAGCCGGTGAAATGAACTTAATAGCGGAGCAGGGCAAAGTGCAGATTAAAGAGCGCATTCTGACCGATACGAAATCCAGGGAATGGTCCGGGTTGACGATCGGTATTGGATCGGTCGGCTACAGAACCGAGGAATCCAGTTCCACGCAAGATCGACTGGCTGGCAACAGCTTCAGCGTGGGAAGGCTGAACGTCAAAGCCAAGCAGTTTCACGTGGAAAACAGTATGAATTTTGACGTGTCTGACGACATGGAGATTGATGCGGAGGATGTGAAATTCACCGGCGCCCACTTGCGGTCACAATCCAACGAGCACTCTTTCGAAGGGTCTTTTTCCGGTTTAAGTATGTGTCTTTCGTTTACAGAGGAGACGTCCGCAAAGACAGCGTCCACGTACCAGAACCAGATCGTATCCGTTGGCGGTAAGGTCACCTTTAAGAATGTCAAAAATCTGGCTATGCACGATGCCAATCTCAGTGCGGACGAAGTTACGGGGGATATCGAAAACCTGGACGTGACATCGAATCTATCGACTAGCGAAGAAACCAGCAAAAAGAACACTTTGGACTACAATTTCGTGATGGTGAGCGGGCTTCCAGTTCCGATTCCAGGGTTTGATATGAGCGACAGTCAAACAAAGTCCGGGCACGTGGATCAAATCTCCGGAATTCATGCAAGGAAATCGCTACGCTCCAGTGATTTGCGAATAAAAAAGGCTTTGCTGACCGGCGCTTCGATCACGTCCGACGCGAACATTGAAAATGTTGTTGAGAAAGTTGAAACGAAAGATGTCGACGAGTATTTGGACCACAGCGCAAATTCCTGGGCACTATCGGTGAATCCTCAAGTGAACTCGTATTCCGCGGGTTATTCTAAAGCGTCCCATCAACGCAAAGGCAAAGTGCAGGCAACGATCGCATCAACATCATCGGCCGGAAAAGTGGCGGAAAAGTATCACTCCGCAGCCATCAATCGCAATGCGCAAGCTAGGCGCATAGTCACAGAGGAGCACAAGTCCTCCGTCGGTGTCAAGGTGCACGTTAGCCAGACCGGAGCCATGGTCAAGGTCAACGACGTGGGAGGTGGTCTCATTCTTGACAAAGGTAAGATCGAAGCGAATCTCAGTTGGACTGATTTCGAAGCCGGTTTCAGCTACGGCGAGAAAGACGGCGCCAGTGCTAGATTTCGCATGGGTGAGACGGATGTATCTGCGGGATATTCTTTGAAAGATGGTGGTGGACATGTTAAAGTCAAAACCAGTGAATTCGAATACGGCGTCAAAGGTGACAAAACCGGCGGATCGGTTACAGCCAAGCATGGGGATGTCGACATTAGTGTAGCAGCTGGAAAAGATGGCGGCTCAGTTAAAACCGTCATTGGCGGTTCTGGCGTTTCGCTCGGAGCAACGAAAAGCGGGAAGATTGATCTTGGTGCACAACACGGGGGAACTGCCGTGGCGCTCGGGTCGGAAAAGTCTGGCGGTTATTTAAGAGGATCCCATGAAGGTGCCGGATTTGGTGTTTCCAAGAACAGAGACGGCAGTACTTTTAGCGCAAATGCGGGAGATTCGCGGATTGATGTCAACAGCAACAATAACGGAAAATTCAGTGTGGGTGCCGTTAGCGGCACTACCGCTGTGGCCTTTGGTGCGACTGATTCCGGAAATTATGCTTATCTGAAGCACGGTGACAGCGGTGTCGGTTATTCAGGTAATGCGGACGGTGGCGACTTCAGCGCTAATATGGGCCAGTCACACTTGAATATTAGTGGTAACCGGGACGGTAAACTTAACATTAACGCTGGAAGTGGAGATACAGCCATTAACTTCAGTAAACAAAACGGAGAAAGTTCTCTTTCGGCCAGACACGGCGATGCCAATTTGGATTTGACTGCGAAAGACAGCGGCACGGCATTTCATGCCGGAGCAGGTGATTTTCATCTCGGTGTTAGCGGCAACAGTGACGGAAAACTGGGGATAGATGCAGGCGCCGGCAAAGCAGCTGTTAAATTCGGAATTGACCAATCCGGATCGTCTCTGACAGCGACACACGGCGATGCCGAGTTTAATTTGTCGAAAAATTCTTCCGGCACCACGCTTGGTGCCAAAGTTGGCGATAACCACTTTAATGTTGCGAACCGCGATGGCAAATTTGTAATGGGGGCAAAAAGTGGGAAGACGGCAGTTAAACTTGGTGATGATGCCTCCGGACGTTTTCTTTCAGCGTCGCATGGTGAGGCCCGAATTGGTTATTCCATGAAAGCTTCCGGTTCTGCATTGGACGTGGGTGTTGGGAAATCGCACTTGAAGGTTACTGACAGCAACGAGAAAGGTTTAAGCATGAACGCGGGATACGACGAAACGGCTGTGACGTTCAACGCCAATGATGCGGAGCATTCTTTGAGCGTTAAACACGAAGGAGCCACTGTTGGTTACTCTACGAATGCTAGTAGTGGTGCGTCTCTCAATCTAGCAACAGGGAAAACCAAGGTCGGCATAAACAACAGCGGTAACGGTCATTTTGCGGTAAATGCGGAACACAGCGGTATGGCTATTGGAGCGACTAGGAACAAGAACGGAGCTACTCTGCACGGCAGACATGGAAATGCCACCGTTGACATTGCGGCTGATAAGAACAACGTAACAGGACAGTTGAAAGCGAATGGAGCACGTTTCAACGCTAAAAGTGACAAGAATGGAGTTCAAGGAAATTTCGAAAAGGGTGCCACAACCGTTACCGTGCATCGGAATACGCGCGACGGTACCGGTTTTAGAGCGAAAAGCGGAAATACCGCGCTCGACCTTCAACAAAGCACACGTGGAGCCATTGGCGCAAGGTTGAAGCACGGTAATGCAACGGTTGGTTTGACGGCATCCAAGTCGGCAGGGGCGTTAGCAGCAAAGAAAGGCAATGTTGGTGTGGCGGCTGTGAATAAAAAAGGCGCTGATAATCGATTGGACCAAGCAGTGGTTGGGTGTGTAAGCGCTATAATAAGCAAAGAAATCGCGCTGCCTCAAGTCGCCGGTATGGACACGAAGGTCTCGGGTCTGATAACATCGCTGTTGCCAGAAGAAATGCAATATGATAACCTTGGCGTGAACCTTTTGGAAACCGTCACCACTGCATTACCAGATACAAATATCCTGGATAATGTGGCGGGTACGGCTCTAGACCTCTGTACGGAGCAGCTAGATGCAACTGAAAGCCGAATTGAATCAAATACCGAATGGGCGGGAGAAACAGGGCTTGTCAGTCGAACCGACAATTAATTAGCGACCGCGGCTAAGTGTCGATTCTCTCATGTAAGTGGATCATGAGATCTTCCGAAATACAGCCCTCTACCATAATACTATTATGGCTAGAGATTTAGAGAATGCAGTCTAATTAATTATTATAACCTTCTTCTGCAGAGCCAAAGGATTACCTGACTGGATCAGTCCAAGTTCAAGAAAGAATTCAGCTTTCTCTGCCTTGGATTTCTATGCTATATATAGCTGCTAGGATACCTGCTGATTGCAGCATGGCTCTAACCAAACCGAACCTTTTATACAAACGGAATAACGTTTTTTAATTGTATCATCTTTTATTACGTAGCAGATTAACTGTCATACAATTTACAAATACAACGCAGTCTGAGAATTATGATTGTCGCTTTTCACTAAGGGGTTATCAACTCGTCGTTTCATAAGCCATTCTACCAGCATTAAGAAACCTGTTACAGAACCAGTTCATACAGTTAAAAGGACCAAAAAAAGAAAGCAATACGCACAAGACAGAGATACACCAAAGGGAGGCAGGATGTTATATGACGACCGGTTCGGGCAAAAAGGTTTATGTATGTTATGTTACTTATGATATGCTTGTTATGATTGTCATGTTACTTCTTTTACGCTTGTTGTCTGTGTTATGTTACTTCTGTTACACCTTTTATGCATGTTATATTGCACACGATATATCATTTTAAATCATTTACATTAAATTTAAATTACATTTGCATAACTTTAAATTAAGGGCCAGAATTCTTAAAAATTCGCGAGAGCACGTTTAATGTTTGTTCGAAGTTCGAACGGAGGGTGCTGATACCGTGTTCTTAGCACCAAACCACAGTTCTTGGCTACGGTATGATATAGACAATCTCACATGTTTGTACAGTGAACTTCAAAAAGGGGGTAAAACCCACAGCCGAAAGCGCTGTCCGTGTGCATGAGTAGTTATGCGTTCATAACAGTTTGAATTCCCTTTTGCATACGTGTTTGAACGGTGTTTCTAATCACATTACAATGGCAATTCTCGCGCGAAGCCATCGAACGATTTTACCGAAAGATTTCCTAGAAATTTCAACTAAATAATAAAATTATTCTTCTCTAAATATATAGAAACTGTATCAGGTCAAACCAAAGTGCGCAGGCGTCAAAGCACAGTCTTATTGCAAAAACTGCTATCGTGTCATCAGTTCTATAACCTTTGGTTGTGGTACAACGATAACTTACGGTTTCGCTTAAAACCCATTCAGTACACTACAACAAACATACAGCACACGTTTCTGCGCTGTGACCTTTTCCCGGTTACGTTACTCGGCAAATCGCCATACTATTTCATAAACTTTGGGCAGGTCGGCATCACCATTGCGCGTTATACCTATAATTAGTGACCTCCTATGTATGATGACAGGACCATGTATATTGTACGACTACGACGACTACGAATCATTTACATTCAATACATCTAGCCCTACAATGCCATAAGAAAATAGGTCGAACGAACTATAATTATATAATTTATTAAAAATTCAAAATGAAACACAAAACAGTATCATGCGTAACATAAAGTAATTAACGTACATATCAAGCGTAACAGGAGTAACATGGCAATCATAACAATCATATTATTAGTAACTTAACATACATAAAACCTTTTTGCCCGAACGGCTCGTCATAATCTTAGGTGCTATATTCCGAAGGACGTAGCGCTGCATACGTCCACGGGTATATATATATGTATGTATATATATACCTGTAGGTATGGATCCATGTCGAATCATATTGTAACTTGTAAGTTTGTAACACAGGACAGACAGAACGTTTACTGACAATAGAGAGAAATTTACTCTGTAAACTCAAGAGAGACAGAAATGCTGTAACTCAGGATGGGCAGAGATGCAGAGGTGGAGCATGTATGTGAACAGTGAAAGAACGCACTGAATGTCATCGTCAGTTGATCCAAAGTTTCAAGCACTAGTTTTTCGTTTACCTTTCTATAAAACTTCCTAACCAACATCTCAGAAGATAGAAAGAAAAATTTGACGCTTTTTGATCTCTGATAAGTGTTTTTTGTGGGGAACCAAGAAAGTTATGCTTGTTTGGTTTCTCGTAGACTGTTAGACATAGCATAGGGTGCAAGCAACGCCTCCATCGGACGGACCTATGCTAAGTCTACGAGAAACCAAAACAAAACTAACTTTCTTGGTTCTCCATAAAAACCTACTTTCAAAATATCAAAAAATTTTAAAATTTTATTCTCTATTCTGAAACATTAACTGGGAAGGTTCGTTAAAGTGACAACGAAAAACTGATGCTGCAAGTTTTGGAGATAGTGGCAGTCGGAATCAGGTACCCAAAGTCGAGACTAATACACGTATGCGCGTACGCGAGGTGGTTGCACTTGCCGCAGACTATTTCGTTAAAATAGCCGTCCAGCTTGCACTCAGGCAGTCTTCCCAGTAAACAACTCCACAACAGAAGTTTTTTGCAGTTATTATGTGATAAAAGTATAAAACCCGTCCTTCGGAACAGTCCCCACGGGGGACGCCCCGCTTTTTAATTCGGATTGAGTGATGTACTGTCCAAACTGTATGTGTTTACAGTTACGATTTAATTTGTGCAGTATAATAATATTGTTCCAGGGCTGTCTGCGCTGTGTCGACCGCTGCATTTTAAAACGGCTTTAGCAACCGTACGTATTCGTACGCGGTGCTGGTCAGTTGATTGACAGGAAACAGAGAGGCGTCGGCAGCACTGTGTCTCCAGCTTCCTTTATAACGCAAATAGCCGGCTGTCTGTGTGCGTGCGCAGCGACTGTGACCGCATGCCGGATGGTCGCCTGCATCGTGCGATATTATAATCAAATCATTAGAGCTGCCAAACCCAGTGGTTGGCAATATGCGAAGCAGGCTACTTTTGACTACGTTTCCATTTTTTTCATTTATTTAAATACGAATTTTAAATAAATAGAAGAATAAATAATGATTAAATAAAGCTCTTGGCTGACAATCAGTCATATTTAAAAGCACAACTCATTTGATAAATTACATAATAATTTACTGAAGAGTCATGAAGAAGTTGGGTGCTGAGTACTGAAACATGAGTTGTGGTTTGAGCCATGAGTTGCGTCATGAAATGAGTCATGAATTTTGGGTTGAGTTGCGAAGTTTTGAGATCTAAGTTGTGGGTGGATGACACGCCTCCCTGATGCGGTACGTAGTGAAAGAGGCGTACCTTTTCCCATTCACTCAACTCGAGCTTATGCATACAGCAAGCTGCGCATGCTTCGCATGAATAATCCAAAACCCGGTCGCTCAAGGCCCTCGGCTTGTGAAAAGGCGGTTTACATTGACGACATAGCGGTCCTATTTTAATTTATCCTCTATCACCCTCGCTATAGTCTCTCCAGGGACTTGGAATGTCAGTGATTATAATGAGCAGCGACCAGGTGGGCTGGCATTTTGCTGGCTGGTCTAACTGCTGATCGGTGCTTTCAGTTGCACTGTCGGAAACAGTATCTATCCCAGTTTTCCGTAAATTGCATATAAACTGCATATATATCTAAATTGAATTTATCTCCTCAAACCAAACTAATTTTGTAAAGCTTACCAAGTTACGGCTACCGAATAATATATATACTGTATCTTAATTGATCCAGTGTATCGTTCGGAATGGATGCGCAGACACGGTGACCACACCTCCTCTTATTCTTTTATTATATAGTAAAATGATTTCCGTCGAAAGCGCCGTTTTGGTAATTACACAAGCAAATGGTGGAGTTAAGTCAGTCAATTGGCCATTGCCGCTCTACCTACAATAGTGCAGGCAGACAGAGCAGTGCAGCAGACTGACCAGTGGATGGTCAAACAACTCGCTTGAGCGGGATGCAGCTTGCATCGCGACTATGCGAGCAGGTGGCTACTGGCTAGACACTGCGGCAGAGAGAGCACGGCGTAAAAGTCGAGAACAAGAGACAGCGTGACACTGCACCAGACAGCGCATGCAAGCACTTTACGCGGTTATCAAACGATGTCTCCGGCAAACGGTTTCAATGTACAAGTATATAAACTCATTGGCGCGATATACTGCACTAAAATGTCTGCGAATATCCTGGTTGCCATATCAGTATGGATACGGACACAGTTCTTGAAAACTGTTGTTCGATAACATCATTTTAATTTCCTTTAAAAGTCAGCTCTAGAACTAATTGCAGTTGTCAATGCAAAGTTGAGTACTAGTAGGATACGACGCTTGGTATTATCGAATAGACCGCTTAGCGTGTGCCGTACGCATAAGCTTTTGTTCTGTTGTAAAACGATTCCACTTTTAACGTGTTTCTGGACGATGGCCGCTAAGCCGACTGATGAGCCGGTTAGCCGTACCGGCGATCCTAGAAAAAATGGGATTTCCAATGGGATTGTGGTGGGAGTCGTGGATTTGCGTCGGGAATGGGAGAATCTGCGAGCGGCAAAATCGTTTTGCGATGTGGAGCTGCGTGGTGCCGAAGCACAGTCGACAGGGATTCCGTGCCATCGCAGTGTCCTCAGTGTGAACAGTACGTATTTTCGCAACATGTTCCTGTCGGGAATGAAGGAATCCACTCAAAAAGTTATTCACCTGCAAAACATCTCCCACACTGTTCTGTCCCAGTGAGTATCACTTTTTGCATGTTAATGATGGTATAATGTTTTCAAAAGCTTTCAGTTTATTTAGTAATGGCACTGGGTTCTTTCTCTACCCTAGACTTACGGCAAACTGTTCTCATAAAAATCAGTTTTGTGTATTCCTTTGCGTACATATTCTGTGCAGTTCGTGACAACTGTAATGAGATGCGCATTCCAAATAATCTATGTACACGATGTGCTATTCTTCTACGTATACTGTAAATTTTGTGCATATTGTGCAGGCTGATTGACTATTGCTACATGACGGAGATTTCACTCACTGAAAGCAACGTGCAGTCACTGCTAACAGCTGCTTCATTTCTGGACATTGGCACATTCGTGGGGGCCTGCTGGGAGTTCATGGAACGCCGCATGGACATCAAGAACTGTCTGATGCTGTATTGCTTCGCTGATTCCGATGCGCACAAAAATCCTGCGTTAGCTGACAAGGCTAAAGCTGTGGTCTTCAAGCATTTTGTGGGCATCTCGGAAGGAACAGAATTCCTGGAGTTGCCGAAAAACGTGGTAAGAAAACTTTTATACGTCGATATAATTATGTCAGCGAAGCTAAGCGAACCGAACGTGTCTGCTTTACTTACCAGCGTACTCGTATTGAAAATTATATAGCTCTGAATCAACAAATAAACTCAAAACCCAAATGATGTCGGATAAGGGACAATTTTAGAAACTCATTACAAATCAGAACCAAATCTGCAGTAGTTGTTACAAATTGCATCCCCTATTCAACGGCTGATCGTATATTCTGCGATCTGGCGCTTACTTACCGCAACATTGGTGGCTGCTTGGGCTGTAGCCGCTGTACATTACGTGATCCCTTTTTTCGGTGATTTTATGTTAACCCTTGTATTAGCTCCCTCCCAGCTTACCTATTTAAGGGATTTGGCCCCGTACATAGCACCAAATTCGTGTACATTGACGGGATTATTCTCCTTCGCGCACTTCAAAACACTTTTTTGAATTGCTTTTTCACAGTCTGCAGCCACATGATTTGTATACAGAGGCGTGAAATCGGATTTCGCGCGCAACCTCCGGTTCGGGAGTTATGGCTGTTCGAAAATTCCAAAAAGTTTAAATGCATTCAGGTGTACCAAAAGTCTCATTACCCTTTCAAATTTTGCGCGTAATTGCACATAATCATGAAGATCGTTCTTACACGGATCCAGACTTCACGATTTTTTTCGAATTTTAAAATGAATTTTAAAGGTTTTCAAATTCATTTTAAAATTTGTAGAACATGCTGCAGGCCTGGAGCAATAGATCGGTGTAAGAATGATCGATCTGCACGGTAATGCGCATTTACGTGCAAAATTTGAAGGAGATCGGTCCATAGTGAGACTTTTGGTATACCGGAATGCATTTAAACTTTTTAGAATTGTGTTACGCTCGTAACTTCGCAACCGGATGTTGCGCGCGCAAAAGGATTTCTCATCTACATATAGTCGTATGCATTCTTTTGGCTAGAAAAAACCATAAAGCAATGCCGAAAAGTGTTTGGGAGTGCGCGACAGCGTAAGTTCCCGTGGATGTACACGAATTTGATGCTATTATTATATGTAGCGGGCCAAATCTCTTAAACTCATAATCTGCGCGCAGTACATACACCGGCTGCTGTGAAATCACCCAAAAATAGTTTAAAAAAGTCTGACGCGTCAAATAGCTCAGCTATTTGTCCGAACTTTATGAAATTTCCATTTTGATATGCCTTAACTTACGTACGAATTACATTCTGATCCAATATGATGATGATATCTTAAAAAACCAAGATTCAACGAATTTTTAAAAATTTTTAAACTCGTATAGCTCGGTGAGTTTACTTTGGACAATCTTTATTTTGATTCAGGATGTGTATAGGAATTCAATCAATTTACTCTGCACGATGGAGTAATCAAACTTAGAATCCGAGAAAACGCTATTTGATCCACTTTTATATATTAGAGAAATTAAAGATTGCTTGTAGAGTTAGAATGGACGGCAGCGCAGGATTATACCTGGAGCAAGTGCTGCGCATCCTGTTGTAGGTCTGGTCTTGTCAGGTCAGGTTAGCCGAGCCGAGCAGAAATGCTTCTCTGGCACTCAAGCGCCAGTGGTAAAGGATGATGCGCCCGAAAACACAACGATAAATTTTTGCTCTTTCATCTGATCATTCAAGATAGATTCTTATGCAAACACTTGTTGCCGCATCGTGTGTCTGTCTGTCCTAATTATGGTCAACACATTTGCCGCCAATCAGCCGCACAGTAAGGAGAACCGTGTCGGAAACTTTTGGCTTAAGGGAGTTTTTTAAATAGGTATGTTGTTTCACAGGATTTTTTTGCTAAAGACCACAAAGTCATCGGATGATAGAGAAATGATTTCTCTATCGGTTTCGGGCTTAAACATGGGCTTATTTGGGTAGAAATTCACGTTAAGGTGAGATGATAGATCGCTTGGTCACTGCAGGTAAATAGAGGCAGTCAAGTGTTCGGTTTGCTAGATCGTTTAGCGAAAGTGAATAGTTCGTTAACAACATATATAAAATTAATACCAACATAAATAACATGCTCTGGTATAAATATGACTAACCATGGTAAACGTAGCGGCGTTTGACGGTATAGTACTGTAGTTGTAATTTTATGTGCACGAATTGTGGTTATTTCGATTGGTTAGAAAAGTTCCCTATATTAAAATGAGTGAGTCGAAATTCGTACTGAGCGCACAATGCACCGGCATTTTAAAGTGAATTCTGTTGTTGACAGGTTATCGATCTGATTCGCTGCGATGCCTTGTACGTTAGGTGGGAGGACGAAGTCTTTGACGCCGTTATTCGCTGGCTACATCACGATTTCGAGCATCGGCGCTGCCAAGCTTGGGAGATGTTGCAGTACATTCGCGCGTCGTATCTGCGTCCACCGTGTCATGACGAATACATGCAGGCCAGTATTAAGGCATTCGTCGATTATTCTGGCACAGAAAATGCTGTATGTCTGTCAGAAAATCTGAACGTGTTACCGGGATATATCAGCGAAGTATCTTCCTCCCGCTATATAGCAAGGACGTCCTATGGTAAATTCGTCGGTCGATAGTTTCTCACGAAATTCTGTATATTGTGCGAAGGTTCGTATACGAAGTATCCTGAGTTTTTGCGTACGTTGCAGGCTTGGAGAGCATGATCATCTGTGCCGGCGGACATCGGGATAACTCCGTGAACTCTATGATGGACAGCGTGGAATGCTTCAATCCACGCACTTCCAGATGGAGGAAACTGACTCCGCTGCCGTACAGCATAGCCGATGGAGGTCTAGCGGTCGTTCATGATGACTTGTTTGTCTGTGGCGGGATCACTGGCATTCGTAACGTTGACGTGGCGTCGCGGATGTTTCGCCATAGCAGCGCTCGAACCGGCTGGACCGAGGTGGCTCCAATGCAAACTAGCCGAGCATGTGCGGGGATTGTCGCTGATGGCGACCACATTTACGCCATTGGTGGACATGGCGCTGACCATACCTCATCCACCGTGGAGCGCTACAGTGTGCTCACCAATCAGTGGACGTTCGTGGCATCCTTACCCGTACCTCTAGAGAAGTTTGCGGTCGTCAGTATCGACGGTCAGATCTTCGCGTTCGGTGGTGTCACGTCCAAGGTTATTACGGCCAATGCTACGGATTTGGCGTTTTGCTACGATCCGAAAGCGGATATATGGAGTGAACTGCCCAAAATGCCGACGGCACGATACCGCGCTTCAGCCTGCGTTGGATCCGACGGATGGATTTACGTGATTGGTACGGTACCGAAATATCAAGTTAACTTTATTACCGAATTTGCAATTCTACGGTGAAAAAGTTCAAACGTCCCCGGGGAGGGGCGCTATTTCGGGGGACGGTGTTATTTCTCGAGCAATGTTTTTCTTGGGGCGTTATATTTCAAACAACTGCGCATTTTGTTCTATTCACACGGAATGCACAATTATCGAATTCGTGACTTCCCCAATAAAAAGTCCTCTCCTTCATCTGTAATAACTAATAAGTCCCCACTCCCCTCCCATGATCGCTGTGGAAAATAAGACCTCCCCCGCCGAAATTACCGCCCACCGGGGCGTCATTAAATTTCAAGCGCCACAAAACGATTGGTGGCGCTGATTTCTTCATAAAAATTTTTATGATTTTCATTGGCAAGCAGTTGCAGATAAAAGCTAAATGTTACAGGTTGCTGCACGCAACGTTGTGCAATTGCAATTATTACCAGTAGCTACAACTTGTTATTTTGTCACGTCTCTTGAACCCTATGTGCACTGCTTGTTAGGTGGACGAAACCCTGGAGCTATTTTTAACTGCGTGGAGGCTTTTAATCCAAGAACTAACCAGTGGACTAAGAAATGTGAGTTTTCTTACTTTAGCATCGTGGCACATTCGTGTGATTCTGTTAATACATTACAAGCTAGACAACTAACACTTCTTGTAGGTGGAATGAGTCAACCGATAAATTCCGCGGGGGTTTGTTGCCTCGGTAACAAAATATATGTTTTGGGGGGATACAACGCAGGTAGTGAAAGTTCGATCGGAGTTTACGATGTATTTTCGGATACATGGACAACCAGCGACAGCCATTTGCCCCATGAAAAATGGGCCTTTGGTTGTGGAGTTGTGGAAGTTACCGAGGAGGCCAGCCAACGGTTTTTCATGTAAAATGGCCCCTGCTTGCCAGGCCAAAGTTGTTCGTTCCCGAAAGGCCATTGTTTGCTTTGTAAACTAATGAAAGCGACAGAGAGGCTGGAATGCGATGATAGTCATGTGAGACCGGGATCACTAGCGTTCACGTCAGTGGCGCTAGGCGCTACGCCTTTGGATTATGGCCTGTGTTGTGTCTCGCTTCTGATTGGCTTGTGTTTTGTTAGTGGGCGCGGCATAGCACGTGCTGCACAGCGTTGCACGCTGTTGAATGGGCTCCACGCTTTACGATCGAGCTGCGCCGATCATTATTGATTTTCGATTGTCGGAATTTTCAATATTAAAAAGTCAGCAGTTTACGGTGCGACGTTTTGTGATTTCGCAATAGTTCGCAATCCAGATCGTATTGCTCACTTCCACGGGATAGATTCCGTTTCTGTCTCCGTCTGTGGATCTGTTCTGGATCTACCATTAGATGGTAGCAGAGCCGACAGCGGTTCTCTGATTTGATTTGTGTCAGGCAAAGTTGGCCTGTTATTGACGTGGAACCCGACCAGTAAGGCACAGGTCTGTACTCACAGCAAAGCGCAACACCACAAGCGGTGCAATTCCTCCATCTGACGTGGATTTTCCAGCTTCGGTTTTCGGTACGGGATCTTCAGCGAAGAACCGTACTGTTTCCTTAGCTGTGCAAGAGTTCAAGAGAGCAGTCGCCAGTGTTCCTCGGTGTAGAGTCTTCAGCGAAGACCTACACTGGTGTCACTGGTACTCGGCAAGGATTCAGCGAATCCTAAGCCGTGGGGCAGAAGCGCCGAAACGCCGAAAGGGGCGTACGGAAAAGACCGATCAGACTCCTCCAAACTGGAGTAGAGCGCCACCACTGTTGCTACGGCAGTCAGCCGGCACAGTAACTTATTAAAAGCGTGCGGCACCACCGTTACGGTAAAACCGGCGGCAGCGCGGGAACGGATAGTGGAAGAAGAATCTGGATCATTTGGATCATTTCCCCGTGGAACGCGGAACGGACGGACGGTTAACAGGTAGAAAACCGCTAATAATTACGAGATTGGCTAGTTGGTAAAATTGACAATTTCTATTGGTCCGTACTGAGCTGAGCGTAAAAGTAGGCGGGGTTTTGCACACGGTGCGCACGTCTGGCCGTTGACCGTGACGTCAGGCTAATATAAAAGTTAAATGGACTAACGCGATTGGTCGGTTATCTGAGCTGTGATTGGTTGAAATTTGAACTGAATAATTTGAGCTAGCCGACCAATAGGAAAGAGGTAAACAACCCGAATGGGGATTTTCCGTTGAACTCTAGTCGTAATGGGAAATTTGATTTGAGATAAGATAATTGAGACGAAAAGTGACCTTTTGAGTTGAGACAAAGGAAAAGTGACCTTTGATCGAATTGAGCTTAAAAGTGACCTTTAACTGGAATTGAGTGGAAAGTGACCTTTTAACAGAAATTGAACTGGAAAGTGACCCTTTGAGTTGAGTTGAGTCGGAAGTGACCTTTGAGACCAGAAGTTGACTTTTGACTTTGAAAAGTGACCTTTACCAAAAGTTGGAATTGACCAAATTGACCTAATTTTAGTGACCTTTATGATCTGAAAGTGATCAACGGTGACCTTTAACGAAGTTGGAATTGAGTTGATTAATAGTACAGCGATATCAGCAGCTGTAGGATTTCATTCGCTAACGTATTCTGAGCTGTAAAAGCGGTTTTGAAGTTTTGTCCGAAAGTGACCTTTTAGGGCAAATCTCTCGAACTTTTACCGAAAAGTGACCTTTACAAGGACTTAGTCGAAATTTTTCAGTCGAAAAGTGACCTTTAATAAGGACTTAGAAAAATTTCGGAGGTACAAAGTGACCTTTAGGAAAATTGAATAAACCATACAATAACGTGTGTGAGAACAATTGACAGGAGCGTCCAAGTTATCCGATCAACATGGACAAAGAACAAGAGGAACCGACATCTACCAGCAGTCAGGGAAGCAGGAGCTCCCGAGGATCACAACAAAGCGCAGTTGATCCATATAAGAAGGAATATAAGTCGCTCGCGCGTCCAGTCGGACATGATAGACAGACCCGAGCGGCTGTGACCTTTGCAAGAAAAGACAGCAAAGGCAGTGATAGCACATACCAAGTGGCGCTTGGAGCTACACAGAATGAGGAGAGCTCCAGCGGTGACGGAAAGGATACTCCCGCATCTGCGGCGGGAAGTCATCCGATGAACCAGAAAAAGGTCACCGGGGAGGAAATGCCCACAGGGAAAGGAGTGGAACCAGTTGGAGCATCACAGCTGGATGCTACCATTAGCGGAACGCATGAGCAGGATAAAAATGTGAACCTGGCTCAAGTGGAAGAGAGAAACACAAAGGTCACCGAAGAGGGATTGACTGAATTGGGATTGGATGACCTTTCATTGAATGAGAAAGCGGCAGATGATGACCTTTTTGCAACTCCAATGGTCTCAGATGAATCCAACGAGTCATACTTCACAGATGATGACGCAACGATGAATATGTCCTTTCAAACTGCAATGAAAGAGGCTGACCGAGCAGAAGAAGTGACCCCGTTTAAGGATATCCCCGAACATTTAATTGACCGGACACAGAATGGAAAGGTTATCAATGTACGACCACAGTCACCAAACAGTCCTACGTTAACTCTTAGGAGACGCGTAAGGGAGCTGGAAAATGAACTTGATGCCACTGAACGTCAGGCGGACAAGCGGAAACAGGAGTATCGAGACAGATTATCGACACTCGAAACTCGCTTATTCGAATTGGAACAGCAACAGGGTGACCTCCAGAGCTCCGCAGACGGTTGGAAAGTCAAATATGAGCGACAAAAGGAAATTGCAGAAGAGTACCTAAAGATGGCAGATGACAGAGAAATGGAAGGTCATCTCGCCGTCAGTGACCTTAATGAAAGCATGTCAGAGGAATCAGCAGAAAGGTCACGGCACTTAGCGGAATTGAAGGACGAGTGTGACCAGTTGCGTCAAAAGGTCACTGAAGCTGAAACTAAACGGGACGAGTACGCGACCAAATTCGCAGAGGTCACACAACGGTTGACAACACTGGCAACGGAGACGTTCAAACTAAGGAATGACTTGAAGCTACGGGAGGAGGCTGTCAGTACTCTGCAACTCGAATCGAAAGGTCATCAGGAACGGGCTGACGAAGCTGAAAAGTCGCGCAATGAGGCAATCAAGGCGATGCGAGAGGCAAGAGACATTACAGCCACTGAAGGAGCACGCCTGAAAGAAGAAATCAAAAAGGTCAACCAGGAGAACGAAAAGGTCACAGAAGACATTGAAAAGGTCACTAAGGAAGGACTCAAATGGCAGAAGGAAGCACGGCGACTGGACACAATGGTCACAACATTGGAGCTGAAGGACAAAGAGTGGCAACAACAGGTCGCTCAAAAGAGTCAGGAGATTGCAAAGCTGAACACTGACCTCGTCGAGATGACCACCACAGCATTGGCAAAAGATGATGAGTTGATCGCAATCAAGGATCAGCTGAGATCAGCCGCTGGGCAGTATCAGCAACTCGAAAATGAAACGAGTGAGCTGGTCGAGCACATCAAAAAGATGGAACAGGAAAATGAAAAGGTCACCCAGCAGGAGTCTTTTAAATTGCACGAACACTTACGAAAGGTCAACCTGGAAAATTCTGATCTAAAGAGAGAAAGAGAAGAACTTCGACTGAGAACTAAACGATTGGAAGATGAGAACAAGGCACTCCAAACGTCAGTCAAACATAAGGACGAACAACTCCTGCAATATGGAGTGAAGACGGCAACAGTGGAGTCTCCCCCGCCCAGTTACAGCAAGGCGCATGAAACGGGCACGGGCAAAAGCTTCCATTTTGAAATGCCCTTACGGACTGGCACTGGCAGAGGAAATGTCAAAGCAGAACAAGACGGTGAAAAGGTCAAAGACGATAAGGATAAGGAACCACCATCAGGTTATTCACACTCGAGCCGAGGTGAACCTTCACAATTTCCCCCACATATCGAAGTCAACGCGTTCATCGACGAAGGGCGACGGGACAGACCCCCTAGTCGGCAGGAGCGTCCGAGGAAATCCCGCTACGCAAAGCAGAGGCGAAACCAAAACGATGATGAGAGCAGCGAAGAAGAAGACAACCTGAGAGGGGGGTTCGCATTAGCGAAAGCGCTCGATTCCATGGCTCGGAAAACACCTCTGATGACCTTTGATGGCAGCCGTGACACCGTCAATGGTTGGACAAGATTGGTGAAAGAAACCCAGGATACCTACCAGCTTACTGATAAGCAAATAATGATTGAAATAGCCACCGCAGTAAAAGGGCCGGCCAAAGGTTGGTTCGAAGGAGAAAAGGACATAGCATCAGAAGACGGAATCGAGTACACAGTCAAAGAATGGATGGAGAAATTCAAAGACGAGTATGGTGACCGAGACGAAGAAGTCTTAGGCTTACGAGAGGCCTATGCAAGGAAGTTCGAACTCGGAAAGGAATCACTTGACCAGTACTACCAAGCGATGATGCGATTCAAAGCAAAGAGAATCATCACTGAGAAGCAGGCAGTTGGCTTCTTAATCGAGGGATGCAAAGGAGACAATGAACTCTATAAGGCATTGCGCATACAAAAGTGTAAGACGCCGACTGATGTAAAGGACTTTTTCCGACACTGGGCAACAGGAGATGAAAAGTACAAGGCGCCAAAAGGTCAACGTAACCAGGAATACGTGACTATCCGCCAAGGCCAGGTGGAGAATGTACCGCAACAGAGAATGGCGGCTGCACCAGCCCAGCAGCAAATGGATTTTCGCGCGGAAACCCCTGTAAGAGAGGTCACCGAAAGAGTGACCTTTATCGATGGCCAGACGGGGCAGCCAATAACATACGCGATGGTGGCGGCGATACAAGCGGCGGCTCAAGTGAGACCGGCACCCCAGAATGTGGCACCACCGAACGTAGCGATACCGCAACAGGGAATGCCAAATGGAAACTTTGGCGGAAATGGATATGGAAACGGAAATTGGAATGGAGGTCAAGGGAACTTCCAGAATCAGGGACAAGGTCAAGGTCAAGGCAACTTTCAGCCAAACAGAGGAAACCAGAATAACTTTCAGCAGAACCAGGGTCACGGACGGAATTCAAGTTTCAGATGATCGATGGATGGGTTGCAAATGGTGTGCAGATGTGCCAGTATTGTATGTACGGCAACCACCAAACCCAGGGATGCAAATTCGCCAACACACCACCGGAACAGAACCCGAACCTGTTCGCCTTTAACGAGTGGCAACGATTGCGCGGCATGGGCGGTTGGCGACAGGCAGTGGCAAATGGATATGACCTGATTGCGCAATGGTATCAGGCTCGGGCAAACTTCCCAAATCAACAAGGAAACGGGAATAATGGAAATGGCGGTGGCCAGAATAGTGGCTACGGCCGTGGTGGCTTCGGCCGCGGCGGCTTCAGAGGAAGAAACAGAGGCTTCGGCCGCGGAAATTGGTCGGCAACCGAGGCGGTGCAAATGGAGGCGGAAACTACCAACAGGGTGGTGGCCAAAATAATGGTGGTGGCCAGAATAATGGAGGCGGACAAAACTATGTCCCGGTAAATAACGACGGACAAGGAAATGTGCAAGGAAATGTGCAGGGCGCGCAACAAGGTGGGGCGCCGGTTCAGGGAAACGGGCGAGATCAGTAGGCACCGGTGAGCCTACTGATCGTCCCGACCCTAAACCACCGGATAAGAGGGAAAGGTCACCACTGCAGAATGGTACTGTAGTGAATGTGACCACTGCGACGGCTATACGGATGCCGTCAGCGAAAAAGCAAAATGGACCGGCTATATGGATGCCGCAACCACAAGAAACGGCTAGATGGATGCCGCCACAGCAAATTGAGACGGCTAAATGGATGTCGTCATTGCAAAAGGAAATTGAAACGGCTATAAGGATGCCGTCACAGCAGCAAAAAGAACTGGTTATCGGGAAACCAGTACAAGTGGATAAAAGGTCACCGCAGAATGGTACTGCGAGTGGAAACGTGCAACGGGACCAAAGGTCACCGCAGAATGGTACTGCGAGTGGGAATTGTCGTGACGGTAGCGCGACACTGCAAAAAGTGCAGCAAAATGAAAGGTCACCGTATTGCAGCGAGAAAGTGTTAGCTGAACGTCGTGCATTACGTAATGCCAAGATTCGACAAGCGCTGTTAAACCAAAAGAAACCGCAAACTGAAACCGCAGAAGAAGTGGAAATGCACCACGAATGGTTTCGGAAACAGATAAATGGCAAATCGAAAGACCAAAATTCACCACCGCAGAACGATACTGCGCAAGAGGAAAATGAGCAACACGCGAAATTCCGGAAATTTTTTGGCAGAAAACGATAAGGCGAAGGAGCCAAGTTGCGATTGTTACGGGGAACCAAAGCCAAAGTTTTGGAATTGTTCAGAAGACGAAGAAGAGAAGCGAATAAGGCAAGAATGGATTAAGCAGAATATCACCGTCATTAGTAAAGATGAAAGGTCACCTTCTGTTGGAAAAGTTCAAGCGAAAGGTCACGGAGCAGGTGTGAACATAAAGGTCACGGCGATAGCGTCGTGTTAAAAGGTCAAGAAACAGACTTGACACTGCGAACAGCGCAGCAAAGAATAATGAAATGGCACAGAACTCCGACGACTCACTTGTGGACGCAGTAACATTACAACAGAAGGAGAAGTGGCAAAAAGTGGCCTACAGACCGAATGGCAATCACGGGATGTGGATACCTGTGACGCCGAAAGCAAAGCAGAAAGCGAGAATGTCACAAGAGGACTACTGGGACATGCAACAGTTGCGAACGCAATGTGAAAGAAAGCGACTGGAAGAGTTGGTTACCGGGAAACCAGCGCAAAGGTCATCGAACCCAGTCCCAGTATTCAATCCAGAGGAATATAAGAAGACATTCGCTGACTGGAATCATTCACGTAATGCTCCACCACAGGATAAACCGCCGAATTATGGAGAAAAAGTCCCCATACAAAAGCTGACAGGTGGCGGATTTGTCATGAAGCGCAACGAAAGGTCACAGGACTTAGCGCAAGATGAACAAAAAGGACGGTCAAATGAGATAGCGCAAACGCAACAGAGTAGCGCAGTTGAAAGGTCACGGGACTTATCACAAGCACTGCAAAAGGATGCCAATGACAAGTCACCAGCCCGAACAGACGGGATGTCTTCGCAAATTGACCCAACGAAAACGAACAATGAAGTATCTGCAAAAGTGATGCAATGGATGACCGAAAAGGGATATGACATGGTTACATATGAAAGGTCACCAGATGAGATGAAAGATAGTGAAGCAGAGGAATTGAAGCAAGCTGACCAAATAACAAGTGAAGTTATTGAGAAGATGCAAGATAAGCGAAATGAAAACCGTAAAGAGGAACTAATCCATCAGACGATAAATGAAGTGACTAAAGGTCACGTGCACAGCACAAAAGCAAATGAGCAAGTGCGGAATGTGCAAAAGGCCACCAGTGGTAAAATGGCTCCAGAGAAGCAATCGGAAAAGACAAAGCCGCGAAAATATTACGATGTTCGAACTGACGTCCCACACAGGATTGATAAGTTGAGCGAGATATTGAAAGGTCATAGCACTCCAGCAAAAGGACAAGTGCTTCCCGATATGGATCCAGGACCAGTATCGCTCATCCCTGTGAAATGTAAGATTCACACTTTGAAGATTCAAAATGGAAAACTGCCCAAGAGAATTGAAGCGTACACACACGAAGTGAAAGTGGGAGACATAAAGGTCAACGCAATGTTGGACACTGGCGCTGAGACGTCGCTGATCAGCAAACCGTTTTGCGAGAAGAATGGACTCCACATGCTCCCATTGCCACCTGACAGATTGGTGAAAATAAATGGAATTAGCGGAACGTCAGGATTCCTGGTGACGCACTACTGTGTAGCGCCAGTGACCTTAAGGAAAAAGACTAGCGAACATTCATTCTACGTCCGACCGAAGTGTGACGACGTACAAGTGTTATTGGGATTTGACTTCTTGGAAAAGAAATTCGTACTAATGGATAACGAAGGTGAAGAAGAGAAAGAAGACGACCCAAAACCAGTCGCCAAAGTTCAAGTCGGAAAGGTCACCGAACTTGTAAAACAGACGGGAAATGCTCAAATGGTTAATAAAACGCTAATCCCAGTACCAGAGGCACCGGGAAACGAAAAGAAAAAGATGACGCGAAAAGAATTGTCACCATTTGAGCAGTTGCAAATGATTCAGCAGGAGATCGAAAAGACATTAAATCGGACCTTGCTGGCACAGAAGGGAGAGAAAAGGTCATCCCAGTACCAGAGGCACCGGGAATGACAAAAGTGCAGCAGGAAGAAATTATCCCAGTACCAGAGGCACTGGAAACGAAAAATGAAAATGGAAAAGTCGGAAAAGTTATCCCAGTACCAGAGGCACTGGGAAAGGAAGACGAAAGGTCACCAGCAACTGAGAACTTGGAACGAGAGCGTAATTCGAACCTTTTCGAACCACGATCTGCTACCCAAAATGAAAGGCTTTCAGATAAAACCAAAGAGGAAGTAACAGAACGTGAATCTCAAAAGGAACCCTTTTTCGAACCACGACCTGCTACCGAAAGGTCACCAACGATTGAAGAGATAATTGCCACACAGAAAGAAGCGGCAGTTGCAGCGAAACAATCTCTTGTGCCAGACATGGAGTGGGCAAAGCCTATCCCAGTACCAGAGGCACTGGAAATAAAAGACGGCTAAAGTGGGGAAGGATAAAAGAGTGAAAGGTTACGAGTTTTGAAACGAATAGTTGAAGAGGAACAGATGTTTACAAGCGAAATCCGCGACAAGGCACTCGAACAATTGAAAGGTCACCGAACAGAAAAAGAACCAGAGGTCATTGAAATATCCTCTGAGGATAAAAGCGTGACCCCAATTGAATGTGAGGAAGATACCACAGTACAGGAACAGGTTAAACCTGAAGCGAGTCAAAGGACATTAACTCCAGAAGAACGAGCCGGGAGTTGTCACCACGGTTACTTTGAGGATCCGTGCAGAGTGCAACCACAGTGGGAATGCGCGGAATGTTGTGAAAATGCCTCCCAAGATGACCTTTCAGAATGGCCAAGATGTAATGCCGCATTAGCAGACCTTAAAGGTCATGCCCAAAAGGAGGTGAAAAGCATCATGCGGACAAACGAAATGTGGAAACCACACATCGAACGGTATCATTGGAATAGATATCGAACGTGGTTGTCATGTGTGGAAAGTTTTATAATTGGAAGAGGCAGATGGCTAAACCATTGGTTGCAACGTGTCGAGAAAGGAATCCAAGATCCTCTCGATCCGGTAGCAACAGAAAGGAGATTTGAACGAGAGATAGAAGAAATGACCGAGGAAGGAGAAATGTGGGAAGAAGCGAGAGTTGACCTTTTCTGGGACTTCCGTGTGAACCACATGTATAAAGGTGAAGGGAGAACGATCATCTTCCCGGCAGGACTTGGTACACCTGTCTACGAATCACTTGAAGTGTACTACAACGCGTTAAAAGAGGGAAACGAAAAAGCATTCGAGAAATACTGGAAGAAATTCGAGGAAGAAATCCCCAAATTTGACGTAAAAGAGATGCGAGAACTACAGGTTACCCGGAAAAGAAGGTTACCGGGATTAATGCAAAAGAAAAAGGTGACCTTTGCACCAGATCCAGATGGAGTGGACTACCCAGAACGAGGTGGCGATACATGGTGCATGTATGAAACGATTCCAAATGATGAATGGGTCACCGAAGAACTGATGGCAAACTGCATCTTTGTTGGTCCTAAACGACCTAAAGGTTACGAAACAGTTCAACAGGATGAAGTCGATAAAGGGACTGTCAAAGAAGCAGAGAAAGAGAACCAGTTCAAAGAGATAGCCGAAGGACAATCAGATGAAACAGAAGAAAGTTCAAAGTCGGCTTTCGATATTGCGCAAATGTTAACGGACAGAGGTGAAATGTGGAAAAGGTTTAAAGAGGAAGTTGAAAGGATATCGAACGAACAACAAAACCCAGTAACTGAGGGCAAAAAACGGGGAAAGGTCACTCGATAACGGTGAGGAATGTCCGCCGGTCGAGTTGACCGAAAAGCCATTAACGAGCCGCGAAGAAATAAATGAACTGGAAAAGTCAAAATCGGACGAAGAAAGGTCAAACTCCGACCAATCAGAAAGGTCACCAACGAGAATTCGGGTAGCAAGGAGTCACCCAAGAGTCGCCGCACGAAACGGGCGAAAGGCAAAAGAAGGGGACAAACCTCTGCTCAAAAATTCGAAAACGAAAAAACTTAGCGATTCGCGAGAAAACGAAAGTGACCTTTCATCGGAAGACGAGGGAGTTGATGAACGCCCACTTGAAAAGGCTGACAAAGGTCAAGCCACTGCACAGGAATATGAGAGCAGTAATTCGGATTCAGAGTGGACGAGTTCAAGTGACAATTCAACAACTTCGGAAGATTCAGGTGTAAGTGACCTTTCGGAGCAAGAGGATTTAATGGACTTGGATGAAGATGACGAAGTAGATGAGGAAAAAGAAAAGGATATTAAAGTCAGAAGATTGAAAGTGGAAAAAGCTAGAATGTCGAAGGACGTGATCAAAGTTTACAGCGATCAGCGAATCAAATTGAAACCGTCAAACTGCACACGTGTAAAGGTCAAGATGGGAAAATATGCACCGGCTCAAAACAAGCTGATGTTTACACCGGTCCCACAAGTGGAAACTGAAGTGCAACCGTTGGCAGGAGTGACGGACCACAGGGAAAATACTTCGAAATCGTCATCGCAAATCACAGTAGCAAATACCGAATCGTGAAGAAAAATCAGCTTCTCGGATACGTTGAGCCGTACGAACATATGGAGAATGTAAAGGTCAACGCAGGGACAGTAAAGAACGTACTCGAGGACCCTGAGGTGGATGAGACAACGAAAGCTGAACTTAAAAGATAATCGAAAACTTGAAATTGGGACCTGACCTTACTCAAGAGCAGAAAAACGACGTGTACAACGCGTTTTGGGAATTCTGGAAGGTTTTACCCACATCAAAGAAACCGTATGGAGATGTGAAAGGGGTCACTCATGTAATCGATACGGGAGATGCGAAACCAGTAAAATGTAACCCGGCCAGAACGAGTTGGACAGGCCGTGAGTTTATAACGAAACATATCGAAGAAATGTTAGCACAAGATGTAATTGAACCGTCAGATGCCGAGTGGAGTTTCCCAGTCGTGCTGGCAGTAAAGAAAAAATGGCGACGGAACAATGGGAACATGATTTTGCGTCAATTACATCATGCTTAACAAGCTAACGAGAAAGAATAACTACCCGCTACCAAACCCGGATGAATTGCTTGACGCGTGCGCAGGCAACAAATATTATGGAAAAATGGACCTACAAAGTGGATTTTGGCAGATCCCAATGGATCCAGCGTCAATCAATAAGACGACCTTTGTCACGCAAGATGGAATGTACCGGTTTAAAAGAATGCCATTTGGAGTTTGCAATGGGCCAGCATTCAACTGTGCATGGACAAAAAGTATTGCTCGAAAGCGAAAAGAAAGGGTTGCGTTTTCGGGTACATCGATGACGTAATCTTCGCCGGAAAAACTTGGGCGATTTTCATGCAGAATTTGAGAAATGTCTTAATGAGCCTGGTTGAAGCGGGATTCACGATTAAGCCAACGAAATGCGAATTTGGAATGAGACAAATGGGATTCCTGGGTCACATACTCAGTGAAGATGGAATTCGAATGGATCCGGAAAAGGTCACCGCGGTCTCAGAGTTCAAACGGCCTCAAACAGAAAGGCAACTAAGGTCATTCCTTGGACTGGCGAATTATTATCGCAAGTTCATAATGGGATACGCACAGAAGACTTGCCACTTGTATGAGTTGCTGAGACAAGATAAACACGTGAAAAAGGACTGGACTGCAGTGCATGAAGAAGAGTTCAACAGTCTAAAACAACTGTTATGTGAAGGTCCGGTATTGGCAAAGTTTGACCCTGCAAAACCGACCGTAATCGAATGCGACGCAAGTAAAGAAGGAATTGGAGCTGTGCTGTCACAAGATGGACATCCGATCGCGTACGCCAGTCGTGTTCTACATGGAGCTGAAAAGAATTACGGTGTAACGGAATGGGAATGTCTGGCAGTAGTGTTCGCTGTCAGGAAATTCAAGCCGTACATTAGATTACGCAGAATTCACCGTAAGGACGGATCATCAGGCGTTGACGAACTTGCTAAGGTCAGAGACAAATAAAGTCGGAATGAACCCGCGATTGACAAGATGGGCAATGGCATTACAAGGTCACCAGTTTAAAATTGAATACAAACCGGGAAAGTACTGTGACAATGCGGACGCGTTATCAAGGGCGCCAATTGAAGGTCCGACGTGTCACGAAGAAGAATTTGACGAGATTCCGAATTTCGAGGATTACAAGAAGGAGTTTGATACGAAGGAACCGGCAATTGAAGTTGGACAGCTGTTCCTGCAGATGGTGGAACAGAGAGAGAAGCGATTAAAGGTCACTTCAGCTACGGCGAACGAGTCGGCTGAAAACGAAGCAAAAGTGAACCGAGTGAGAAGCTGGTTGCCCGCCGTTAGTGACTTAAAGGTCACCGGACTTGACGCGGAATCTCAAACGCAGAATGGAAAGGTCACGGGACTTGATGATAGAGCGGAGAATAGAGATGACCTTTGGGAAACGGACAAAGTGGCACAAGCGTTGAACGAATGCCCAATCAAACTGTTGAGATTCCCAAAACAGGCGAAAAGCGGTATAAACCGTTACCACGATGCAAGGTCATCAAGGATTGGAATGAACTCAGTACAGCGACAGTTCGCATTGTCAACCTGCAAGGTGACGAAGAAGAGGTTGATGACTCAAACTTGCAATTGCGAACAAACAGCTGAAAGATCCTCATCTGGCAATGATCATAGACGAACTGGAACATCTACCAGACGCGGAAACAAGATCGAAATTTGAAGTGCATTACCAGTTGTGGAATGGCATATTATACCGAGTAAAGGATAAAATGGAAAACTTGAAAGGTCATATGTTGGTACCGTTGTCAATGCGAAGAGCGATAATCCACGCATTGCACGACGAGAAAGCAGCAGGCCATTTGGGATTTGAAAAGACTCTGTCAGCGATAAGATTGCGCTACTATTGGGACAGAATGAGCACTGACGTGAAGAATTACATACTTGCTTGCCAAGGATGCCAATTCCGTAAACACCGAGGAAATGCCCACCCGGTAAACTACAGGAGATAAAGTTGGACACCCATTCTTCCGAGTCTACGCGGACTTGAAGGACCGCTGTTGCCAACGAAGAAACGTGGATACAAATACATAGCGGTGTTTATTGATCAACTGACGAAATATGTGATTGCGGTACCAATGAAGACAGCAACGGCTAAAGAATTCGCGAAAGTCTTCGTGAAGCACGTGATATTGGTACACGGAGCACCGCACATCCTACATACGGATCGTGGACGGCACTTCACAGCCGAAGTATTGACAAGGTCACCAATGTGTTTAAAATTAAACACACATTTGGAACGGCGTATCATCCAGAAGGTCAAGGCCAAGTGGAAAGACAGATGCAGACCGATTGCTGATGGCTTGGCGCAATACCTAAAAGCGGGAAATGAGCGAAAGTTTAACAAGTATCTCCCATATGTTATTTCGGCGATGAACAGAGTCGTGCACGCCACAACGGGATATTCAGCATACTATATGCTACACGGCAGAGAAATGACAATGCCGGAAGATGTGGTTACAAAAACGAATATACCCGATGATTACGGAACTCCAGACGAATGGGTGGAGACCATGAAAAAGAACTTGACCTTTGCCGAAGAAGTGGCGAGATGTAACATCAAAGACGCATATGAGAAAAATGCGGAAATTTATAATAAGAAGAAATCGGAGCCGAATTTCAAGGTGGGCGATTTGGTACTTATACGACTTCCAAAAGATACTAAACAAGGAAAAAAAGAAAATCAGTCGGATTTCAAGTCGAAGTACGATAAAGTGTGGAAAATTCTTAGCTTCCCGCGAACAAACGAAGCGGAGGTCATCGAGCAGAATCCGAAGAAGGAAGCGGATCTAAAAGTGGTTTCTATTGATCGGTTAAAGCCGTGGCATCCGCCATTACCCGACGAGAAAGATTCGCAACGAACGGTGAACGAAAGACAAAAAACGGAAGAAGCCGAGCTTGCTTCGAAAAATGGTACCAATCAATTTTTCGAACCACCTCTGCTACCTGAAAGGGAAAAAAAGTGGATAAGGGCGCAGAGCATACTCCTCAAAAGAACCTTTTCAGAACCACCTCCGCTACCTGAAATGGAAAAGAAAACAAATCTACAAAGAAAAGAGGAAGAAAGAAGAAAGAGGATAAGGATTTCGAAACAGCAGTCACAATCAAGTTGAACGCGGAGGCTGGTAATTTGGCAGAAAGGTCACTGGAACAAGACAACGAACCGACCTCTAAAGTACCAGAGCGTACTTCCAAAAGGACCTGCAACAATCCTTTTCGAACCACGCACTGCTACCGAAGATAAGGATGACCTTTCGAAACAGCGTACGGACGCTGAGATGTCAGAGCGTGACCCGAATTTTTTCGAACCACGCACTGTTACCGGTAATGAGAATGACCTCATAAAAAAGAGAGAAGAGGAGATAGAAGCGGTCAAATCAAAAGCTGAACAATTGGGCCGTGATATAGCGAAAGCAATTAACGAGCGGAAAGCCAAACAGAAGAAAAAAGAAACCGACCCCTACGGACTTATTGACCCAAAAGGCGAACCTGAGGATGCAGCCGAGAAAGAACTTCTTGATCGGATAACTAAAGGACGAGAGAACAAATAACCACATAGACATAAATAAGGGTCACAATAAATTAAAAATAGGAGTCGAAAAGGAAAAAGAAAGGTCACCACTGTGCAAAAGTTAACCTTTATTGTTTCGTTTTATAGAAGGTAAGCACAGTTAATGGACAGATTGGAACGACAAAACTCGGATAATTCAGACTCGGAAAGTATTGGAAACCCACTAAAAGCATCTACACCTATAAGAATGGAAGGTGAATACGGTTATGACACCTCATATGGTGAAGGATCAACGTCGTCAGTGGGAACGGCTCAGAATGAACCTGGAACAAGTCAAGGAGGTTACTATGGCGGCCAGGGATATTACGTGTATCACGATCCAGGACAGCAGACGAGTTATCAGGACACGGTTAACTGGGTGCACCACGGCTCACCTGCCGGAACCCAGTATTCGGGACAAGTAACGGGCGCCCCGTATCAACCGTATCCAGGATCGTATACCCCACCGATGGGACCACCACAAGTAATGATGGGACCGGCAAGAATGTTGATGCCGCCACCGCAACAGACCACACCGAGTCGATTTATGGGACATGGTGGATTCAGCGGAACTCCACCACGATCACAAAGGTCATCTCCGATATTACCGCCTTTTCCGGAGACGGGAGGCTTGTCACTGTCGGATATCGGGCGCCTCGCATGAGAACACCGCAGCAACTTGGAGCGCAACGATCTCACCGGAACTCGCCACAGAGAGGAGGAAGACGAGGCGGAAACCGGTTCGATTCACCACGACCGCGAGGCATATTGCCATCACTGGGCCCTAACTTGGACGAAACGGGACCAGATGGGTTACGGTTGACGCCACCAGGCGAACCTTCAGTACACGAGTACGCGCCGAAACTCCCTTTGGACCTCAGAGAGGATGATGCGCGTTTAAACGTAATCGTGGACAAAGCAGAAGAGTTGACAGAAGCGGATGGAACGGCCATTCAGGACTTTAACAGGATGTGCCGTGACCTTTACAGAATTCACATGAGAGTGGAAGACGAACATGGATGGTATGGAAAGTTGATCAGCCTGGAGGCAGTCATCAAACCATGCCACACAGCGTTGAAAGAGAAAACAAAAGCGATAGAAGTCAAGCGCAAAGAATTAGCGATAAAATTGCATCGATGTGGCAATATCATCCGGCAGTACATGGCAGGCAGTGGCCGCGGATTATCGAGAAGGTTCTGAGATACCTTAAAGTATTTCCGGAAGAGAAAACGATTCCAGCGACCAGCAGCGCAGGAACATCTAAGCCATTAGTCGAAAAAGCCACTTCGGTGGATGAAATGTCTGACAGTGACCTTTGGCAACAAAGAGAAAAGATTGATGCCGAATTAACTGAACGAGCAGAAAGGTCACGGGCCAGCTCGACCGCAGGATCAACACGTGGACGGACCAGTTCGGTTACAGAACCATCTAGCGGAGCCACGAAGAGTGGAAAAGAGCAAGGTCACCAACGATAAGCCCAAAAGAAACTGACAAGAAAGGGCAGCGAACGAAGAAGGCCACGTCAGGTAAAGCAACACCAGCTGAGCCGGCAAAGCCACAAGGCCCAGTCCCAGTGGGTAGAAAAGAGCGCGCCACCCACACCAGCTGGAACAGAAGGTCAAATTCGATTTCCGAAGTGTAGAAGCTTCACGGCCAAGTACACTGGCGAAGACCATAGAGAACGAAAGGTCACCGCACGAATAGTCGATAAGAAAACGAACAAAGAGATCGACTCGTATAATCCCCTCGCGGATAGGTCAGTCAAGGATGCCATTGGGAAAGAGTCAAAACGATAGTCAATGAGGCGCTACAGTTTATTCCCCAGAAGAACGTCATAACCCAAGAGTTATCGTTCAGATGATGAAGCACGTGGTATCTAAAGTTGCAACCGAAGAAGATGCATGGATCCGTATCAAAGTAGGCACAGACGATGACCATGGCATATACATACACAACGGATGGCAAACTGTTGATCAAAGAGAACTCGCTCAAAACCGACAGCAGACCCAGATCCGAATAAACGAACATTGGACGATTACGAGTCGTGTAGGGAACGTGTAGGAAAGTGACGCTGACACTCCACTTCAGCGATGGAACAACGGATTGCATAACCGCATTAATCGTCGATCCGATAACAGGAGATCCAATCCCATACGCCCCATGGGACGTGCCAGAAGAGAGCGCCGAACATGCCAATCGGGCAGCATTAGAACAACTGTGGAACTTGATACCAGCAAGTGAACGTCAAGATCCTTTAGTTCAAGCGAATGCACTGATCAGCATGATGCGACATCGGGCGGAGGTAGATGAAGCCCATTTCCGACTAACAAGGAGAACGGAAAATGGAGCGTACAAAACGGTGTTCTATGACGCGAAGAAAAACCCTTTGTGGGAGATCGTCACACAGGGACAGACAAAAGAAACACCACATTTGGAAATTCAGGCCCAACACCCGGCACAAGAAAGCGGAGCCGGAGAGATGGCAGAGACCTCCGTAGCCGAAGCGGCAGGAACGGAGAGTTCCAGGAGACCATCGAAACAGGACGATTCCGAAGAGGAGGAAGCTAACGACGATTCGGCAGAGGAACCGGCCGATGAAGATGATGAGATGGCCGAGGAAGATAATCAGCCTCCAAAAGTGGTCGTTAAACCGAGGGAAGCGGCTAAACTGGAAGAAGCCATGAACCGTGATAAGAAGAAAAAGAGCGGTGATGAAAGCGAGAGCACAAGCACCCGGAGAAAAAAGGGAGAGAAAAAGAAGAAAGACGAACCGTCGTCTCATGATGTTGAAATATTGGACGAATCAGCCGGCGAAGGGGAAGAAAGGTCATCCACACCTATAATCCCAAAGAAATTTGTTATCGAATCGGCTACATCAAAGTTAAAGGTCACCGAGCCTGAGCCGTCAACATCCAAGGGAAAGGTCATAGCTGTGAAACAGATTGTTCCAGTCGTTATTTCAGCATCCACTACGAAAGGGCGCAGAGAGAAAGGGACGCGTGAGAAAGCGAAACGGGAGACGTCCCGCGAATCAGAAGCGTCGGAAGTGAGCCTACCAAGCACTTCAACGGTTAGCATAAGGTCACATACGGACCCTAAAACGACGCGATCAAAAACTACAGAACCAAGAAGCCTAGCGGAGGTTCTGGAGAAAGGGAAGAAAGTAAAGAGCAAACCCGCAAAGCCGAAAAATAAAGGGAAGGAGGCCATGAAAATCGACGCATTAGCAATGGCCAACTATATCGAACCGGACGGTGACAGTGAACTCGATTACTCGGGAGATGAAGCGGAATTTGAAGATCCAGACAGCGATAATTTGACCACGATTGACGAAATCATCGATGCATTTGATGGAGCGGAGAAGAATTTTACACGAATACGAACGACATCAGTAACATCGAAATTCAGAACGGGGCTAAAGAAATATTTGAGAAAGGAAATGCACGGTAGCTTCACCAAACAGAAGTTCGATGTGGTGTTGGAATACGCTCGGAATGCGGGAAAACTTCTCCAGAAACATCCGAATTTTGCGTATAAGGCTAAATTATTCAGACCGTCAAGTTCGGATAAGGCGCTGACGACTCCAAATGAAGATACCTCTATGCGAGTAGAAAGGGCAATCGCGGGAATGACAAGCCCGTTGAGGTCAACGAGCCACCGAAACAGCCAATACATCAATGCTGTTTGGAATGACGGAAAAGGCATGATAAAGGAAATCGACACGGCCACTGAACGCGCGTTGGCGAGGATGATAAAACAGAACATCATTTCCACAACAAACGCACATAAAGGATACCCGATCCGATACACGAGGGTAGGCCTGATACCGCCGGAAAAACAAGTCCATTGTAATATGTCCGATAGTCAGGAGATGGAAATTGTGCCATCGAGTGGGGATCCGACAACTCCCATACTGAATCGGATCGCACCGCTAACAGCTGAAGAAGAAGCCGCTCAGGCTTCTTCTAAGAAAGCGACGAAAATGAAAGGGCCGATGGACGTGGAATCGGAAGAGAGTGACGATGACACTTCTGTCCCAACGCCTTTGGAACCGACGACAGAAAAGTATAAAGGTCAGGAGACATCTGGCACTGCGACGGAAGAAACTCAACCGAAAGGTCATGGGACTTCTGAAAAACGGGAAAAAGAAAAGGTTATGCTCCCGATGGACAAGGTAGCGGCAGAAGCAGAAGCGGCCGCCACGCGACAGGTGTATGAGAAATCATTGTTCGCACCATTGAAGGAGGCTTTTGAGAAAGAGCGATCGAAGTCGGCATGTGAAGTGGGAGGTCACGAGACTTTGCCACAGAAAAAGAAAACCGATGAACCGAAATCCGCTCAGTCATCATCTGGTTCGTTGGAAAAACTGAGGATTGATGAAACAGAGACAACCGACCCAACGGACTCGGCAATATCCCCCCAGAAAACGGAATCTAGTACTACGAAGACAAAGGAGGCGACAGATTATACGCTAGGAGCACCGTTGGACGTGACTACCCGGACATGGAGCGAAGTCCAGGCTGTACTTCAGAATATTAGCGAAGGCGAGATGCTTGGTGTGCATCTGAAAAGACAAGTCGCTGAAAACTCGAATGGAAGATCATCACTCAGCATGACCGAGCGAGTCTTGAAAAGAGCATATAAGGAAGGAAGACTGGGATGTAAATATAACAAGGATAACAAGGTTATTTACTACCTTCCGAAACAGGGCCAGGATCGCACACCCAGACTGAAAATGGAGCTAGAGGCCTGGAAGATAGCCATCACAGACGTGGCTTTGGACGCCATCGGCGGTACCAATGGAGCGTCATGGAATGACCTTTCGAACTTCATGGCCGTCCATTATGAATTGGGAGAATTGAATATCGAGAACGATAAAGAATGGATCAAGAATGCCGTTGAAGCATTGATTGCAGATGAAGTGCTTCATATTAACCAGGATGGCCGAGTTGACTTCAAGCCGTATAAACCGCCGGCGAAGGAGTCTGAGTGAATGGGACGAGTGTAATGTGCAGCGAGTAATGAACCCTGCATATTACAGTAAAAAGCATAAAACAGTTCAAAACGAAAGAGAAAAATTCTACGGAAAATTGAAAGGGAAAAGGTCAACTCGAGAAGTAATGACGATAAGACACTAATAGAAAAAATCACAGTAGTCAGAAAGTGCTGATAACGTGAGAAAGGTCACCACGTTAAGGCGATGGAGAGGGCAGTAGGAGCTAGGAAAGTCTCAGCTCAGTAACGGAATAGGCGTAAAAATGATAGAAAGCCTTGATAATGGATAGGAATGGAAAAGATCAACGCGGAAAAGTTACTATGACGGATTGTTTTTTTGATTGCAGATTTCAAACGGAGAAAATGGCACAAAAAGGTCAAGCCACCACTAAAAGCTTAGGAACGGCATCAGAGATAAACAGATCTACGGGCTATAACCCAAAGTGTCCGGACTGTTTACGGAATAACAAAAAGGTCGATAAGAAATTCCCCTGCTATACATGTATTCACAAGTTGGGTGATCCACACATCGTTTCACTCGTTAGGATCAGGGAAGCCAAACGTGGGAACTTAGATGTTTTTCGAAACCTCATCAGTGCGAGGAATTACGGCAGCATCCCAGTAGAAGAGCGAATGCTACTCGAGGATCGTTACCGGGAAGCGATCCAGAACAACGAAAAGTGGCTGGGATGAGACTCTGGAGCCACTGAAATGCCCACAAACGGACGCATACCGGAAGAAGTTCGAGGAAGATCAAGAGAAGATGCGACGTCAGAAAATGGAACGCGGACAACCAAAGGGCAAGCGAACAGGCCGCACGGGAGGCACTGTCTAGCACGTCGAGTCCAGCTGTACCTACAGCCAGCCTAAACGACGAAGAAGCGCAGCTCATACGTCAGTCTCTTATCATTCAGATCGATACGCTGACAAACGACCCGGCCGCTATGCAACAGGAACTATTTGACGCGCTATTGCGGGAGAAGCTGCGATTGCAGAAGGGGTTTGCTCCAGCACCGTACATAAAGAAGGAAACTGAAAGACGTATGGACGCATTACGCAAATCTCGCCAAACCGAAAGTGATGTGCTGCAGGCGCTCAGAAGTTTCGAACGGGATGAGGGGTTTACACGACCTCGATCTCCTCCGCATAGAGAAAGGTCACGCGGACATTCAAGGGAGCATGAACGAACCTCTGAGAAACGAAGTGAAAGGTCACGTGAATATCCCGTGAAAGGACACGGGATTACCGCAGCGAAAGGTCACGCGAACGTTCCCGTGATCGCGATTATCGTGGCGGAAGAGGCTGGGTACGCCACGGAAATGAAATAACGGAAACTACTATTCAGCGGAAAATCGACACGGCAAAGATTTTGGTCGCAACAAGAGGACGCGAGGAACAACGGCGTGCGGAATCATACCGCACAGAACCTGAAAAGGAAGGTCATCAGGTGCCGTTGGGAGTTGGGTTTTGTAATCGTAACGTTAGGATGGCAACACCCGAAAGGTCATGGGACAAGAGACGCGAGCGCACACGAAATCGAACGCCAGACCCACATGATAAGAGATGGCAAGAGAGAGCTAAGTACTATGCGGGTTTCGAATCTGGCGCGAGCAAAACGTCATCGAGTGCGGAACGGGAAGATTCACCCCGAAATATCAGCGAATGGAGTCAACAGTCCACGTGGTGAACCCAATCGTGAATGCGGTACAAGAAGATGGCCCGATGGAAGGGGCCAGCTCAGTCGCGGATTTGACGCCCCAAGAAAATGTGACGCATCGACGAAACGTAATTCTGGACAGTGACCTTCAACCGGTTACACCGGCGGGTAATGAATCGCCGCAGTCAGAATCAGGAGAACGAAGCGCACAAGAAAGTCAGCGCAAACCGGCTGAACGACGTGAAAGCGACCGGCGAACGACTTCCCGATTCGATAATCGGCACCCTGATACTATCGACATTGAATACCATATGAACGACACTGATGAACAAAAGACGGAAATCTGTCGATACATGGGGATTGAAGATGGCTCAGCGGAAGCGAATAAGATTCACACAATTCTGAATCAGCTGCGTCAATTTTTATTCGATTCGGGCTATGCGAAAGAAATTAAAGAGGGAGTGGAACAAGGAAGTTTCCGTCGATTATACATCCCCCGCGATTCAGTAAGGGATTGTTATCTCCCTATTCGACGGAACGGGTTACATAGCCTATTGGATTTGAGTTTACTGGATGTACCACTGGATACGACTGACCCAGTCGGGATGACGCAATTCTATTACAGAGACTATCCCGAACGACAAGAATATGTGGCTCAGTTCGTTTTACGACATGTGAATCCAGCCTTCAAGTTGCTTGCAGCAAGGGCATCGATAGGATTGCAAGTGGATCCTAAAGACCATGTCGCAAAAAGGATGGGGCAGAAGGTCTTTGCTGCACGATTGGCACATTACAAGACACAGAATCAGTTGGTATCTAATACCATGAAGGACGATATCCCACCGCTCTTTCGACCTCATGTGGCGAAGCTGGGCGAACCCATGGAACATGTCGGGATAGCCCACACGGCTCGCAAGGCGTTGAAAAAGTGCAAGATACGAATGGAAAAGGGCAATCTTACACAGCGCCATGCCTCCCAGGTGGAAGAGAGGATCAATCGAATTAAAGACACCATGGGGAGCGATTATGTCGAACCAGTGGATGGAGTCGACGTTTACATAACGGAATTTCTGGTCAACAAAGGCGACCGACGCCCAGAACGCGCCCCTAACCAGATAGGACGACGTGGCCTACGAAACCAGCAGCTTCGAGACAATCTCGCCGATGTACAACGTCGATTAGCAGATGACCCTAATAATCGAAGATTGCGGTTGGAAGAAAATGACGCACGCCATCGAGTTGAGGCGGTTAAACGAAGTCGCCAAGGGAAAGGTCGTGGCCAGCGGGAAGTTGACCCGGCAAAGGTCATGGAAGTTGACTTAACGGAACCAGTTGACCGAACGTCCGACCGTAATCAACCGGAAAGCGCTAAGAAGCGCCCGCCAAGAGATGGCGAGGACGACTCAAATGAGATGGAATAGTGTTGATCGTTAGGATCACACTATTAAAAGAGCGTCTACGGCATTTGTCGGTACGTCACAAAAATGAAAAATGGTGATTGTATGAGGGCGACGTGACATATTAACATTAACTGCATTCGTGTAATTGTTGTTTTCAGCGTTTGTAGCATAGGATTGCCTGAAAGAAATCATGTGGAGTATCTATTGGGGTTGAAATTGATTCGGTCTCTAAAGCCGGCCCCAAGGGAATTGTTACGGCAGTTAGCCGGCTCTCCTCTCCAAGCGATTCAGTGCTATAAATTGGCAAGAGAAACTACGGTAATCAAGCCGGATCTCTTGAATACGAAAGGGGGCCACAAGCGGCGAAAAAGAGAAAGACAACAGGTGGAATATTAATGGGGTAAAATTAATGCGGCAGTCAGCCGGCCTCATTAGAGTGGTTACGGTAAATGGTGCCGGCCATCTCTCCAAGCGATTCAGTAGATTGTGTTCGCAAGCACAAAAAGGCTTACGATATACGGTACGATATACGATAGGCTCTTGCACGTCATCATGGCGTACCCTTATCGGACCGTTTGACGATAGGATTGACGATAGAAAGCATAGCTATCGTCAAGCTTACCGTTAAGCCCTGCGAAATAGCAACCGCTCTTGGTGGCGATTGCATCGATTGGAACGGCTGCAGGTGTCAAATCACGAAACTTTTGAGTGTCAGAATAAGTTCGAATGATTTTTGATTAACGAACGGAGTAAATCAGAAGAAAGACAAGGTTAAAATAAGTTTTTTGATACCAAGTGAGGGCAGTTTGTCCAAAAACCAACGGTTTTACAACCATTTGAATCTACCATGCAAAGCTTACGGCGATCGTTGGAGTACTAAGCGCGAACTTTTTACTCAAACTCCGTAGACGCCTGCTTTTAACTTTAAATGTTCATAACAACGCTCATTGGCGCTCAAATCTAGCAGCTTTGGTGTAAAAAATATTTATAATTTTAGTTTTCATCGGGTTCACAGCTAAAAGCAGTTTAGCACAATCAAAAGTGCCAACTGCCACTGCCAAAGCTGATTCACTTCGGAGGCAACATTCCACCGTATAACGTTTATCGTTTTGTCGGCTGTGATGAGAGCGAACACTATAAATTACCGACGATATGATTACGATACGGTGTTCCATCGTATCGTACACCGGACCGTCTATCGTTGGTGTATGGCGAACACAATCTATTAGATTGTGTTCGCATGCATGACAACATTGCCAGCATGACAACTGCTGCCTTTCCTGGAACGACACGAAACATCACCGAAGATTATTTTAACGTAAGATGGATAAACTAGCTGCCAAACAGAGTTCTAGCGCATTGTATACCCTTGGGTTTCAGGCGCATAGTTCGACAATAATTTACGCTTCTACCAGTTGCTTTCTCTGTTGATATTTTTCGGCAAGTTTAAAATAATTGCTAAATGTTTTCCGTTGTACATTGATGTAGAAGAAGTGTACATAGAATATCGTGATTGCATAGTAAAGCTCTATTAAGTACATGGTCGCAGACATAACGGCTGTGCAAAATAAGTCTTGTTCTTTTAAACTTCAAAGAACTCTCTTCTAGCCAAAAACCTATACCAGCACAAAAACTCCTTGCACAATTTTTACGACGCCATTATGAACTCATAGTCGACATTTATTAGTTGTCCACAAGTTTCTTATCGCAAAACGGTCGGCCGCAGCCCATGTGGACCGAATTATGTGACAGCTATTACGAGTAGTGACTAATTGCTAGCAGGATGAAAAAAATCGGTCATGATCAGGCAACGTAATAAATCCGAATACTTAGAAGTTGATAAGTATGTTTAATAGTGGTAGCCATCATGCAGAAATTTTATAAATTTTGTATAATGTGCAAATTAAGAAAACTGGGCTTATAAACTACGAATTCGAGCAATGGAAAAATTTGCCGACACAATTAAGAATGCTGCAGTTTACAAGAATGCTGTAGTTCCCCTTTAACCTTTCCTGATTTTGCAAAGCGATACCAGCACCGCATCGGCGTGAAACAGGATAGGTTTTTTTATCGCTTTATTACGCTAAACAGGAAGATGCTCCGGAATCCTTGAAAAATTTCAGCAAAGTGATCTCTAAAGCCGACGGCTTCGTCATAGTTTCTCCTGAGTATCATGGTGCCATCGCGGTAACTTTTAGATGGTTTAAGTTCGTTTGAGTGAAGGCCAACTATTTGCCATTTCAGCCATCCTTGTCCAAATTGATGGACCAGTTTCCTCCCCTGTCCTACGCTTACCGTCCTGGAGCCATCGTTACATACTCAAAACGTCAGTCAAGAAGAAAACAGACGCCATGACACGGCAGCATAATAAACCAGTTTCGGCTTTTATTCAGTAGAAGTAGAAGTAATAACACGCTTTTGGTGTTGCATTTTTGAACTGTTTACTTACATCGAAAGAAAATGTACACTTTGAATGTAACTTTATGGTGACTATTCCGTGTCGAAGCAATACTAACTTGTAAGTCTTAAAACTCGATGCAGCTTTCTGCAGGTTGATTCGGTGGTGTTCGAGCCCAGACACAGCTGCGAACGTATCTTTCGGGACTGGGCATGATACATATCCCTAGTGTTGTGTGTAAGTGCTGCGCAAAACAGTCCAATCAGTTGTGCCCTTTTTGACATTAGAAAGACGTAACAAATTTTAAAGTGAGTGCAGAACAATGGGGGAAAATTAACCACGCATCGTCTCATTTTTTTGTCTTTGGGCAGCGAAGATCAATCGTTAGGAGAAGCAAACAAACAACAAAACGAAGCAAACAAACTCAAAACTGTTTGGAAATCGATTGAAAATTTGATTGTCTGCTTTTCAGCTATCGCTAAGGTTGAAGAAACTGTAACAAAGAACGGCACCACAACCAATGCGCAGCTACTTTCCTCCCTGGATGCGCTGGTAGAGGAATTGGTTTGGTTTGCAAAAGCCGTCAAATATTACAAACATGTAAGTCATGCGCTTGCGTCACCTGTATTTTACAAATTAATCATGGAATACATAATGACGTGCGCTGCAGTTAAGCTAAGACTAGGGACCATTTCAAAGCGTGCATTCTACGTTTTTAGAAGAAACAGCTTCTGTTCAAGGGAAAGATTTGGATATAATCCCACTAACTGTTTACTGGGAGCAACTTCAAGCAGTATAATATGTACTGTATATCTGTATCTTCTATCTGTATGTCCTAATGCAAGCTATTGTAAGCTTAAGTCATTGTTTATTTCAACGATGTACACGTGTGTCAACCATCGAGCATCTTGATGTTCACTTGCTATACAGTAATATTTTTGCAGTTGGTATTGTCCCTAATTTACGAAATGACGACAGAAACACACATAAAAACGTGGGGTCGGTCTGCTAATGCGCGCGCAGCTAATTGGAACAACAAGGTAGGTGTGCAATGTAAGTACATAAAACAATCCGAGTTTCGTACGAAATCGAAATTCATAGAGGGATTCAGATAAAGCAGTTCTATTACGAGCTTAATTAATATTACAAAACATGGTAATTGTAACAAGGTATGACGAGAAGTCGACAACAACAAGAGTAGTTATGGTATATATGACTAAATACACGTGCACGCCAGTAACAAGGAGAAATTTTTGGGTGTTCCAACCATTTCGGTGTCCTTAATGGTCAGTAAACTGTGCACCAACCGAAAATGTATTGTACGTTGCATGAATTGCTCCATTGGCATGGATGATTTTACTGGGAGATTCTATCCATAATTTTGGTGATGGCCTTGCAATTGCTGCTGCATTTTCCGTGGGTGTCCGTTCGGGTATTTCCACTTCCATTGCTATTTTTTGTCATAAGGTTCCTCATGAGCTAGGTAAAATACACATTACACAATGGTAGCACTTAAACGCGTACAGTACAGATACATTTTCGCTAGTTTAGATTGGTGTTCTTTGTCAGATAAGGTCACGTCTGTCGATATCGGCTTAATTACTTACGTACATAGTAATCTCTGCCGGTAAGTCTAAAAAAGCTAGTGGGTTTTAGGTTGAGATAAAAATTCTATTAATTATTGTATCATTGATGATTATGGCTATCGCCTTTGTTTGGAGCTAGTATCTGAATTCTCATTTGGCGTCTTAAGTACTGCATGAACTAGTTTTATTATTGTTAAGGTGATTTTGGAATTTTGCTCATTACCGGAATGCCATTTAGGCGGGCGTTGATACTTAATTTTATTTCGGCCTTGACTTGTTTGATTCGGTTTTATATCGGAATTCCAGTTGCATCATTCGATTCCGCCAGACAACGGATTTTCACAATCGCTGCCGACATGTTCCTATAAGCGCATTAGCCGATATGGTATGAGTTGAGCAAAGTTTATGAATTTAAATATTACTTCTACAAATATACCGATACTAGCGATAGTCTATTTTCATTTGGGTGTGAACGTTAGAATTTAAAATAACAGGTTTAATCTGCTTTGACGGTGTTTGTATTACATGTACAGCTTCCGGAACTGAAGTATGGTACCAGTAATATCCTGATGCTGGTAATGCATAACCTTGGACTGATGGCTGGCGTTGAAATTATGATACTTATGGCCTTATACGAAGAAGCCAAACAAATATGATAATATCTGGATTGAGCTTTGAGCGGCCTTTTCTGTCTTCAAAGCGGAGTTGTTTGAAGGTGTATAGCTTGATTATCAATTTGCAATTGCTAGACGCATCAAGCTGCCTACCCTACCAGATTATTGTTAAGTACGTATATGCGCAATTAAGCACACCAGTAGAGGCAGCACGTAATTGTTGCCGGCCATTTATGGTTTTGGACTTTTGGGTTATTTAGAGAAAGTAGGCTGGGAAAACAAAGTTTACGTTATGTATGTGATTGATTTTATTTGTCGGTAATTTTGATCTGAAGCCAGTCCGAGAAACGAGATTACAAATAAATTAAATCACGTAAGCCTTTTATAACACTTCCGAGAGAAACTGAGATGGAAGTTTTAGTCCGACTTTATAATTGTAAACTTAAAGTAATTACATAGCTTCACGGTTACATCAATCAACGATGACGACAATCTTGACAACATTTTAATTCGCATATTTTCATATATATGCAGACGAATTAAGTGTGAGAAAACCGGTTGTGAACGAACACCACCATCGAACTACTACAAGGACAAAATTAATTAAACTATCAAACACTATCGAACACCACTATCGAACACCACTATCGAACACCACCATCGAACTTCCACAAGGACAAAATTAAGTAAAAAACAGTGCGAAAGAGCGAGATGCTAATTAATGCGCGCATTAATTGTGATCATAATCAGGGAAATGTAAGACAGAATTCCAAGTACAATGACAACATCCTCAGCTAGCCAGTGCGGCAGGGACTTAATCACTTGCGAGTCTCATGGCTGATAGGGATCTCATGATGCTGGTTCTGCTGAATGGCCGGTGGATTGAAGGGTGCCTCGATGGTCAGCACACCGTCCGGGGTCAGACGAGATTTCATCTGCTCGAACTGCACACCCTGGGCAATCTGCACCATACGGCGGAACTCGCGAATGGCATGGTGATCCTGCAAACAGAAGAATTATCATTTTGATGATAATGATACTGCGTGTTGCAACACGCTAAAACATAAAACTGCATAACATGACTGCCGAACAAATTTTGTTAAGAAAGACGTTGTTTGTAATACGTAATTTCATAGCTCGGCTATCTGCTCAAAGCATACTGCAGTCTGTATGGAATGCCATATTATAAAACCACAACATGACTGGAAAATGTTACTTATTAAAGGAAACTAAAATTATCCGACAGTTTGCAGAGAATCTAAAGATTTACTGACTACGTTATGCTACGTATTCAAAATCAAAATACTTCCAAACGTACCTCGCCCTTATCTTCATGCTTGGCAGTGATGATGGCCTTGTTGTCGGCAATTGTTACTACAGAAATGGAAACCACCATAAGAACACTACAAATCGGAGAAAGATGTATTTGCTAAACAGTGTTAAGTTCGTACTTGAAACATCCTCCGGCTTGAAGCCACCAACATCGAAGTGGAAGCGAGCCAACTTGCGACCGCTCTCCTCGACAAACTGTGGCATAACCGGATAGGAGCGGTCAACAAGAGAACCAAGGTTGGGGCCAGATCCGCGAGACAGTTGACGCTCCAATCGGTTGAAATCGCGGCTCATGTGGCGGAACTACATAACAGAATTTTCGTAACGTCGGGAAGTATGGGTTCGCACAAGTACTATCAGAATTTCGGAAATTCTCAGGTCGCTTCTCATTACGGGAAAAAGCGCTGCGATCCTACAGTAATGAAAAATTCTGAATAACTAATTAGAATGAGGAAGCACAAAATCGAACAGAACAACGTTTACATTAAGCTCCCGTTACACAAAAAAAAGTATCACTCTCATCACGGTCATCGTCCGCATTTCCTGCGTCTGCGAAACCACCCTCTTGAGCGGAACCATGCGGCGCTATCTGCAGCGTGAACCCAATGCCACGGTAGCCCCAGCTTTCATTCAGACCGCTAAATTCATTAAAAAATGATGGAAATTAGATTTTATGACTATAAAATACACGATAACAGCTAATTTAAATTTTGTTGAATTCTGAATCATTTTAAGTACAGATCGATCGCACCAAGTGTGGGCAGTAACAAAAAATTCCCCTTTGCTACCACTGAACCCAAAAATCTTTTTGTTATTTTTATATGATAGTTCATGGTCTATAGCAACTTTCTTAATCATATTTCTTAGGTAGAAGTTATTACGCAGGGAACGGTAGCCGAATTTTTACTTTCCTTTTTTCCTTTTCTAACTTCCTTTAAGTTTAAATCACAAACGCCTGGTCAAACGCGATCCCTGCTCTAGGCAACCACATCTTCGGGATGGTGCCCTTTTACATACAAGTCTATAAGAGCTACTTCGGGTTTTGAGCTCACTACTGGCACTGATCGCGCAAGAATCTTTTGCTAAACTTTAACGAACGCCTTCGTATACTTACTCTCGAATGTCAGCGAAATATCGCATATATGAGTCGATATATCCATATCCACAGCGTCCGCGAAGCCATATTTGGTCGGGACATCCGGGACGCCCCTGATGACTATCGATGTTAGTATCCTGCAGCACCAAGAGACCAACACGATTAACCTCATGCAGCAATTCCAACAATCTACGAGCAGACATGCGATGAGGATGAAGAGGGGGAAGAGGATTTTGGGGATAAGGCAGATTATCCACTACGGCATGATACAATCCGGGCACTGCGTTGTCACTATGGTATGCCAGTCCCTTGTCGTCAACCACAACCACAACATGAAAATTCACATATCCCTGATTCGCAGCCATATCCGAATAAAGATCTAGATCAGAAACAGCAGGGGAATGCGCTAAGGAAAACGAGCGATTAAAACCCGGTCTGGATCACTACAACTACATCTACGGATCATTCGATAGCGCTGATTTCGTAGAATGAGCCCGCAGCATTCGGATTTCAAAAAGCAAATACCGTTTGGGACAAAACTGTAAAAAGCCCCATCATACAAAGTCTACGGAACCCTACCACAACCAATCAGCGAAGACTTAAAGTAACTGCCTTGCTGCAGAGCTGCGCAGCTTGTGGTTACCATGTGAGATCATGTCGCATGCGAACCTGGAAAATTTGGGATTCTGCAGGTTTATTGATAGAATAAGTGCTTGACTACTTGTACTTCACTTTATCTTCTTTACGTCTTTATATCATTGCTTTCCAGTTTTAAAATTTAATGACAAAATTTTGTTATAAAATATTTTTCTGATTAAAATTTTCTGTTACCGTAATACCCAACCGGCCTATCATTGTTTTGATTTCTGTTGGCTTTCGAAGACTTTGCCAGAAATGAATGACAACGGTGACAGGCCCATTCGTAAGAAAGACAAGGATCCTGGAGGTTCTCGTAAGTATGTTATGTAGTTCACAGTAGTTGTAATTTGTAAAGTGTAAACTGTAAACAATAACCAGACCGATAGTCATGCACAATCTGATCTAATCGTCAGTACTTAGCGGTTCTGATTTTAATATCCTTTCTGCAGAAATAACGATCCAGACAGAAGCTGGCGATGACAGACCAGAAGTGCAAGATATTGAGGAAATCTATATTGACGACGAAGCCACGGTATGTCAATAGTCATCGCAGCATTTGTTGACACTTTTCAAGCACGAATGACAAATCTTAAAAATTTCTGCTAACCACTAGTTATTTCGATGAAATACATTTTCTGTAGGAAGCTGACTTCAACCATGGACGAATCAAGGAGATACCCGCTAATCTGAACCAGCATACCAAACTCGAGGTGTCTGTACTCTTTTCTACATTTTACAGCTCACCCGTTTTATTGATATCGTTCTTATATTTTATGTTCTGATAAATAATCTTCTCCGTGTGTGCCAGTAGGACTACTACTGTTTAGTAACTGCTTCGAGTTTTATGATTTACAGTCTGATAACATTCGTAAACGATGATATTAGTTTCACATGAACAAAAGAAATCATTCATAATTAATTTTGTTGTCTTTGCTGTTTTAGATATTGACCTATAGTCAGAATTTGCTGTCGAAAATTCAGAATCTGGATCTCTTAATCAACCTGCGTGAGCTGGACTTCCATGATAACCAGATTATGGTCATCGAGAATCTGGATTCGTTGGTGAATTTAGAGTAAGTATAGTAATTATTATATATTGAAATTTTAATAGATGGTACTCGTGGTAGATTAGTACAATATCGGTTGTTCAGATCCGTAGCTAGGCCGTAAAATTTTCGCTTGAGTTCGCTTTCGCTTCTCTGCCTGCCTTTGTCTCCATGGTTGTTTTTTGTCTGGCTGCATTGTTCATCTTTCGAACATGAATGCTTTTCCTGAATTGTATTTTCCAGTGCATACATGTGGTATACCTTCTTATTGTGGTGCATTCGAAAACTGTTCAAGTTGTAGTTTTGATAAAGTGACGATTTTCTCCAATATATTCATTATATTGCGATACGAGTACAGTAAGTACAGTAATGTATTGATTTTTCGCGGTTTATCAGGGTTTTGGATTTGTCGTTCAATCGCATCTCCAAAATAGAAAATTTGGCCACTCTGAAGAAACTGAAAAAGTTGTATCTGGAGAACAACCGGATAGAAAAGATCGAAAACCTCGACAATTTGAAACACTTGGAAATGTTGGAGCTCGGTTCGAATAAAATCCGGGTAAAAACCCTGTTTACATCCAACTGACTTGTGCATGAAATAGCCTGGGGGTGTTCTTCATGGTTTTTGTCTTCTTTTCAAGGACCAAATTTATGGATTTGTGTTTCAGAGAATCGAAAACTTGGATGGCTTGACAGCGATAACGCAACTATTCCTAGGGAAAAATAAGATCGCAAAGATCGAAAACATTTGCCATTTGATCGGCTTACAGTTATTGAGCATTCAGGTGTGTTTTGAGTATGAGATGTAAATTTATACTTTGCTGCTTGTAGTCCTTGCATATGCTAATATCGGTGGACTTTGGGGGCTAATTTTATGAACGCGTATATATAATAATAATAATATATATCGTGTAGGTTGACCAGATAACAGATTTTGTATTGACTAAGCGACAGTCGACATAAGTGTAGCCATAATCGTCAACGCAAATTGTTTTCCTTTGATGTTTTCTTAATTTTTGTTGTTTTTACATGCTGTAATATTACATGTTGTAACTATAATGTTTTATATTTTGAATATGATTAACTGTGACAGAGCAATCGGATTACTAAGATCGAAGGACTGGATACTTTGATCAATTTGGAAGAATTGTACGTGAGCGACAATGGATTAGTTAAAATTGAAGGCCTGGAGAATAATGTAAGTATGGTGCGAACTGAACTGAACCATATTGTCTGCGAAGTGTAAAATGACGCGTGACCGCGCGTTTCTTGACAATTTATTTGGGAATACTCTTTCCGTCTAGAAACTCTTGCGTACACTTGATCTGGCATCTAACAGGATTACAGCCGTGGAAAATCTGAAACATTTATCCAGTTTGGAAGAGTTTTGGGTATGTGGGCATTGTAGTATGGTTGTACAACATCGGTCAGAAAATTATATTAGTAATTCGTATAACTTTCTGACCGATGCTGTGTACAATTATACTGTATCACTATATCAACTGCAAGTACAATTATTGTACTTGCAGCTTATTAAATTTTTATAGATATAATACTTGTATCGTACTTGTCGATGGAGGTATACCTTTTATATTTTTTGCCGTAATACCTTTTATACTATTTTAATAAGCAACAGCCACCAAAACAAAAAGTGCTAGCGCCAGCACTGCTTCATGCCAAATAATGCCATATCTGATTAAAATACTTATTCTCTCTGTGAACACTACTAACACTTGCAGTACTGAAAGTTTTGATTGACCTCAGCGTAGTGAGAATGTAAAGTTTAAGTAGGCTGTGGTAGAAGAAGTATTGTGCACCACTCGTGCCTAATGTACGAGTATGTACGCTCAGGAGACTCCACGTATGTAAAATGAAATTAATGTCATTTCAGTTACAGGACTGTGAAAAGGCTTCGGTTTAGCAGTTAAGGTTAGCAATAAAATGACCATTGTGTATTGTTTCCAGTTTAACAACAATAAGGTGGAGAAGTGGGAAGATCTGAATGAGCTGAAAGGTCTTGCGAACTTGAAGACAGTATATTTTGAGGCCAATCCCATTCATGCAGAGAGCACATACCGTCGAAAGTTGATGCTAATTTTGCCGCAAGTTCAGCAAATTGATGCTACTCTTTGTCGTCTGTGATTCAAAAGTGACTACTGGACTTTGCCATTTTTTTCCACGCTGACACTGGACGTCTCGTAAGACTGATTCTGAATTTTGGTTTCTTAATTGTCATCTTTATTGATTAAAATTGGTTATTATTGTACGCTGCTCGAACAGATCTCGCTTGGCAAAATGCAGGCGGACAGTTATCTAGACATTTTGTTTAGTAATTATACTGCCGACGCACGTATAATTATTATTTAGAGGTACGACACCTACAAAATTTGGTATGGTGTCAGCCATAATGCAGTGACTGATTATTGTATTTGTAATCATGTAAGGATTCTCCAATTGATACTTCACGCAGTGACCGCATGGCTTTTGTACAATTAAAATTCTGGTACTCTGGTAAACATGCTCTTCCAAAAATTCTTATTAATCTGCAGCGACCCAGCGGGAAGAAATCCTGAAAATTACGAGTTTGCGCTGCTACGTTACCTGCATAGTAATATCATGCAAAGCAATGCATTTTGCTTAAGTACATTAGATCTTGCGTTTTGTTCAAGGTGGAATGAGTTTTGACAAGATACACCGATCAGTACAAAACGAAGTTAAAAAAGAGTGATAAAAATACAAAAAATCAAGATAGGAGTGCATTTGGCTCAGTTTGACAGTAGGTGCCATCTAAAGGTCATAAAACTGTACAGCTTATAACGGCATCGTTCTATTCATTCCTCCTCTTCCGAATTAGCAAACAGACATTGCCAGGATTCAAGACTTCCGGGTATAACGTGACTGAGACAGGGTTGTGGGATGGGTTGCTGGGTTTCATACAAGGGCGGCGCATTCAGAATAATTGCGGCTGTGCCGGCAATGCATACGAGGGAAAATATCCATAAGCACAGGCGATCCAACACTAATGCGAAATACTTCCAGTCTTGTACAGTCTGCAAAAGTTTTGTCAGATTGAATTCTATAATGAATTGAACTTTATTTTTAAGGCGAAAATTACTCTGGATAATAGGCCTCGCGCGTTTTGAGGTCGCGAAATATATTTAAAGTTTTAGCAGCTTGTGATTCGGCAATTTATTGGTAACCTTATGCTTCCGGGTCAGTACCATTTACGACCACGGAAATTTTCGGGCTGTTATAATTGTTATTGATTTATCCATTTGGACAATGTGGGTAATTTGGGCGCTGTGGCGAATTAACTAGCATGGCGGTTGTAGTGTTGGCCGATCCAGATTCCCGCCAGATTGTTCCCGTAGTCTACAGATGGGCGTTCAGAGTTTGCTTACATGATTGCTCTCCGTAGTTTCTTTAACATGATCCACAATATAGTTTATCCCATCAATCACATTCTGCAGATCGTAGCCTAATCTCCGCTGGGCCAGTCCGCTGATCAATAACGTATCCGGTCGTGGTACGGCATGGGCTGACGGGCCGCCGCGTGATTGATAGCCGCATAGCGGTTGCCGTTCGACCCGCTCATATTCGTGCAGACGCGTATTACCTTTCTTCTTGGTGAGACTTCTGGCGCGGTCTTTATCACTTGGTCTTTGGATGCCAAGCAATTTGGGCAGTAATTGGAGAAATATTCGTCGCACCCACGGTCGCATCCTATGTGTCGACGGATTACGGAACTAAAATGATTGCGCCAACTGTCAGATGTGCCGAACGGAATTAAGTCAGGGTGTCAAAATTAAAATTCACTCAGACATGTGTGATCGGTAATTTGATAACCCACATGAATATTCAAGACAATGATAGTCGCGACGATAGAAAGCGTCACCAGAACCTGTAAATCATTTAACATATGATGATACTTCTAGTTATACCTATACCAAAAATTTATTTCCGCATGTGTATAAATATTTTTTTCATGTATTAATCTACTTTTTTTCGATTTTTTAATAACCCACCATTGTAAACAAAAGGTATTTCCCAATCAGCGGAACCTGCAACAATTGCGTGTATTAAACTCTTGCAAGTTCAGCGCGATTCAAACTAAATTGCACGCTTACCGTGAAAGAAGTTGGCGGAATGATCTGCGTGGAAACAAAAGGCTGGTTTTATAAATAATCTCGTACAGAGTAATGTAACAACAAAAGAGTAATGCACCACCAGAGTAATATACCATAAATAATATAATATACCAAAAATAAGAACGGATCACTTTAATAGCAAACAAGCTACATTAATTTGGCAGTATTTTGTAGGGACCGGCTTGCTGTTACAGTCAACGCAATTAAGTACGTCGTATGTATTGCATATGCAGAAAAGCGGTACGAATTACCTCAGAAAGAAGAAGGAAAAATACAGTCAGCGATAACAGGATGGAAATGCAAAGAGTGACCTTCTCTCCCGAATCCGATGGAAGGTAGAATACGAAAACCGTCAAAAACGAAATTGCAACGCAGGGGCTGATCAAATTTACTGCAACAGAGTTGTTAATCCTAGTTCTGGTGGAAAGATATAATAGTGTTAAACATTCCTGCGTGGTACTGTAATAAACTTCTTAATATGAGTATACGCATATAATAGTTCAGAGAAATTATTACTTATTTAATTACATATAAGGCGGCTGTCGAGAATAAAGTGTGAAATAACATGACCACAAGCTATATATGCAGCCTTATGGCTTAAAAGAATTATTGAAGTAATTAAGTAGTTCTTTTATGCATAATCGGTTGTAAAACATCCCATCTTACTTGTATAAAACAATGTTTTCCGGCGAATAACAAGAGTAAAGGTGATGTCGAGATACGGTTCACGGCAACATGCATAAAAAAGGGTATGCCGGCTCGCAAAGGCCTAAAAAGTTGGATTTTAATGAATCTTCCCCACTGATTTCAGGCAGATCAAATGACATTTTGACACTTGGCAGTGTAAACATGTCATGTTTATCGGTGGCACTCCTCTTTAGGCTGCCACGAAGAACGTAGCGAAATATTTCAAGTTTTGATTGACATGAAAATATTTAGCCTGAAACTGGCTACATTTTGAAAACAGCAGTGAATTTCTTTTCGCGATGGGATATTACACCAGTTGCCTGTACGTGGATAACTACATATATAGATACACGGTACCTCCAAAATATCCCATTCCACGCTTGGCTTGTACCTGCGTTTAATTATACAAAACAGAGAAAATATTGCAGAAGTAAAGTGATTGATGATTTACTGGATTAAGCCGCGCGCGCCATCTTTTTGGCAAATACTTTGTAAAATTAACGTGTGCTAAAGATACAAAGAAAATTCTATATCCTCTTACTCGGATAAATCCATTCCAATTTCAATTCTTTTATCATCCTGTTCGTAGCCACGAATTGGTAGCAAATTAACGCTAAGCCCATCATACGTCCAGCTTCCATATTTCATGTCGCAGGACTGTTTGTCCTAAAAATTTCATGCCGTTTTTATATAAAGCAACGATGAAGGTAATCAGCGGTTAAATTGGTTACTAATAATGCTGCGTGCGCATACATCAAGACAGTTCCATATTTTACGTACATAGGGAAAATACTGCACATCTATTCTGCAGTAACTTTTATATATTGCTGGCGGGTCCCATATAACATCTCCAGTGTATCGTACGGTGACCTTTGTCATCATAGTAATTTGATAGTTACCATCCGCACTATAATTAAAACATTCGATTAACAGGCTATAAAGTTGCTTACATCACTAGTTGTGTAGTAATGAATTAATGATCACGTATGCAAAGTAAACGTAACGTAAATGCGAACGCTTTAACATTGTGGCAAACGTTAATGTAGTGAACCACAGTACAGTTACAGTACTCACTTGTTATAAAGCACAAGATCTGGTAGCCAGAGTGATTCACTGGGAATGTAAATATTTTCTATGCCGCCATAATTCTTTGGATTCCATACGAGCTTGAAATCGTTCCAGGTCTTTTTAAAAGTTAAAACAAAAAATGAATAATGAATGAAAATGATGTATTTGAAGGTACGTTGTATTGTACGTAGTTCAAAATATTACAGCGTTTTTTTTTAAAAATATGTTTCTAAAATCAGTGATCGGCACGGTTGATTCTTTATTCTTTGTATATTTCTATACAAGAGCGTATCCCAAAGTAACATCTAAACACGCTGAGATTTGATTCTATCTACCGATTTACTCTACCAATTTTTGCGGCGGAATTTTTTGCATTGTACAACTCAGGCTATTATTTGTTACAGTATGTATAAGGGATTTTATGCGCACTCACCTGTCGAACGACGACATTTGTTGTGATCACTTGCAACAATAAACCATCGGTTAATTTCAGAAAAATTTATTGATGCGGGTTGTAAATTTGTTGTTAATTTAGAAAGATGAATATTTGAACATTCAAATACCTTGGTTGACTTCATCCTGAAATTGCAGATAATATTTACGCAAAGAAGACTTTCATACACAAGATTTTTACGTTTGAACGTGAATTACCACATCGATAAGTTGAGTAAACTTTAGTCCCATCGAAACATTCAGTATTTCCGTGTTATGTACAACCGGTCGAATCAGCTTGTTATAATCGCGCATCAAGTCGATGTACAACTTTTCCGCATCAGAGTTGGAATAAATGTTATGAGCCACCGTGGAAATAAACAAAAACTGTAATACTGTTGCAAATTGAGGCATAATTAATCCAGGAGACCATTCTGATCTGCTACAATTTAATATGTGACAAAATTACAACATATGATAAGATCCGAAATTAATAAGCCGATGATTATGGGGATCATGAGTCACGCTGATAACAGTAAAGACCATGCACCGCGCGTATTCCGGTGGTCAGGCTGTTTACAACCGATTAAAATCACAGCTGATATAATTTACGATTATATTCTGCTTAGAAGAATTAATCAATATTGATGTAAAGGCAATACAGCGCATGCCTTTTCCATCATGGTTATTTGGCAAAATAATTCCATAAAAACGGTGTACAGTGACCATCCACAGTTGGAGTGTTAATCACCAACAGACATAAGAGGAATCCTTCAAGCATAAGATGTGCTGTAACTAATTGTGCCCGGCTCTGGGCGCTTGCTGAAGCTGCTCGGGAAATCTCATCATGATCATGACTGGATGTTTAGTTAAGCTATTTTAGTTCATGTTCCACTAAATACATGAACATTAAAGCTGCAAGTGTCTGTATACTGTGGGGATGTACTGTGCATTGCGTGGCTAAGAGTCTTCTTCAGATTAGTCCATTAGGAAAATCTTGAATTCTTCCATCCGAGCATAAATCGATTTTTGTTGTGGGACACGTCAGTTTTCAGCTGGGAAGGAAGTAATTTTCTTTGAATACTCAATTTGATCCTAATCACATGTCGACGAGTTCATCCAACTGTCCGCTGCAATGCTACCGGACATTGGTATATTCTATTAGAGTAACATTTGCTATATTGCAAAACTAAAACATTCCCAAAGCAGTCATCGTATTTTTCACAATAATTTCTCAGTGGCACAGGCACTATCGAAAGCCACTTGTGCACCATAAACTGCGGTACGATACACATATTCGTATATAAATACTATAATAACTGTTACATCATTATGCATACGCATCATTAAAATAACGAGCGTATACGTTATTAAGTATGTACCGCTCTTCCAGTATGAGTAATTCTGCCACAATGAAAATAAGCATTTCGCGGTTATCGCGAGATATTATAACAGTATTAATAACTGCGTAAACGCAACACAAAGATGTGCCAGCAATATTGTGGGACAGCTGCAAAGATAGTGAGGATCAGGATTGTAATAATATTATTAATATTATGACCCTTTATCTTTGCAGCTTCTACAAAAATAAATTTAAAAAACCATGTTTTGCGGCATGTAATATGCAATGCGTCATCGACTGGGTTGAGTTTTTGTAAGGTGGAAGTCTATATATATTTGCGTAAGTAATTCGATCCTTCGGTTTTTATACTTTTTTGTTCGAGCATTACTGGAAATACAAAGCGTTGTGCCTGCATCAGTGACATTCACTGTATTACAATGGCTGTGCATATCAACACATTTATTTGTTGGGTTTGAAAAATCAACTCGCGCTTAAATAAAGTAACGGTTTCTTTTGCCGTTGTACATGGCTATATCAGGCAGATGAATTAGCAGTTCAAGCGATCTATAGCTACAGTAGTGTGTGGACAGTGTGGACAAGTTGAAGACCTTTCCGTGAATTATACATACTATACGATTACAGCCCACATAAAAATTATGACGGTAAGCTCAAGTCTGGATATAAGTATATGGTTTTTTCTACTAATGTTGAACGGGTGTGCTGGTATGAACGGTACAATTTATAAAACCATTAAAATATTTTTGAACGAAAGTTGATGATAACTGTTTTTTGTTATTGCTTCCGAAGTGCGATGGTCGCACAAGCCAGATAACCTTTCACACACCCGGAAGTTTCCCGCAACTATAAAATGCGCGCGTTATCACACCTGTTTATTGCGTTTTATCTTACATCAGACCTACAAAAAAAACTGATTTTAGCGAATATCTGCAGTCGCTTTTACCAAATTCGTGACATTACTATATGTATGTATCCAATGCTGTCCTTTTACTAATTGAACTCCCAACCGTTGCCGATTAATAGACCATGGAAAGGAATATGATTTGTCTGTTGCCTCTTATTTTTCTCATGTCCGAAATGTCTTGTGGCGATTCTGGATTGAATAGTGGGTCTACTCCTCACCGCGCAAATGTATCCAGAAACCACAAGGCAAGTTCCTCAGAAACGGAAGACATCATTTCAAGAGCGCTTCTGCCACCTAAAATCGAAGAGCGCTCAAACTTAAGCACGCCTTTAATTGGGAGCCCTCGGGATGCTGCTGACCCTGACACCGGTCGGAACGCTTCAAATGTTTACATAATGTAGGGAGAGATACGTTGTGTAGAGTAAATGCAGTACGAAAATCTTACCGCTGTCTGTATAGTTATGATACTTCGATATTATCTGGAAATCAGTTACTTCGATATTATCTGGAAACCAGTTACCTACGTATAAAAAAATTACCCTATAATTAAGTGTTTTAGCGTTTGTACTTTTACTGATTTGGATGACTATTCCTTAATAAAACACACTATAATACGAGTATATCGATACTGTGCTGCGATTCTTCTTGTGATCTTGCTGCTGTCGTGATATTTAACCACGTTTCTGCCGTGTAAAATAATCAGCCGAAAGTTTGCGGACAAATTACGTCAACAATAATTTAGTTAATCACGTTTTTGCAAGTTAATACAGGCGTGATTAACTTGCAAAAACGTTTCAGTTAAAGAACCGATGTAGGCGCAGTGCTAATGCCATCTTCAAGTAACTCTACTCGTAGCACAAACTACAAAGCAAATTATGCGAAAAACTTTTAGCACCTAACACGTACGTCTTACAAAGGAAATGATTAGTAGTACGTATAGTAAGATCAGCAGCTGCTGTGTCCGTAAAAGTAAGAAGTATGAAAATTTCATACTTCTTACTTTTACGGACACAGCAGCTACGTATTTTCGTATTTAATACGAAAACAGCGTTTACTTCTTACAGTTAGTATAAGCAGCGAAAATTTTGGTATACATATTGACATAACATATTAATAATATTATGTGTTTTATATTGTTATCGTACAGAACACCTAATTTGGCACAAACTTGTTATTAGTACAGTACAATCGCGCGTGTATGCCTTTTTGGTTGCTTGGAAAGGGGATATTCATGTGTGACGTTAATGTACTGTATTTTGATTTTGTTGTCGTACGCGTAAAACTACTTACTTGATCAATTATATCGTATTTTTTCTCATCAAAGTATACAGTTGCCCACTGGAATATCAGCGTTAATAGCTGTATTTATATGTAACAGAGCACGCAACTTCCTGATAAATTCATTTCTAACACTGCACTAATTTTAACAGGGGATTAGCGGTGCTTGTTAAAACTGATTGCGAGATGATACCCGTTTTTTAAATAAAGTTATTTTCTGATGGTAATCGGTAGTCGATTAGCAGCATATCGTACATCCTAAGATGCACCTAACCATCAGAAACGAAAAAGTTTGGAAGAAGTCGATCGGAGTTATTCACAAAATGCCAAAGCTTGCAGCCAAGTTGAAAAAGGCATTCCTGTCACGGATCTTGTTGAAACCCAAAATTAAAATACTGGAAACCGACCAACAGCGAATCAACAGATTTGCCCAGAAAGCTTCACAAACCAATGCATGGATAAACGACTTGATTGCTAATAATCATCAAAGAGCCATAGCAATTTACAAGTTCGTCAAACAGCACGATTCCGATCGCCATGACCTTTTCGCAGCATCATCGACTCCTTGGCACGAACAGCTGATAGATGCTGTGCGGAACGTCACAGATAAGCGATACGCTCCTCCTTTAAAATTCAGATTGCAAATTATTGACGCTGCGCAGTTTGAGATGATGTACTGGAATATGCTGACCTTTCCCTTGATGGATGAAGTTCTAGGAAGGTTTTTAACTGAGACTTTTGCTCCCAGCGCAAAAAAATCTCAAATTCATAAGAAGATTGATATCGTCTATGGACCGTCTTTATTGCCTGCGGCTTACAAAACATTTGGTGCCCAGGAGCAGGAAATTTTGTTTTTAGAAAACACAATCCGAAAAGTGCATTTACTAGGGGAAATTCGAGATAACGCCGTAAAAATCCCATCGAACGACTGGAAACCTGATGCTTTCAGGTAGCGTGCGAGAAATGCACAGACGTTTTGTATACCCTTCATAACTTAAAGTACATACGAGTATAAAAAACGCACTCACAGACTAAAACTGCACTATAAAATAACGGCGTCTTTCCACCAATCGCAAAGTGACAGGGTGTATGCGTTAAAAAATACAAGTATATTTAGAATTTTTGAACCTTTAATTTTAACCATATTTTTGTGGCGATTTATACAGTCAACAGTGTTAGTTTTTACCAGGAGAATCTCTACAAAAATCTTTGGGTGGAAGATCCTTTGGCCGAAATAGACTGGCTTCCTAAGATCCAAACACGCAGTTCCCCGAGCCATGGTAATACAACCCAAAAATTATTTTTGCATTATCTCCTGCAAAGTATTAACGCGACTTCAGAGAAGTCAGTAATTTATACGAGTAAATTTGCAGTCCTTGTGGTTAGTGGTGTAGATATATACAAAAAAGAATAATACATAAGATAAGACACTAATGTATGTTGAGACGCTAAAGTATGTAGATAAGACACTAAAGTATGTTTTTGTTAATCAGAATTTGGAATGCGGTCAGCAGCATCTGAAAATACAGGCGCAGCGGTTGTCCTTGTTGGACAACAGAGCGGCGCGAACAAACAAAACCAGCTGACTCAAAATCAGCGAGATAACTCGGACAAAATTCGCACCGGAAAGCAAAACCGAAAAATGCCGAAGCCATCCAGGAAGGTATACTTGTGCGCTGGGATAATATATATACCAAATATTTTTGTTACACATATTCGCTATAAAATTGCGTTTTACGTGTCCGGCCGCGGTCAGCTTTAAGGGTACTAACAAACAATTAGCAAACTACTTTTAAGTTTTTGGGTAATATTTTCATGCAAAGTCGTAGATTTTTTCAGTGACAAAGACGAAACCCTGCAGTGCTTCATTTGCGCGCTTTTGCTCTATGCAGCCGCTAGACTGCAATCGCTCTTAACCATACAAGAAAAACCATTTTTGTATCTGGTATTGTAAAAAACTTGAATGTATTACTTCTAGTCTGAACCTATAGATATGGTAATATTACTCAACCGTAATGCAGACATACAGGCTTGATATCTTTTTGGTTTTCCGCAGGAACATCCCGCAAACGGCCCCGGATTACTGAAGAAACCCGTGCAGAAGGGATCAGCGGCGTTTAATTTACAGTACAACTGGGAAACAAAATGCCTAAAACTGACGCAGTACAACCTGGACGCGCGTGAATTGTTTTGGCGTCAGTTGCTACAAGAATGGGTCGTCGGTTACGGCTACGACACACTGCTGGCGGATTTACCGTATAGCACCAACAATCCGCAACCTGTCGAAGTAATTGACCAGATTGCTAGCCCCACCGGGATCGAACGCCTACGCGGTGTCCTGAGCACGCTTCTGCCCAATGCGCCGTCCACCGAGCGAGCAAAAGGATATTTCCTGCTGCAGAATAAAGTCTTGCTGCAACTAGAGACATGGGTTAGCACTATAGAAAATAACTTTCCACAACAGTAATTTGTAATAAATACGTAACCGCAAATTAGTGGGAAGCTGCCTAACGAAAAGCCACTCAAGAAAAATATTAATTATTGATTATGCAAAATTCGTTATATTATGACTTTGGCTTTCTTTCGCATTTCCAGAATCGCGCCTTTGAGGAGCTGATGCGAGTTATTACAATGGTTGCAAGCACGGATACATTTCGCGCCGTACGGTTTGCCGCCACCATAATTACAGGTTGCCGGCACGGCAAGTTTGGTGCAGAAATAGAAAAGGAGATGTGGCGGATGTTCCGTTCTGCGTTGTTCGTTAACCGTTGGACAGCATGCCATTTATTTGTGATTAATGAAATTTTTACAACGAGAATTCTCCATGAAATTTTTGATCTCCTGTTCTGTTACGTTAAGAAAACAGAATACCAAAACCGCCTTGTCCAGCTGCTTGCACGCTTTCCGAGCAATTACTGCGATACAATTGCCGATGAAATATCCGGGCGCCTAGATTCTCCTAGTTCGGGAGACCGAATTCGAGCGTGCCGTAATATTTTTTATTTATCGAATCCACTAGAGGAGGAACTTTCCGCTAGATGGAATGGAGTTAAAGAAAAGGTCATGTCGCTTGCCCGTAACGAAGAACACACAGCAGTGCGCTTGCAAGCCGTGGACTGCCTTCAGAAGCAAAGATGGATGGACGAGTTCTGCAAATACTTCGCTGACACAGTGAAACTTTTGCCAGAAAAGATAACCGACAAGCTGCGGATACTGGATCACTTAAAGGCTATTGAAATAAGTGTCCCGAATCTGGAAGAGAATTTAGTACAGTATTTAAATGATGAGTGCTCAGCCGTTCGCTTAGCTGCTCTGGATGCAGTAAACTGCTTTCCGAAAATAAGTTTTGAATTAATTCAACTGCTGCTGAAAATGGTGCAGTTTGATTACTGCGGAGCTGTGCGCTGTTCAGCTTTTAAAGGTAAGATAAGCAAGGCACGTAGCAGCAAGGCAAACGAAAATTTCAGTATATGTAATATGACGCCAAGAAGACGAAAAATTTTTTAAAAGACGCTTAAAAAATTGATTTTTTGTGGCATTAGCCAGTAAATGCTCTATGCTCAGTAAATGTTCTAGAATTGCATTGCTCTATGTAAAGGCCGTATACTACGATAGCTTAGCAAACTTTGTTTGTTGGAAAGCCAAAACAACTTATGCAACTGTTGGTTTTGTATTGATAGCTCTTGAGGTGCACTGCGATGACACTGGCTTTCGTTCGTCTATTCTGGACTGCTGTCTGCGCATTGTACGATGTGAACATATATTGGCTCTCAAAGAAAGAGCTTTCGCTTTATTACTCACAAACGACGCAGAAAGAACACGACTATCTGACCTTCATGGCTACGTCAACGGTTTCCGGTATTTCGAAACGAACCCACTATTAGCAAAGTACGAACAAAAATTGTTGCATTTCTAAATCCGACAACATCCAGGTAATCATGAGGATTTTTGTATTGTTAACATGCACTGATATATTATTATGTTGAAACGTAGTGTAATTCATGTAATGTTATTCTAAAAGACGCGGCTAGATCTAGACCATTCGGGCGAATATACAAGTGAGTGCAGTCTTTTTGTTTAGTTTTAGAATTATATCGTACTCTGATTATAAAGTGAATGGATGTTGTTGCAAAAAGTTTAAATTGTGAAACATCTTTTCAGAACTTTTGCGGATATGTCAAGCCAAATTGAAGAAATCGTGCCGGGTCTGGACAGTCACAAAAACACTCTTCAAGACCGTCTTACCAACGACCAAAATCACTTAACCAACATTCTCTGTAAAAAACTGGAATTTCACGAGAGAGCGCAGCAACGTTACAATACTGTCACCAATGACAATATCCATAGTCAGGCGTGGCGAAATATACAGCCCTTTTCGAACTTTACTGGAAAATTTTGATGTACCGCACTGTTAAAAACACTTCATTTTTAATGCATCTTTTTATGACACTGTATGCGTTGGTAGCTCGATCAGACGGATTTCATTCATCTGTTTTTTTAGACAGTAGTCCAGTAAGTGCATTCTGACCAAAAATTTAATTATAAATACAGTAATTGCGCAGTATGAGTGGTAACAACCTCAGTTTAACCACTTTTCCATTTCTTCAGGCAAACGTTCAACAGAGATCACAGATCAGGCAACTTTGTCGTGTACCGCATCAACTTAACGTTTTACCACACTCCAAATTTTACTTCTGGATTCATGAATGATCCAGCGGGACAGGTGAAAGCTTTAGAAAACTCGTCGTAATTCTGCATGGGCCCAATCACACGGAAGCGACCCGGACTGTGAGCTCCTGTTACATACCCAAAGCATTCGTAAAGCATAGGAATGTTATAATAGCGCGCTGGTGTGTTACGCATCAAATTAGGTTTTTCAGAACTGTAATAAATTTATGATAGCGGTTATGTAGGACATTGACTTAACAGTAAGGATTGTATTGGTGTTCGGGATATCGTATAACTTCCTAATTATTTCAGTCTCGTTGCAAATATGAAAATCCTTTACCTGTCCTAACTTGGTTCTCCAGTGCTTGTTGCCGAAAATCGCTGCACCACACCTGTTAATTATTAAGCAGACGCTCCAATATAAGCTTATGTAACCGTATGAGAAATCAGTTTTTCCGGAACAATAATCATTCTCTTTTTAGTTTAACATGAATTCGTCAGGTTGTACTTACTTGAGCGTTTGCCAAAAAGAACAGTTGCTCTGCAAAATTAAATTATCGAAATTAGAAGCTGATTTTACGGAAAATTGGCCTCGCAATATGTGCATGACCATAATATTACTAAATACTTTTTTTAGTAATATTACGGCATAACTAAAGACGAAATTACACAACCAAGAGCAGATAAGTATTGTACACACGCCTCAGTCTGCCTTATATACCTGGAGTATAATCGAGACCCGGCAATTTTGGCTCAGGGACACCAGCATGTTCACGCTGAATGTAGTTTTGATATCCCTGAAGAAAAGGTGAAATATGCCATCATCCAACTGGTAAAAACAACGTTATTCAAACTTTCTCATTTTGCCATGGTTATTACCATAAAGGCTTCCTTAATTCCACCATTATCAGCAATGTTTTCGCCTTGAGTTAAGTTTCCGTTCATTTGAACTCCCATCATAGAGAAGTTGCTGTACTGGTCAATCAAGCCTTTTGCTCTGCTCGTGAAATTTAACCTGGATTCATCGTCCCACCAGTTAGTCAATACTCCATAACCGTCGTACTGAGACCCTGAAAATTAAATTGTGTTAAAAACAATTGTATAGGCAAAACTCAAGGATTGCGAAATTATAAATATATGCAGTTAAGTTCACTATGCCATATTACAGATCCTCGGAAAATAAGCAAGGTCATCACAAAGCAGCGGGTTTGATTTCCGCTATCTGCATCGAACATTCATGCAACTGCTAAACGGCAGCCTTATCATACTGTTTTGCAACTTTTGGTGCAGCAACACAGAAACAAGATAGGTTGCATATTATTGTATATGCTGGAATTCTTTTAAAAGTCTATCACCAACCCGTTGTGGTAACGAAATAGGTTGATGATATAACTGTTGAAGACTTATCAAACACATTTCGAAACTGTTATCCCAAAACTGACCTTTATCATCGAATCCATGCGTAATTTCGTGGCCGATAACTGTACCAACGGCACCATAGTTCCAGTAATCCGGATAATCATCACCCAAGAATGGGGGCTGCAGAATGCCGGCCGGGAACGCTAGATTTCCGTGAAGTAGAGATTGTCTTTAATTTGTTATGATGCTGCATAATCGTAAGGAAAGAGGTGTTGTAAACTTACAGATGGAGGCAAAATTAGGAGCAAAGAAAGCATTGACGACCGCGGCTCCTGTTATCCAAGTGTCTCGTCTGGTACCATTCACAAACTCTTCACCTTCCAGATTTGTTGACCAGCTTCCGTAACTGATTGCGTTGGCCACGTATGAGTCTTCGGACACAGCGAACTGAATTGACAACAGACTGTGGTCAGCACAAGTAATTTTCTAACCGTACGTTTTGCGTATTATTTTCCTGTAATATTATGCTGCAAACGCGGATCGCCGTATCAAACACTGCGGTTACTGCAAACGCTATTTCATACTTCTTTGTTAGTTCAGCTTCACCCTCCATCTTATCATAATTCTGTGAATATCGGTCTTCACAAGAATAATTATTATACTTAAAAAAAATGTATTTTTTTGCTATTTCCGCTCACCTCTGCGTGTTCTCTGTTGAGTCTGTCGGAATCATCTACAATGTAATCTTCATAGCCAGCCAAAACTGTGAAAAGATCGGCCTTTTGCAAAGCGTTTATTCGAGTAGTCGGTGTCATCCAGTCCGATTTCTGCAATTGAGACCCATCAATTTTATTTATTCCTGAATCAGCAATTCCGTTGATCAACCTAATTTAATAATGGAATACTGTCCGTTTGTCTTACGATAATAATAGTGCGGATGGAATCGAAGAGGTATTTCACCATCTTTTCCAGCTGCAAAATTGAACAATTGAGTCGAGAACGAATAACTGCCCCAATGAACATATCAAATCCATCGATACCCAAGCCTTACCCGAACTTTGGCAGTTTTCTGGAAGTGACTCTCGACGTACAGTCGACCAACGGCATTGGGAAACTCGTTGTTAACCTGATTAACGCAGGTCTCCCAGCGCGGAATGGGGGAGCTGGGACCCTGAAGGACCGTACTGAATTTTCGACTAATGTTACGAAACTCAGCTCCTAGGCGCCCACTGTAGCTGTTAGCCAACTGGAATATCAGATAATTGGCTAGAAACCTGAAATTATTTTAACTTTAATTAAACTGATCATCTGTTGCGTACTAACGTGAGCGGGCAGCGCTTACCGGTGACCTTCAGGGTTGTTTGTATAATTTCGCAGCAAGTCAGTGAGAACATCGTAGTAGTTGGTTTCTCGCACGTTAATAACTTCGGAAGCATTCAAGCGTGCACGAACTCGGTCAGAATCCCACGCTGTCGTGAAATAGCCGACTAATTCAGAGGCATTCAAACCCATTCTGTCCGTGTAGTTGCCGGCAAAATGACCGATGGTCATTTTGTTCTGGGTCTTTCTGGGGTCTCTCCTTTCTTCAGGTGTCAGTTTTGCCTGCAACCGTCAATGCATACATACATGCATTACGACTGAGTACTTTACTGAAATATGGTTTTATTATTTATTAGTGAGAACTCGATAAGAAAAATCGACAGAAAAAGGGAAGAAAGGTTAGCATGAAGTTTAAAACAAAAACCCTTTTCAGCAAATTAAGTGTCCATGAAAAAATATCTGTACGTCTCATAGTTGATCGTTTTACCAATACATACTTAAAACAACTTTGCTCTTTTTTAAAGCGATAAGAAGACCTAATCCGAATGTAGTACAGTACCTGAATATATTTATGAAACAGTCAACGTATGGTTTACTGTACTCCAAATGCTTTTAATACAGTAAAACAAGAAACATTTTTGTTACCTGTGCAAGAACGGTTTCGAATTCAATAAATCTGTTTGCACTTTCAAGAGCCATTGCTTCTGTAATACCGGTAAGTCCAAATTTCCTGGCAAACAGCACTTTCATGTCCCTTAAATATTCTCGATATGCGGTCACTTCGGTACTGTTATCTTCTCTCAGATAGAAATGTCTCTCCATGCCAAGCGGCGCAGCATCGAGATGAATGATATTAACACGCGGTTGGTCATTGTCTGATTGGATGAAATTGTTAAAAACTCCCAGTCTTAATCCAAATTTACGAGCCTTCGCCATGGCACGGAACGAGGCATCGAAGTCGGGAATGGGACTGTCATTGAATGGGAAATTGACCGTTTCCGGAAAAACTGCTATAATATGGTTGCGGAGAGTTTCGATATTTGCCTGGTCCTCCAGCTTTTCTGAAAAAAAATTTACTAAAGTAAACCCCGGTTCTTGACTCGGAAATCGCAAAACAGTATCAAGTCAGTACAACGGAAGCCGACAAACCAACATCTTGCAGGACATACAGATATATTGTTAATATTGCGATTTTGCAAATTATAATGCATTATGTTGCCATTCAAAAACACACCTTCGTCCACGCATGTTTGGAAATATTGTTGCATCTTCTGTGTTGAGTTGAGGGAAGTCGTATCTCCATGAGTGACGTTCAAAAGGTCTATAAAACATGACCATATATATAACTCAGGTTCACTTAACCCGTTTTGTTCACTAAACCCATTCGGTTGTACAAAAAAGGATTTCTAAGAAGTAAGAGGTTTTTCAAAGTTTCTTTTTATTACTCTATTGCATATTTTTGCTCTGAGATGCGCATATTATATGACCGACTACTAACAACTGTAAAACATGAGCATTACAATATTTTACAGGTATTTTGGTTTATAATACGTCATTCGATACTTATCAACAGAAATATTACACTGAAATTACCACCGTCAGTTTTTTTAGCTGTTTAATTTCCGTTACCTTTCAAGTTGCTTGCCAGTTCTCTTCGCAGAACATTGAAAACGCCCCACGTACTCCTGCGTGACACCAAACACGATAATTAGTAAACAACCTCGCGTTTCTGTGTTCTGTTGATTATCTATGTGGTCCACCAAATTATCTGGATGCGATTACAATGCCGGATGGAATTGACGGTAACAGGTGATAGTACCAGAAAGTCAATTCGCGTTCAATATAAATAGATACTGTAGCTGAGAAGCATAATTATTATGATTGTACTGCTTGGAAGTACGAGTATTATTCAGTACTGCAGGATGTGCCATTGCAGTTGCACTAACTTGTATTAAAGCATACTAAAAACCATTCATTAACTTGGCGGTGGTTGATTAGTCAATATTTCCTGGGACAAACAATAATAAGCTTAAGATATCTGTTTTCGTCTTTATTTTCCCCTTTAGGACAATTTGTTTTATCCATTCGGGAGTCTAGTTTTGGAAGTTTGTACGTACTTTAACGTATATATCTCTATGCTTTTGGAGTAAGTACAGAGGGTTATTCAGCCAAGTGTGGACACTTTTTGGAAAATTTCTCCTTAGCCGTCGCAGGCTCATTTTACTCTTTTAAAAATTTTGTCAGGTAGCCATAACATCCAATCATACTTTAAAATCAATCGAGTCACGATTTCTTCATCCTGTAGCTCAGGAAAAATTAAGTTTGTCCCCCCCATGTTGGCAACAGTTGACCAGTTCAGCTATAGGAAATGGATTGCCTTCATTCAAAATTTATCTAAAATTTGGATTTTCGCCATAACCCGTTGAAAACCTGTCAGGGGTTTCGAACAATCCTTTTTCTGAAGGAATTACTAGTATTTCTTGATTGGGAAGCTGCATCCTTGTTTACTCAGCAGTGCTCCCGGGAGCACGTCTCGGGTTCTGGATGACTTCTTCTTCCCTGCCAGGCTTGATCCGTGTAGCGTCTTTCTCGACCAATGAACATTGTAAACGGTAGAGAAAGACTTGTTTTACAACTTTAGTTTATGGAGGGACGGAAAGGATAGCTATAGTTTCGTGCGTAAGAGTTCGCGCAATGGGCATGGCTCCTGCGGGTCTCTTCCTGTTTTCGCGTTTTTTCCAACCGTCCTACCGCAAGAACGCGCAAGAATATGAAATCGTTTTTGCTATAAAAAATATTCGGATCGTCGCTTTTCACAACTAAAACCGCTCAGATTGGAAAAACTGACGATCCTTTTAAGGCCAGGTGATCGAAAGCCAAATTTTGACTGGTCAAGGGTTAGTAGTCGGAGTCTTTTGGTTAACAGACAATATCGCGAGCATTTTACGCTGGATTTTCACCAAAATTTGCAAAAAGCATTCAGATTAGTTAGTCGTTGTATTGAGATGCTTATGGCATCATTTCTCTTAAAATGAAATTTTTAAGGAATTTTTTTTCGAAGTGTCCACACTTGGCTGAATAACCCTCTGTACAACATGAACTAAACAGCAAAGATTTACGTAATTAATAAAAGTTCACTTAATCAACACCTACCGGTCATCAGGCATCGGCTCCGTCTTATTCCAGTTTCCGCAAGCAAATTCGTAAAAATTGTCACAAGGTTGAACGTCTCTGAGATAAAAAAAGAAAAAGCACGCTGACACAGGTTTTCAGGTAAAAATCTTAAATATTAAAAACAGCAATATTGTGTAAAATTATGTATTCTGGATCTTGCCGATCAGTGCGAATAATGTCGCGGTTGTATGCTTACTTGTTTATGGATTTCTGTAGGCTTTCCGCTGAAACAGTAAGCCAACCGTATTATTTCCGACGCATTTGATCAGGACTTTGGCGGCAAGATATAATTAAACTTATATTTAAACTATATTTATTATTACCCTTTGCACGTTTTACTGATCAACAAATGACACAAATTAATAATTATCAAGTGTACCTGCCCTTCTGCAGCCTGCCGTGCCACATTCACCCGGCTTTACTGGCAGCGGCGTTGTGGTAGGAACATCGCTTGGTGTTGTACCATTTAGTGTTGTACCGCTTGGTGTTGTTCCACTTGGTGTTGTGCCATTTGGTGTTGTTCCACTTGGTGTTGTTCCACATTCACTGGAGGCTGCTGGCGCAGTAGCATACAGCGCAATAAACGTGATGGACAACACAAGGAACACGAAAACGGCCACTCCCAATCCGTACACCGTTTTTCGGCCATACTTATTATCGGAACTGAAACACACTCAGTTATGTACGCAAGAGATACTTTACGATTAGTATAGAAGTAAGCCGATTAATAAATTAAGTATTCAATAAGTTAGCCTACATTTAATCGAATTACGAAACATAAATGGAACTGAATTAGCCAACCTGGGACCATCCGACACAACAAATGTTTCCTTGGTTCTGGTTGTGGTCGCCATATTTGCTGATCTTGGATGAGCCGGGGTGTGAGATCTACCGCAGTAAGCTAGTAACTAAGTCGCGCAAATATTCATTAAAACCTTTTTATATGCAGTCATATTAATCCATAAAATTTGTGCCGACGCACACTCAGATTAATCTGATACGCCGTTACGTCAGCGATATGCAGTCAAAGTTTTTATCAGTTAGCGAGAATAGGTATATAGTTTTGGATGAATTGTTTTGTGATAATTACAGAACTCAAAATTCATTGATGAACGAACCAACGTGGTTGGATTGTTTATAAGGACAATTTTGAATTCTTTGTTAATTTACTGCTGACATGAAGTTGCACATACAGACTCTGTACAGAGTACTTGAATGAAAATTTACGCATATATTCTGTCGCCATTACAGAAAGTTGTTTCATTGGCGCGTTTTAATACCGGTAGGCTAGTAATAATCACAACAATATTGGAAGATAATTTCTTATCATGCATGTTAGTCGGCTACCAAGGATTTCCTTTCCTGGAAACTCTGTTGTATGCATGTGTTTATTCCGCTAAACGTTTTTGATACTGATTGTGAAATATGCATTTATTCCGTTAGACGTTTTCGATACTGATTGGGAAATATAAATTATCGTCTCACGGTCAACCGCAAGCGATCTCAGTGAACAGCTTGGTTTTCGGTGCTCTAACTTACACTTAATGTCATAAAAACACGTTCTGCTATACAAATGTTATCTATAGAAGTATAGATATATAATAACAGTGTGTTTTGATTTACTACGAGCTGTGTAACCGTCATCAAGAAAATAACATGTAATGGTTTTATGGTGAACGCATTATATATGGCAATATTCTTAATTTCTTATCGTTTTACTGGAACAGAATACCACTCTGGTTTGACTCCGGCCGTGTATTTTTTTAATGGAGAGCAAAATAAATCCACCGTCTAATACATCATGATAAACACAGGGATTTTATTGAGTAACCGGTAATTGCAATTATCATACCGCAGTCATCAGCTCAAGTGATTCTTTAAAATTCAGAGAGGTTGCTAAAACAAACTTGCTGTTGTATGATCATTATGTGCATTGTATTTACAGCGTTCCATATAATTAAAACCTTCATAAGCAACACAAAGCTGTCATTTAAATTCATAAGTTCATATTATTTGCTTCTTAGTTTTTTGTAGGTACTTTATAATTTACTGGATGATAGCGCTGGAAATAACTTTGTGCTCATGAAAGAGCTTGTCGGGGGAAATAACAAGGACTGACTATGACGATTTGCTGTCATGGGATGAAATGCACTGAAGGTCTGCTCGAACAACGACAAGTTGTAATTTGGAGGACTATTAGCTGATCCACCGCTGTAGCCTTCTTCTGGTGACCTTGCGTGCCGCCCACTCGCAGTGCCCTTAATATGTTCATGCAGCTTCCTCATATGCTTTTTAAGGTCAAAATTGCGACAAAATCCCTTGCCGCAAACCTGGTAATATGAAAACATCCGTCAAATAAAGAAAGGGCACGGCGACTCTTAATGAAATAAATACTCCGTAATTATACTTACGTAACACAAATAAGGCTTCTGATCGCTATGAGTGTGCATATGGAACGTCAAGTTGTATATTTGATGAAAGGCTTTGTGACAAATTTTGCATTTATAGGCTTTGTCGTCGCTATGTGTCAGCTTGTGATTTTTATAATTTCCCTTCTGCAATGCAAATGTGTGGTTTACATCAGATTCCCTTTTATAGTGCTTTCTATAGGAAGTCATCATGCGTTACATGACCAGCATCAGTGCATCAAAAAAACGCCTGCTTACAGCTGTACCTGATGGAATCCTTTTCCGCATATCTCGCAGGTAAATGGTTTAAAGCCAACATGAATGCGCATATGGGTATTCAGTGTGGAACTTCGGTTAAACGCTTTGCCACAAACGCCGCATTTGTGCGGTTTTTCGTTTGTGTGGATGATTTTATGGCGGCACAACGTACTGGCTTGGCGGAAACCTTTGTTACACACCTGAAAATGGAACATGTCTAACTTTTTACTTGAATACTTCCCACGATGAATATAGTGGAGCACATTTTGGCAATTCATATTATACAATCTACGCTATACACCGACTATACGAAAGTGGTACACCATACAAAATAATTCTTATAGTGTACTGTATCTGTAAGTACAAATTTTAAAAATTTTCTCTGTATACGTGCAGCAATTGTAACATTAAATTTGAACTAAACTGCCGTTATTATATCTCGGCATGCATTTTGTGACAATCGGCCGTCAAACAGAGTTATTTGATCAAATTTGTACTATTCGTTTTCCACAATTTCATTGCACAACCTGCGTTAGTATTTTCGTTCGATTCCGGCTGCATATCTACAGCACAACAGAATGCGAGGCAAGTGTGAGAGCATGAGCTATCCAAATAAATCATTTGCAGCATTTGCTAGTGTACGAGAACACGTACTCAATTCGTAGACAAGGTCGTTAATATTACATCTCTTTCTGTTTTAAAATTTCGTAAACGCTGAATGTAAATTTAATGACACTGAAGTGAAAATTTAAGAAAACACTGAATTTATAAAATCTGTAATACACATTACTGCACACGAAAAATGTCATCGATTTTCTTACCTTACAGACAAAAGGACGAGCGCCTGTATGAACAGGCATGTGACGCGTAAGGTTATAATGCGCGTTAAACACTTTCCCACACTCCGGACAGACGAAGGTCTTCCCCTTGGAGGCCCCAGCAGAAAGGTCATTCCGGTCTGAGCTCTCATCGGTCTCCATCTGTTCACCGGGACTGCTTTCATTGGAATCCTCTTCATCCTCATCTTCCTCCTCTTCACTGTCTTTTTCATCCACTCCAATCTTACCGGCCTACAGACAATAATACCCGTTATTCATCCGCTACAGGCATACCCAGTTCATAATCAACGTGGTGGCCACTTGAAGAATTCATCATATATGGCCTTATGTGACACTTCTTTTCATTACATTCCCCTGAACATCTACGTACTGGCTGCATTGTTCTGTGCTCCTTTACCGGGCGCTCAGCGTCTGCTTCACCGGCACTTGGTGGGCGTTGTTCATTTGAGCGCACCTCATGTTTCTCCACATGGCGTCTTTTATTAGGACTTTCCTGTGTGCCAGGTCTTCTACTGGCCGGGTGCACACGGTGGTGGTGATGATGATGGTGCTGCTGTTCCGCCACAAAATTGGCAAACGGATCGGAAAACGGCTTTGATGGAAGTGGTGCTTGTGAGGGTGATGGGGACTGTTTAATTATCGGTTGCTGCGGCAGTGCTCCTGGTGTGGGAATCGATAGGGCGGCGGCGGCTGCGGCTGCTGCAGCGGCTGAATGTTGTTGCATTCGACGTAATGTATCGGTAACCGACGGCTGCATAAAGTGCGACATCCACACCATGGGATTGGACAGTATTGCCGCAGTGTTCTGTGCAGCTGGTGGCAGTCCGCCGTATATGGACAGCGGTGGCGCATACGGCCAGGCCGCCGCTTTGGCTGGCCGTACCATAGGTTTAGCCGGTAAGGATTTTGAGACCTCTTTACGGGCGCTGTCGGTTGAGGTTGATTCCATTATTTTTGCAATGGAAAATGACAGGTCCTTTTTGGGTTTTGCTGTTTTCTGGTCGTCCATTTTCTGGGAAGAAAAACGTATACTACGTATTATGTGTCCACAAGTACAACAGAAATTTCTGAAGTTACAAAAATTTGTCGTTGACTGTAATCTTGCATCGGAAGAGCGCAAGTTTTACTCATAAGTAAGCTGCAACATGGCTTTTACAGAATTTGTTATTTTAGGGTTTTAACTATAAATGTGTATCGGAACGTTAAATACGCGCATACGTAACAATTCTACGTACTCTCATTTGTGAGTAATTCCCGCAGAACATGTAAATGCTCGTAAATTCTGAACAGCAAAGTATATTGTGATTGGCAAATTGAGCTGTCAGCCGTTCAGGTGTTAAAAATATTGACAGAAAGAGGCAACAAAATTTAAGTGGCTCAGCCGCAAGAATCCCCACGGGACACCTTGAACTAATCAGTTTCAGTTTTGGAAATTAAACTGACGCTTCAAAGCAACGTACTTGTATCAGCAAATGTTTGCGAACATTTTAAAATCGACTGCTACGGATATATATATATGCAACCAGCAGCATTACCGTAGTACTACGGCGCATGGGATAAAGGTTATGATTATAGGCAGATGTGACTTTTCTAATCTTCCCAGTTTTTCGGCATCATCTTTTGGTTTTTCCAAGTAACACAAAAAATTGCAAATATAATTATTATTATTGACTTAACAAAGCCACAAACATGCATACGTTGTGCAGTACCGGCTAATACTTACCTGTATTACGGAAAATTTCATAGTCAGATCAAATATAATATCGCAAAAAAACGATAACTAACTGCAAGGACAGAGGCGAGAATTAACTGACCTCGGATGCAGGAACAATACCATAGTTAGTCAAAAAAACAAACGCTTGTTTTGTTAAGGTGCACATAGCAGCTGTGAATTACTCATAGTGAATGGATGCGTGCAACCGCCTGGGCAGCAAAAGGTCAGCGGTACTTAAATTTACTGGCTTGCACACGAATTATACTAGCAGCAGAAAGGATCAAGATCAAAACCGTTTTGGATTCGACTTTTTTGGTCACTGAAATTCAAAATCCCTTTCTAGCAAAGAATATGTTACACCATCGAATTATCGATATGACATCCTTCATCATCCATGACATATACATTCCCTGTCGAGTATAAGATTTAGGATAGCTAATATATACCTCGTATGTATCTGATCGTTCATCTTCAGCTACTAAAATTGAAGTTTTTACAGCACAAAAAAAATTTATTCTGATGCTATTGATACAAAAAATTTAATCTGCTTTTTTTCATCGTAACATGCCTTACTACACTCATGGAAGAGATTGGGATATCTGCATCATATTGAATATCGAACTTTACTTTTATAACCCGTATTATATCAAAATCGTGATCAACAGCAATTAAATTAACATCTGATATATGGAACACCTAATTTTAAACAAAAGGTTAGGCAAATGCAAACGCAAATGAAAAGGACATGCAAATGTGGTATTAATTGCAAACCTTTAAACGGCAGATTAAAAAAATTTGGGATAATATATGACTTAAATGTAAATAATAATGAGCCCGTACCTGACACAGTAGGCTTGAAGTATGTGATGAAAGAATGCTGAGGTTCAGAAAGTTCCACAATCAAATGTGTAAATTTGAGAAAGCTATCGACGGAAAGGTCACGCGGCCTAGTAGAGAACTGGTGATGTCCACTTCGGACAACGCGCCGTCAAATCGGCAATCGGCAGTCGAATGGTTAAGGGCTTATTTTCTTGCTGGCTGGATCTGTGTGAATCGATCCGGCAATACGATCGTCTGATCTGAGCACTCAGGAGCCAGCTGCGCAATGTATGCTCTTCTAGCTGCGCACCATTTTTCTTCAACAGGGACTATCTAAGCGCACGTTGCATATGTACTCATATAAACGGAGACTGGGGCGGGTACAATTTAGCAATTCGTGAGAACGGTTCAGATGACAGGCTTCGAGACCAACATTGCCCCTCCTTGCAACATGCGTCATGTTATTCAATTGTTCTCTGGAGAGAATTGTGATCGACGCTGCGGATACTGGTTATTCCCATAAGGATCACTCGGTTAAATTTTACAAATGGTGCAGAAGCGCCGATAACTTTTACTTCCATGAAAACTGGCGTCCATTTCACCTGCAAACATGGCAACATTTTACTGACCATCGACCGAAAAATATCATGATACTGCTGTGTATATTGTAACTTATAATTTCAATTTTTTTTTACATAACAGTAAACATTTGTCTTTGTTGCAGTCAGTCTCTGAAAATATTATTACACGTAATTACCTAAACGACCAAGTTTCTTTCTTAGCTATATATTAATTCGCATTAACAATGAACTACTTTGTAACCTCTAAAATGCAATACGTATACAGGGCTGGTTGAACAGAATACACATATATATATACACACATACACTACAATATGCACCGTCTATATATACTCATTGTCTCTCATAATAATATACAGGCTACATTTAGGATGAAACCGATATTTTAAAATTACATGGTGCGTACATTCGAAGCTACTAATCAACCGGATCGTAAACAAAACGTTAGATTTGTACTCATATGACATGAAATGACACAGTTAAATTGGTGGCATGTACATTAATGTGGCTGTTGATTGCAGCTGATTGCTACAAATCTATAAACAACATTTGTCTAACGCGGCACACCTCTAAAATTAAAGCGTTTGCTTAATGAATGAGTGTGGTGCGTACGCTGTTTGATAAATAAGCGCAGCGCTGATGCTGCCAGCCTAATGAATTGGTCACAATACCGGGATTTGCTCTGCGCACTGCAGTATGCTGATTCGCACTGGGCGGTTCAACTGTGTCGGCGCAGTGGGGTGACCGGGGCGGCGGGTCCAATCCAGAAATCACAGGCCTCATTAAAATCAAAATTTTCTCATTTTATAAACTATGCACAGCGCACATTTTCAGCATATTTCAGCTTGAATGAACCTATTGACGCATTTGGGGATCAGCATTGTTGGACTGCCGAGAATAGTGACAGTTGCCATTTTGCTATAATACAGCCAGCTAACTTGTACGCTTTTATCCGCCAGCGTTCCATTGTCCCGTGAACAAGTCTGGAGTGGCCTGGCTTGTGGAACGGGCTGCTCAATAATATGTCTGCCGTTTTCATCTTGAATATCAAAAGGGAAGGCATGTAATCCGGTGTAGTGCAGTAATACCTTGACGACTTAAATGTTCAAAGTACAATATTTAACGCCGCAGTTACAGTATATGATTATTGTAACAAAAATTAGCGGAGATATTTATGTTGGTTTAAATTCCCATTAATTCATATATATACTAGAATTTAAGTTCGTGCGCCGGCTATTTTGTAGTTTGCTTTTTCGAGCCATTACAACGTGCGGTTAAAATTTGAATGGTCAGAAGACCGAATTAATAACTATGGATGCGTATGTGGATTGTGGAATGCCAATCACAAAAAGCACCTCACACTTCGCAGCTGCAGTATCAGCTAGAATACGCGACAATTTAACTGTTTTGTGCTTCACAAGTCCACATTTCGCATCAAACAATATTATACCAACTACAGTATTACTGCTGCTGCCAACTTGCCCATTAATGCAGCTGAAAGTCTTTAATATTCGGCGATTTATTAGTGCTAAAACTTGGAGAGTCTTTAACGAACGTGTTCATGTACGTACTGTTCACGGGGATTTTTGGGCTTACTTACTGACCCTTGTAAAAAATATAAAGTTAATTCAAGATAATTTAGTGCAAAAGAACTGATAAAGCGCTGCCAAGTAACATTTCTCACCACTAACGTTTATTACGGACTCATTAGTCGGAAATCACTATTCACGCATAGTTCGAAGCATTACAAACCAATGGCACCGCAGGATGTCCACTTGATGAGATGTTCATGAAAAAGCCAGAAACTTAACACAAAAGCGTCACGTACTTTTGTCATATAAGCTATTTCACGCGTGGATTCTCTCCTGACCGTCTTATTCAGCTCTTTGACAAATTGCTTATCAAAAGCACAGCACTTGGTTTGTATGTCCTACGAGCCAATATGACAAAACTTTAATTTTATCAAAAACTCTCCTGTGCCGTTTTTTGTGTTCTCTGCTACAATAGCATTCACATTGTGCGTGGGAACGAAATTCATATGACACCGTACCTCAATGTCTTTTTTTATGTTCTTCGTTTTGCGTGCAATTTTTTGTTATTATTAAATTTGGCAGTTGTATCTACGATGCTTGTTCATATTTATTGTATATTACTGCAGTTTGCGTAGAACGATGCTCAAGTGACGTCCATAGTAGACATCATGTGTAATGCGCTGATAATGTCAAAGTTGTCCCATGGCAGATTTCGAAAGCTAGTAAGAAGCAGTATTTTGAAAAAAAACTATGAGCTAGTTCTATTCAACTGACTAATAAGTGTGATCTGTAGCTCTAATAATTATAAAAATTATTTATTCAAGCTTTAAATATTTTCCATAATAATTCTAGAATTGTAACATGCCGCGAGTTCTAGCGGAAAATGCGCGGGCGTAGTCAAACTGCATTTAAAATTCGAAGCGTTAGCACTCGTACATACGCAGCACACATTGTTGTTGAATCTGTCGCGTCAGATTCAAATTGGCCGTTTTGTTCTGATTAAGAAAGCATATTTCATTGCGCTTGGTTGATCTTCAATAAATCTGTGCAATGATGGATGCTATTTGTGGGGAGTGAAACTTCCAAATCACCTGCTGAAATACACATTGCTTATATTTTCACAAACGGCAAACCAGTCAGCATTGAACTGGCAACCAGTAATGCATTATGTATGTGTATCAATGACCATTTTTGCTGAACAGGCAAATTTTCTGTAATAAATACCTTATGCTTTATGTGACGGCGAAAACGAGCAACACGTCGGGCAAGTTTTTTGATAGGTTTGGTAAAACATACGTGTTCATTCACTGTTTATCAAACCAAAGATCGTCGGTATCTGACAAGCGACCGCGTGCGGGAATACATATCACGATGCGGTAAATATAACAAAATGAACTGGTTATGTAGGGTCATTTTGGATTATTTATACAGCGGCGGATTAACAGCTCAGAAAAAGGTGGCATAAAGCGTTATTATGCAGTTAGCATTTGCTATCCATTCACCGGCAGTTTGTTGATATGCCGATGTACAAAAGGAAATCTGGGAGAAAAGGTCAAAAGCAGCATCCATTCAATCGGATTGGCACAGTGCGACTGGCGTTTAGGGCCTCCGCAATACAAACCTCTTGGCGGAATACGCGCACGCTACATTAACAGTATAAATGGTGTCAATAAAGAAACCTATAGCTAAGCATAACACAGGCCTTTAATAATTTACTTTCGTCGAACGATGAGACCCGCTACCCCAAAGGCGATGATTTGTTATAGCATCGCGTAACAATCATCTCTCTAGTAAGCAGCTCAAGCGGTAACATTAATTTAATTGGCTTAAAAGGTTTGATCAAAAGCCGATCGCCGTTATCCGAAACAGGATCAATAGCGCATTGAAAACTATCACTAGCAGCGCCTCTAGATAGTTATTAAATCAGATTTGCAGGTTACCCTCTGGCAGCATCATTAAATCTCCTTTCGGGAGATTTTAATCCACTGCCAAAGAATTGTAAAAGAATTTAACATTATGGAAAATTAAACATTATGAACACCATTCAGGAAATTCTACTTAATTAAATACGCACAATACGTCAAAATATTTTTCGGTTTTTGCCGAAAACCTGGAAAATTTTTGCTTCAAACGTAATATTAGGATTTTAATTTTTTTATCACAGTATGTGTCGTTATACAAATTTAGTTAATTTATTTTATACGTGTGTATTTCGAGATTATACGATGCCTTTTCGCTAACTAACGCGGTATATATGCTGCAAAAGCCGTAAGTGCACTATATATTTAGCATGACCTTTCTTTATATGGCTGAGGTGCGGCATTTGGAAGGCGCAGCGCCGATCACCGAGTAATTGTATAGCATAGCGTGCAATTTTGTGTATGACTGATATTATTTTTCGTATCCGATCCGGAACTGGGATGGAAACCTTAATTTTTCTTGGCTCATAGACGCAAGGATTATGTTCAACGTTAAAATGACGAGTGTACTGTATCAACTCCTAAAATGTGTTTTAATATGGATTCTCCAAGCACGAAACGCAAAATTTCGTGTTTAATAATGTTTTATTTATAAAAATAAAGAACAAGCACAATAACACAAATATGCGCTTAGCGAAGATTTTTCTTTGAATTTTATGTACGGTAAGTCGGTAACGCGATAAAACGTATCAATTAATTACTTAAATAGTAATATAATATATCTATATTGTGCGCTTCAGTTACTTTTGCGTGCATATATTTGGGTTTATTGTAGTTGGTAACTTAGTGTACAGAGTACACCTTAATTTGTGTATTATATATGTACGGTATAACCACAATAATTAAACGAATATGTGTGATTTGTGTAGTGCTAAGCTGAGAGATTAGCGGTTATTAAACCGAACAGTAGTTCATACATAATGGATAGTCCGAGCGTTTGTTAAATCTACAGACAAGCCGATTAAGACTCGATAATTTTCTCTCCGAACAAGTTCCCATTCAAACATGGAACAAAAGAAGATCAGCAGTATTCTTGTCATGGACTGCCATGTGATTTGAAGATATCCCAGCCATTAAAACTACTTGCTTCAAACAAAACCAAACACATGGATAATAATCCGCACACCTCCTGAGTTGGAAGAAATCCTTGTGGCAATTGACAACAGATTAAACAGATTTATAACGTGCTGACAAAAGAACTTCCGTGACCGGATGGGGCCGCGCGTAGCACTTTTTCCACACACCAAAAATGGCTAAGACGCGAGCGCATAAGTACTAAACCAGTCCAAAAGGCTAAGTAATTATTAAACAATACCCGATTAACAGGGTAGGCAGCTGTTCATTAAGGACACGAATGCGAAATATACCATAAAATCCAGGACTAATTAGGTCCATGTTGCTGCGCTGGAATAATGCACCAACGTGACCATGCGTAAAGAGACACTGTGGATTGCGTCAAAGGGGAAGTGGCAGGGTGTATTCATTAATGTGCGAGAATTAGCATTGAAGGGGCAGCAATAAGGACGGCTACCGTACTCCGCCCAACTCATTCTGAATCACTGCTATTTCAGGGTTGCATCATAGCGGCGAATTGTTAGGCATGACACCTAATTAGGAAGTAATTCCCTTAATGATATTCTTTGCGCGTAACCACGGCCTTTATTCGGTGTACACTCGTATTGCTGACAAGGAAAAATTTCAATGCGATCAAATAGGATAATACTGTCTGGAGAAAGATTGTGAGAACAAACTTGAAAACAAGAGGTGTGGCTTGTAAAACAAGGGACATATAGTTGTGATTCATATTATTTATTTAAGAAATATGTATTACAACCCGAACGTACAGATACACTGGAACACATAAACCAAAAACTTAATCGGCCAGAAAGGCCGTCGTTTTCTGTGCACATGATACAACCATTTCAACAAAAATAGACAAAATGACTACTTAGCTGACTACTACAACTCGACCTTTATAATTCTACTTTGTATTTGGCAAGAGTAAACCCTCTATGATTCGACTTTTAATATTCGTTTTCATTCGTCAACGAAACAACTCTGGTGAAACAATAAAAGTCCCAGAAATGCCGTCACAATTTTCCAAATGATATACTGCTCTCGAACAACAACAATTACGAGTTATACTGGGAAAACTTAAATTTCAACTAAAATTCTCCGGATTGAGACTTAAAACCAACTAATAAAATCTTTAAGAACTATTTCATATCTAAGAGTAACAAAGAAGGATTTTCCAAGTATGCTTTCCACAGATTGGAAAATCGTGCCATTGTCGCACCGTCAATCACTCGATGATCAGCAGACCAACTAATTTGCATTATGTAGCACTTCTTCACCTCATCATTTTGCCCGAATCTGGGCAAAATCTGAATTTTTCCCAGAGCGCCAATAGCAACTGTAGGAGGTGGTATCACCGGCTTGGCATATGTTCCTCCTATCTGCAAATCAGGATGAAAATTATTTCCAGGAAGATTCACTGCGCCAAACTCTTAAAACTGCGCACAACAAAATAATAATGATAACAGCTCTAGATACTACACTTCTTCGTACCGAACCAATATTAGACAAGGAAAATGTGGCATCTCTCAGGTCGGCAGGAAGTAACTGATTCCTTGTCGCTCTGTCTTGCAGGGCGTTCAGATCCGCAGCAATTTCCAAGCAGCTTTTGAGCTGAATATTTTTTATGTTGGGCACCATCAGACCATTCTCAGTATCCATCGCCACACCAATATTATGCGCTCCTTTGTAGATGATGTTCTCGCATTTTTCGTCCACATGAGCATTTAGAATTGGGAACTGTGTCAGAGCCAACGAAGCAGCCTGAAATAACCCGCGTGACAAAATTACATTTCCTATTTTATGCAAATATCTTTTTATCTGTCTGCGTTTATGAGAATGATAAGCTGATAATAAATAACAAAGCTAGCTATGGTGCAGTACGCTATACTACGTATGTCTAATGCTAGCGTCTACTTTTCTGTTTTCCTCGACACAGTAAAGTTTCTCCGTTTTCCGCAGAAAACATTTTGGAAATCTTATTCTGAAATAATATATATAAATATATATAAAAGTTTGCTAGTGCACCGAGTGAATGGTAGTGCGCAAAAAGGTTGTGCACGGAATGAAAGGGAGTGCAAAAGGTTGTGTACGGAGTGAAAGGGTGTGTACGGAGTGGTCACCTTTTTATTATGGTCACTTCTATTCGCCAAGAAACTTCTTGGCGCACAGTTACTGTAATTTGCTACGCGTCCGAAAAATTCCTGGCGCATACCGGGTGGCCGAACAAAATGTCACTCTGCGCCTTTGTTTATACCCGCGCGAACTACTTGACGTAATTTAAACTGCATAGACTCGTTCGATAGACAATTTCTTAGCTAAGAAAAACAATAAGAACCAGAGCGACATTTTGTTCGGCCACCCCGTAGTCAGTTTGCTAAGCGCCCGGAAATTCATCGCTGAAATTTGTTACAGTATTAATCCAACTCGAGTATTAGTCCAGACATTCTTTGTTACAGTAATCCAGACATTCTTACAATCTGTAAGAATGTTTTTAAGGGAAGTGTGAGCTGGATATATATGTTTATGCTGGATATATGTCTTTATGTTTGTAAGTTGCAAACAAAAATAAAAGTTGTTTACAAAACTGCAGGTCACCATAAAGCATTGAATTTGCTAATGCTCTCCGAATTTTACTTCCAAAAATTCGAGGCAAGCAGCCAATGAAATCAAGATACAACTTCCTCACAAAGATTTTCTGCAAGACAGATTTTTCGGAAATGTGTGGTGTGTTCATACTGTGTGGACGGTGGCAGAAAAACTTTTTCCCTATCCTCATACTTTTCCGATTGTTTTGGGGAAAACAGATAAGTACTGTACCCGTATGAATTCAACATATTACAGTTACTGTAATCTGTTAATGTAAACATGCAGTACTTACCTTTATTACGATTGGCATATACGAAAATTTTATTCCCCGCGACTGAGCCAGTTCTTTCAGCTGTCTCCGCAGACCATGAATCTGCGACATGTCAATTTCGTCACAGTAACCGAAATGCGGGATGGATAGCGCGGCTGTCATCGATTTAACCATGGCTTTTTTGATCCCCTTAATTGGCTCCGTAACGTCAGCAGGCACTTTTCCTGGCTGAGACGGCTGTAAAATAGATTTAACCGCCGCCGGGATCGTAGGTTTTGCTGCTGAAGTCGTCGGTTTTGTGGGAGTATCGGCTATAAAAACAAACAAATCCGATACTTAATGGAGGAAATCTGGAGATCTCTCCTCGAATGCTGGCTTGCACCTAATCGCATAAGACTTACCCGATATGGGAGGCGCACCGATTCTCGCTTTCGTATCCTTCATACTCTCCAGATACCTGATGACATCTTCCTTTAGCACCCTTCCATCCCTTCCAGTTCCCTGCACGTCGGCTAAGGTAATCTGTCACAAAATTAAAAAAAAAAACTGATTTAACATTTCCAATAATTTCCATAAGGGAAAAGGGGTGATTGGGTGAAACAGATAATCATATCCTACGAGTAGTATCTTGAAGGAAAAATGATTTTTAACCAGTTAACCCCGGTTAACTGGTATGGATACAATACGGACTTATCTGCATTTATCACATTTACAGGTTTTACAACTCACATTGCAACAAAGAACAACTCACATTGTTTTCCATGGCTATTCTTCGGACGGCCGGTGCCGCTAGCGATTTTACATGCTCTTTGATTTCTCGACGAGTATCTTGCAAAGAACTCATATCATCCGGCACAACCGCTTGCTTGCTTCCAGACGCTACAAAAATTCACGAAAAACATCCGTCATTTTAGTCACTACCAACACGACCACGGAAGAAAATTTACACGATTGAATGCCATCTTTTAGTAAAATATCGACAAGTGCCGTGCCAACTTTCGCTATATCGTCGACATTATAATGCAACTTGGATATGGTTCCATCGTAGCGGCTGGTAATTGTCACCGAAGCTTTATCGCTTTGCACTTCGCAGATAGCATCGAACTGGTTGACTTTGGATCCAGGTTTAACAAACCTACCAAAAAACTCATAATAATAAGTAATTATTCGTAAATAATCCTTGTACTGACATATTCGATGCGCGACACACCAGAGCTCTTGTGTAAAACAATATCCTTAGATTTATTTGTTATTATCCCATAAGTGCGCAGATTACGTCGTAGCTTAAGATCAAAAGCAAGGAATTGTTCTGCACTGTTTTAAAAGAAAGTTATGGTGCTTCTAAAACAATGAATCAATCAAATACTCACCATTCCTTAACGATCACTTCGGCTATTCCTTCTCCAATGTCGGAAAGTTTAAACTGTATTATGTTATCATCGGGGGCGACGGCTGAAAACAGAAAACTTAACAAACTGCTGCATGCCAGCAGTCAGAAGACTCAGAACAACGGTTAAGTCAGGATCAGTGCAGCAGAATCCGAGCCAAGCACTTTGAGTGGACGAGCAGCGAACTTGCCTGCAGCTGTCTGGGCACTCCGCACGAACATCAAGCCGAAATGCGCGCTCCGTGCGGATATGCTCCCATAAATTGGCCCACGACAGATTTCTTCACCGAAAATCAAGGACTTCTTCTGCAGAGCATATGCGGTTTGAGCTGACGTTGTAGATGCCTGAAGAACGAAGCATCGTCACTGGGCCACAGTATCTTCAAGATGGAAGAATTCAAACAGTCAGAGTATTCATGTTATCATGTAACATGTTGAATACATACAGCACGAAACCTCCATGTGTGCAATGCACACCGCTGCAGTAACTTTCTGGATAGCATGATGAATCCCAGCAATGGCAATTACCAATACGAAAGATAATAAGCCCGATCACGACTGCTTTACCAAGGAATCGATAAATACTAATCGTAATTTTCAGAATCCACAAAAGACCATGCAGTACGGCTATACCGTTACCCGTTACGGTGTACAAAGCTTGATATAAAGTCTGCCTGCCACTGCCACTGCCAGCTGATCAAACGATCAGCTGTTGCGTGACTAAAATACCAAAATATGGTTGGGTAGTTTAAAACTAGTACTGTAATACACAGAGGATTATGACACACTGTCTACATGCCAACCGCCCCATTTTCCGGAATTAAGACGTCTGTCTACATGGCAACCGCACGAGGCTACGGTGAAGAGTGCTGCAGCCTGAACGGAAAACCGGAACGCTGCGTAGCACTATTTTTCAGATAATTTTGTAGAGCATTTGACGCATCAGTACGTATATACGTACTTATATAGACCTTTTTGTTTCGACCTTTTTAATGGTAAACTCATACAAATTTGCACTCACCGTATTCTTAAATAATTAATTCTAACGACTTTGTTCGTATTAACCGCAGCTTAATACGGCGATCTCGCATTTTCTTTCGTTGAATGATATTAACCGCTGAATACTTAATTTAATATCAAGGAAATAGATATGTATTATGATCGGCCGCCCCGTGGAACAAGGCTTGAAAAACCGCCAAGCAGATTAAAAAACCGACATCACCATTGAACTTATGGTTAGCATGTTCCAAAAGGGCGCACATGCATTTTGTTTTCAAAAATATCTGCCCTGGGTCCATCGCTCGGATGTCGGTACCGGTACAGAGCTGAGTTCATGGTGACCTCGAACTCGAAGGATCCTTTAAAGCACTTTTGCCTGGAGCAATTAATATCCCGATAATGTAATAAAAAACGGATCTTTTTTTACAAACATAAAAAAATTTTTCAATTTGTCACCTTTCTACAAAATCCTCTAAAGTAAAGCAGTCCATTGGACTGTTCACTGGACTGGACTGGCTTCAAAAACTGTCGGCAACAAAACAAAAAATTAAAGATATTAAATGTACGTTTAACGCTTTCGAGCTCTCGGTGTAGTTGTTTTGCCGCTTGACGGATGCCGGGGCAAGTAGTTTACTGCGCCGCACGATGTCCGTACGGTGCAATGACGACGAAAGGCAATCGCAGACGCTGGGCGGTTCAAAACGAGCCGCGCCGTACATTTAAAAGGAACAAAAATTTTGAGATTCATTTTAGAATTTTTAGAAAGGTGGAACTTTGGTTCGGTGTTAAAATGACCCTGATGCTCGTATTCGATTACATACAAAATCTGCAGAAGATCGGTTCATACTGCGATTGCCAAAGCTGCTCATGCATTGTGTGCTCAGTGTGCGTTCAGTGCAAGACCACTGAAGTGACTAAACAGACATGCCGAAAGAACAAAAATTACTTACAGGAACTCGTATTAATAGCTCCTAAAAATTAAGACTATATCAGAACGGAACCAGTTCCCCTGCGGGGCCCTGCCCACTGCTCAGTGCTAACTAACTTGGCTAACTCAGACTGACTGACTGACAGGATTATCCGTAACAACTTCATACAGATAGTTAGTGACACCCATCTGCTCAACGAGAGCCAATTTAGCACTGCCATGTTAGCTAATAAAGTAACGGGCTGTGCTGAATAACGGGAACCGGTTAGCTCTGTTGAGTGGACGGAAGTTACGGGACTTTGTATTAGCGTTAGCGGCTTAGACCACATAAGAACGGGGGCCAATGTCCAAGATAAAAACAACGTATGCGATTGGATTTACCATGTTTCGAATTCGAGTACGATGCACGTTTTCGGAATTTTTCATTCTGAAACCGCCGAATTTCAACAAGATTTACCCGCTGGCCGCTATATAGGAATAATACCACTATTCACGGGATAATACCGTTTGTTACCGTTGAACGGAAGTTATGGGGTCTGTTTTTACTAACGCCGTTCAACCATTAAACCCACAAAGGGAGCGGAACCGTAATCAGTGTGCACCTTTTGGCATTCTGTTCAGTGTTATGACTTATGAGTATTAGATGATTTTCACTATTCACAGACCAAGGCTACTGAACAACGGAAATATAAATGACAGTAATTGCCCAGGATCAGAATATATTTCCCTATGCTACAAATAATGCAAAGTTCAGCAATTTAGCACCACTTTTCGATCATTAGTCGTGCTATTAACAAAAGTTATAAAGAACGCACAATGTCAACCGCTCAGCTACAATTTTCGCCTCGTGATTATTAAATGCAAACTGTGAAGTATAAACTGAATATGTTACACAGCTACAGTACTTAAAATTAGCGACCGAAATTTGTTTTGTATGTATCAATATGCACGAAAAGTGCTGTATATGTATAAATAATAACATAAGTAAAACAAACGAACCGAAAACAGATTTGTTTCGCATCACAATTTCGAGGAAAATGGCAGCCATTACTGTCAAGATCATTACTCTATTACCCATATACCGTATAAAATATAATAATTATTATATAAATATGTAACATGTGTATGTACTCGTACGAAACTTATTTGCCTCTTCTGTCAATCGAATACCTCGCAATGAGTAAGCTTTGCGGAGTAAGCTATGAAATCAGGCAATAAACACCAAATAAATCAAATCAACAACAAACAAGCTGAAATAACCAATACATTAAACTCATAGTCACAGAAACAGATGAAAAATTCAAGCAGTTCAGTTAATAGTAGGTAATAACATCCCGAGGTCTGTGATTTGGAGAAAAATAAACTACTACGCTAGCAGTATAGGGATTCCAAAGTTTATCATAAGTATAACTAAAGAAACTTAAACCAAATTAATTAAAATTCACACCGGGTTTTCCTACAAAGAAACAAACGCACATCAAAATTAAGAGACTGGCGTTTTTGTTTTTTTTAAGGTGTTTTTTTTTGCATTAGTACCTCACGGCCCTTCTTCAATACGCCAGCATACCATTCCAATTGATCAATGGCTTTAGTACACGATTTTACCAGATCACCACTTTCTGCCTTCAGTACCCCTTCCTCGTCAAGAGTTTTGGGTGCATTTGGAATAACTACAACAGGCAAACATGTGACTGATTTTAGTAAAATCAAATGCGATAGAACACACTACCATTGTATTACTTGTAGGCTGTAGCTAAAAATTTGGCAATTTCAAAATTTCAAATCAGTATCTACAGAATAAGATATATCCTTAAACACATTCGTAATAATTACTGTAACCCGGGTTACCCGGCATTCCATCTATCCTAAATGCGAACAAAATCTGAGAATAAGTTTTGACATTTGATGACAACACTTTAACACTTTTCGCAAACCTTTTACAGGTGAACTGTGCACAGCCATTACAGTACTTATTAATTTTTATCGTGAAACTTCGTAGTTGCAAAAGGTAAGCATAGGATGCGATTTAAAACAAAACGCATAAAATTTTTGTTATCCATCCAGCAGTCAAAGTTAATAGTACAGTATACGCTCGTACTAGCGTAAACAGCGCCAACATTTAAAATTTTGTCATAATTATCTCTTGACTAGTATTAAGGTAACTGACAAAAGAAAAACTGATTCCTTACCAATCATACTAGGCATATGAACCGTAGTTAATTCGGAAAGATACTGCCGTAGCTGCATTGCAGCGCGGATACCGCCTAATGCTCCTGTGAAGAAACAAACAGATTGGAAAAATTGTGGAAAATTTTCAGGCGCCACATTTCTTACCGCCGGCGTAAGTAACAATAGTACTAGGACGATAAGAATATGAAGCAGGAGGGAAATGGTCCATCAAACTAGCTAAAGCGGGTCCAAAAGCTGAATTGTATTCTGGCGAAACAACAATAAAGCCATCAGCTCCTTTGATCTGTTTATTAATTTTTTGCAAGATCTCCGGTGCTTCAGCGGGATTCTTGTGAAAATGCAGAGGTTTAACGACCTGGGCCAAATTAAGTTCTTTGGGATCTACGAGAAAAAAGGCTACGAGTGGTGCAGTGCGGTACATGAAAACTGCGATACTTACGGCTGAACAGAAGCATAGCTTCCCTCGACAGCGATACCGATTTACAAAATTATGGATATTATCAGTATTATCACTACTTTCAACTAGAAGATTTATCATTTACCGATGCAATAAGAAAGGATCCGGAAAACTGCACACTTTTTCTACAAATACTTAACTATTATAAATATTTTCACTTCTGGTTATATCTGACAACAGTCACAACACTAAAACACTTCTAACAGCAGCTGACTTTTTCAATTTTCACAGTGAACCGCTATGTGTGCAGCAACAAAACTTTTTAACACACAATTGATGCAAGCTTTACTCGGATACTGATTGTAAGTAATTAATACTATACTAGTGCAGCAGTAAACCATAAAATTAAATTAACTGTGCAGCAATAAACCATAAATGATACAAAAATAACAACAACTGAACAAGTTTGAATTAGAGTACCAACCCAGAACGGTTACTTTGTGGCTTCGCTGCTCCAGAAGGTTCTGAACGTACTTTCCCACCCGAAGACCAATCCGTCCTTCCCGCACACTTCCCAAAAACAGCAGCAGATTCAGTCCCCCCTTTGCCATGGCTATTTGGAAGATACTCTGTGCCAGGAATTCAGTTTTTTGTTGGCAAACACAGTTTAGCACTATAACTTACGAGGCATACATACTAACTCACTGCAGCACTAATCCACAGCTGATTCGACAACACTCCACTCTGAACACTCGACAACACAGTCTAGCGCCTTCAGGCAAGAGGGTCTGAAACGACCGCCAACCGGTAGGGGTTGCCTGGCTAAGGGCATTAGCGCGAAAACTCCGAGATCCTTTTTTCTCTGTTTCCGTGAAGAGAGATTATTTTTGAGATTTTGCTATTTTGTACCAAATTATACGTAACATTTTTGTACCAAGTTTTTGCGATCCTGTTCTGATTACGAGCTTCTGAGTTGTGACTGACATTCTACGGATTTTTCAAAAGTATTCTCATTTCTACGGAGTGTAATAATTTGACTGCTGCGTGCTGGCATTGATCAAGGGATTCGGTGTGAAGTGTGAACCGTGTGATCATTCTTGTGTTAGCGTGTGAGTTTTTGCGATCGGTATAAACTATAGAGCAAAACCGTTAAAACGTGATCATCTATACGGCGGAGTGCAAAGCTCACACAAGGCAGTAATTATGTCGGACAGCTCATCATTTGTGAGTTCCGAGCGTCGTGGAACTGTAGCGCAAGTCGGCAGTCGGTTGAAGAATCTTTTGGTTAGTGGCGAGATGAGCGATGTTGAATTCGCAGTCGGACGCCAGCATGGTGAAGTGAAGGCCTTCGCAGCGCATAAGTATGCTTCTTTTTCTTGATCAAATTTTTTTAAAAAGCAGAGATTGTGTGTTTTATGGCAGATTGGCGCTAAGCGCGAGCAGTGATGTATTCCATCGCATGCTCTACGGGAGCTTGGCTGAATGCTCCGAAACGGCCATCGATGTCCCGGATATCCCCGCGGAAGCCTTCTCCAATATGCTAAGCTACATATACACGGATTCAATGGATAATCTGACGGCCGAGAACGTTATGCAGACGTTGTATTGTGCGGGCAAGTACGATTTGCCGTGGCTGGCAGAGCTCTGCACGAGCTTCGTCCTGCGCCAACTGAAGCCCGACAACTGTCTGCTGTTTCTGGAAAATGCAGTCCGTTGGACTCCGGATTGTGACGGTCTGATAGAGCAATGCTTGGACATGGTGGATGCATCCAGCACTGTTGTTTTCCAGTCAGAAGAGTTTACTGCGCTAGGACGAGAAACACTAATAATGATTTTGCAGCGCGACACGCTGTCCGCAGACGAAAACGTTATTTACACGGCTGTGGAAAAATGGGCTGCGGAGGGTTGTGTTGGGCTTGTGGAACCTTCAGCCGCTAACCGACGTGAGGCGCTTGGCGCGGCTTTGTTTTTAGTTCGCTTTCCGTTGTTGACTGATGCTCAACTGGCTGATGGTCCCATTCAGAGTGGTCTACTGATCCCACCGGAGTTGCAGAATATCTATTTGCACAAGCATACCACAGCAATCAATAAACCAGCCCTCTGCTTTCCGACGAAGCCGCGACAACATTTGATGCATTGCGTCGATAAATGTGCTTTTAAACCACGGGAGCAGATATTCGTGGCTAATACAGGCGGTCCATATGGCGGTGGTTGGTATCCGGCGGAAGTAATCGGAGTGCAAAAAACGAGCTTCACCTTCTCTTGGTACCCTGAGGAGAAAGATACTGATAAAGAGAAAGAAAAGGTGGCTCTTCCAAAGGACATTATTTGTGCGAAGAAAATTCTAAAACGTGGTCTTCGAATTGAGGTGTTCGATGGGAAGGTCTTCAAGGAAGCGACGTACGGTGCCCAGCGGGCTGGTGCGCATAATGTGGATTTGGCCGGCCGAGAGCGCAGCGTCCAGTTGGGAGATTTGAGAATTCCGCATGATGAGGCTAGTAAGTGGATAGCCGCAAATCCGGTTCCTGTTTGACTTTCACGGTTTCGGGCTGCGATAAACTGACAATGTTGTTCATATGCCGACGGTAATGCAGTGTGTAATACTGATCAGCCGCACATTATGGTGATGCATTTCTCTCTTTTTGCAGTGAATTTAGCCCATTTTTTTCAGTTGCAGTTTTATATTGGAGAATTTGTTTATCTCGAAGATTACTTACACAAAGATTACTTACCATTAGCTGTCTTTGATGATGCATAGATTCAGTATCCAATCTAATGTTTCGCGGATCCGACGACGGCTGCTTCCCTAATTTCTTACAGTTAGATAACCGAAATTGTGAAATGAATTATCATGAAGGTGACGTAATTACAGTAGCAGCCAGTTAAACTAGCAATACGCAATAAACTAATCAACAGACGGTGTCAAAGCGAATCACTGAACATGCAATCGGCATTTCGGCAGTGACCGTCAAAATTCTTAACAAGAATTACCAACTTTTCTGTTACAAGTAGGACATAGTGAACCGTGATCGCATTTTCTTGTTGCAACAGTAAATTCAATAACCAATACTAAATAGCTATTCTTTAACAGAACAATGAGCAGATGCGTAATTTGCGTGTACAATGTACACTGTAGACTGTACACACTGAAACAGTGCAGTTTCAGATCAAAACCAGGAAGCTGAGTTTACACGTTACACGTGACATTCTTGCGTACACTTTAAGTGCAGTTTGGTTTACTGAAATTGCTTATTTTAATTTATTTGTTTGCAAACTTTACGGCTTCATCTGAGTTCAGATTCTAAAGTGTGGAGACTTCATACAAACGTGGATGTTCCAGACCTCTGAAAAGCAAGACTTGCTCCCGAGCGCTGTAATTGTTAAAAAAACTGGACTGCTGAAACTGTTTACCTTCCGACGTTCTCTCAAAGCCAGTGCATACCACTCTAACTGGTCGACCATTGCTTCCGCTGCATTGAGTATGTAGTTCTCGGCGGGTGCTACAACACCGCCATTGCCGTTGAGCACGGTTTCCACTTTAGGAATTACTGCAATAACAAGGAAGCCTATACGTGGGTCGGTTGGATTCATTCCTCTTTGTTGACCGTTACACCGGTAAAAACAGAGTGATCTTATTCCGCAGCATTAGTAATTAGTTACCGGTCATTTTAGGGATGTGAACAGTTTCAAGTTCGGATAAATGTTGCCTCAGTTGCATCGCCGCTCGTATTCCACCAAACTGACCTGTAATGCATCGTTGACAACCGTATGAGTACTTTAAAGTATAAAAGTACTCGAAATGTACCACGGTTCACCAAAAAGATTCATAGTATGCTACACCTGTAGAATAGACAACAATGGCGCTTGGGCGGTACGCATACGAAGCCGGAGGGAAATGGTCCAAAAGACTACACAACGCCGGGGATATGGCGGAATTGTATTCCGCCGACACAACGACGAACGCATCAACGTTTTTTATTTGATCGTTTAAGCTAACCAGATAATCGGGAACCGCTAGCTCATATTTATAAAAATGAAGTGGTTGCTCGAGGACTGCCAAGTTGTAGTCTCGAGGATCTGTAAATGAGTAAATCTAAATCTACCACTCTCCTTGGGACCTCGAACAAATGCAGTTTCCAACAATTGACAATTATTTGTAAACTGCATGCCAAGAAATATAATTGTTTCTTTTAAATAGCCAATTAATTCCACTTTCTCTGCATGCATAAGTTTTATCGAGAGTAAAACACTATTTGCGCTATATTTACTCTTTATGAACTTAATACTAAACTTTGTAAATGTTCGGATATAGTGACCTACCGACAACTGTGACACGGTGACCTCTTCCCTGTAAAAGTCCAGCTATAAAACTCCCAACCCGCGTAGCATTCCGTTCCGCGCGCACACTTCCTAAGAACACAATGACGTCCAGTTTGTCTGACAACGAAGGTGAGTACGGCAGCTCCGCAGAAACCGAACGTGGTTGTCTGTATGTGGAGTAATTCGGTTCGGCTTTCAGGATCTGTGGTTTGAATATGGTAGGTTCCGGTGTGACCGTTTGATAGTTATGAGCACCATGGATGTGCGGAAACGCCTCAGGGGGAGCATAGTCTACATCAATCTGGTTAAAGTACAATGTGTGGTGGTTTGATAAATTAATTAATTGACAAACTTTTTTGACTGCACACTAGCTGTACAGTATCAGCATGCATGCTCCAAAGCTGGCTTACACACTGGAACATTTGCAACAATCTCCGGAGGCGCATCATGATCCATCGCTCAGTTTACGAATCGAGAAAATATAAACTGTACTGAACTTTGAGAAATGCCCGCTTCCTTATTAGCCCTCGAGCGCGCGCGTAGCTGTGGAATAAAAACTAGAAATTTAGTTTCACCCGAGCCTAAACTAAACGGTAAACTCAATAAAAACGTTTTCGAATGTTTTGACCAATGTGATTAGAAGAAGTATACAATTTAGACACCAACCGCTGCTAATCGCCTTTTCTCGTACACATACTGAAAAGATTAGAAGCTCGCTTCAAGAGACACTCGAAGCTTATAATTAGATTATTGTAAATATCGGCATCGGAGAATCTCTGCTTATGCTATACAAAAATAAGCTTGTAAATATTTGCTAATCGCAGTGCAGTGCAGGTAGGCGGTTGGTACACGTATTGTACAAGTATAAAATCTGCTGGCGGCGTCAGCTGTTTTAGATCAGCATCACTAGCGTAACTGTTACATAAAGCAAACTTTAACAGCTTGATCAAAAGCTTATCAAATTATTAATATTCGAAGCCTCAGTCATATTACCGGTATTTTTGTCTGCATATCAAGCAACAAATATATAGCCGTCCGTAAGTGCTTAATCTATAAAAGCAAACTACTTTGCGTATTATAACACTATTGTGAAATATTATAACTTACTATTAGCTTATTCTCGTTATTCATATTCACGCGGTCTCTTCTGCAACATGCCGTATTCCATTATTTTTTATTGCTTATCATCAACGCAAATGGTTGGAAAAATGGCACTAAAATTACAAGCACATCCGAAATAAAGTTTGTCGCGCATCATGCACACCGAAATTACTATTTTCTTCCAAAACGGCGCAAGGATGTCATTTTATACTCGTACAATGTCATGTTGTACAGACTGTAGGTATCTGCGTACGCCACTGTACGGCCAACTAGACATATCATTTTAAAAAACCAGAAGATTTTTCAGCTATTTTGACCATTTCTTGTTTTTGTACGGTAGCCCTTTGGAAGCCAAGTTGTTGTCATCATAACAGTCCTCACAGCGATATCCCGATTCTTCGCGTTGTAATTTAATGGCTTCCGCATACCAAATCAACTGATCCGCTAACAAATTCATAGATTTGTTTACATCCGCATTTTCCGTTTTTGCATCAACTGTGAAGGCCTGTTCAACAAAAGGAATCGCTGCAAGAGAACAACATTTAAAAGAAGCTGGCGAAACGCCGCACCGTATGCGCATTGTAGTAAAAACAGGCTTGTTGCCGGTCACACTTACCGGTTAGCCAAATGTTACTATAAGCTTACACAGAATTGCAGGCATTTGAAGAGTTCCGATATCGGCCAAGTATGTTCGAAGCTGCATCGCTGCTCGTATACCTCCAAAACGTCCTGTAATTATAACAATCCTAAACGTAGCATTATATTAATTTCCAACAATGCGTTTGTAAAGCAATAGTTACCTTTTGAATATGCAACAATTGCGCTTGGCCGGAATACGTATGAGTTTGGGGGAAACTGGTTCATCAGATTCAATAAACCTAAAATTCAATAACTACCGAAATCCTTGGATCCCATTTAAACGGTAAATTAGCGCGCGTCGCGGATGGTTAGGCTTTTCGATATGGGTGGAAAACCAACCTGGTGCGATTTGTCCATGGTATTCGGCGGTCATCACAATAAAGCCATCCGCTTTTTTAATTTCCGTATTAAACTTCATTAATTCAGCTGGTTTGGTTTCGTTTCTTCCATAATACTGTATCGGTTTGATAACAGAATCGAAATGCATTTCTTTCGCATCTGGAAATGAAAGACTTGTTATTTATGCTTTGTACAAATCCAAAAAATTCGGTATTACCGAAAACGGTAACGGTGACATTCCTGTCCTCGAACGCTTTTATCACATAAGGGGCAACCCGGTCAGCGTTGCGGGGGTCCCTCACGGAGCCAAAAAATAAAATGAAATGCAGTCCTGCTGCAGGAACCATGTTTATTGCCGTCAGTGTACTGCTGTACGCACTAAAATTTGTAAATTTTTGGTGTGTATGGAATAGTAATACCCGGACCTACAAAAAGTAGAGAGACCAAGCGACTACTTTCTTGGTATATTTCAGTGCAACATAATTCTTAAATCTGATAGCAGACAATCTTGAAAACGAACTGCAAGTGGTTTCCGTGTACGCGTTTTAACATGTAGAGTATTAAAAATGCACTTTCCTTACTTTAAAATTACAGCAAATTACACTTCAGTTTTAACTTGGCTAGATTGATTAAGCAAGCGATAAAAAGCCTCTCTTGCTGCACGCCGATGCGGCGCTCGTATCGCTTTGCAAAATCAAAAAAGGTTAAAGGGGAACTGCAGCATTCTTTTAAACTGCAGCAGTCTGGGGTCGGCAAATTTTTCCATTGCTCGAATACGGAGTTTATGAGCCCAGTTTTCTTAATTTGCACAACATCCAAAATTTATCAGATTCCTGCATGATGGCTCCATTAATCACCGCGGGACTCAATATTTTAGTGTTTCTTGGGTCGGTGCGAGAAAACCGAAATGCCGACAGAGTAAAGCCTCTGGTTATTCGAGCGCTCGAATCCGCGAATCTGACGCTGACCGTGTTCGGTAAGATCACACGCTTTTTCCCGATGATTTCGTAAGCATTTTTAATACTTGATGAAATCACTCGCACTAGTACATGCTTACAATTGTTTAGCTTGAGCTGTTTCTGTGAGTACAGATCCAAAAGATTTTAACTACAGCAAAGTCGTACAGCCACTGCATTATTACGCTAACCAGGAAGACGCTCCGGAATCTTTGAAAAATTTCAGCAAAGTGATCTCAAAAGCCGACGGCTTCGTCATAGTTTCTCCTGAGTATCATGGTGCTATCGCGGTAACTTTCAGATGATTTAAGTACGTTTGACTGTTTGAGTGAAGGCCAATTATTTGCCGTTACAGCCATCCTTGTCCACATTGATGGACCAGTTTCCTCCCCTGTCCTACGCTTACCGTCCTGGAGCCATCGTTACATACTCAAAAGGTCATTCAAGAAGAAAACAGACACTATGGCACACCAGCACAATAAGAAAATTTCGGCTTTTATTCAGTAAAAGTAGAAATAATAACGCACAATACCCGCTTCTGGTGATGCATTATTCAACCGTTTACGTCGTAAGAAATTGTACATTTTGAATCTAAATTTATCATTTTTTTGCAGGCCGATTCGGTGGTGTTCGAGCCCAAACACAGCTGCGAACGTATCTTTCGGAACTGGGCATGGTACATATCCCTAGTGTGGTTTGTAAGTGCTGCGCAAAACATTCCAGTCAATTTTGCCCCTTTTTGATCTTAGCAAGTATGAAACTTTAAAGTGAGTCTAAGTGCACAACAATGGGGAAAAATTAATCGCGCATCGTCTCTATTTCTTTGTTTTTGGGCAGCTACAGAGAATCGATCGTTAGGAGAATTAACAAACAAAAAACAGAACGAAGCAAATATAAAGCCAAAACCGTTTGAAATCGAATGAAAATTTGAATACTTAAAGGTTGCCTGCCTTTCAGCTATTGCCAAGGTTGAAGAAACTGTAACAAAGAACGGCACCACAACCAATGCGCAGCTACTTTCCTCCCTGGATGCGCTGGTGGAGGAATTGGTTTGGTTTGCAAAAGCCGTCAAAAATTACAAACATGTAAGAACCGCGTTGACGTCATCCTTAATTTACAAATTAATCAGGAAATACATATTGCATGTGCATACATGAGCTAAGATTACGGAATATTTCAAAGCGTGCATTCTTCGCTTTTTAGAAGAAGCAGCTTCTGTTCAAGGGAAAGGTTTGGATATAATCTCACTATCTTCTTATCTTCTTATTGCATGGGAGCAACTTACAAGCAGTCTAATATGCCTTAAATTGCAAGCTATAGACTACGTATATACAGTAAACAATTCTTCACTGTCGGATTTCAACGATATCGATGTAGTGAATGTTAACTATTTGACATCTGATGTTTACTTTGCTGTAGGTGTAAACTGTAAAGTAATACTTTTGCAATTAGTACTGCCAATAATTCACGAAATGACGACAGAAGCACAAATAAAAAATGGGTTCGGTATTACAATCCGCAGATAACCTGAGACAATTGCAATGTAGTAATAAAAAGTGCTCGGTGAGTGTATAATGTACATACATAACATAATCCAAGTAGCGAAATTCATACAGAGGAATTCTAAAACAGTTCAGTTACTGTACTAACTTAATTATAAAACAAGGCAGTCCCAATAAGATATGACGAGAAGTCGGCAAGAACAGGGCTAAATTGCTAAATTCATTTGTAATAACCCCTGACATCGATTAAATCACATCAAACAAATTCCGAAAAACACTGCAGAAGTTATGAAGAACGTGGCCGGAAGAACGATCAGGCAGATTCTATCCAACACACTGCCCTGTGTGACAGTACAAACCTGTTTATCACATCGACGGTGATCTGGATCTAACAGTGGAGTGGACGCCGGTATCTGATGGTGCAGAAACTCCTCTGTTGTAACTTTTGTCACCAGCACCGTGGTGCGGTGCGCCAGGTAATTAACAACCACTGTCACCACAAGCGAAGCGACAACGATCAGTCCGCAGAGAACTCCCCAGATATCAAAGGCTACGAAAAGCAACTTACTGAATAACTTTCGCTAGTTGGATTAACACAGACCAGACACCCTTTACCGGTTGTAGAGGTCGCTGCCGATGGCTCCAGGCCGGAACTGACCTGAAGATGGTATAAACCCAACAAAGCAGCTAGACCGATAAGCAATCTTGCGGCAATTTTTGTGGGACGTATCAAAAAGGACAGCCAAGAAATACACACCAATGTGCCCTGTAAAATCGTTCGGGTGGCACAAAAGAACTACAGTATATGATTTAACCAGGGATATTTACCGTTGGTAAGAAATACCGCCAAACAAAGGAAGCATGATTTTCTCGACGCAGTCCTAGCTGGACAGTTAATTTCCTGTATGTACCTGTAAAAGCTAAAATATGTAGCTCTACGACGTACAAATATTTATTGGTAAAATAGTCTTTTATCGGTGCAGATTTTTTCAAATTTATTGTTGGTGCGTCGATCCGTGCGTTTAAAAATCCCGTTCTTAAAACTACCTTACCAGTTAAGGTAACCGCATCGTGCTCGTCGACTTGAAAGTAGCTAATAACATATTTTCCCGTGGATCCCATCAGATTAAAAGTAACAGGTTCACCGGAACTTAAACCACCATCTCTGTTCCACTGAAGGTGTATGTCTTCGGTTGTTAGTCCATCTGCAAGATAATTCCGGGTGGAATTCCGTACATTCATAAATGAAATGATGGAGTTATACAGGATAACCTACAGCTTCCCAGATCCAATGTGCAGGTCTGGTTGTCAAATGGGAACCAGTAGAAATTCAAGCGACAAAATGATGTCATCAAAATTCTGTAATGAATTATTTGTATGCTGATTAATAAAAGCAATCAAAAATAATTGTATAGATCCAAAAGTCTCCGTCGGCTAATTGAAAGGGCACAATAATTTACCGGGAACTCATGTAAACGTGACCGTCCGGATATACTCGCACAAGGAAATCTAAAAACATACACAGAAACGTTTGGGATCAGGTCATTTGGGATCAGGTCATTTGGGATCAGATGAGGAAAATTAAATGAGGAAATTAGGTTAAGATTAAAACCTAACATTTTGCGCATTAAACAAAACTGCTGGAAGATGTTCAAATCGTTAAGCAAGCAATTTACTGGGAGTTGTAATCTGGTGTAAATGAGCCGATTTTTCATTGCCGAAGAATAAATCCGGCATCCAGATTACATGGTGAGCATCTTTTGCGGTCAGACTCAAATATTTTCCATATTCCGGATGTTTGTCGGTATCCCATGAAAGACGCCGGTCAATCCACATAACGCGAAGTGTCATATCGGTATTCAGTTCCTGCGGTCACGTACTGTGCATAAAATCCATTTTCTGTCGTAAATCACTACCTTTTGGTTAGTATAGAAGTGGCTTGGAATAATGTACGTATGTTTTGTTAGTAACCGAAAAAAACGAAAATTCTCTAACGGCTTCGGATAAGAGTCTTTTATTTTTAAAGGTAACGACTGATACTGCATAACGTACCATTTTTGTTGGATCCAGTTTTATCTGGCGCAGATACATGTTTACTGTGACATTTACGGGAGCAACACCGCCTTGTGCTTTGATCTCGCTTTCATGATGGCCTGCAAGTACGCAGTCATAAAAATTCTTTCGTGGAAAATACCCTGAAATTTTTCTTACCGCGAAAGACTATATTTGTGTATGCTACATGTGTAGAAATACTTGTATTAGTTTGAAGCAGTCGCCTGCACATTGATTTTGGCTTAGAAATAAGTACTAACATATCAGTTAGCAAATTCAACACTTATGTATTAATTAAAGCTTCAGCTAGAGCCTAGCCGTAAGATTTTTTTAGCGCAGTAACCAAAAACTTGCTATATGAAATTATACCCCAGTCATTTCCGGATGGCGGGAGATGGTTGATTCCTTCTGCCAACCGCTTTAATACTGGAGTGGGTGCGTATTCCCTGAAGTTGCAGGATATGAACATAAATGATCACAGATCATAAATACAGCAGTCCTGCATATAATTGAACAATCTGCATATAATATGAATCTGAACAAGTAGAATAAATTTTCTGAGCATGTTTATTTACCAGCGCTTTTTTAAGCCGATAAGATTCTTTTTTTATATCAAAACGGGCTTTCGCACTGTAAATTCGCGCAGAAACAAGTGGCACATTTTACTGTAGGTAGAAGCTTAGTTAGGTACGGCAGGTCATAAGTTACGTTTTGGTATTATTGCTTGCAGCTGACAGTAAGAACCAAAATATTGCATTACATAGCACCCATAGCACTGCGTCATGCACGCATATTGCAAGGACGACTGCTATGGAAAGAAATACGTACAAATCAAGTTACAAATAAACAACATATACTGCATTAGATTTCTTACACCAATGTGTTAAGTAGTGTTTCAGTGTACGTATCTATATATTATTTCTGCTTCGCAAAAAAATGGATAAAATTATTCAAAGATCTTTAGGACGCTGTGCAAAATTATCGGAGCGCTAAACCTACACTTTCGCATTGCCTCCGTTGATTCGAGCGGCAGTTATCAAGAGGCACACCGAAGTAAGTAAGAAAATAATGGAATTGTCCGAATGCGCCATTTCAAAACAAATCCAGATACCGGCCACTTGTTTCTCCAGAAACAATTTCTGGCTTCCGACTTGACAAATAATTCGAATGGTAAGCTGCTCTGTTACTGTTACTTAAATCAAACCTCTACACAGTTGCTCCTGAAATACGATCGACTAACGTATGTACAACAGTGAAATTTGTTTTTTAAATGGCACATGACAAAATGTGAATTTCATGCCATGCATGTACATACGTACGTACAATAAGTTATCGGCAATTTGTCCTTCCACAATGTACAGACTCTGTATTGTACTTGCATTTTACGATGATAATCTTTCGCCCAGAGCAACAAACTGGTTGACCGTGAAAAATATCTACCCTACTGGAAAATGATAGGTAGTTAAAGGGTTTCTAATACTGTAAAATGTGCGTCGTTGATGTTGCTGTACAGATATCATTATACCCAATTTTGCACATCGAAAGGCAAAAATTAGTATTATGCATGCCACAGTAGATTACTTCGTGTTTGTGCATAGTGTATGTGATAGCCAATATCACATGCTGAAATAATGAACCAATCATAACCACTTTAATACGAAGTGTTTTTGAATGTTTATACAGGGGCATAAAATGTAGCACAGTTTTGAGCAAAGCATAGTGCACCTTATTGTTACCTCCTGTTGCGCTATCATGCCCAGTATCGTTACTACCAGAAGTAAGTTATTAAATTAGATTTCCATACACGGAGAGTAGCCTACGCTTAATTACGCAATTACAGGAGCACATGCAGGAAGACTGTATAATAATAATGGAGCACAAGTCTACAGCAACTCTACATCTCCAAAATATGTACAGGTCACCCATGGCCATCGCTGAATCTTATTGATAACTTACGGCCAGTACTTGTATACTTATGGCTTACCGGCATGCCAACGTGGATTTCCGCTTTGCTATTGACCGAAAATATGTCTGGTGGTTGCTTCAATTAAATTTGCTAACTTTATATTATGCGATTTAAAAAAAAGGCGTAAACATGGTTAGGAAATATAAATATTGTACTATCTTTGCCTTGCTGTCCCGCAGACATGAGCAGTTCACGTGTTGTACAGCGTTTAATATTTATTAAACCAGCACCCGGTCAAGCTGCCGCTTTATATTAAGATGGCCTACGATGCTAAAAAGCATCCTGAATTTAACTATTACCCTTTCCCTACGATTTCCAAACTTTCTAACCACGACCGAATGGCCATCTCAAAAACTGCGAGAATTTCTTTGTTGGAGAAGAAGACTACGGAGAGATTTCAACTCCGTTCAGTTTCGGATTCTGATGGATATTGGATAGCTACATATATTTGCACAAAACCGTGGTCAGGTGTGATTGTTTATGGCAGTTCTGCGGAGTGGAAACGTCACTATTACAGTATTACCTGTAACTTAAACAATGTTTCAAAGGTATCCTTCATATACTATTTGTTGTCTGAGTGGCAAAAAGTGAAAAAACTCGAGCATCAGCACCGGAAATCGAATGACTCACTGAGTGCGTCCCGTCAACACGCGATATCTTGCATGGAAAGCCGATACTGACTTCTGAGCATAATTATTCCACAGTACCTCTGTATTTACCGCACCTACATATATATATACCTGCTAACATCTCAAATTTTATTACGCATTAAACAGGAATCTGTGCTGCCACATTACATTAACTGGTGCAACCGCATACAAACAGTTGTCCTGATTACATGAGAGATCTTGTCGGCAAATTATTTGATGTTGTCAGTGTGCTGCCACCCGCCAGAAAGTATGGTGATTTGGATATATTAGCGGAAAGAAAGATCATTATCGAAAAATTCACTCTTTCTTACTTTTTGATCTGGTATGTATGGAAAGCGTCGTTGAATGGACAGCACTTGAGCGTTGTTCTGTGTATGTGTTGGTGACTTATCAGTCTTTCAGCGTATTACAAATGCAGAAGCACTTTAGGGTTAGGTCATGATTTAACAACGGTAATTCCCGAACAGTCAGTCAAGTTTGACAAGCATGCAACAGTAGTATGTGTGTTGCTTTCGGACTGAGATATCACTTTTCCTCACTTGATTCATAATTATGTGAACTGAATGTTTTATATTTGAAGCAACTTGCAGTAACCAAATAATTTTATCTGGTGTGCCGTGGGAAATTTAATTCCAACACCCATTCCATTCATTTCCGGTCATCATGATTCCACTGAACCGTGGATTATTTGCGATAACCTTGTTAGGTAAGCTCGATAGAAATATTTTTTAACACTTAACAAATTCCAGCAAACATTCTAAATAAACGACCATCTGCAAGTTATTGGCTTTTGCTTGTCAAGGTTGTTTAGCACTGAACTGATTAAGAGGCACAATTACTCGTAGTTCGTACTTAGTTTACTACGAGCACTTGTGCATTCTTACATGTTCAACTTTGACCCCGATTTTTACTTGATAATGGTAGCGAAATCGCTTTAACTTCAATTTTGAAAATTTGCACGTTATATTTTGGGAATAATAATTATCGAAGACATGTGCATTTATGATAACAATTTAAGTATGTAGTATTTATAAAAGTCTAGAAATAAAAAGTGCCTCAAAGCCTAAAAAAACAATTTCACAAATCCAAATACACATCTTGGTCGAAAAAGTTGAATTTCTGTACATGGATAAAGTGTCAACCTCGCATTTTCAGTAACCTTATTGGCAATTTATCCATCTTCCGGTCGACGCAGTGGGGGCGGCAGCTGGGGTACATCATCTGCACGAACTGGTGGCATCAGATCATCCGGCGGCGGTTGGGGCTCGAGCAGCAGTAGCAGCAGGTGGGGTACAAGCAGATATTCGGGGTATGGCGGCGGACAAAAACGCGTCTCATTCGGTGCCTTACCTTCCAGAACCAGTTATGGTTCAAGCTCCGGTTCAGCAACCCGCTACGGAAGCTCCTCCTCGTCCGGTCGTTTTGGAAGCTCCTCCCCGTCCAGTTCTAGCTCGAGCCGTTACGGCTCCGGATCATCCCTCTCGACGGGCGGTTCCAAGATCGGCGCGAGTAGCCCCTCATCCGGCAGCCGCTTCGGCAGTAGCAGCCCGTCGAGTAGTAGTAGTGGCACGAAATTCGGCAGCAGCAGTCCAAGCAGGTGGGCATCAAGTAGTCCATCGGCAGCAGTACGCACTCCTTCCAGTTCACGTTTCGGTACTTCTTACAGTGGATCCGGTGTGCGCTACGGTGGCGGCTCCTATACCGGAACATCCGGAAGTGGCATTAAGGTCAACACCGGAACGGGTGCGGCCATCGGCTCGGGAGCAGCTGGATCCCGCTGGGGATCGAGCGCTTCATCGGGCACTTCCCGTCAGACTGGTATGACCGGCCTTCGCGACCGATTCAGCCATGGGACATCGGGAACTTCCGGTATTGCCGGCGCCGGTATTCGCACGCCCAGCGCCGGTGTGGCTCGACCGAATTACGGATCTTCATATCGTCCACGCGTGTCTGCCCCCGCTGCATCTATCAGCCGACCAACCGTTGTCAACTATTCGCCCCGGTATACGACGTACAATTACGGATCTGGATCGCGCTACAGCGGACTTAGTGGAATAGGCGGATATGGAGGTAGCAGTTTGTTAGGCGCGCGCCGGGGACACAGCACGGCTTCTCTGATTGCCACTGGTGCAGCGGCTGGTATCGGAGGTTATTATTTGGGAAAAATGATGGGTAGAATGAGTTCACCCTATGGGTATGGGGGCGGGTATGGATATGGTGGAGGCTACTACGGCAGTTATTATGGAGGTTATGGACCGTATTATGGTTATGGAGGTTACGTTGTTCCCGGCTGTATGGGCGGATGCTCCCCGTATTCGGTGGGTCCTGATATTAATATCTACGTCATAGTCGATACATACTTAAATACTGGAAACAAATTAAAATCATGTATATCGAGTTTACACAGATTAACTGCTGATAGATTTTCGCAAACCACTAAGTGCATAATTAAGAACATTGTCTTACAATGTTAGGCATACGTTCCATACCGAGACCGTTATGCTGACTATTATACCCATTCGGACACCATTCAACAGTCCCAAAACACTGTAACAAACCAAGCTGGAGTAAGCCCCAATCAGGACGCGCCAGTTAATAATGCGAATGCCGGTCCGGCCACAGCAACCGAAGCTCCTGCTCCGAAGAACGTCGACCTGTGTATGTTGGCCCGGTGGAATCGTGAGATCCCCTTTGCTGAATTACCAAATATGGCCATTGAATTTGTGGCAAACAACAATATATCCGGAAATTCTACGTCAGACAAAGCAAAGTGAGACATATATACCATCGTAAATGTATACGTGAAGGTATTATTTTGATGGCGAGTTTTGATGGCTAGCCTTGGATCCATTTTAGTTCCAAATAAATATAACAGGCCAGTTGCGTAATTTTATGTTTTTGTTCCAGGTTCCTGTACGAATTTCTTACGGCTTCCGTTGATGCCTATGAACAATACAATAGCTCTGCAGATATATTCACCATACCATCAGGATTTGACTTGAGCGCCTGCAATATCAAAGTGTCAAAGGTCAGCGAAATAGCACTGGCCATTGCTCATAGGTTGTCATCAGCAGACTGATTAAGTGACTGTACAAAAACAGTTAACATCACGTAATTATTATAACAACTATCTAATCTTGTAGGATTCTGTTCAGCTAATTCATATGTCTAAAGCTTGAAATACCGTAATTAGAAAAATTTAGAGACATAATGAATATGACGTTAATGTTTTTCTCTGGAGCAGAGTGCCCTGGTTAACAGCGCCAATCAAGTCCAACAGGAAGAGCCCGTGCTGACATCTTTAAGGCATATGCTAAGCTTGTACTCAAACAAGAGTTCGGATCCCGACGCTCTCAAAGGTACGTACTGCATTTTAATGAAAACAAAAAATTGAACATTATAACACTGCTTTGTGTTGCAGATGTTGTGAATGCAGCCAAACTCTGCCTTCCACAAGGAGCAACGGTAACCAATCCGGAAGTGCTGCCGTGCTTAGATTACTCCCTCACACCCGAACAGTTGCTTAAACTCGAAGAGCCCCATTCCATGTTCGGGAGCGCGGAGATTTGCCGGTATGTTCGTTTGTTACTGACCGATAGCCGCATAGGCGACCAAACAAACCTGTTATCTTGTTTTGGTTTTTGCAGTCGTCAGTTGAGTCCAGATATGTTTAAATGTACACCAAAGAGCACAAGTTCCGGTTGCACACTCGACCATCTGCAAATTTTAAATCTATTTGCAAGAAATTTTTACCTGTGCAGCGAAGCCGACAACGCTTCTAATTCTGTAAGTGAATAGTACTGCTATTTAATTAGCTAGTTGTCGAGTAGTTGATAATATGAAGTATGTATTACCCAGCCATAGCTAACAAACCGCACGTATTGTACAAATAGATGCATCCATATAACGTATGTGAGGATTTTAAAGTGTTTTTCGTATATCTAAACAGAACTACTAAACTGCATTGCAAATCTGATACAGTATTTACCGCGATTACAAAGTGATTAAAGCTCCCAGAATGCGAAGCAGTACAATACTATCCTGAATGTTGAAATAATTAGCGCGAACATTATTATTTAATATGTCGTTTAGGGAAGCCAAGCGCAACCATCCGGCAGACTTAGCGGGGCCGACGCTTTCAGGGAAGCCTTTACTCCAGGCAGCGTCGGCGGGACAACCAAATCCGGTGTTATACATTACAGTGGAACGTCTTGGGATGCTTCGACAACAGCGAAACCAGGCTTTTGGTCAAGAATATTTGGATAACCTGTGACAGTTGTCACTGTATTAAGCACAACTTCCAAATGAACTATGTTGAAAGTATTATTTATATTGATAGTTATAAGAAGGGGTACTAAGCTCAAAATCTGAAACTTTTGACGACAACATTTTATCTTTAGATTATTTTAAGGCTTGTCCGAACAACAAAAACCTTGTTCATGTTGTGGGCGCGGATAATTATTTCGATTACTTCGACCTTGTTAATTTGTTATCATGATCACTGATCAGAACTTGAATTGTGACCAGTTACCGCTTCTACAGCTCGCTGTAGTTTTCTTGTAAAATGAATAAAATTATCATTTCATCTTTGGGATAGCTATACCGGCATGTCGTACCACTGATTTTATCATCTTTGTCAACATGCAAACAACAAAGCCCTCGTTTTAGTGATTATTCTAAATTTGGTACTCGTACTAAACATTCGCAAAGTATGGTTGGCACTTGGCATTAGCCTATGGTGGTTGATGGAGCATGGCTGAGCTCGATATTTTAAGATTTTTTTTATTCTGAGGGGGACCGATTTTGTGATGTTACCGCGTTTAATGAAATAAAAACTACATATTTTGCGAAAACGAATGATCGCCTTTCCGACCGCCATGGGTTGTCACTGGGGATTGCGCAAGCCGACAAGTACTGTTTCAAGTGGCTATGGAAGCCGCTATGCGATTTATTTGATTCCTTTGCGGTTTGCCGCAGAAGTTCAGTAGTGTAAAAAGTTAATTTACACAGTTAATTGTCCTTTTTTAAAGTTTTTTTTCATGATTGTCACAAATTGTGAGAGAGAAGTTCTGAATTTCATTGCCATTTTTCAGCTGTTGGTCTTCTTTGTGATTTATCGTCGCTCCGTAGCCCAGCCATGAATTTTGACGCAAGCGAAGATGATTCAGGCACATTCAGCCAGATTATCAGTTCACTGAAGACCCAGATTGCGGATGCTCAGCTCGTAGTAGATAAGCTTCGGAAAAAGACCACCACTGCTTCCTCCGCAGACGGAGACGATTCATCAGCGGTATGTGCTCAGCATTCTTTTGAAGTGCTGTGACATTTATTTCGATGACAGATATTGGATGAGCCTGACATATTCTTTCAGGGAATGAGCTTCCTGGAACTGAAGAACCATCTGATGCTAAACTATCTTCAGAACCTCGTACTTATTATGCTGAAAAAGGCCTCGGGAATATCCATTGCCGACGACCCAGCTGTTGTGCGGATTGTGGAGACACGGGCTGCTCTGGAAAAAATGCGGCCGATGGAAGTGAAGCTTAAATACCACATTGACAAACTGATGAAAGCAGCCGTGGATAGCCGTGCGGATGAGTCGGATCCGTCGCGTTATAAACCTAATCCAGACCAGCTCATGAGTGCCTTTGGGGAAGCTGAAGAAGCAGCTGAAGAAACGGGTAATCAATTTGTCATAGTAGTATTACTTCTTTAATGCTATCAGTTATGTTTGGCTAATTGTTATTTAAAAATTACTTGGAAGCTTATTAGTTATGCAGCATTTATTTTGATATCGGTTTGCCTCTAAATAATGCTACCCTTATTTCGGCGTTGAATTCTTCGTGCTCAGAGAAAGATCTGAAATTTAAATGGTTGCTGCAGTAATTATCATGATTTTTTATCTTGTACTATGATTATTGCTGTTTCTTGCAATTTGATTTTTCTGCGCAATGTTATATGTATTTGAATTCCCGGCAGATGACGAAGAGATCGAGGAAGAAGCCGCACCGGAAACTTCGTCAAAGTCTCGTACCAGTGTTTATGTTCCACCGAGATTAGCGGCAGTGCCGTACAACGTGGACGAAAACCCTCGAGATCGGGTGCAAAAGGAAGCCGAAAGAGCGAAGAAACGCGCTTTACACAGCACCATTATGCAGGAATTACGACAGGATTACTACGACGAACCGGAAGAAATCCATGATCGCGATATCTATCGGACGAAAGCAGATAAAAGTGCCAAAGAGCGCGAAGAGTACGAAGAGAGGAATATGGTCCGGTTAAATGTCAGCAAAAAGGATAAAGCGCGCACGAAACGAATGACCACGATGGGAAGTCTAGCGCATTTGGCGGATTTTCAAGATTTTCGCCCGATGACTCGAAATCAAGACATGGATGATATGGAGTTTGGTTCGAAGAACAAGAAAAGGAAGCAACCATACAAGCGCAAAGTAAGGCACTCACTTGATATCAAATCTATGCTATGGAGTATGGATAATTATTATAGATTTTAAGTGACAGTAATCAGGAGTTTGCTTAATTACTACCGAGTAGAGTACAGTAAATCGTCTGTGTTAACAATAAGTTGCACGTACTGTATGTACTGCAGCACAGCGTCGCAAGTTAAGCTGATGAGCTAAACCGAACACAGCGCATACATGTAGAATGAAAGAAAGTTCGCAACATTGTGGAAAAATTCTGTTTGCTGCTTTTTTAGGGAAAAAAGACAAAGAAAGCCAAACATTTCAAGAAGTGATGAAAAACAGTCATTTTTATTGTAATTAAGTTGTGTTGCTATCCCGTTTGCAAATGAGCTTGCTACACAGTACATCCTTGTTTTTCGCTAACACAGATGGCACTATTAAATAACATTTATTTACATCGGCTTGAGCTGTTTCAACAGTAGTATTCATCCCGTAGTAACTACCACAGTACACACGGAAGAACCCACAATTCATTCCAAATTTACCTCGTAGCAAAGGAGTAAAAGATGACTCGACGTTGAAAGCAAAGCACTCGCACACGCATGTCATCTACTGTAGTAGTAAATATTAAAACTCCCACTCCCGCCGGTATTCCAAATGCACTATCACACTGACGCAGATACTTAAAACAATGTAGAAATTATTTCCCTTCAACTTTCTGTGGAGATAATTTTGCGCCGGTTGCCGAAGTTGCTGCTTTGCTAGCGTTCCCGACTTTTTCGCTCGTTACCGGTTCGTATCCTTCTTCTTCAATCTTTTTCTTGTACTGGTTATAAACGTACTTCCGGTCAAAGTGTTTTACCTGGATGAGAAAAATGTAAGCCCTCCAGCTACATACGAGCGCACTATTATGCTACCATTCAAACAAATTCTACAACAAAGACGCAGAGGCAGTAATTTAGTTTAAACTTAAATTCCAAAAATCATAAATCTGTCACATATGTGCCACTTACGATATATGAATTTGTGCCGACAAAGGCACCCGAGCATATTGAGCACAAGTAACGGAACGCTTTCAGCTTATAATGTTACGAGATATGTGAAATTGTGTTTAATTAATCGTAAATACTATATGCGTAGGTCCGCACTTCGCAGGATATAGTTTACGATTACAAAGACTTAGTACTGTGAGCAGAAGACGTACGGTCGCCTTGACGGTTAATACCACACTATAAGGGATGTATCGCTTTACGGGAGGCTGCAAACTTACAGTACTTACCCATTGCGCAGGACATGCTTGTTCGTAGCTATCCCGGAGAGCTTTACATTTTGACTCATCTCCATGTTCGTCCATGCACTGCCAATATTTATCCCGTGAATCCCAGCAAACCTTCCTTTCTTGCTTAGTTGGTGCAGGAGCGTTGTCGGCACTAGTCATGTTGTAGTCCGAATAGTCCGATAAATAAAACGGAAATCTTCCCGACGAAAATTCAAGAGACAGAGTTATTGAAATACGTACACGAAGTATTTAGTATTTCAAAAGCTGCTGCAAAACCGCAAATTCACAGATGTACTGGTAAAGGAACCCAAAATTGATACTGTATGTTGGCCAACGGTTCGTACAACGAAATCAACGAAAATAAGATCAACCAAAAGTAAAACTGTAAGCAAAATTGCAAAAAATAAAAAAACGCGCAAGACTCGAGTAAAAACACGGAACAGCGGGAACACTCATGCATTTCCGGATCGCGGTATGTTGGCAGGCCCTACAGTTTGAAAGCAAGCTAGCTGCTTCGTCTCAGTAGTAAGTAACCGCCTCACGGAATAGGTCTTGCGTTTATGTTGTTTTCATAAAATGTTTAGTTTTATAATTTATTGTTTACCTTTACAGTCTTTACTTTACCATTTTATTAAGTAACTGTAACGTGGCTTTGGTCCTGATGTTTTTGGCGTCAGCTAAACGATTAAAGCTTGCGAACGAACTGTAGCTCGAGAGCCTTAACCCTAACACCGTCCATGCTTGACGAGTAGAGACTGCGGAATAACGAAGATTCACCCGTCTGCTGCTTGCTGCACGGACGCAGGCAGTGCTGACTGCTGATACATTCCGAGATGGTTAGTAATGAGTGAATATTACAGTAAAGTTAAAAGAATCTATATTAAATGTGAGTGATGACGATAAAGATGGAGTGTGAATGTAGGCGGAATCTAATTCTAAGACGGAACGGCAAATCCTGACTAACCACGATGTTCTGGGTGGGCCTCGATATTCAGTAGGCCTGGAAGAAGTTTCTTTGGATCCGGACACTCCGCACGCTGTGTTCTCCTCCACCGTCGGACATTTCAGCAGCTCTTACGACGGAGACGCTCTGAATATCAAACCGGGATCTCGGACCGATAAAATCCTGTTGACACTCTTCGGCATTACCGCCTCAGATCTCCACGGGCTAGGAAATATTCTGGCTGCATGTGCGATAATTTCGCTGCTCATCCTAATTGGACTAATTGTGCATATATTAATTGGCCCACCGCAGGTTAGTTCACACTTCACACTGTGGCGATTGATGAATGTTTGGCAGCGGCTATTGCCTCGTATGCTTGTGTGTTATAAGGTTAGTGCAGTTATGACTTTTCAATATGAAATACTTTTCGCGTGTTACTCGAGTAATATTAGATTTTGTGGTCGGCATTTCTTATTCCTGCTTTATTCGTTAAATTGCAGTTATGTTCATTTTCATTGCGAATGTGTATTTGTAAATTATGAAAACCATTTCCGCATTATTGAAAGTTAGAATAATAAATATGTTATGTGTACAGTGTAAATGATTAAGTCGCAGTTTATTTTGCAATCAGGATATGTGCCCTCCTTGAAGATAGCGCGTATTTGCTTTTCCGTTTGCACGAACTCATCCTTTTTTGAGTTTGTTTGTGTGAAATTTACTTGCAAAATCCGGTTCCAGAAGACACCATTTCCGCGTTATTGAAAGTTATAAATATGTTATGAGTAAATGATTAAATCGCAGTTTATTTTAAAAAAATTTCCTTTTAGATTTTACCACATGGAGCGGTTGCAACCGACGTTAAACAGTGTTCGGATATCGGGTTGGATATCCTCAAAGACGGCGGTTCTGCGGTGGATGCCGCTATTGCTGCGGCATTTTGTATTCAAGTAGTTAATCCTCAGAGTTCCGGGATCGGCGGGTAAAGAGCGCTAATTTCGGGATAACGCTGGAGAAAACTTTTTGAAATTTGCCGTGGATTTTTTAGTGGGGGATTTATGCTTGTGTACGATCATCGGAATAAATCCGCATGGTATTTGGATTTCCGCGAAACCGGTCCTGCGGCTCTGACTCCGGGCATGGTTGATGCTGGGAGACAAAAACCGCACTTGTTAATTGGCGTGCCGGGTACTTTTGTGATGACAGTTGTCTGAGAGTTGTTATTAGCTGAAATGAATGCTTATTACAGGAGAACTGAAGGGAATGGAAGCTGCGCATAAAAAATTCGGAAAAATGAGCTGGTCGGCACTAATCAGTCCCGCGAGGGATCTGGCTCGCAATGGGTTTAAAGTTTCCACTCCACTTGGTATTCAAATGTTTGTGTGAATTTTTTGCCATTCTGCTTCTCGATGCTTTGGGATTGCAGCAAAGGATATTTGGAGATTCGACAGCATTAAAAATTTGCCTTCGAGTGCCAGATTGAAAAACTTCCTGTACAGAGACGGTAAACCACTTCAAGCCGGTCAAACCATCTCCCGCCCGGATTTCGCCGACACTCTGGATCGAATCGCCCGAGGTGGCGCCAATGAGTTTTACAAAGGACAGCTGGCCTCTGAAATCGTACAAGAAGTGAGCATCCCTTAAATTTTAAGTTGATGGTAAAAATAATGAGGTAAAAAATGGCAGGTTCGACAATTGAAAGGAATTTTGACGGAGGATGATTTACGAAATTATCAAGCTGTTGAACGACAGCCGCTAAACGCTAGCTTCGGTGGTAAGAAAACGTATTCTAGTGTTATTTTCATTTTATTATGTACATGCATTCGTCGTTCCAGCATACAATATCCTTACTGCGCCACCTCCTAGTTCCGGTCCAGCATTTATTTTGGCTTTAAATATCCTGGAAGGATTTAACTTTTCAATGGGTGATGTTAAAACGGCGGAATACTGGCACCGTTACCTTGAAGTAAATATTTGGGTGGCTGCATTTTTACGACTATTTACACCTATCGTATTGCAGTCCTTAAAGTTTGAATTCGCTAACAAGAACCGTCTTGGAGATCCGGACTTCGAACATGATGTCCCGGAAATCGCCCATACAATGATGGAGTATGCTAGTCTGCCAGTTGCATCGGTCTTTACTCATGTGATTTTTGTTGCAGCAAAAAGACGGCGAAGGAACTACGGAAACGGATTAAAGCCGATGGAGTGCTTAGTAATTACTCCCTTGCTGCTAATGTAACACAGCCCACACCCTATGGAACCTCGCATATCTCCGTTGTTGATTCCAAAGATGTCTACGTCAGCTTTACCACGTAAATTGTTTACCACGTATTTTGTTTTGATACGCTTGCATAGACATTTAATTGCAATTTTTGTGGGAGTTTTTGGCACAGTGTATTCCCAGTAACATTTTTAGGACGGTCAATTATTACTTTGGATCAGGAATTATGACTTCCGGGGGAATTGTTCTCAACGATGAGCTGGGCGATTTTGCCAGGAAAGAAATGGACGACGAGGAGCAAGTAAGCAGTCCTTTCGCTAATGAAGGGCTTTATTGTAATAGTCTTGAATTCGGTACAAGTGTAGTTTTTTAAATTATTTCAAATGCAGTTAGTTTTTCAAGAAAATGAGGTTGACATGAAACTTTTTTGAAATCTTGTTAATCGATTTGATGATTGCCTTCGATCACAGCCAACTTCCAACGAGAAATTGCGCCATTAGTCTTCCACAATTTTTCTGAAGCAAGATAATATGAAACAGTACCTGGATTATTACTTACCACATTAGCCTTATTGAGTACCCGACACCAATCAACTGGAATGATTTATCGATTAGTTCTTAATTTTTCTTGCTGTTGGCCTAAACGGCTTTCGAGGCTGTCAGTTGCTCTTGTGGCGCAACCGGTTAGCGCGTTCGGCTGTTAAGCTAAATGATGATAACGGGTACCGAAAGGTTGGTGGTTCGAATCCACCCAGGAGCGGGAATTTTTTCCTTTTTTGCTTTATTTGTACCTTTGTATTCGACTTACTAATCACTTCGGTTGGATTGTCATCTGCATAATTTTTTAGAATAATTTACCAAAGCCAGGCAAAAGGCCGCTGTCGAGTATGGTTCCTACGGTGGCATATCATTATCTACGAGCATGCACGAACCGGACGGCTGTTGGTGCATCCAACGGAACCCATATCCCTGCCGGTAGCGTAACGATCACAGTGTCATTGTTTCTCTTGACAAACATGCGTTTTTCTCATCCAGTGGGGTTTATTGATTGTAGGAGTATTGGGTGTTCTTATGAATGTGTTAGTATTTGGAATGAATGTGACAGATGCCATTGAATATCCAAGAATGTTTGCCGATCTGGCGACCAACCCGGAATTATATGAAGGTTCGTAACCGTTAGTTTTGTGCGCCTATTGTGTACAGTATCATTGAAACTCGCAGACTACTTTTTCCGATTGAACATGTTTACTTTAGAGCTTCTTTGGGTAAAACTCGTATTCAGTTTTTAAGCATTTTGTTTTAAACGAAGAGTTTGAATCATGGAATCATGTTTTGAATCATGGTTTGCACGGGTATTTTTTGCTGCTTTTGCGAGGCCGGTTTACAGTATTAATGAATTTGTTTTAGATAAAGCAAATGTCTGGACCGAAAAGCTTCTGAGTGATTTGGTCGCGTGGGGTCACAATATGACGAAAGCGGAGGAAGGACTGAATGTGGTGCAAGCTGTGATAAAGAACAACAAAACGATAACAGCTCATTCCGACAGCCGAAAATACGGTGATGCAGCTATTTATTGATTTTCGATTTATGTAATAAATGATCTTCTCTCTGGAAATCTCAGTCTTCTGCAATCCCGGTTGTTTTGATGTTTTCGTTTTTATTTAGTTTTAACTCAGATCTGTGGATAATTTTGAATGTGGGGCAAAGAAGGCGCGGTTAAGTAAATGGTGTCCGCTTATGAAGTCCCACAGCAACCGTTGTTGTTCGCAAAGGTCAATTAGTAAAACAAATATGAATTAGAATGTCACTAGTAGTGAAAGCTATCGTGCATAGTTTTGTCCTAAATTCGAATTAGCCATTCAGAAATGACCGGTAAAACTGTACAAAACACAACTGTCGTATCTCAGTCTGTTTCATTTGAGACATCTGCCGGCGGCGAACAAGAGTTAAATAACGATGGCCGCTCCGCTGCTGAAAAACAGGTACGAGTACTGATCATGCGTGACATCAGATTATGGTTTTAGTTTTCACTATAACCATACTAAATAATCAACTGATACTGAACCAGCGGGCTATTTACTGATTTCAGTTTCGTAGTTTCAGCGAGGACAGGATGTTGAACCGGCACTTCACGATGCCGAACCGATTATGCCCTTGCTGCAAGAAAATCATCGTAAAAAATCCACTTATCACGAAGACTATACCGGACGACCTGGAGAAAAAAGGCCGTTGATCATTCATGAAGCGAACTTTGTGCCACCAGACGATTCCCATGAGTTGTCTTCCCATTACAACTCAGAATTTACTGCAAAACCGGTATAAAAAAATTAGAGCTGGACCCATTTTTAGTGACCTTTGTCAGCATCAAGCACGGGAACATAGGACGGTATTATTGCAACATTTCGATTATTCCGATGCACTTTGCAGATCACTTATGATCGTGCGGTGCGTCCTTTCAAGCCGTACACTGTCCCTTCGCAGAAAATCCGTCCGGTGTCGAATTACAAAGAAGACTATACGTACTTTAGCGACCGTATTGAAAAGCGAGAACCTATAAAACCCCAGTCGGACTTCATCCCGCCGAGTGGCCCACAACCGTTCGAGACTAATTATAAGGCGATGTTTTGTGGAGAAAATAAGGTGCGAACGCAGCAAAGTAAGGCTCTACATGTGATGTGGTTTTTTTTATTAATTTCCTTTTTGTACTCACTCTATGTAAAATGCTATACTTGGTAGGTTGTGGCTGATCGGATTCGGCCAGTTCCGAAAGCGGGAGAGATAACACTCACCGATGAACCATTCAACGCGACGTCCAGTTATCGCCAAGAGTTTGTCGCACAAGCCGGTCACCGTTTGCCACCTGTAAAGCCGACTTCTAGTTTTCCTGGACTAGCAGATGGAACGAATAAAACGCTGCCCAACAGCACTTACCACAGTGCTTTTAAAATGCAGTCTCAGCCGGCGGTAATACCTTATAACTATAACCAGTATTCTGTCGATCGAGAACACCCGATATACAGTACTAGTATTGCGTGCAATAGATATGTAAATCAGCGCGCTATGTTTTTTTTAATAAAACACAATAAAATTAATTATCAAAATAATAGAACGCGCACAAGAAAGAAGTTTTATGAATTTTTCGTGGCTATGCCTATGGTTAAGTTCTTATTATCATGTAATCATGGTTATGACTGTATATGGTTGGTTAGCGGTTAGCTAGGGTTTTAAGTTAACTCACGTTACTTATTTAAATGCGTGTTTGAGGTACGAATGTGTACTAATGTGTTACAATTGGCAGATAATGCATCAAGCACGGGAACATAAAGTCAGGGAATATCGCGCGCCAACAGATAAAATGACGGAAAGGTCACTGTATGCGGACGACTTTCAGAAGAAAGCGGCAGAGAAAGTGGCCCCTATTATTCCCCGATCCGATTTTACACCGCCTGCTGACCATGTAGAGCTGCAAACGGCTTACCAGGACACCTACAACAGGAGCAAGCCCGTACGTATGTTACAAAATTATTCAGTACTCCCTGGGAAACCACGTTAGAATTAATGACATGGTCTGATGAGATAAGTATCTGTAGATCCAAGTTGACCGAAAGAAAGGACCTTCGAAACCATACACAAAACCACAAATAAAACTTGAAGGCCAATCGACATATGTAAAAGATTTTGCGCACAAAGAAATCGTTCGCAGATTGCCAATTATTCCGCATCCAGAATATATTATGCCAAAGGAAGAAACAAAATACGAATCAAGTTATGCCTCAGCTTTTGCCCAAAAGCCGGTAACCTAACAAAATGAATGCACGAAGGCGGTAATAATACAATATATTACTCGTGGTGTAAACAGGTTATAACTTATAAGGTAGTTGTTAAAACAATATTCTATAACAACTCAGATAATTATGCTGTATACAGTCGTATATCTTGTTTTCATGAAACATATTGTTAAGACTGTATTTTCAAAAATTAGTTAAACCATATGCATGAAAGACACGTCAGACCGCGTAAGCCGTACCTGGACCCAACAGAAAAAATGGACTCTCTTTCGACATACGGCAACGATTTCCAGGCAAAGGTTAAAATATATAAAATTAATCGTCTCACACAACGGTTCTAACCCTTACTACACCATGGGTTGAGATGTTCGTAAAATGTCATGATTTCCAGGCCACTTTGCCGGTCACGAAAGTTTTGCCTGTGAAAAACTCTTGGTTCAAAATGGATTATGGGGACGACTACGGTTTACTACGGTCGGAGTACAAGTCTCGTTTTTCTTTGACCGCTAACACGGCTCCGGTTAACACAAACCAAATTCCAGTTGCATCTTCCTAGAAATTGAGTATTTTGATTAAATGCGCTAATTGCATAAAAGTATTAAAAACTGATGCTGCTTAAAACTGGCGAAACAAAACAGGCGACGGTTACCGAATGGTTGCACAGCAACGATAAAAGAATGCCTGTTATCTGAAACAGTAAAAGTTATTTTTATTAATACTTACCACTTACTGTTTTACTGCTGCTCAATTCTATAAAGTGTGTAAGTAGTAGTTAGATCATGCATCAGTAAAAGTTTTAAAAAAATTAAAAAATGAAAAATAATTAATGTGAAATGGCCCATGCCGATTAAATGCGTGTTGTCCGCAGATTCCAGAAACATTTTGTACAACCCATCACCATCCGCCTCAGAAAGCGCAAAAAAACGATAATTCAGAAACTGATACACAGTGCCGCCTATATTGCATGGTCATGGCCTTGTATTGGTTTACGTGGATAGTGCATTGTTGTACTCGTATCAGTCTGAAAACGGGCATACATAAAAAAATGTAGCATTCGTAAAATTTAACTCTGTAAAATACAAAAAAAAGCTTTCACTATAAGCTCAACTGATGATCAATAGAAAATTATACCACCGGTTTACTTATTAGTAAACTTGTTTATTTATTAGTAACTGCGTAATTAGTAATGCTAATCGGAGCAATAATGTGCGGGAGCTGTGCTTTCTGTATATTGCGAGACTTCCATCGAACGCGATTTTACCAACTTTCAACAACAAACTATTACAGCATACCTGCCAGTATGCAAAACATGAACGGCATGAAGCAGCCAAAACTGCTACATCACGAAAACAGTGAACACAGTGAAATCTTTCACGCTAACCTTTATGAGAAGTACTGTATTCGAAACACAGCAAAACTAATTGTTTTTATTTTTATCGGAATACTTTGTAACGCATTCACCGCTCAGACAGTGGGGCATATAATTTTAGAATTAGCCGGTATAGTTTCTGTGCTGAGACACTACATTAGTATTAAGTATTGCGTAAATAGTAATAAATAAATTTCTTGATTGCCAATGGCAAAGACAGAATTCAACTGAAGTCACCTAGCCATTTTGTTGGTCTCATTCCACCAGTTTTAAAATTCAGTCCATTCTCAAATTCACGCTTATGTGCATCACAAGGATGAATATATTCGGTTTCTTGCAAACCACTCCATCGGAATATATCGAAAACTTTTCTCGCCAAAGCTTGCCGAACGCGACGCATAGCTGCAAATATCCTTATGAATATACGTTGGCGAAGTCCTTTACGGCGGAGTCGGATTATCATGATAGTTACAACGCTTGCTATTCGGTAAGATGTTGATATTCTTTAATTTTTGCTAGTAAAGCGAGTTTATAGCTTCATGCTTGCATCTCATTTTTAATTTAAGTTGCTAATAATTTTAATAAGTAGTTTTAAGTGCAAAAAACAGCCGTAGTTTGCAACTGCTTTTTTCGACTACGTAGTTCTTTCAAAGTACAGAACTAACAAATAAGTACAGTACTAACGTTTACAGTGCAAACCGGCAGTGTCATGGATGTCCGTCGAAAAAAGTATTCGAAGCAAGGAAAAGGAAAATCCTGCAGCAATCCAGTTGCATGCGCCATTGGTATCACCGAACTACAATAAATCAACTAGTAAAATTGTTTCTAGAATTGTAGTTGTAAATAATTTCAATAACGCATAGTGTTTGCTGGAATATCTTATCCAAAAGATGCGGTATGAGACCTTGCATAATTTGCACAGGCAGAAAAACAAACTCAGACACCGCCAACACAATGCTCTGTGGATTACACTCCAAAAACACGTTTTTCTGATTCATACGTTAGCGAATATAGCACCGGATTCGTACAACATAATTCGGCAGCAGCACAGATGCTTCGCGGCACAACATGCCGGCAGCGTGATCAACCGTTATGCAGTGGGCCGCTGCACACAGTCACCACATCCCAGGTAAAAATAATTAGGTGCATCACTGACCAGTCACTAAGTTCTGGATCGAGCCGCAGCTTCCGCTAACTTCCAGTTTGTCAGCAGGATTCCTTTCGAGACTTATCACCGGCATATTTGCATCCGGACCGAACCGGTTCCTTCCAATACCAAAGTAGTCTTCGGCGATCGCTCGGACAACCGCCCCACGGAGACATTACTCCGCCCACTAGTTTGCCGATCACTAACACATGCGACAACGCCCAATCAAATCGTTTCACGTTAAGAGATTGCGGCTTTCCGGATTTCGCTCAACCAGAAAATGTATCCATGTATTCTCAATCATTTGTAAAATCTCCAGAAAATTACAAACCTCCGAAATCATGTAAAGGAAGCGGAGCACTTACTTCTGGTGGTGGACATTTTTTTTCGCGAACGGAATCGAAAGAAGCGTTCAATGGATTAGGCATTGATGAGCGCCATCCGTTGACCTTTTCCATTCCTTCGTGTCACCAGTATGAGAGAGCTCAGGCGAATTCCGAAAGCGTTATGGAAAACATTAACAGTGTCCGAAAACATTTGTTGCGAAGCGCCATGCCTCTTCTGCGCAGTCTTCCCGCCGGTAATCCCGATTTTTATACAATAAAGGAAAAGCACACAACCGACCAAGAATGTATTTCCAGCCTCCACCACGAGGCTAAAGAAGCTTCTGCTGCGAGAATTTCAAGGCGTGTTGATTGTTCACTTCCCAGTCAGTGTTCTTCGTTGACAAAATTTGGGGACCATACCACATATTCTGTAGAATATCCCTGGTTGACCGGACGCCGGCCAGAACCGCAACTTCCTTTAAACCACGATATGAAGTCTTTGATCACTTACGACCATAACGGACCAAGCACGAGCACTTACAAAGACGCATACCTACAGCGGGATTATATTCGACGGAATGGAATGACGGAAAATGATTATCATCTCAAAAAAGGATAATTTTCTCATCTACCTTCTTCGCCTATGCGTGACTCTGACGACTCACTACGAGAAAACCACAAACATGTTGGCTGTTACGCCGACCGCGGCATCTGCCATAATCTTAATGCTCTGTACGAGTACTAAAGCCATTTCTATAAGGTCATCAAATATCACACAGGCGCTCAGATATTAAGTATGTAAACGCTTGCTTTCGAAAACACATGGTCTTATCAAGGTTTTGTGATTCAAAGTGTACGTACAAGAATATATTCGTACAAGAGTAGAGTATTCTCAATTTCACTGGCGCTATTGTTCTGAAATTTTTCATTATTACTCATCATTTTTCCCGCAATCAACTACTCACCAATAAAAAGACAACTTTATAATTGAACTACGAGGCAAAGATCCACGTCAGATGTGCGATATTTAATAAAAATCGTCACTTGCGTACAGCCTAACAATCCCAGAACTGCTACAACAAAATAGTTTTCTCTGAAGATCAAAATTAATCAAAGATTAAAAGATTCCGAAAAATAAAATCCATAAAATTATATACCATGCAGCTATAAGTAAAGAAAGAACAAAAGTAAGTAACAAACAGAACAAAAACAAGCAACCCAACCCGGGTTCCGTTCGGCAACCAAAGCGTAACGTAATTAGTAACTGGAAAATTGAAAAACGGTTACCAAACACCAACAAGAGCATCACTGAACAAAGGAGAAGAATGGATCATCGCTCTGGATTTTTTCGAAAAGGATAGCTCCAGGAGAAGGATGATACCACAAAATCAAGAAACTGCTGGCACTGAACACAACCAACTGCGCGTTGGTAGGTTTCGTGGATTCCGGCTGCAGCGCCGCGCGTTGATTAAGATCGTAAGGATGCCACTTCCCGGTAAATCGCCCTGAATTCCAAACAACTATTATTATTACCTGATTTCAACAAAAGTCAGCTGTCAATATTTGTTTAATTTAAGCATTTCTCAAGAGTTAGTAATTTCAACAAACTTAACAGAATGATTGGTAAACAAAGACTCACCCAAACAGTACTTCGGGACTTTGAACAAATCAAATGCGATATGTGGATGCATCTCCACTGGCAGTTTAAATTCCTGCTTTACAGCGCCCGTAATTGAACGAGTTTTGCTTTTGAGCTGCTTCCACTTGCTTTCAGGAGGCTGATGGACTGCTTGCAACTGATCAGGAGGCACGATAATACCATTTCGAAAGCTGAACCAAAACGCGACCATTTCACACGAGCGAGCACTATCTCCAGTGACCTATCAACAATAACATCTTCAGATGTATATATCTGCACTTACGATAAAATTTCTGACGCACCTTCACGCCATCAACTGAATCCCCCCGGGTCGGTGAAAACACCTATGGAATAAACAAAGTTACATCCACGGAAATGGTATAATTAGAAAACACTCAAATGATCCCACCTTGAACAACTGAGTACCTCGCCCTTTCAGGTTAGCCTTAAAATATCCATAGATGACACCAACTCCTTGAAGATTCGATGGCTGCAGCCCCAAAGAATCAGGATAAAATCGATGATAACTCAAATCATGCCTTAGTAAATCCATCCATTTCATCTTCGTTTTGTAAAAACCGCGCTCCGGGACGAAAAACTGGTCCTCTGGCCATGACCAACCGCAGGATTTACGGCATGATGCGAATTCATCGTCCAACCTGGATAAAATGACGATGCTTTGCAGAAGAAACCGAATGCAAAACGAGGTTAGCCAGCTTGGAACAAAAAAGAAGTCCCAAATTTTTTTATTTCATCCATGGCCGGGCGTTTCAGAGAGAAACTGAACTGCTTTTTGAATTGTGAAGAATCATGTAAATATTTGCCGGGAGACGCAAAACCCCAAAGACGTGCGGAAGAAAACTGGTTGCACTACGCCGAATTCTGTGCACCCGGTTTACGGGGGCACCGATGATCGTTTCGTTTTAATAGTTAACGAAACAGATTCAAGTGCTATCTTGTTAATTATTATTCGGTGGTTATTCGGTTTCTAATGACTGTAGCCATTTGACTGATTTGAGGCACACCAACTAATACTTTCGGTTTTCTGCCATGGCGCCATCTGCTAGAAGTGTGTTAATGCAAAAAAATAGCGCTTCTACTAGCACTTTGTTAAACATCCAGACTTACTCAGCATTCCATCCAGTATAACTTTCCCCAATTCCCCGCCGAAACTGAAAACACAGCGGCTTTTGATGCTCAGACATCGTGAACTGATCGGTGAATATCATCAGACGGAGTTGTGTGACATCACGACAAATCCTGGAGCGCACTAGATGATTAACAATTTCCACGCGATCGGTGGCACCATCAACATAAACAGAGAAATCCGCCACGGGAATCATGTGGTTGGCGGCATCTTCAGGCAACATCCACTGCCGACCGTAAACAATACCATCCCGATACTCAACGGTCAAAATTAGGCCCCAGGGCGTCGATTCCGAGGAAGCCCGCAAAACGCGGTTAAACAATCCGCGAAACGGAAACAACAATTTGGTGTACAGGTCCCGATAGGACATCGGTGACATTTGAATCACCTCAAAGCTGTCCATCGTTGACAGCTCACGCTTCTTCACGGAAGAGCTACAGGCACCCACTAAACAAAATAACAACTTTAGCAAATTTTATTTTGTGTGATCAGATTCACCCAAATGAATTTATAAAAATTTTATTCTACAAGCATTCTTCAAATATGATGTAGAAGTATGCTTCCAAATAAAAGTCAAGAAGTTAACAAAATGTTAATCTAACATCCACTCACCACTGCATGAACTCGATATCCCTCATGAAACAAAACTGCTGTTTCGTAAAGTTCAGATTTGGTTTAAAGAACAGGATTATGAACGTCGCCGTACTCTAAATTTCTAACAAATTAAAAGCTGCAGACTTGAGGTACACGATAGAAGAGCCTTATTATAAACATTTCGGATGTTAATATGTTCCCGTCACACAAAGCACAATGCGGTTATGAAATCAAGATCAGATCCCGTTGTGACTACCCAGCGTTTCTTCAAAAGCTCCCAATATATCAATCTACGAAATCTACGACTAATAATTCATGGAAACCTGGAGAAAACTGATGCCGCACGCGGTTTTCGAAAAACTGGGTGCACAATCACAAAAAATCTCTTTCAGAAAACACATCAGTGAGCAATTTTATGTAAGTACTGTGCATTACGTACCTGATTCACAATGCTTGTAGCGGTAAGGCACGTCCACCTTTCGCGCTTTGCACTTGAGTTGCCTGGCACAGAGGGACTTCCACATGTTTTCGTCCTGGAACCTTTTATAGCTGCTGTAGTTCAGACACATTATGTTGACAAGATCGCACGGATGGAGATAGTTGACAAACAGCTTCATCACCAAGTCATAAGGTAGGCTGGAGAAGCAGTCGTCTTCGGCATATTGCGAACGATGTTCGGGATCTTTCTGAGTCGCTGCTACGGGAACACTGGCAGCCCACTTGATCCAAGCGGGACTAAAGAGCGGCATAGGCGGCGATCCCAGTGGCGAATTCATGGCCAAATACAGGAAAAAAAAGCCGAGTTCAGTAGGCTTCTTTCAACATTCTTTCAATAGTCTTAATAATTATCACACTGCTCAGCTTGTGAATGTTAAGTCTGCCGCAAGCACCCAAGGCAGAGTCTAGGCTGGCTCACGCCATCTATAAACCGTGTCTGCTCAAGATTTTTCACAGTTGAGTTGGTACGCCGGACACACCCGCAGTCACACATTCGGCACCCTACAATAATAACACACAATGCAAAAATGAGCTGTAAAAATCGTGCCTGTCGAACCCAACAAAATTATCATAGGTGGACCAAAACTGGATGGCTAGGACTACTCACTGACTGAGTAGGTCAGTAGAAGAGCCAGGTAAACCCGTGAAGTCACAGGTTCAAATTACAAAACAAGTTTCGAAACGTTTAAAGATCCAGTTGCTATAGTAACTGCCGTCTCGCGCAGTTTGCGTGGGCTGGACTGATGCGAGAGATCTGGGATACCTTATTTTTAGAAATCTTAAACTTTTTTTGTTTCTATAGATTTTCATTGAAGTATCTTATTCTATCGTTAGATCATCTTCCTACATACTAACGATACATTGCTCAGCATCTTTTTGCTAACTTCGTTGGCAAGTGGCAAGTTGCAGCAGCATCCGGATTGAGTGGTTTACGTTTGAATTAAAGCTACATAATTATGAAGTTGTTAATGTTATTATGATGTTATCATAAGATTTAATTTTGATGCAATTCACTATTTAGAAAATGTGATGTGTTGGCCAACTGATCGCTAAAGAGAAAAAGCGCAAGGAATGTTGATCTCGCGCTTTGTGATACTGAAGCATTTGCTAAGACCTTGGAGAAAGTTTAAACAACATTTGATCGCTACCTCGACAAACAGTATTCGGCCGTCTTCTTATGACATTGTTCAGCCCTGGCTCTTCCAGGATCCCAGCCCGTGGGTCAACATTCAGACAGTTCCTAGCCATATCCGGGCGCCGTCATATGGCGATGGAACTCCGGTTGGCCAGCATAAAAAGCAGACCGATCTGCACAATCCAGAACGGCTTGCAGGCATCAGGCGATCCTGCCAGTTAGCAAGGAAAACACTGGAGTATGTTGGGAAACACGTCAAGCCAGGGGTTTCCACTGCCGACTTGGACAATGTTGCCTTTGAATTTATTGTCAAGCATAACGCATACCCCTCGCCGTTGAATTACAGTGGATATCCGAAGTCTATCTGCACGTCGGTTAATAATGTGGCATGCCATGGCATACCGGACAGTCGACAGCTGATCGCGGGAGATATTGTCAATGTTGATGTCACGGTAAGTTTTTCTGGAATGGGAAGTTGTTGTTATTATGTAAATGGTTTGATTTTTATTAAGTGAAAAATATAAAGACTATTTATTGGACTTCAAAAGAGTGAATAATGCGTGTAAATTAAACTAAACCGAATTGAGTTTGACTGGGTTTCTAATTACTATTTTCTTATGAAATGCGATTAGTCGCCGATTACCTTTCACCGCACTTGTTACAGTTTTAATGAAGTTGTTTTAAAGTTTTGTTCGGTTTGCCATTAATGTTTTTGCATGTAAATTCTAATGTCAAAGTGATATAGGTCGAGAGCAACTGACGTAGAATTAAGGTGTTCCTAGGTGGATATCATGGAGACTGCTCAAAAACGTTTCCCGTTGGCGAAATCGATGAAAAAGCGGAAAAGCTCTTGCACATCACTGAATTAGCTTTGAGAAATGCCATTAGCATTTGTCGGAACGGTCAATCAATGTCCGAAATCGGTGAAATAATAGAGTACGCATTTCATTTTTTTATGCAAAGAATGCAGTATGCAGACGTCAGAACCGGCGCCGATGACCGAGCAGAATAACAGTTAATTTTCTTTTACATCTACAGGAAAACGGCTTCGGACCACGGTTACAGCGTGATTCCGTTTTTCTGTGGTCATGGGATCGGTGAAGATTTCCATATGTTGCCGGATGTTATACATCGTGCCAATATCGATGAAACTATCATGGAAACAGGAATGGTGTTTACAATAGGTCTGTAAACCTTGGTCGCATGCGGCCGAAATTTTTCCTTTGATTGGTTGAGCTAAGACAGTTCGTTACTTTATATCAGTGGTTTAGATTCTGAAGTGCTGATTTTCTTTTAGAGCCGGTTGTTTCGGAAGGAAGCGATAAGATTACTATTCTTGAGGATGGTTGGACAGCTATCAGTGTGGATAACAGCAGAAGCGCCCAGTTTGAGGAAACTATCTTAATTAAAGAAGACTGTGCCGAAATACTGACCGTTGCCCATGATACGATTGAGATTGCTGACTTGAGCAGATGAAGCGTGAAATATAACACTACTTTTAGAGCCGCTAAGTGATCCCGTATTCTTCCGGAGAAGGTTTGAATGATGATAATTTATCCATGTGGACAAACTTTAGACTGGTTCAAAGGTTTTTTTTATCTGTGTCTTGCACATTCGGGATTCACTGAAAATACCAAAATTCTGAGGAGAATAAAATTTCATTTAACAAATGCGAACATGAATATTCAAAGTAAAACCGCAGTCGGACAAACGCTTTGTACCATATACTGTTACAGCTGTAGCGTAAAGTCTGGCATGCTCCCGTCACGTCACTTTTGCTGGATATCTTTTAAGTTCAGAAAAGACGCTGCTGTCAATCTGCTCGATTGTTATGTTAAGGTAATCATGAATAGCTTGCAGAATAAGCATCTCTCCCGGCGTCACAAAATTTACAACGTATCCTTTGTATTTCCCTTGTGGATAGTCCAGATGTTGAAGTCTAAAAAGTTTAATATATTTATAAAGATGGACTGTTATGAAACCCTTTTTTTATTACTGAGAATGCTAAAAAATTGCAAGGTTTTACCAAAGAACGAGAACAAAACTTACGTATAGATGTAGTCTTTGATGTCAGGAGGTAACCCATAGTTCACGATTAGCCTAAGGTTTCCCATTTTCTCCGAAAAATTTTTGAGTGTTGTTAAAGTCATTACCAGTATGCCGGTTGTCTTGGTAAGGAATTCTTCAGGTAAATTTTTTTTCTGATCCTACAAAGCATTCATTGTCAGTAGAACGGTATGCCAGACACAATTACTGTAACTACTGATACCTACTCTAGAGTAGGAAAATCACATAGTACTCACAGCATAAAATAGGGAATAATTTTATATTTATTATTACGTATGTCGTGTCGTATGAGTACATACTTACCGTTAATAAGTCATGACAGTAGTCTTGGAAATTTGAATGAAGTTTGACAAGTTTTATTAGAGTCGGTGAAATACAAAAGTAATTAGTTTTTCTCCTTCTATAAAGTCTACTAAATTAATATTCCATTTACTAACCATATTGTAAACCACGAAACCGGCTTTTTTCAACTCCGTCACTATCAGCTGTGTTTCTGGTTGATTGGGACAAACCACAAGAGATTTTCCAGCTGTATATGGCAGAGCTCTGGACTTGAACAATGCTTTTAAAGTGTCTAGCTTCCATTCCTGCGAAAATGATTTGTTAATCACCCAATGGGCAGTTCACAACTGCACAATCGCCCATCACGTTAGGTAATATTGTTAGAAAGGATAATAAATTAGAAATTGTGACTTACGGTAGTAAGTAACTAAAATTAAAATTTTGACACTAGAACAATTTGTACGTACACTATTCCGCACATTGTAATAACCGTGCCAGTATGCATGAGATGTGGAAGCTGCCCATTCTTTTTCGTCAACCATGATGCAGACAGGATCGAGCACGAAGGTTTTCAAGAGGCGGTACATTGCCGGTGGTATTTTGGGGGCGAAAACGACAACCTGTGAAAGCGACATCTGATGTTGAAATGCTCTTAATTTACTCTTAAATCATGTCGCCTCCCATGTCGCCGGTACTCATTACAGTCTACAGTGCACGAGACAGAAGAATATGCATGCGTATTCTAAGAATATACATACCTATTCTCGTATTCTAAGAAAAGTCGTGAACAGTACTCGTATTCCAGACCCCCATTTTCGTAATGCTGTATAGTTTTTGCACTTACCTGCACATCTTCCGGCAATCGAATGAAAACATCGCGTATAGCATTTTGTGAATTTTTCATACTGACTGCGTCGTCAATAACAAACATTTTCACTTCCTTTAAATCTGTAACAGTGAAAGCAGGCAGGTAATATTCTGACATTATAAGTCTATAACATTCCTAGAGGCTGTATAATTAACAGCTAACCCTAGTTCATCGCTGCATAAGTAAAATAAAAAAGTAAATAAATAAAAGTTAACTTTAATGTGCCAAAGCCTTATTACAATACTTCAGTACATGCTTCCTTCCACTGAAAAATTTAAAATCCACGTACACAGAACGCGTTTTGCGCAGAGCTTTTCCAGAGTCTCTGGAGTAGCGATGACAATCTGCCGGTCACTCTTTAAGCGTTTAATGTCATTCATTACGGAGGAAGAATCGCACACATGCATTCTCGGTCTGACGTATTGCCCGACGGTCTTCAAAAGGCTTCGAAACTGCAGCAGAAACGGATCATTATTGTTCAGTTAAGTATTCAATTTTTTTAAACGGAGACCAAGTTACAAAATTTCCAGATCAGTTCTCACCCTTTCTGTTGAGTCTTTGTCAGCTGTGCATATAACAATCTGGCATTCCAAGTTCGATGTATCCAGTCGTTGGAGGATAGTGGTTGTGCAAACCGCGCATTTTCCGCTCCTCTCCGGTGCCTCCATAATAACATTTCGGCCTGATCAAAAATTTATACAAAAGGCTTAAGCCCAAGCGTGAACTATATGGTAAAAGTCAGGCATTTTAGTTTACGAATACCAAGCAGTACACTAAAATCTTAGGCAATAAAAATAAAGCAATTACTTTGTAACTGCTGTTTCGGTATTACTTTGCAGCTATCGTCAAGCCGTCAACTAACGGAACGTGATTATTGAGTAGCATTACCAACTTGAACAATAAAACACTGGTGCTGTTTATCGCAGGTAGACCTGTCGCTAGAAGCAAAATACCTAATACACATCGAATTTCAACGGAAATATGTGTTAAAAAAGTTAATATTATTAGAAACACTGTGTAATAGACCGATAGTTCTTCAAACAGAACAGCCGGCAAATACTACGCAATTTTCCGCTTTAAATAATATTAATTCACGTTTTACGCGCTTTCATCAAAGAAATAGATTAAACTGGTAGTATTCTGATACCAAAATCGTAAAGTATGATAAGGTGCATGGTTAATTTAAAGGCTTCATTAAGATTTTTTGGGAGGATATCGATTCACTTTCTTGGAATATTCTTGGAATTGCAATAGAAAGGTTAGAACATGTTGTGCTTGTCATGTTGTCCTTATCATGTTGTGCTTGTCAGCGGATCCGGATGAACTCTCTATTTCTGAAATTTTGCCACATTTTAGTTCAACACATACCTTCTAATAACGGGGCAATAGCTCTTTTCTGCGTTAGAGTTAAATCTTTGGATGCAAAAAGCTCCAGTCCTTGAATCACTTCTGGCTTGAGGTCCAGTTCGGAGTAATTTTCGACTGTTTGGAAGTAGTTGCTCTACAGATACATAAGCACTGGATTATGTTACAGTATTAACATAATTTATGCGATGTTCATTAATTAATATAAATGAAATGTATACGTACTAACTGTTTATTAAATCTGTAAAGTGAAATTGCGTTGGTTACTTGACTGGTTATCCACTTACCGTCATTATAGTACCGGTGGTCGAGACATTTCCCATTGATACACTGGAGGGCGAACGTGCACGAGTTGGGTGCCGGCTGTTCTTCCCGGGTACTGACTGATCTGTCGATAACGACTGACCATCCAGAGAAACTGCATCATTTTCTAGCCCCGCTTTCATCGCACTGATTCGGCGACTATCAAGAAACCAAAGTCGTGCTGTTAATAACACGAAAAAGTTTTTAACAATTACCGATAACATTTTAATAAAGGCATATTAAATTTTTTGTTGTAATTGGTTTTCATAAGTTCGTCTTGCGCACTGATGATACTGCAGGTACTTCGTACCTTGATGGATTCGACCCAGCTTCAGCAGACGTAGAAGATTGCACGCTGGACGATCGCAAATAATTTTTTAGAGCCGCTTTCCTAAAAATTAATTTCGGTCGTTTGTATTTTTGCTAACTACGCTAGCATATGGAACACAGCTAAGCAGTTTGCAATATTACTTGCTAAAAACACTATTAATTAACCGTCTACAATACAGTAGCAGATGCTGCTGTTAAATCAAATGCGAAGTTTGGAAACACAAATATATAGCCTGACAGATATATAATGCAGATATGCATGCAGCGGAATTGTTTAATAATTATGATGTTGATCGCAATGCTAACACGTAATTAGGATACAATAGCGCGATGAAGTTTTTATACAATAGGCTGCATAGGTAATGGTAACTGATAATTAACATTAGTAATTATTGGTTATTATTTACTGCTGATTACTATTAATTATCATGGTTTTCAAGGCATACTTGTTTAAATCAGACATAAACGTCTATCTAAAGCGTTTGACAAGAACTTCTGCACGAACTTATTAACTGATCGATTTCCACCAGATGGGGATCCGGAAAGGTCAGGCGGAGGTAGCTGCATGGGAGTGAGCGTTCCTCTTCGTTCCCCTGGCTCGAATGAGTGCACCAATTCTTCGACTTCGTCTTTCTCTTCTGCGTCTGATATCGTACTATATACAGTTAAAGTTGGTTGTTTGTTAAATTGTCATATATACATATTCAAAGAACAGTCCTTATATTGGCTTTATATAGTGGCTATTTGTACATAAGGATTTGTAGATATTATAGGATAATAGAAGTAGTATAGACAGTTATATCAAAGTTAAAGTAAAATCGTTGATAGCAGTATTTTGCAAGTTATTACAGCACCGGATTATAGGCACCCAAACGGGAAATTATTTGTAACTTATTACCCAAGATGTATGCTGAAATCCACATCGCTGTTCAAGCTCAACTGGGGACTGATAGAAGGTGGACTTCGAATTTGCTGTCCGCTAAAAAACCATGTAAAACCATAAAAGACAAGCGATTCTCGTGCACAATGCACTGCATTGCGCTATATTGCTCTATCAAGTATATATTTTCTACAGCTATATTGACTTCCTACTTAATAATTGTAAGTGTACTCGTACGGTAATATTTATTTCTTTAATACCCATTTTGAAACGGACGGCTGTAAACCGAAGACATCCTTTGCTGTGATCGACATATTTCTTGATAAATATCCTCCTGAAAAAAAATCAAGAAGTTGATCTGTATAATTGTAACTTGCCCAGTATTTTATTTACGGCGCTTTTAGCATATTTCGGCGTTTCGCTTCCATAAGAACGCTTTCCAGCCGTTTAGAACGTTTTTTTTTTGCAAAAGCGCCCGGGTAACAACTATTATTGATTCTGCAATTATTAAACGGTAGCATAACTAGCTACATCGAAATTTACGCGCCAAAAAATATCGCATTTTGCAAATTTCATATTTTTTTGTTATTATTTTCAAAACGGACGTTTCAATCCGATTCTTTGAATTTGATTCACTAATGGTAAGCAGTGACTACTCTTATAGTGTGTATAATATAAGTGTATTATACAATAGATCGCGTCGCGGTTTACGGTAGAGCTGGACGCTGGTAATTGCAAAATGCTTGCACTTCTGCACTTTTTTCGAAACAACTAGCCGAATAAAGCAATCGCAAAGTACGGCTGCGTTTTTTCTCGCACTGCAGTTTCAATGATGTTTGTCTAGTGTCACATCGTCGCCTGGTTTCAAGTCAGTGTTTGCGCTTTTTCTTTGTTATTTGGCAATTAGCCAATAAATGCTCTTACATATCTGTAACTGTTGGTAAAGCTACTTAAGCTGCTCTAGCATTAATCTTATTGTTTAATAGGCAGATTACAACGTGCGTGCCTTTTTGAAGAAAACTGACGAAGTACTTGTTTTCATTTTTCACGTTAAAGTACTTGTAAAATTTGACAACAGCAGCTACCGGTGCAATACGTACCGGTGCAAGGTATGTACTGCACCGAAGTGCTTTGTGAATTATTACAGTACTGCAAGCTCATTAAAGAAAACAGTTTTGTTAGGCTATCCTAAGTACAACAAGTTACAAAAAACGTTCCGTCAAACATAATCAGTTCAATACTGTATATTTTCAGATTATTGCCTATACATAGAACTCGACCTCAAGACAGCGAAGTCACGAAGCGGAGCCGCGTGTTTTTTAAAAATCCTGTTTTCGCTTAACCATAAGTAAAAGTCTCGTAGCTTTCAGCCTTTTTGTATGCTTATACTCGTACAATAAGGTGTTGCCTGTTTGTTTTCTGATTTATCTGCCTCCGATCCCTATGGAATGAGTTGTGTTTTCCTTCAAAAAGCTGCTTGCCGTTGACGTCCTTCTGGCACTCCCGAATGTTGACTGGAGAATTCTTACAGCTGATATGTAAACGGCTTCTCAATGTTCATTAATTCTCAAAACGAACTTTGCTCTGTTTCAAATTTATAAGTTTATATAATAATTAATCTGCTACAATACATGTGTTCATACTACTACGCTGTGTTTGGTTTGAAACCTTGGTTTTTCTCTGTCTGCCTCAGTCCCTGCTTTGCTTATTTTGATGCTGTTTTCATCGCCCTTTGACCTTTTGCCTGTTGCCTCGAGGGGGCTTTCACCCCAATGCAAGTGACATTTAAACATAATTATTATATATATTTACCGTAACAAACAGCTTGGTACAAACAAGCAAGTACTACCTTATAGTGAAACGCTTACCATACTTCTCACAATCAAAAGAATATCATCCTTGTCTGTGCTATCGGCTAATGCCAGTGGCTCGATGTTTTTCTTCCAGAAGGAATTCCACTCATAAAATTTTGCATCCGACTGGCGTAACACAGACAAGACAACCGAAGCACCTGATGCCGACATTTGAAAATAAATGCTCGGTCTAAGAGTAGTGTAGAAACTTGCAAAGTTTTAGTTAGCTAGATAAAATTAATCCTTTACAAATATCCACGAATTCATGGAATATTGATATATTTACTGGCGAATAAAAGAGAACAAATTCAAGGTCACCACAGAAAATCTCGCGGTGTTGCCCATGCGGTCAGGTAAGGGTCTCGCTGGATGTTAAATTGTTAATGTAGGCTGCTAATTCTCACATTTTGTAAACCACTCATACTGTAAGAGGCTCTTGTTAATTTTGGCGTGGTTCACTGTGGCGTACCCTGTGGACATCTACTGTGATGATTTCCAATAAACTACACGAAGACATGCTGCAAGCACTGCCCTTAGGCATAAGCCACATTCCAGTATACCATACATCCCTCTGATCGAAGTGTCTTGTACATATTATTATATTTTTTTTGTGATTGTTATGCCTTACTGATTAGTGATACACTGATACTTTGCTTGTAGATCTACATAACGGCCTTAAACAAAGTTTGCCGTAAAGTGTGAGCATGTACGTGTAATATAACTAATATTGCAAAAACCTGTTCCACCCATTACGAGTAGGGTAGCAGTCCAAACCGTTCGAATATTCGGAGCGGCCTTTTGCGAAGGTACATACCTATACGTTTTGTGGGCAGAAAAATCCGCGACAAGTTAGCTGATTCTCGTTTTACGACTTCCTGACACTGCAGCGCGCAATTAGCTGTCGTTAGAGGAAATGCAGCTGTTTTGGAAGAATATAGAATATTCGACGGCCTGCAATATGTAGATTTTCACCATCAATGACGATGTTCTTTTCGGTGTTGAAATTTTGATTGTAGTTCCTTTAAATGAATGTGCACAAGAGAAAAACTGTCATCTGAACTGGCTTTGGCCAAATAAAATGGTTTGATTATATAATGTGATATTGGCCGGTTCGGCTGCTGCGCAAAAGCATTGATTTGTCCACTTTTATTTACTACGATCTGTTAATTATATGTCTTACTGCTTAATGTGGCTGAGGTTGACTGGTCGACAGCGATGTTGACCGGAAGCTGCGTAACTAACTTTGACGCAGGCAACAACGTTTGCGAAGAACTTATAGGTAATTAGCGAGTATTCAGAGAAATGCCACAAATTAAGCAGGAGATTCCGGAGCGAAAGCAAAATGGCAAGAATCAAAACCAAGTCAAAAGTGACTGCATGACTGATTCCAAGATACTGTACTAGTACTTGTATATACCGGTAGTACACTGGCCGCGCGATGTGCAAGTGGTCAGTAAAAATGTTCAGAAATCAGGCTTTTGGCTTCTCGTATGTTCGAGCACAACAGCCAGGTTACCACCAGTCACCACTAATCATAAAGAAAGGCTTGCTTGTCAGCAGAAACTGGTTCGATAAGTCGGGAAGAGGTCACTGTATAAGTACTTTTGTTGCATTAGCCTTTATGAACAAAAGAAATACTGAATATCCCCTGAAATTCAAAAATCCGAACGAACAAAGCAGTACAGTGCATTACCGGTAGCCGTGGTGAGTACCGCAGACCTTCAGCGCGCTACGAGTATCAGAACTGGTGGATTATAATTGATATACACTCTGCAGTCAAATATAAAAATTACGTTTAAAAGCACATGGTACGCCGTTATGTACATCCCTTACGAAGAAACTCTGCGTTTTCCAGCTCTTCACATTTCATAGATGATAGACGCATACGGTTTGCGATGGTTGGATTTTCTTTTATGATAACAGTTCTGTTATCAAAGCCAGTACCCCGGATCTTTGGGCAGGTTTCGGATCCCATTAAAATGCTGTTTTAAGAATTACTTTATCTGGTTATTCTTGACTGTACGTTTTATTTTGGAGTTGTGTTTTGAGTGGATTCTGACAGCTTGCTGAACAAATGGCTGAAATCTGTCGGGAATGCGTAGCGAAGGACAATACGATTATAAATCTACAGCAAACGATAGAAAATCTGAAGACGTATATCCACAGATTGACGAATGGAGAAGGTGTGACCCAAGGACAGCAAATTATTACAGCTGCTGCAGCCGCTGGACTGGTGCAGAATGCGGATGGGAATCTGGAATTCCCAACCGTTAGTTTGGAAGAACTCTCTGCATTTGCTGATGTCCATCCAGTGCAGTTTGTCCAAACTCCTGTGGTAAGTTTAATATTAGTATTTTGCGGTAATTGTTTAGGCACCGCAGACCTATGTACATAGTATGGAGTCTGGACAATGAGCTTTTATTTTCCAACAATATATTCTTGAGCAAAACAATTAAACTCCGTCAGATAACTAACAGCAACTTTGATAAGTCGGAATTTATTTTTGGATACTACTTTAACTACTCATACGGAAAAAACTTTTATCTGATTTTAGAAGTAGAAGTAATTTGCTTTGTTATTAAAAAATCGTAAGACCTTAGTTATGTGACTCAAATGTTAACACTTCATATTAATAGCTGCTTGTTTTCGTTTTTACGGACTTCTAGTCGGTTATCTAATGGAAAACTTGGGCCATCTTTTACGGCGGTCTTTGAAAATCGATTGCGCATCTCATTCTATGTTAAAACGGAGTTGTACGGTATTTCGGGCTGCCTATCTCGTAGACTAAGAGACTAAGTCATAGCCATAGACTATGGACATAGTAGTCTAGCATTTTCTTTAATTTTCTGACTTTCAGTCCTTTTTGTGACTTCTGTTATACGCGTTTGTTTAATTTTGATCGCATCTGTGGATATGTATAGATTGCCGTGGGATCTGTTCCATCTGTGCAGGTGACCACGATCGAGCCGGCGGAGCACGTGCAGGGATTATTATCCAAGCGAATACTCCACGTCAAAGCGTCTGGTTCACTGCTGACAGACGCGAGTGGCGCTGGAAACCATGCCACGGAGGTGAGACACGTAAAAAAACCAGTTGCGTTCCAGGACACCGTAGTTATGCTGAATCTCTGGAGCGCTCATTTAGTTTAACTTTGGTGCTTGTAATATCTGGCGAAGCGTGTTTTATAGGAAGAGGATCATGAGCACGAACATTACGAGGAGAATGAAGCGGATGGTGAAGAAATGTCGCAGGTAAAGAAATGGGCCAGTTGCCGGTGGCGGTAATAATGTGTAGAAAAGCTCACGATAAAAAATTCTGGGAAGTTGCTTACGTAACTGAATGCCCCTCGGTGTTCATTGGATTATATCTGTGTCCCCGTTTTACCTGTTGTTCGCCCATTTTTTTGGCTAGAGGAGTTTAAATTGTCTACTGGTTTAGTGTTTTCGTATCCATATGGCAATATAATACCTTTGATAACTATCCCGGAACGAGTACAAATTTTGTACTAGGAAAAATTTATAACAGAAGCACAATGCTATCCGGATCGGAAATTGTACCCATTACACAATTGGCATTTCCCCGTGTATCTGGATAGAAAGTCGCTTTCCTGAAAAACTTTTTCGCGCGTTTCCGGTCTGTGGCGGTGGCGATATCGCTTCTAGTCTTCTCCACAAGCTGCGTTGTTCATTTCAAATGCTGCCGCCATAAAGTTCTACCGTGGTTTTAGCAAGCTGTGTTTCGTCAGTTTCTCTCTTCGGTGTGTTCCGCTGCGGCCCCGACGTTCACCAAGGTACGACTGATGTACGAGGCAGCGGGTGTGTCCACGCATGTCACGTCGAAAGCCAGCGGCTTTCCGCGTTCCCAACTTCCCATGGTACAAGACTACGAGTAATGATTAGTTTGATTACATCCGGCCTTTTGCGATCTTTCCATGAGAGGCCTTTCGGCTCCATTCTGACTGGTGAACCGGCCGGCTGACGAGTAAAAGGTTGTCAACTGCGCCTGTACCACAGTCCGCGCGGTTTAAACGCCTCTTTCCGTCGCTACTCCTTGACACACAGGAAAGCTGATTGTGCACTCGTAATGTATTATAAAGTTTTTCTTATGCTCGGGATCATCTTTGCCGCATGCTTTTCGGTTTTCGTTTGTCTGTTGTACGATTAGTTTAGAAATAGCCTTCAGCGTTTGTACTTTTGTCGGTCTACCCAGACTCGCTAGTGCAGACTTGCTCTTTTCTGCAGGAACAGCAGTTGGACGAGGAGGTGATTTCCCCTGTTGAGAACCAAGCCAAGAATGTGCGGCAAGATGGACAACGACAGCGTGGTCAGCACGTTCTGGTCCTTGGCTCACCTCATGTAAGACGTCGTTTTACCGACATCCAGATATGGTGTCCATAGTAAATACATTTGCATCTTTCCTCTATATTAAACTTTACTACTACCTAGTGTTACGAGCTAATCCGGTCGTTTTTTAGCTAATTTTTGGACATACTATGCGGCTGACATGGTTTGTCGTTTTTGGTAGTGCCTTTAATTCGTGATTGACTGTAAGCTGATATCAATACTGGATTCGCCATTTCTGAAAACGATGAAACTATTATTTGGAATATTGAAAATGTTTCGCTGTTTTTCTGGATAGATCAAATTTTTACAAGTTGTGTTGTTTGCTATTAGACCCGAAAGATCCCATTACGGTGCCCATTACCGGACTGCCCACATGCCGACTACCGAGCATGGGATCGCGATCTGCTACGGAAGCACTTCGAGAAATATCACAAAGCCACTCATCCTAGCCCGATATTCAATTATCTTTGTCCGTTTGATGGATGTAAATACATTTCATATAACGAACCATCGTATGCCCTTTACACTCACATCAAGAATGTTCACCGGGAATATTTAGCCCAACTGGAACAGAACTTGGTACTGATGGAAGACAATATTAATGGACATTTTAAATCCGTGAAACTCGTTGTCAATCATAGGCAAGAGGGCTTCCGAATACCGAAAGAGATCTTAATGGGGTGGACATTGATGTCTTACCTAGCGAAATCAAAAGAACCCCGGTTCCTATTTTGGGCACGATTAGTGTATGTACTCCACTTACACAACGGGAGTCGAGACGACCGCTATGTTGTGTAATTTACATGAATAATCAGGATGTATCTTTAATTTGCAGATGGAGAAGCTTGGCTTGAGATGTCCTCTACCGGTATGCCAGGCGGGCACAGTCCTCTTTAAATACAGCAGCATGAAGAAACTGGTGGAGCATTTCGAGAAACTGCACAGTTTTACACATCCAAACCCATACTTTATTTACTGCTGCCCTGTGGAGGTAGTTTTTGCTTTACGAAATCCTTACATCTGGAGGGTTATTATAAATAATTAATATTTCCGTAGAAAGATTACCAGTATTATTGATGTCTAAATTAAATACGATTTTCTTAAGATAAAAGTTTGTTGTGATAAAAGTAACGCTTTGAATATTGCAGAAATTTTAGGGGATTATTTTACAGGGTTGCAATTATAGTTCCGAAGTGGGGAATTTTCGAGTGTACAAGCATATGAAGGCCGACCATTCGGAAATGTTCCTAGCTGTACCACTAGTTCCAATGGAGGATGCAGGAAAACTGCAGACTACATCGGCTGAAGTAGACGGCATGGCCGTGCCAACTGTTACCGAACCGGGAATGATATTCTCTGACGGCGAAATTGGTGATGATATCGCCAATAATGAGGCGCAGTTGGTGCATCATACCGGGGAACAACCATCTGAAACAACCGAGCCTGTGGAAGACGTGTTGGTGAGAACCAT